>NC_030681.2:5925981-6525981 GCF_000004195.4 Xenopus tropicalis | reverse complement strand
CTCTGCCCCGGCACCTTCAGCAACGCTGTGTTCTGCAGCTTCAATGAGGCAACTCCTCTCCTCTGTGGGTTCAGCACTTTCCTGGTGAATAATATGGGAATAATACGGGAATAATACGGGAACAATATGGGAATAATAAGGGAATAATATGGGAACAATAAGGGAATAATATGGGAATAATAAGGGAATAATACGGGAATAATATGGGAATAATATGGGAATAATACGGGAACAATACGGGAACAATATGGGAATAATAAGGGAATAATATGGGAACAATAAGGGAATAATATGGGAATAATAAGGGAATAATACGGGAATAATATGGGAATAATATGGGAATAATAAGGGAATAATATGGGAATAATAAGGGAATAATATGGGAATAATAAGGGAATAATACGGGAATAATATGGGAATAATATGGGAATAATAAGGGAATAATAAGGGAATAATATGGGAATAATAAGGGAATAATACAGGAATAATATGGGAATAATATGGGAATAATAAGGGAATAATATGGGAATAATATGGGAATAATAAGGGAATAATATGGGAATATTAAGGGAACAATAAGGGAATAATATGGGAATAATAAGGGAATAATAAGGGAATAATATGGGAATAATATGGGAATAATAAGGGAATAATATGGGAACAATAAGGGAATAATATGAGAATAATACGGGAATAATATGGGAATAATATGGGAATATTAAGGGAATAATAAGGGAATAATATGGGAATATTAAGGGAACAATAAGGGAATAATATGGGAATAATAAGGGAATAATATGGGAATAATAAGGGAATAATACGGGAATAATACGGGAATAATAAAGGAATAATATGGGAATAATTAGGGAATAATAAAGGAATAATAATGGAATAATATGGGAATAATATGGGAATAATAAGGGAACAATAAGGGAACAATACGGGAATAATAATGGAATAATAAGGGAATAATCCGGGAATAATAAGGGAATAATAAGGGAATAATTAGGGAATAATACGGGAATAATAAGGGAATAATACGGGAATAATAAGGAAATAATAAGGGAATAATACGGGAATAATAAGGGAATAAAACGGGAATAATACGGGAATAATACGGGAATAATAAGGGAATAATAAGGAAATAATAAGGGAATAATAAGGGAATAATAAGGGAATAATAAGGAAATAATAAGGGAATAATAAGGGAATAATAAGGGAATAATAAGGCAATAATAGGCTTCTTGTTTTTACATATGGATCAAATAAAATTTATACTTTTTTAATGTAAACTTCTTTTTTGGCTGCTTTTTTTGATTTTCCTATGATGGCTCCCTATGCTGAAAGGTCTGGGGCATGAGCACCTGGACCCACCGTAACTGTGGGTAAGAGATATTCGTACAAGTGTGATCATCCTTCTATTGTTCTTGGATTGCAATAATAGGGGACGGTTAAACTATTACCGTCCATATAAGACCCCCCCCCCCGGCAGAGACACCCCCCTCTGTACACAGACTCCCTGTACCTGCATTGAGCTATTTATGATTCTTATTTAAAGAGACTTAATGAGTCATGTGACTCGCAATCGAGTTTGGGATCATTTCAGCCTAACTTCATTTCGCCAGAATCTCCCGTAATCTCATCAGAATCTGTTTTAAGTTCCACAGCAAAGAGCGGAACTTTAATGAGGGCGAAAATCAGGTTTTCGTTATTACGTTATCCCCCCCTCCCCCGGCACAGGGAAATGTAATCAGAGGCGGCTATGTTAATAAATACGGGCATCGGGGGAAACGACTCAGAGATAAATATCATCCCAGTGGCGCAGAATCCTGCCGGGAACGGAACTGCCCATGTGTAAATGGAAAAGTTTGTTTAAATAAAATCCAAATAAAGACTCATTAACCTATAAACAGATGTATAAACAGAATTATTATTATAGTTTTATGGTATCTCTCTGTACAGGCTATAAGCAAACTTAGGGGGCTGTTCCTGCTGAATTGTGCTTAGTACAGGGGAATCCCTATGTGCCATAGTTTTATGGTATCTCTCTGTACAGGCTATGAGCAAACTTAGGGGGCTGTTCCTGCTGAATTGTGCTTAGTACAGGGGAATCCCTATGTGCCATAGTTTTATGGTATCTCTCTGTACAGGCTATGGGCAAACTTAGGGGGCTGTTCCTGCTGAATTGTGCTTAGTACAGGGGAATCCCTATGTGCCATAGTTTTATGGTATCTCTCTGTACAGGCTATGGGCAAACTTAGGGGGCTGTTCCTGCTGAATTGTGCTTAGTACAGGGGAATCCCTATGTGCCATAGTTTTATGGTATCTCTCTGTACAGGCTATGAGCAAACTTAGGGGGCTGTTCCTGCTGAATTGTGCTTAGTACAGGGGAATCCCTATGTGCCATAGTTTTATGGTATCTCTCTGTACAGGCTATGAGCAAACTTAGGGGGCTGTTCCTGCTGAATTGTTCTTAGTACAGGGGAATCCCTATGTGCCATAGTTTTATGGTATCTCTCTGTACAGGCTATGAGCAAACTTAGGGGGCTGTTCCTGCTGAATTGTGCTTAGTACAGGGGAATCCCTATGTGCCATAGTTTTATGGTATCTCTCTGTACAGGCTATGAGCAAACTTAGGGGGCTGTTCCTGCTGAATTGTGCTTAGTACAGGGGAATCCCCATGTGCCATAGTTTTATGGTATCTCTCTGTACAGGCTATGGGCAAACTTAGGGGGCTGTTCCTGCTGAATTGTGCTTAGTACAGGGGAATCCCTATGTGCCATAGTTTTATGGTATCTCTCTGTATTACTGAAGGTCACACCCTGTATTACAGCTTCTCATACAAGGTGTTTAATACACTAGGAGGGTCAGTGACCCCTTTATAGACAGTATGAGAATATAAAGCAAGAGAAAACTAACCTATAGTAACAAATTAATACACTCCACTCCTGGCGTTTCCTTCAGACAAATGCAAAGGGAAAATGAAGCTTCCCACTCAGTTAATTGGTCCTGATGAAGGTCACTGACCCAGTGTATTTGCTGATGGAGGTCCCTGTACAGGGAGACAGTTAATTTCATACAGTAAGGTGGGGAAGGTTTATTATTCCCTTTAATGTCGCTGTTATTGCCGTGATCACGTCAGATCTCCCAGTGACCCCGCTAGTTCCTACATCAGAACGGCCCAATTCCCTCCTTTCCATCTTTCATATTTGTAACATTTTTATCCTTCCGCCTTGAACTTCTCCCCCACGTGTCGCGGTTCTTTGATGCGGGAAGACGAGTCGGCCCAGACTCCTGATTTAGCACCGACGTTCCGCCTTGACCCTCCCCGTTTCCCCATCACAGAGGCGCCTCGTGTCTCCGTGGCTTCTGGGCGCAATTCAAAGCAGGAGGCTTCAAACACACGTCCTTCTTTCAACAACTTCCAGGACTCACTGCTGGGTAATAAATAGCGCCGGCGCCTCGGCGGCTCCGATTAACCAACAACAACAAGAACAACAAGTGCGATTCTTTACATTTTATTAACACAAAGGGCAAATAAGATGTATGGGGCAATACCCCACGTATCCACGGGTCCCTGTCCCCTTCCTCTACCAAAATAGCCTTCGCCCCCAGGCACGGAATGGAAGTAACGCGCCTCAGGGCTCTAAGAAAATAGGTATCAATGGGCAAACAGTCAACTTTTTCTTATATTTGGGATCAAAAATAGTTCCGGGCCTCCCAGTTGGGTAATTTAAGCTCCTACGAACCAGGATGTACAATCAGATGGGGCCAACGTCCTTGGAAATGGATCCTGTCTTCCCATGCTCTGCCAAGAACATTTTGTGGTAGGTGGGATCAGAGTCGGACTGGGGGGTGCCTTTCCCGCCCGCACCCCTAACTCCTCCCCCCCCTGCAGGGGCCCCTGTTTAATGTCCTCCCCTGAACACGTGTATGTGAAACGCGTCAGGGGAGGACATCGGAGGCCAGAGGAAGCAGCAATAGGGTCGGGTATTTTCCCGGTGGCCCAGTCCGACCCTGGGTGGGATTGGGAAGAGATTCAAACACCTATCAATTAACTTGGCAGAATGGGCCCCAGGGCAAGATATTTATCCTTCTGTTGCCCCATCAACATTAACATTGATAGTACAGTTTCTAGTACAGATCATCCAAATTGCCACTGGGGTTTGGCCTTAACTGAGGCCAAAAGTGGTGAAGTCCTACTATTGTGAAGTCCCAGTTCTTGCCCCTCCTACTATTGTGAAGTCCCAGTTCTTGCCCCTCCTACTATTGTGAATCCCAGTTCTTGCCCCTCCTACTATTGTGAAGTCCCAGTTCTTGCCCCTCCTACTATTGTAAAGTCCCAGTTCTTGCCCCTCCTACTATTGTGAAGTCCCAGTTCTTGCCCCTCCTACTATTGTGAAGTCCCAGTTCTTGCCCCTCCTACTATTGTGAAGTCCCAGTTCTTGCCCCTCATACTATTGTGAAGTCCCAGTTCTTGCCCCTCCTACTATTGTGAAGTCCCAGTTCTTGCCCCTCCTACTATTGTGAAGTCCCAGTTCTTGCCCCTCCTACTATTGTGAAGTCCCAGTTCTTGCCCCTCATACTATTGTGAAGTCCCAGTTCTTGCCCCTCATACTATTGTAAAGTCCCAGTTCTTGCCCCTCCTACTATTGTGAAGTCCCAGTTCTTGCCCCTCCTACTATTGTGAAGTCCCAGTTCTTGCCCCTCCTACTATTGTGAAGTCCCAGTTCTTGCCCCTCCTACTATTGTGAAGTCCCAGTTCTTGCCCCTCATACTATTGTGAAGTCCCAGTTCTTGCCCCTCCTACTATTGTGAAGTCCAAGTTCTTGCCCCTCCTACTATTGTGAAGTCCCAGTTCTTGCCCCTCCTACTATTGTGAAGTCCCAGTTCTTGCCCCTCCTACTATTGTGAAGTCCAAGTTCTTGCCCCTCCTACTATTGTGAAGTCCCAGTTCTTGCCCCTCATACTATTGTGAAGTCCCAGTTCTTGCCCCTCCTACTATTGTGACGTCCCAGTTCTATCAGAATCAGATAGTAAAAGCCCAAGTCTTCTGCATAAAGAGATCCAAAGAACCTCCTCTTTGTTGCTCCTCCTTGGTAGGACAGAAGTGTATGGATTCCCACCACAGTTTTTATATAAACTGATGTCATTGGCTGCTGGGGGGGGACACTCCCCTAAAATCCACAAAGCTTTAGTCCAAACCAAACTGCACTCTTGTTAGTTGTGCAAAGGAAAGTGCAACGCTAACACGTTTTCTAAATTCCGCCAGTGTAGATTAGGGTGGAACTGGGGGGATGAGGGTTCCTGCAGTGATTGTGGGTGCATCTGAGGTCACTTCTGGTGGAAGTGACATCCCACATAGAGGAAGTGATGTCATATACACCTGTAGGCATGATGTCACTTCAGCAACCTAGGGACATAGTTGGGTCTGGTGGCCCAGGTGACCTAAATACAGCTCTGAAGGCAGGGTACAAAGTGCAAAATGAAGGCTAATTGCTGGTTTGTTTGCACCCTGCATCTATATCCAATCAGAGCCGGCAGCCATGGCAATATCTGCTTAACCCCCACACTGCACCCTGGGGGGGCGGCACGTAAGCCACGTACTAATCCGGCCGGCCAAGGTGCCCTTGCATCCCCACTAAGGGCTCCGCTCGGAAGCCTAATGAGCTTTGGGAATGAAAGGAACATGTGCGGATTCTCTCTATTCAAGACTTTATTTTTTCTTTGAAAACTTACAAAGTCCCCGGGAAAGTAAAAGCTTTGAGAACGGAATGAGATCTGATTAAACGAGACTCCTTTCAGCTCTCCCCAAAGGTGATCGTCTCTCATTCTGATCATTCGCACCCCTATATCACAAGCCTTTTTATTTAGCGATTCTGTGAATAATAAATAACGCCGAGCCTTCCGCCATCAAACGCTCGCTAATCCATTAAAGGTTCTCCATTGCGACGCACCGACACTTTGCTTCCCGCGATGTTCCTGACCTCGACGTTTTATTGTTTCCTGTCATTTTCAGACTCTTTTTTTTTATATTATAAAAGGGCTAAAACGCACGGAGATAAATCTCGCGGCCAAGACAATCAATCAAACGCCGGACGCCTTGTTCCCTGAATGCTTCTGAAATTAAGACGGCGGCGGAATGATTATTTGCAGCGGTTTTATAATGAGAAAGCGCGTTACGTCGCGGCACAAATGAGCCCAGAGAAACAGCCATGTAAATGCATTACATTAATGAGGGATGAGGTTTGAAATGCGCCAAATTAAATCTGACCGGAACCAGGTTGTTGGTATAATGAAGCCGCGCACGTGTTCGGCCAAATTGCATTTATTTAGCCGCTGCGTCCGACAATGAGCAGCCTGTTGGGCTTCAGCTTGGCTCCGCGAATGCGCGGAATTGGATCTGTTTTCTGTAACCGTGTATAATACGCAGTAATTGACTCGCCCGCGAGTGGGCAGATAACCAGGGGCGCCGAGATAAATGGCAGCAAATTCGCCGTCGCAAGATTGACAAGTTGCAAAAATTCTATACATTTTGGCTTTTCGCGGTGTTCAAACTGTCAGTCGCGGAGATACAAATGGTTTGGGTTTTACATTCCCACCCACAGCGACCAAAGCTAAAAGTGACATTGTGACAACACGATAGCGATTTCAGCCCCCACAGAAGCGCTTATTGCAGGGAGGGGTCTTTAACCCAAATTAACCTCGTGTCACTGTCACCTCTAGCCCCGGGCGCTGGCGTCGTTTGTTAGTTCAAAACTGCTTCCCTGTTGGTTCTGTTTGCTGTTTCTGAGAATTCAACATACATTGTAGTTGCTTATCACTAGCCCTAACCGGCTATGGGACCAGGGAAACATTACACTAGGATTAGGTAGTCATAGAGTTGTAAGTGTGAGAGACCAACTAGACATACTGCCAGAAGGATAAGTACTGATCCAGTTGTATGTAGAAGCCAAGTAGACATACTGCTAGAGAAATAAGTACTGATCCAGTTATATGTCAGAGTGACTAGTAGACATACTCCAAGTACTGATCCATTCGTATGAAGAAGAAGCCAAGTAAACATACTGCAAGATGTATAAGTACTGATCCAGTTGTATGTAGGAGGAGTCAAGTAGATATACTCCAAGAAGGATAAGTACTGATCCAGTTATATGTAGGAGGAGTCAAGTAGATATACTCCAAGAAGGATAAGTACTGATCCAGTTATATGTAGGAGGAGCCAAGTAGATATACTCCAAGAAGGATAAGTACTGATCCAGTTATATGTAGGAGGAGCCAAGTAGATATACTCCAAGAAGGATTAGTACTGATCCAGTTATATGTAGGAGGAGTCAAGTAGATATACTCCAAGAAGGATTAGTACTGATCCAGTTATATGTAGGAGGAGTCAAGTAGATATACTCCAAGAAGGATAAGTACTGATCCAGTTATATGTAGGAGGAGTCAAGTAGATATACTCCAAGAAGGATTAGTACTGATCCAGTTATATGTAGGAGGAGCCAAGTAGACGTTCTTCAAGAAGAATAAGTACTGATCCAGTTATATGTAGGAGGAGTCAAGTAGACATACTGCCAGAAGGATAAGCACTGATCCAGTTGTATGTAGAAGAATCCAAGTAGACACATTGCAAGAAGAATACGTACTGATCCAGTTATATGTAGACACAATGCAAGGATAAGTACTGATCCATTCCTATGAAGAAGAAGCCAAGTAGACATACTGCCAGAAGGATAAGTACTGATCCAGTTGTATGTAGGAGGAGCCAAGTAGACATACTGCCAGAAGGATAAGTACTGATCCAGTTGTATGTAGGAGGAGCCAAGTAGACATACTGCCAGAAGGATAAGTACTGATTCATTTGTATGTAGGAGGAGCCAAGTAGACATACTGCCAGAAGGATAAGTACTGATCCAGTTGTATGTAGGAGGAGCCAAGTAGACATACTGCCAGAAGGATAAGTACTGATCCAGTTGTATGTAGGAGGAGCCAAGTAGACATACTGCCAGAAGGATAAGTACTGATCCAGTTGTATGTAGGAGGAGCCAAGTAGACATACTGCCAGAAGGATAAGTACTGATCCAGTTGTATGTAGGAGGAGCCAAGTAGACATACTGCCAGAAGGATAAGTACTGATCCAGTTGTATGTAGGAGGAGCCAAGTAGACATACTGCCAGAAGGATAAGTACTGATCCAGTTGTATGTAGGAGGAGCCAAGTAGACATACTGCCAGAAGGATAAGTACTGATCCAGTTGTATGTAGGAGGAGCCAAGTAGACATACTGCCAGAAGGATAAGTACTGATCCAGTTGTATGTAGGAGGAGCCAAGTAGACATACTGCCAGAAGGATAAGCACTGATCCAGTTGTATGTAGAAGAATCCAAGTAGACACATTGCAAGAAGAATACGTACTGATCCAGTTATATGTAGACACAATGCAAGGATAAGTACTGATCCATTCCTATGAAGAAGAAGCCAAGTAGACATACTGCCAGAAGGATAAGTACTGATCCAGTTGTATGTAGGAGGAGCCAAGTAGACATACTGCCAGAAGGATAAGCACTGATCCAGTTGTATGTAGAAGAATCCAAGTAGACACATTGCAAGAAGAATACGTACTGATCCAGTTATATGTAGACACAATGCAAGGATAAGTACTGATCCATTCCTATGAAGAAGAAGCCAAGTAGACATACTGCCAGAAGGATAAGTACTGATCCAGTTGTATGTAGGAGGAGCCAAGTAGACATACTGCCAGAAGGATAAGTACTGATCCAGTTGTATGTAGGAGGAGCCAAGTAGACATGCTGCCAGAAGGATAAGTACTGATCCAGTTGTATGTAGGAGGAGCCAAGTAGACATGCTGCCAGAAGGATAAGTACTGATCCAGTTGTATGTAGGAGGAGCCAAGTAGACATACTGCCAGAAGGATAAGTACTGATCCAGTTGTATGTAGGAGGAGCCAAGTAGACATACTGCCAGAAGGATAAGCTTTGTAGTTTATGTGGAGCCTTTTTATTCCCCGTCTGTTGATTTCAAAACACCTTGCTCTTCCATGTTGGGCTTTTCATGTTTATATTTATGACATCGCTGCAGTAAAGATCAGAACAAACCCAAATCTGATTGCATATGGTGCATTGCTAATTCCTCTGGGTTCCAAGGGGGTCTCTGGAAGCCGCTGATAAGGTAATAGCTTGTGTTTGTAGATAAGGCATTTTCCTTCATTGGAACGTTAGATAACACATTTGTCTGAAAGAAAGAAGGTTGTGAATATGAATTTACTGGTTTAGGTGGGAAAATACTTTATTTAAAGCAACACTGACGCATTTCATTCAACTCTGCAACCCAGGTACAAGAGACTGGAAGAGCGTAGTTGGAAATGATGGATTGTCATCTCCTCAACCAACTTATTTCTCATGTTCGATCCATCACTCAACCAGGCATGACAAATAGAAGCGGAACCGGAACTTGTGATCCAGACATGGAACCTTCACATCAACCAGTTATCTCCTGCTAAGTAGATCCGTGATAGACAAATACACGTCACGAAGCTGGAGAAACATTGGCTTTGAGTAGGGTCTGAAACCTTCCCTCACCCAAGTCCAAGTGGTGACCCTGGCTGTGACATGAGTGGCCACTATATGGTCTTATGGGACTTCGTTAGTAGAAAGACAATGAAAAACCTGGACATCTTTTAAAGCAACAGAAAAGTCCTATTAATGGAATTGTCTTGAGGGCCTATCCATAACTTTTAGATACCATAACCTTCTAGATACCATAACCTTCTAGACATCTGGACAATGGACCTGTGATAGACAAATACACATCACAAAGCTGAAGAAACATTAGCTTTGAGTAGGGTCTGAAACCTTTCCTCACCCAAGTCCAAGTGGTGACCCTGGCTGTGACATGAGTGGCCACTATATGGTCTTATTGGACTTCGTTGGTAGAAAGACAATGAATAACCTGAACATCTTTTAAAGCAACAGAAAAGTCATATTAATGGAATTGTCTTGAAGGCCTATCCATCACTTCTAGATACCATAGCCTTCTAGATACCTGGACAATAGACCTGTGATAGACAAATACACATCACAAAGCTAAAGAAACATTGACCTTGAGTAGGGTCTAAAACCTTTCCTGGAAAAAAATATCACCCAAGTCCAAGTGGTGACCCTGGCTGTGACATGAGTGGCCACTATATGGTCTTATTGGACTTCGTTGGTAAAAAGACGATATATAAGAATATATTTTAAAACAACGGAAAGGTCCTATTAATGAAATTGTCTTGAAGGCCTATCCATAGCTTCCTTGTAGGTACCTGGACAATGGACCTCTTCAAACTGACACCTATACATGATGTATTTTATATACTAAAATGCCCATATGGGATAATGACCAGTGCTGTCGAACAGTTTCCACGTACTGGGCCAATTAATAACTTTCTCTGGCCAAATTATAAGAAAATGATTCCAACAATCCAAGAAGAAGAAGAAGCTCTTCAGCTGTACAAGGGCCATAATAAAACCTCTTGGGTGGCCAAATCCAATCCACAGGCCTCCAGTTGGACAACCATGATGTATTCCATATGCCTGGTACATATAAGTATTAATATTTTAGTGCCAATAGAGATGCTCTTGTATCAAACCTTGTCTTTGAAGGTCAGCAGAATGTAACTTAATTAGTTTAATTAGGATAATAGGTGTTAAATCCTTAAGGGGAGATAACTTGGAGAAAAGGGAATCATTTAACCATTAAATAAACCCAATAGGGCTGTTCTGCCCCAATAAGGGGTAATTATATCTTAGTTGGGATCAAGTACAGGTACTGTTTTATTATTACAGAGAAAAGGGAATCATTTAACCATTAAATAAACCCAATAGGGCTGTTCTGCCCCAATAAGGGGTAATTATATCTTAGTTGGGATCAAGTACAGGTACTGTTTTATTATTACAGAGAAAAGGGAATCATTTAACCATTAAATAAACCCAATAGGGCTGTTCTGCCCCCAATAAGGGGTAATTATATCTTAGTTGGGATCAAGTACAGGTACTGTTTTATTATTACAGAGAAAAGGGAATCATTTAACCATGAAATAAACCCAATAGGGCTGTTCTGGACTGGGCCGCTGGCACACCAGGAGAAAACCTGATGGGCCCCATTGACCCAGGACCTCCTCTCCTAACAACAGGACCCAAATAGATCTGCTTGTCCAATCCCCTCCTTGCTTGCTAAGATCTGCTAATTCAGAAGGATAGATGAGGTACACGGCGGGGCAGATATCTGAAACCCAGGGGGGTCTTCAGGCCCCCATGTCTGCCTTCTGCCCAGGATCTGCAGGCCCACCCCCTGCTGGCTGATATCTGTGGGCCTGTAGGAGAGAGAAGATACCCGGAGGGGTGGAATATTGTGACGGGCGTCGGAGGGGGAGTTTGTGAATGGGGAGAGGATGGTGGGCCCTGGACACCAGGGTCCAACACTGGCGGATCCCTAAGCAGTGCCCAGATACCTAAAAGAATGGTCTGGATCGGCCTTCAAGGCAGCATTATGGATTTTACTGCTTCAAAGAAACAAACTTCCCAACCATTCACAGATAAACTTGCTTTTCAATGGGCCCCATTATAGCGAAGAGGACTCTCTCCAGTCTCCCCGACGATTCGGAAGCGGCGGGCAATTCATTTCCCCCCCAACTCATTCCGCCTGCGCCTCTCACTCAGTATAAAAATGCCTTTCCATGAAAGGACCGTCTTCTCTGTGTGGTTTTATTTTCTAATGCATAAAAAAAAAAATTGCGACTGTGTAATGAAATGTATCTGTCACACAATGAGAAAAATGACCGGGCTGCCAGAATGCCATTACGTGAAATGGAAGAATTAAATTACAAAATGACAGTCCTCAGCATCCTGCATGCTTCTTTAATGTGTTCCAAATATGCCAACTGCAGCAGAACCGGCCCGGGGAGTGATGAGCCTCTCACTATTTTTATCTTGCGCGAGGCTTCGTTATTCTTTCTTCATCAAGAAATGCTAATGGCTTATTAAGGAATTTAACGGTATCTGGGCACAAATGAGCAAAAAAATCAGTGTTTCCCCTACACCCATGTAACTGGAGGAGTCCCAAGCCGGACTTGGATTTCTTACTATTGAGTGCTATTCTGATACCTACTGGGAGCTGCTATCTTGCTCCCTTCCCATTGTTCTGCTGATCGGCTGCTGGGGGTGAGGGGGGGATATCACTCCAACTTGCAGCGCAGCAGTAAAGTGTGCCTGAGTCTGAGCTTTCAGCCAGCGCTACACATTAGAACTGCTTTCAGCTAACCTTTTGTTTCTCCTACTCCCATGTAACTGGAGGAGTCCCAAGCCGGACTTGGATTTCTTACTATTGAGTGCTATTCTGATACCTACTGGGAGCTGCTATCTTGCTCCCTTCCCATTGTTCTGCTGATCGGCTGCTGGGGGTGAGGGGGGGATATCACTCCAACTTGCAGCGCAGCAGTAAAGTGTGCCTGAGTCTGAGCTTTCAGCCAGCGCTACACATTAGAACTGCTTTCAGCTAACCTATTGTTTCTCCTACTCCCATGTAACTGGAGGAGTCCCAAGCCGGACTTGGATTTCTTACTATTGAGTGCTATTCTGATACCTACTGGGAGCTGCTATCTTGCTCCCTTCCCATTGTTCTGCTGATCGGCTGCTGGGGGTGAGGGGGGGGGATATCACTCCAACTTGCAGCACAGCAGTAAAGTGTGAGTGAAGTTTATCAGAGCACAGGTCACATGGCTGTGGGTTTGTAACAAACATGTTTTCCCGTGACAGTTTTCCTTTAAACTTGGTAAAGGGCTACTTTTTCTTCCTGTGTATGGGCCAGGATAAAACATTACCTTTACGGGGACTTATCTCTTATAGATTGCTGTGAGTAGAGGGAGGTTCTCAGTCAGTGCTTGGCAATGAGCCACTCAAGTCTTAAGTGCTCAGAACCACAGACTGAATAATCTGGTAGTGATTTCCTTTAATGGTACAAAGCTGAGAAAATGATTAAAGGCATCCCAGGCCCATAATTGGCAGCACAGAGAGAAAATAATATTTAGCCTCCCTGTTCTAAGCACAATTCAGCAGGAACAGCCCCTAAGTTTGCTCATAGCCTGTACAGAGAGATACCATAAAACTATGGCACATAGGGATTCCCCTGTACTAAGCACAATTCAGCAGGAACAGCCCCTAAGTTTGCTCATAGCCTGTACAGAGAGATACCATAAAATTATGGCACATAGGGATTCCCCTGTACTAAGCACAATTCAGCAGGAACAGCCCCCTAAGTTTGCCCATAGCCTGTACAGAGAGATACCATAAAACTATGACACGTAGGGATTCCCCTGTACTAAGCACAATTCAGCAGGAACAGCCCCCTAAGTTTGCTCATAGCCTGTACAGAGAGATACCATAAAACTATGACACATAGGGATTCCCCTGTACTAAGCATAATTCAGCAGGAACAGCCCCCTAAGTTTGCTCATAGCCTGTACAGAGAGATACTATAAAACTATAGTAACAGGGTCATCAAAACCCCCCTTGTGCTTTAGGCCCTATTGGGACAGTTAGTAATTCCCCTGTAAAAAGAAAGTGCAAAGTTACTGTATGTTTCAGCCATTGCCAATACTATACACCCCTAATATAATTACAGGCAGATCATGAGTCTGACCTTTAGCCAAGGGCCGGCGCGGCGTCGGGGCGTGCGTGCGCGGGCTGCCAATAAACACGCCGTCAGACTTTTACATCAACAAACTTTGACAAAAGCCTTTTTGTTTCCATCGATTTTCCTGAAACGGAGATAAAATAATACTCTCGGCCCAAACTGTAAAGAAACTCAGGGGGCAATTATGAAGGTCAGCGCTCAGCCGGCATCGATCGCGGGATTAAGTGTCGTCCGTAGAGCGCGGGACCCGCGGGGTCGGCCTCACAGCCATTCACATTCCGTATTCAGCATCAGATAAAAGATAATTGATTTGTGCCGGTTTGATTCCTATCCGAGCGGCCCGGGCGGCTGAGCGCCTCTTCCTTCTATTCCGCAATTATTGCTTTTTATATCGTCTAATTTGTTTTTATTAGAAGCCCCGGCATCAAAGGCACGAGGCTGCCTCCAACCTTCCGTTCCCCATCGGGGGGGAAATCAAAGAGATTTAGGATCATTACGGGACATAAGGGGGGGTATTACATATCATTTGCCTTCTATTCTGGGCTTTCTTTGTGCAATAAATAGTAATTATCTGCCAATAACCAGAACAAACCCGCGGATGGATAGAAATAATTGTCCTCGTTGTGCAGCGCAAATACTAATAAAGCCGGAGTTTGTTGCGTTCGTGATAAATTTGAAGCAAATTGGATGCAAATAACAAAAACAAACAAAACAGCCTACAAATTTTGGTCGGAAGCAGTTTAAATGAACACTGTCGCGGGAAAACATGTTTGTTACAAACCCACCAGTTAATAGAGCAAGATAGCAGCTCCCAGTAGGGATCAGAATAGCACTCAATAGTAAGAAATCCAAGTCCGGCTTGGGACTCCTCCAGTTACATGGGAGTAGGAGAAACAATAGGTTAGCTGAAAGAAGTTCTAATGTGTAGCGCTGGCTGAAAGCTCAGACTCAGGCACACTTTACTGCTGCGCTGCAAGTTGGAGTGATATCCCCCCCCCCTCACCCCCAGCAGCCAATCAGCAGAACAATGGGAAGGGAGCAAGATAGCAGCTCCCAGTAGGTATCAGAATAGCACTCAATAGTCCTTAATTCCTGTGATATTTTATCCAATATGATGCACCCAGTCACACACTGAGTTACCTTCCTAAGGCATTCTGGGATCTGGCACTGTCTTATGAATAGTGAAATGTGCTTTAAAAGGAATTAAACGCATGTTAAAGGGAAACTACACCCCCAGAATGAATCCGTAACCAACAGACAGTTTATATTATATTAAGTGGCCTATTAAAGAATCTCCCCAAACTGGAATATATAAATCAGTAAATATTGCCCTTTTACATCCTTTCCCTTGAGCCGCCATTTAGTGATGGGCTGTGTGCTCCCTCAGAGATCAGCTGACAGGAAGTGATGCAGCTCTAACTGTAACAGGAAGTAGTGTGGGAGCAAAAGGCAGAACTCTGTCCATTCATTGGCTGATGGGGCCTAGCATGTATGTGTGCCTTGGCTTGTTTGTGTGCACTGTGACTCCTATGATCCCAGGGGGCGGGGCTTAGTACCTAAAATGGCAGTTTCCTATTTAGGATTGCCCAATGGCACATACTGCTAAATAAGTATATTTATATAAAAATGGTTTATTTAGATGAAGCAGGGTTTTACATATGAGCTGTTTATGCAATATGTTGTTATAGAGAACCTATTCCCCGTTTTGGAATATTCCGTCGCACAGTAAATCAGTTAGTAAATTTCTGGGTTCCAGGTACAATAATTTCCTGCAGAATTTAAGGCGTTGCCCAGAAATGGAACTGGGGAGATTCATTGCTGTTCCCTGCAGGACTCTCACTGAATGACGGATTACTTCCCCTTGCAATAAATATCCTCTTTCATTAATTAGAGCCTGCCAGTCAGTTATACTGAGCGCCTCGTTAGTGCCAAAATGCCGTTATTTACCCTTCGCTTTCTGATGACACGAGTGTCTCTAACCCGGGGCGGCCGTATCCCTTCCCCTTGGGGCAGATTTACTGCCCGGCTGTTATTCTTGCTGAGGGCCCATTTTATATACAGTAAATATTCATACTTGTTCTTTCCAGAAGCCAAACACTGATGGGCCGACAATAAGAACCGCCATTACCAGATTAAACTCCAACTTGCAGCGCAGCAGTAAAGTGTGCCTGAGTCTGAGCTTTCAGCCAGCGCTACACATTAGACCTGCTTTCAGCTAACCTATTGTTTCTCCTACTCCCATGTAACTGGAGGAGTCCCAAGCCGGACTTGGATTTCTTACTATTGAGTGCTATTCTGATACCTACTGGGAGCTGCTATCTTGCTCCCTTCCCATTGTTCTGCTGATCGGCTGCTGGGGGGGTGAGGGGGGGAGGGATATCACTCCAACTTGCAGCGCAGCAGTAAAGTGTGCCTGAGTCTGAGCTTTCAGCCAGCGCTACACATTAGAACTGCTTTCAGCTAACCTATTGTTTCTCCTACTCCCATGTAACTGGAGGAGTCCCAAGCCGGACTTGGATTTCTTACTATTGAGTGCTATTCTGATACCTACTGGGAGCTGCTATCTTGCTCCCTTCCCATCATTCTGCTGATTGGCTGTTCCCTATCAAGCCGCGACATTGCTTATTCCCTACTACAAACAGCCGCTGGATTTCAGACGATCCCAAGTTGAGGCAAGTCGTTCCGTCAGTGGAAACTTTTGATGGAATGAGCCCAGGGAGGCGCAATACCCAGCAGCCTTTCCCATCACAGAAGCAGAAGAATGATTTTTCCCATTGGCTTTGCCAGATTGCTGTATCTGTGTTTTTGCTGCGTATGTGACAAATCCGTTGCCAATGTCCCCTTTACAGTTGAGTCCCCGCTCCGCGCCATATGCACGCAGGCAGATAACTATAAAGCCTGGAGCTGCGTGGAGCAGGCGGTGAGGAGAATGATTTTCGGGTAATTAATTCCAAGTGGCGCCGAGGAACATCTGGCCTCCCGTTCCGACTGCTCAGCAGGTTTATTGGAGGCAAAGTCTCAACAAGTCTCTCCCCGGATCAAACAGCTCTCGGCCCATTCGTCTGCTCGTCTGGGGCTTTTGTACCAAGGCCTGTCATTGGCTTATCCACCCCCTAAATGGCTCTTTATCATTGGCTTATCCACCCCCTAAACGGCTCTTTATCATTGGCTTATCCGCCCCCTAAATGGCTCTTTATCATTGGCTTATCTGCCCCCTAAATGGCTCTTTATCATTGGCTTATCTGCCCCCTAAATGGCTCTTTATCTTTGGCTTATCTGCCCCCTAAATGGCTCTTTATCTTTGGCTTATCCACCCCCTAAATGGCTCTTTTATCAGAATAAATGAGAAGCCGCCACCTTTATATTTTCCTATAATTCACTGCTATTCCCTTTCTTGTAGCAACAGAATGCGACAAAATGGGCCCATAATGGGGCGACTGGTCATTTGGGTTGATTGGTTATTTTTTGTTATTTTTGTTTTTTGTTTATTTTATATAAAGCGCCAACATACCCCGCAGCGCTGTACAATAAGTGGGTTTCATACATTGGACATACAGAGTAACATATAAAGCAATCAGTAACCGATACAAGAGGGGAAGGGAGCCCTGCCCAAAAGAGCTTACACTCTACAAGGAGTAACATATAAAGCAACCAGTAACCGATACAGGAGGGGAAGGGAGCCCTGCCCAAAAGAGCTTACACTCTACAAGGAGTAACATATAAAGCAATCAATAACCGATACAGGAGGGGAAGAGAGCCCTGCCCAAAAGAGCTTACACTCTACAAGGAGTAGCATATAAAGCAATCAATAACCGATACAAGAGGGGAAGAGAGCCCTGCCCAAAAGAGCTTACACTCTACAAGGAGTAACATATAAAGCAATCAGTAACCGATACAGGAGGGGAAGGGAGCCCTGCCCAAAAGAGCTTACACTCTACAAGGAGTAACATATAAAGCAATCAATAACCGATACAAGAGGGGAAGAGAGCCCTGCCCAAAAGAGCTTACACTCTACAAGGAGTAACATATAAAGCAATCAGTAACCGATACAGGAGGGGAAGAGAGCCCTGCCCAAAAGAGCTTACACTCTACAAGGAGTAACATATAAAGCAATCAATAACCGATACAAGAGGGGAAGAGAGCCCTGCCCAAAAGAGCTTACACTCTACAAGGAGTAACATATAAAGCAATCAGTAACCGATACAGGAGGGGAAGGGAGCCCTGCCCAAAAGAGCTTACACTCTACAAGGAGTAACATATAAAGCAATCAGTAACCGATACAGGAGGGGAAGGGAGCCCTGCCCAAAGAGCTTACACTCTACAAGGAGTAACATATAAAGCAATCAATAACCGATACAGGAGGGGAAGAGAGCCCTGCCCAAAAGAGCTTACACTCTACAAGGAGTAACATATAAAGCAATCAATAACCGATACAAGAGGGGAAGGGAGCCCTGCCCAAAAGAGCTTACACTCTACAAGGAGTAACATATAAAGCAATCAGTAACCGATACAGGAGGGGAAGAGAGCCCTGCCCAAAAGAGCTTACACTCTACAAGGAGTAACATATAAAGCAATCAGTAACCGATACAGGAGGGGAAGAGAGCCCTGCCCAAAAGAGCTTACACTCTACAAGGAGTAACATATAAAGCAATCAGTAACCGATACAGGAGGGGAAGAGAGCCCTGCCCAAAAGAGCTTACACTCTACAAGGAGTAACATATAAAGCAATCAGTAACCGATACAGGAGGGGAAGGGAGCCCTGCCCAAAAGAGCTTACACTCTACAAGGAGAAAGGGTTGAGACACAAGGTGAGTTAACTTTTAGTATGTTATAGAAAGGAAAAAAAAAAAGAAAAATGTTATTGTGGGGGCTGTACAGAGTAATTATAAACTAAAAGGTTTATTTATCCTTTAATGTGTCTAAGGTTTCCTCCCAGCTGGTATCTGACCAGCCTAGGCCATAAAATACCAGCCAAGGCCAGAGCCGGTATGGCAAATGAACAAATTCAATGGACTTACTGGTACATTTGTAACTAGTCATCTGCCCCCATCCCACCTCCGATCCCCCTGCTAGCTCCGCCCACTCCCCCCCTAGGCCGCGGAACTAAATAAAAATATTGCTTCAACATGGCTGCAATTATGTCTGACTCCGCCCACAAACGAGTCACGGACCTCCCCCTGCTGTCATAGACCAGGCCCTTTTAAAAAACTGCATTATGGGTAAAAAATGGTGATTTGACTTCCTTACACTTGTGCTCATAACTTACCCCCAATGTGACTGCTTTAGGAAACGTCTAATGGGGCGAGGGGAGGGGTAAATTGTTTTATAATAAAAGAAAATGGCAATGAGACAATGCAGAAGTCCGCTCTCCCCCAGCTAAGGCTCTAGTTCCCAAAGAATATTAAAAAATGAATCAGATTTATTTTTATTTAACAGTGTTAGTTCCCCTTTAAAAATGACATCAGGAATTTCCTGAAGATATTGATAGAGTAATAAGCCCCAGTGTTAGGGCAGAATTGCCCCCGGCGCTGAACATAACGCTTGTCTGATACGTTCTGATATGAGCCCCCCCCCCCCGGCCCAGCTGCTAAAGGAAAGGAAACCCTTGGGGGCGACACGTACGCACAGCGGGAATGTAATTATGACGCACCGACCCGGCTTCTATTTTGGGCCCCAGTGTCGCACATTTACACGTCCAGTAGCAGCCGGAACCTGCTATATATATATATATATACAGTATATACACAGCACAGACATGACTCCCGACTAATACAGGCCATTGAACTCTTGGGGTGGACTTTAATATCCTTATTCATTACAGCAGGGGGTACATTTTCCTGTGTTTTGAAATATCAGTATCTGCAGCTGCGTTTTCTTTTATGTTTCCCCAGACAGCTTCGGGGTTATACAGGGATTCCCATTCATGTCGGCAGGTACAGCATAAAGGGAAACTATCCCTCATTTACTCACCCCCCCCCCCACCCAACTGCCACAAGTGCAATTAAACTGTCACCCTTAGAACCCATTCCCTAAGCACCCAAGGGAGCCTTTGTACTTGGGCAAGTCCGACCCTGCATGGGAAAGATACGGGTCTTTGCAGTCTGTTCTGGGCAGCAAATACAATTGCCCTAGGGCACAACCCGTGGGCGAGTTTGCATTTTTTAAATTATTTAGCATTTGTTTAGCAGTTTGGAAATTCAGTTGCTATCTGGTTGCTAGGGAACAGTTTAACCTAGCAACCAGGCAGTGGTTTGAATGAGAGACAGGTATATGAATAGAGGACGGCCAGGATAGAAGGAATAGTAATAAAAAGTAACAGTAACAATAAAACTGGAGCCTCACAGAGCAATAGGGTTTGGCTGCCGGGGTCAGTGACCCCCATTTGAAAGCTGCAAAGAGTCAGAAGAAAAAGGCAAGTAATTAAACAATAGAAAATAAAAAATAAACAGAAATTAAAAAGTTAACTTTTTGATAATTGTAGATGTTGTCCGGAAAGTGTCCCATGGGTCTCCGGGTCTAGACCTTTTCCTTGTATCCAGTAAAAGGACACCCATAGCCCATAGGTAATAATTTCCAAGTGCCCGAGTGGGTATTCTGAAGAGACAACAAGACAACTAGATGGCAGGTAGTGGCCAAACTGTCAGTCCGTCAAAGATGTGTTAGTTTTGTCATTTCAAATAAAGATAATTCAGAAGTGTCCAATAGGGATTAGAGACAATGCCTGGGCTTGGGCCTTTATAGTGTAGTTATTCTTATTTATTGGTATTGAATGGCACCCAATATTCTATTAATTACCCCAGGATATATTGCACCGTCCTTTCTCTGAGTGCAATGGGACTGAGTGTAACCCCAGACTGAGATGACTCTGGAAGCCCCCATATTAGCAACAGCATTACAATCACAATAGCAAATAATGAATTTTGCAATAGAGCTCAATGCCAGTCAGGGGCTGCAAAGGCTGGTAACTTGGTATCATGTAAACAGAAGAAGTTTGATTCAAGGGAATCTAATATAACTCTAGTCAGTGTTGGACTGGGACCCACTGGAAATCCCAAGCAAAGGGCCCCACCACTCTAGTTCCACCCTTCCCCCCTCCAGCTAAGGGCCCCACACTGGCCATCCCCAATGATTACAGCACCTACTGCAGATAAATAACCATAAACAGCAGGTTATCACCATTGTATTCTGCCCCCCAACCAATTCATTTTGGGGCCCAAACGGGTCAGGGGCCCACCAGGTTTTCCCCTGGTCCCCCAGCAGGCCAGTCCGACCCTGACTCTACTGGTTTAGACTCTACATTGACTACTGAACACTTGTCTATAAACTAAATATACATGAATTACAAGGAGAGGCAACCAAATTAATCAAGGGCTTAAACAAAAAAGAAAATGAGAGTCGAATTGTTGTTCTCTTAGAGTCCAACCAAATTAATCAAGGGCTTAAACTACAAAGAAAATGAAAGTCGAATTGTTGTTCTCTTAGAGTCTTCATATTGGGGCCCAAATGGGTCAGGGGCCCACCAGGTTTTCCCCTGGTCCCCCAGCAGGCCAGTCCGACCCTGACTCTACTGGTTTAGACTCTACATTGACTACTGAACACTTGTCTATAAACTAAATATACATGAATTACAAGGAGAGGCAACCAAATTAATCAAGGGCTTAAACAAAAAAGAAAATGAGAGTCGAATTGTTGTTCTCTTAGAGTCCAACCAAATTAATCAAGGGCTTAAACTACAAAGAAAATGAAAGTCGAATTGTTGTTCTCTTAGAGTCTTCATATTGGGGCCCAAATGGGTCAGGGGCCCACCAGGTTTTCCCCTGGTCCCCCAGCAGGCCAGTCCGACCCTGACTCTACTGGTTTAGACTCTACATTGACTACTGAACACTTGTCTATAAACTAAATATACATGAATTACAAGGAGAGGCAACCAAATTAATCAAGGGCTTAAACTAAAAAGAAAATGAGAGTCGAATTGTTGGCTTTGTGTGATCAATTTTTTACGATGGGAAACAGTATGGCAGCTCCATATAGGAATGTACATACCCCAATGTACGTACCCCCCCCTTATAGTATTGTCTGTTTAAACAGAAATAAATGGCAGCCGAGCCCCTTAATGTGTTTTATGTTTGAATTAAACACAATTCATTCTTGTTGGGGAAGCATTTGTTCCTCGGCATCTGTTTGTTCCTCTGCTCCCCGCGTTCCGCCCGGGTCGTTAATCACACGGCGAGGAAACGAGCGCCTCGCAGGTTGGAACGCCAGGCGCTTAATTAATCGCCGCTCTCTGCCTTCTGCGCGGGGAACTTTAACACAAAAAGTCCATATGAAATAACCATAAACACCGTCGCTGTTGCGAATGGGGCCCCAGCTTCCCAACGTATTCGGTACAGAACGTAAATTAATTGCCCTTATTTTCCGCTGGCGAAACGCTCGGCGCAGATGGACGATGTGACTCCGAGAATAGATTTCTCTTGGCTGCAAACTCCGCGGGGCAGATTAGCATCTTATTGCCCCATTATAGTCCCTAAATACGGGCAGACGCAGCTTTAAATTCTTGGGGGTTTTTTTTTCCTCCGGAAGACGAGAAAACGTTTTTTTATTTTGTTTGTTGTTTTTTATTGTAGAGAAGAATGCGCGGAGCACTCACATTTATTTAGTGGGAAAGCTGGCGCCACCTGAAAACTCCATTTAGCGTCTTCCCGGCGAATATTTCACTTGTCAGAATATGTAAAGCGAGCGCATTTAGAATGCAGCCGGCGATCGCCACGCTGAGTGCTACTTAGGCGCACAATGAGCTCGTTACGCACGGAGACAATAACATCCATTCAGCGCGGCACTAAAACGCCGAACTGGCGGCAATAATCCTGGGAACCTTGTCTGAGAGTTGCCGTCCCCCTCGCTCGACGCCGGCGCGGCAATAAATAAACGTTTAAATATTTATACAGAGACGCTCGGAACCCTTCAGCCGGAAAATTCCGCTCTTTTCTTAAAGCCAAATTGTTGGTTTCGTTCCGCGCGGTGGGATACGGCACAGAACCCGCACAGGACCATTTGAGCCCATAGGCAGGGCCGCCATTAGAAACTTTGGGGCCACACACAAGTTATTTCTATGGGTAGTGACGAGTGAATTTTTTCGCCAGGCATGGATTCGCAGCGAATTTCTGCATTTCGACATTGGCGAATTATTTCACGGAAAATCCATCGCGCAGAATTTTTTTTATGTCGCGTGTCAAATTGGGCGCAGTCGCATCAAATCGGGCATAGTTGCGTCAAAAATTGGACACGGTCGCGTCAAAAACAGGCATTGGTCGTGTCAAAACAAGCCAGGACAACAAAAAATAGACGCATGCGACAAAAAAATAGACACGGGTGAAAAAAAAATAGTTGCAGGTGACAAAAAAAAAGATGCGGGCGACAAAAAAAAATAGATGCGGGCGACAACAAAATAGATGCGGGTGACAAAAAAATTGTTGCAGGTGACAAAAAAAAGATGCGGGCGACAAAAAAAAAGATGCGGGCGACAAAAAAAATAGATGCGGGCGACAAAAAAATAGATGCGGGTGACAAAAAAATAGTTGCGGGTGACAAAAAAAAGATGCGGGCGACAAAAAAAATAGATGCGGGCGACAAAAAAATTGCACGACAAGTGCGTTTTGCAAATTTTCCGCTGTTTCGTGAATCTACTTGCCGTTTTGCGAATTTTATGGTGAAGCGAAATGGGACAAGCGCGCAGTACCGACATTTTGGCCCCGCCCCTTGTGTGCGCAATACAAACAGCTGATGGGACTCTATAATAAGCCGCTCATATAAACAGTTACAGTAAATAATTAATCAGCTAATAAGTCAGTCAGTCATTGGGGGTCAGTGGGATTTGCCCCTATCTGCCCCTTCTCTGCATTGTCTTTTGCTCGTACGCAAGTTACCTGTGTTTCTAGTTAAGTCAGTGCCTTACGTTTCGAGGCAACTTTTGTGGAAGTTACATAAATTGCGTAAGTTTTAACGTAACCCTGCGCGTAACTGTCGCAGTGCAGTCGGGCCCCCTTCTGAAGGAGATTTTCATGGGGAACAACAGATGCACTATGGGCAAAGTACCCGGGAACTCAGTCTAAATGCCCCCTTCCCAGTGTGGGGTCAGTGTGGGGTTTCTATGGGGGAGAATCTCACTAACTGTCAGTCTGAGGTTGGGCAGATGCCAGGATTATGCCTTATGCCCATATTCTCAAATTCTAATTTTTCCGAGGTATTCGAGTTTTTTTATTAATAAATAAGTGAACATTCGATTTGCGAGTTTATTCGATTTAGAAAACTCAAATTCACAAACTCGAAAATTGATAAATCAGTCATCAGCCTCCAGTGTCATTCCGGGGAACCGAAGAACCATTCCAAGGTCAACCGCTTTCCCTCTACAGGGCTGAGCACCCCTAGGCCTGGCCACCCTCACCACCCACCCACCACAACCCCACCACTCCCTGACCCCACTCCCCACTCCCCGCCACCATGACCTACCAATCAGCACAGGAGCAGTGCTAAGGACTCTAACAGGTAGCGCTGCCCCAGTGTGGCTCCCTAGCAACATGGCAATGATGGTTCCCAATACTTGATCTCTACTCAATACCTCAGGGCCTACACTACCCTGCTCCTGAATATTCCAACCCTACAATGTGGGAAACCCACTGGGAAACTACCCCCACACTACGTTGACTACACTTCCCCTTAGTCGCTTTGGTGCTGGGTGTAGTTCTACTTCACACTTACCTCTCTAGTAGCTGTTCCTCCCATGATGCACTCCTGTGTCTCATCTCCTTTTATACCCTCCTAGCCACACACCCTTCTAGAACTTTTCCAAAATTTCTCTTACTCTCTAGCCCTCTAGTGGCCAAACACTAAAATTACAACTAACATCTAATCAAACTCTACATGAACATTCAGTGGCGGAAACTAATAATTACTCCAATATAACATTTGTGAAATTATTTTTTGCCCCATTACATGGTTCTAGTGAAACCCTATGGCTACAGGGAACAATAACATTGCCTTTCCTGTTTCAGGTGTAACTTTTTCATAACAGCCAATCAGAATGTAGCATTTACTATTCAGCTGCTTGAAAGCAAACACCAGATTGGTTGTTATTCGCTCCCAGACCTGGGTGAACGTTGCATCTTTTTATATATCACCTAATGAGCCAGACACACAAGGCTCAAACATTCATCCAGGGTGCAAAGTGCAATTTCAGGCACAAATCACATTGTTACCCATAATGCAAATGCTCTAAGTTGCACCCAACACAAATCTGCTTTAATGCAAATTGGGTCCCATTTACAAGCGCACCCTTTGTTCTTACGCCGGAACGTGCTCTGGTGTGAGCCAATTTCTGGGTGGCCTGTTGCCCTTTACGTTGTGCCGCCCTAGGCCCGGGCCTTTGTGCCCTGCCCAAATGGGCACGAGTGGGGGGCCAGAGCTACAAAAGAGGGGGCTTATTACACAAAGCTCCTTGGGAGCCTTCCCCCTGAGGCAGGAGCTGCCATACATCACACCAGCCATGTTTATGTTTAGTTCCCCTTTACAAAAGGCCAAGTAAACACTAATACATTGCATTTAAGAAATGCAGTTGAGTAATTTATGGGCAGTGTTGTTGAGGGGAAATGCAATGAGTTATGCCCGGGATCCTTCCCAAATAAAGTGCAGTGTCTTATTCTGTCCTTCTTTATTGCAGGGAGGTTTATCCGGCTGAACCCGCTCCACTTCATCATTCAAAGGCTCAACGGCGGCGGCGACACATCAAAGCGACAAAAACCACTTTGGGCAAGTCCAGCTTGGCGGGCCTTCAAGCCTGCAGCAATATCTCCTTGTCAGGGGCTGGGGGGGTGCGGGGGGACTGACAGCTCCCACTATTTATGCACTGACTCCCTGTAAGATGAACACGGCGGATGCCCATTGATTATATTGGCATTTATATAAAATGTCCCTGTGTATTCCCACTGTTTAATAGAGAGGACACCACAATTACTGGCATATTTATTTGCAGCGATGGGCGGCCGTCAGCAGAGGCAAATGGGCCCCGTTATTTACTGCCCAATGTTTTCTGTATAAATATCGGCGCTAAGCACGGGGCCTGCGATTCAAATGGGGGATTTATGTTCATTTTAGTGATTGAAGCAAAATATAAAGGCACAGATGCGCATTTAATGGAATTACATTAGAACTAGAGGAGAGCGAATATGGAGGCTGCTTCCGGCTCTATGGGCTTCTGTATTATTAACATTATAGGTACCAGTATCTTAAAGAAGAACTAAAGGTTAACCAAAGCGGGTTGGGTGGGTTCAGGCCCTCCTCCCCACCTACGACTTAAATGAGCCCCACTTCTATCTTCTATTTATAGGCGCAGGCCCTCCGGGCCACAGGGACACCAGGAAAAAACCCGGTGGGCCCCAGCGGCCCAGACCCAGCCCTTGCTGGCGCCCCCCCTGCTGAGTGTTCCTCCCCTGATGCAGTAAACTTATGTGCACTCAGGGGAGGACATTGGGTGGGGGACCCTGCGGGGGGGTTAGTAAGGCTCTGCAGGGGCCACTGCGGGGGGGGGGTAAGGTAGGCTCTGTGGGGGGGGTTAGGGGTGCGGGGGACAAGGCAGGTGGGGACACCTGCAGGGCCCCTGGGGCAGCAACCTGGGAGGGCCCTGCACCCCCCAGTCCTACCCTGCCTGGCCCTACCCCCTCTGTGATGTCATAGGCGGGGCAGGTCGGGCTCAGGTCTATAAATAGAGGGGGAGCCATGGGTTGGTTCAAGCGTGGGTTTAGGAGGGTCGAGTCAATTATTTGTTGAACTGAACATTACTACTAGAATGTTCTAAATTATGTACTAGCCCCAGGCACCCACAGCTCTTTAGCAAGGGAGATCTGTGCCCCCAGTAGCCCCCCATCCTCTTTTCTGCTGATTCCCAGCACATACTCTGGGCTGCTGTCACTTACCTGCACTTAGGGACCTCCACCCCCCCACAATATACAGTATATATAGAATATATATACACAACATAAGGCTAATTAGTAAATAAAACAGATTATTAGTACATGGCAGCTCTGAAACCAGTGCCATTAGTATCAGAAATTAATAATCAGCCCTTTAGCCTCACCCTCTCTGACAGACAAACCTCATTTTCTGCTTCATAATGTCCCACGACCCCTAAGCTCAGCTTCTCAGCAGCAGCCCACTGAGCACGTGCAGTGCCACTGACTCTTCTAACAGATTCCAGTATGGTGACCCCCTGTGGCAAAGTTAAAGTACTGGCTCATTACTGCTATAGGGATGCTGAACTTCTAGACTGGTTCAATAAGTCCAGTATATCAAATAGGGCATTTCTAGCCATATTCTCCTTTAGAGAGCACTCGCTTTGCTCTGCAGATTCTCCAAGTATCCAAGAATGAAGCAATGAAGAGGGGCCCTGCAGTTGTTGGGGGCTCCAGAAGTGCCCGTCAGGGGCAAGTTTAATAGATATAGAATTCAATTTGTATCCACACATTTTTTGGAATCTTACAAAGATTTTGCTATGGGATTAACTAACATTTAGCAGTTACCCTTGAATTACCCCAAGTACATAGCGTTGGTTAGCAGGGAGATTGCTGAGGTTTATTGGGTAGAAAAGGAGTAATGTGTAAGGGATCCCTTACCCAGAAACCCATTATCCAGAAAGCTCTGAATTATGGAAAAGCCATCTCCCATAGACTCCATTATAAGCAAATAATCCTAATTTTTAAAAATGATTCCCTTTTCTCTGTAATAATAAAACAGTACCTGTACTTGATCCCAACTAAGATATAATTACCCCTTATTGGGGCAGAACAGCCCTATTGGGTTTATTTAATGGTTAAATGATTCCCTTTTCTCTGTAATAATAAAACAGTACCTGTACTTGATCCCAACTAAGATATAATTACCCCTTATTGGGGCAGAACAGCCCTATTGGGTTTATTTCATGGTTAAATGATTCCCTTTTCTCTGTAATAATAAAACAGTACCTGTACTTGATCCCAACTAAGATATAATTACCCCTTATTGGGGGCAGAACAGCCCTATTGGGTTTATTTCATGGTTAAATGATTCCCTTTTCTCTGTAATAATAAAACAGTACCTGTACTTGATCCCAACTAAGATATAATTACCCCTTATTGGGGGCAGAACAGCCCTATTGGGTTTATTTCATGGTTAAATGATTCCCTTTTCTCTGTAATAATAAAACAGTACCTGTACTTGATCCCAACTAAGATATAATTACCCCTTATTGGGGGCAGAACAGCCCTATTGGGTTTATTTCATGGTTAAATGATTCCCTTTTCTCTGTAATAATAAAACAGTACCTGTACTTGATCCCAACTAAGATATAATTACCCCTTATTGGGGGCAGAACAGCCCTATTGGGTTTATTCAATATTTATATGATTGTTAGCAGACTTAAGTTATGGAAATCCAAATTACGGAAAGATATCTTATCCGGAAAACTGAGCATTCTGGATAACAGGTCCCATACCTTTACAGAACATAAAAAATGACCGAGTGCAAACTGCCCAAAGATATCCCTGGCAAGATTACTTGCTTAATGTTAATTGAATCAATGGAATCTCGCTCCTATCCTTACATTTTCCTACTGAGCGATTGTGCCGTCACTTTAATTGTGACGTCACTCTCATACTCAACACAACTGTGCAACTCCGCCTCTTCCCAGCCCTAAATCCATGGGGATTTTAACCCATTCTGGCATGAATTTTCCCTTTCAACCCTTCGTACTTGACCCTTGGGGGACGTACTGTAGCTTTAATTCACATTATAGCCGTTGGCCGTTCCATTTTCTTACCCTGACGGCCCTTTCGTAGGCGGCTAATTGTGTTTGTAGCCCCCGAAACCCCATAGAATATTCATGGAAACTTAGTAAATTCATGTAAATTTGGTTGCGGCACCTGAAAGTGGATATTTTCCCTCCGTAAGCGCAACATTATATCTCATGGCGCAATAATTAACTCGACATGAAATGCGTCTTCCATGCAGCGGCGGCTCCCTCTCCAGGCTCAGAGATGTGTTTACATTATTCCCTATATACATTATTCATGGGGCGGTGACGGCCACGGACAGTATCCGCGCGTTATTAACCGATTTAAGCAGATTCTTAGCGGGAAGGGGGGGGGAAACTGTCAATTTTTAGCTTTTGCTGAACCCTGAATTGATTCTATGGGGAAGTTTTTTTCCTTTCAGCCGATATTAATATGTATGAAAGCGCGGGGAAAGTTTGCCTTCTCTATGAACAAGATGGATCTAACACAGGGCAATGGGACATGCGAGGAATAAATGCCACCGGGTTTTTTTTTCCTTTAATGCCAACTGTCTGGGAGAAATATGGCTCTGCCCGCCTCTCTGATAAAGGAAACGTTGTCACCGCGGCCAATAAATCTTTATTCAGGCACCGGCGGCCCAAAAAGATCCTTCAAGCGGCCGTGATGGACTCTGTAATGAGGCCCAGAGAGCTTTGCAGCTTTGTGTTCCTCGGGGCGGCCCATAGATTGGCCGGGGGAACTCAGAACCTGCCTCCTAGGGGGCTGAATTTAATATATAGGCGCCCAAGGCTGAAGCTATAGGGGGGCAGCCATAGGGTCCCTAAAACTGATCCACAGGAAAAATATAAATCCCCCCCCCCAGCAGGCTCGGACTGGCAATCTGAGGATTCTGGCTAGGGGTTGCCACCTGTCCGATTTTGACCCTGTTTTTAGAAGGGCCGCTGGGTCCTGTCTGCCCAGTTGTGCTAATTTGGTCTGGATTCGCTGAGATTGACACAGCAATCGGGCAATCCCTGATTGCCATGTCATAGCCCAACCCCTGTGATGTCACTGGCCCTCCCCTTTCCCGCCTCATGACATCACTAACCTGCCCACTTTGATGTCACTGGCCCTCCCCTTCCCCACCTCATGACATCACCAACCTGCCCCCTGTGATGTCACTGGCCCTCCCCTTCCCCACCTCATGACATCACCAACCTGCCCCCTGTGATGTCACTGGCCCTCCCCTTCCCCACCTCATGACATTACCAACCTGCCCCCTGTGATGTCACTGGCCCTCCCCTTCCCCACCTCATGACATCACCAACCTGCCCCCTGTGATGTCACTGGCCCTCCCCTTCCCCGCCTCATGACATCACTAACCTGCCCCCTGTAATGTCACTTCCAGCCCCCCGGAGAAAGAAGACGGAAGAGTTGGCAACCCTAGTTCTGGCAACTGCTGGGCCTCTGTGCCATTGCTAATTGGAGGCAAGCTTCTCTCAAGGGGAAGTAACCCCCCCACCCCTAGTTTTTAACTGTTAGACTCCCTGCACAGTGACCCCGTTACCCATTCCAGCAACATCATCCTCACTGAATAAAGGTTCATGGATCCCTCAGGTACCCCCGGCCCAACAGCCAGAGCTGTCAAAAGGGTCATTAGCCCAGGGCAAATCACAAATTTCTTGGGGCAGGGGGGCTCAGCAGTGAAATTTAACCCAGGGCCCAATGGTAACTTAAAGCGGCCCTGCCAACCGCGGCACCGGAGGTTGGTGCCCCATTGTGAATCCTATGATCCCAGGGGGCGGCCCTTAGTACATAAAATGGCAGTTTCCTATTTAGGATTACCCAATGGCACATACTGCTAAATAAGTATATTTATATGAAAATGGTTTATTTAGATGAAGCAGGGTTTTACATATGAGCTGTTTATGCAATATATTTGTATAGAGACCGACATTGTTTGGGGGGATAGTTTCCCTTTAAACCAGTTTGTTGCCAGTTACACAGTAGAGCCCGGATAGAGAGCAGGAGGGACAGGGCATCGGCCCAGTAAAGGTAAAAGCTGTTACTACCAGTCTCCGTCTGTATTGGCTGCGGCAGTTCCCAAACTGGGGGGCTCACCCCTACGGGGGGGGGGGCCTGGGGCATTAGTATAGTGGGACCAGCTTCAAGCCTATCTGCTCTCCTAGATACAGCTGGAAGGCCACCCTAAAGGTCACTTAAGCAAAGATTTATGGGCAACTGGATATTCCTGGGACTATGGTTGAACCAGGAAGACTCCATAGAGGTTGGGCAACCAACAGAAGGTCAGGCAACCAATGGCTTAGAGGGAACCTTGGTGCCAACTGGGATATATGGGGGTCACCAACAAATATAATAAAGAAAAAACAGATATAGAGGTAAAAATCTGCTTCGGGTGCTGCTATTGGTGCTTGTATTTGCCCTACAGCCAATAGGAGGCTACTGGGTCAGTACCGGCCACAATACTCCCAATATACCTCCAGGCTTTCTCTCCGCACTGGCTGGCAGGCCCAGTAATACCTGCGCTCGGTGCTGCGGGAATACAATACATTTCACAGGAATAATTATGTTTCTGGATAATTGAAGTAAATGGGTGTTCAGTCTGGGCCTGAAAATGCATCTTAAATGGAGGCTGTCATCCCATAAGTGCCCTGCCGATAATCCTGTTTTATTGCTCCACGCAAGGGTTAACCCCTGCCGCGCCGCAGTCTAGTGTGGGAGTGAGTGCCAAGGGGCGCCCAATCCTGGGGGGGGGCGCATCGCTAGGCAACGCGTGGCTGACATGGCGGCCGGGGGGGTTAAGAGCCGCGTTATTTTTGCTTCAAGTTTAATTCAGGCCAAACTGAATCTGAAATTCTGAATCCGCCTTCGCATATTGAAACTTGGCACCAAAGGTTCTTATTGGGTTCCGATAGTCAGCCAGGTCCGAATGGGTCATTTATAAACACTGGGCAGTAACCTATAGCAACCAATCAGTAGCTTTTTTCATCCACCTGCAGGTTGAGCAGGGAAAGCAAGGATCTGATTGGTTGCCATGGGTTACTGCCCAGGTGCAAAGTTGCCAGTCTTTCTAAATGACCCCCAGAAAAGTGCTATCCTGGAGGCAAGGCCCTGATTGTGTGTATTCCTAATAAATATCTGTCACATGTATAAACGATTCCATTTCCTATACTGCTGGGATTGGTATGTTCAGTGCTTTTGTTTGCTCTGCCTCTGCTTAGCTTCCTTCTATCCCCAGATAAGTCAGTCACAGGCTTCTCCGGGCAGCAGCACTGTAAAGCAGCCTTCCAATTAAAGCAGTGGAATGGACACAGGGTCGGACTGGGGGGTGCAGGGCCCAGAGGGGCTACTGCCCTAGGGGCCCCACACCCCCCAAGGTGCCCCACTGGCTGTGTCCCCCTTACCCCCCGCAAGGGGGAGGACACCGGCGGCTGGGGGGAGTGGTAAAAGGGATTGGGTCTGGGCCGCCAGGGTCCACCGGGTTTTTTACCTGTATTCCGGTAGCCCAGTCCGACCCTGAATGGATTTTTCTTTTGGAACATTGTTTTTTTCATCAAGGGGCATATTTATCAAAATTCATGGAATCGGGGGAAAAAAAATCACAATTAAATGTGGGGATTCATTTTTTTATATATATATTGTATATTTAGAAAAAAATTGATAATGTCGTTTTTTTGCAAAGACTTGCAAATTACCCTAATTATTGTATTTATAATGTATTTCATAAATACACACCCTATGGGGGGGGCACAATCGCAGCTAGAATGCATTTTTATATTTTTCCTTTTATTTTCAATGATCCCACATCACACCTTTTTATCTTTTTCAAATAAATCTTGTCTATTTTAGTTAAAATTCACATTTGTGATTATTTTTTTTTGCAGATAAATGTTTACTGGTCACTTGTTTAACAGCACACATCCTATTGGTTGCTATGGGTTACTGCACTTGGGCAAACTTACCCCAATATGTAATAAAAAAACACTAAGTTTGCCCAGGAGTAGTAACCTATAGCAACCAATAAGATTTTTGCTTTTAAACAGGTGACCAGTAAATGCTGCCTGCTGATTGGTTGCTATAGGTTACTGCTCCTGGGCAAACTTAGTGCATTTTATTCCATATGGTGACATGTGTACAGTATATCCTACACATACATGGGGTCATTTATCAACTCTGAGCAAACTTGGACCTGGGCAGTAACCCCTGGCAACCAATGATTGGCCCTTTTTCAGAACAATGAAAGCAAATATTTAATTGGTGGCCATAGGTTACCATCCAGGTGGAAATTTGCCCGGTGTTGATAAATGAGCCCAATGTGTACCCCTAGAGCAACATTTCTTAACCCTTTTTTCTCAGGGGATCCAATTTCCTGACCCAAAAGAATTTATTTAGAACTATTTAATTATAATTATTGTACAGAACGTTTCAGTTTACTAAAGGGGGATATGGAGACCCCCCCATAGACAACATAGGGGCCCTATTACTGCCCTGGAGTGTATAATTCTGCCCTATCTCTAATATCCCTTTGCTTCCCTAGAGCATTAAATACCTTAGGGGAATCCAATCATCTCTGATTAAACGTTCATACAATTTAGTGAAAAACCCATTTCCTGCTAAAATGAGAAAAATAACTGGACCGCGCCCAAGCAGAGCCCATTCCTTCCCATTCCCCTTCCCATACATTTAATATGAAGCTAAAGTGGCTGAATATTTCCAGCCCCCCCCATGTGTTCCGGGGAATGACCCCCCTTCCTTATAGCACAGAAATCAATTTCTTGCCGAGTGGAGTAAACAGGGAATGTAAATATTAAGGCAAATCCCCCCGAGTTACAGTTGCTTGTTAGACGCCGAGGCCTGATATTATCTGCCCATCAGAGCCAGGCACTTAGCTCATCTCTCCTGATCAGCAGAATCATTAATCCCCCAACGCGGGGAGATATCACAGCGACTGCCAATCCAACCCGGCAGCTCAATCACTCAGTATCAGCGCCAGGGACCTGTCCCAGAAGCCTCTGCTCAGGGGCCAAACTACAGAGGAAGCGGTGCCGGGGGGGCCCAGTAGGGTAGGGGCCTATATAAAGGGCAATTTCAATGTATCGTGGGTAGAAAAGGTCAATTTACCAATGTTTTGGGGCCCTAAACCTAATCTGCTTTGGAGCCCAGTAGCATCTACTTACCCCACTGCCTCGGTATATATATATATATATATAGTCAGAGCTGGTTTTAGGGCAGAGAGAGAGAATCCCAGGGGATCCTCGTGGGGGAGAAATTTGATCAGAGACATTATATGACCATTAATTAAAAAGTAAATTCTGTCCAAGTTGTGCCCATATATGGGCATGGGGGTCCCAGGGATCCCTCCGATCGCTTGCACTCTCCCTGTGTATAACTTTATATACAGGTATTTTATAAACACACTGCCAGCAGCAACACTGCACCCAGACCCGACCCTTGCGGCGCTCCCGACCCGACCGCTCCTGCCCTGATGCGTTAAATTTACGTGCTCGGGGAGGACGTTGGGTGGGGGGCCCTGCGAGGGGGGTTAGGGGGGCCCCTTCGGGGGGGTCTATGGGCGCGGGCATCTTCAGGGCCCCTGGGGCAGAAGCCCCGGTGGGCCCCTTCACCCCCCAGTCCGACCCTGCACACTGCTATGGGTTATTCTGCATATATATATATATACTGTATATACAGGGGCAGGGACTGCCATTCTGCTTTTTCAAGAAATAATAGGAACCATTTACTTCAACCCCAAATGTAGGTAACAGTGCACACCCCTTTGGCATTGGACTGGCCCCGGGAACAAACCTGGAGGGCCCCGGTCCTATCTGCACATTGGCAGGCTATGTAGTGGCGCAGCGCAGGGGGCGAAATGCAGTGAAAATCATAGGTGCTGGAAGGTGGGGCGGCCTCGGGTGGGGTGCCAGAGGGTGCTCTTAGCTGGGGGTGGGCCCTTATCTTGGGTTTCCCAATGGGCCCCGCTCCTCCCAGTCCGACACTGCTTCTCTTGGTCTCACTTGCACCCAGGCTGCTCTGCCCAGGCTGGAAATCCAACACTAAATGCACATGTAGGGTATATGTAGGGCACATGTAGGGTAGCCCCGTCCTAATCCATCTGCCATAACTCAGTAAGTACATTGCAGCCACCAGTGCTCCCTAACTTGTAAATCAGAATGACAAGCAAATGCCCCCCCCAAACAATCAGCCAGATCTCTGTGTTCCATTTTCCCATTGAGAGCAAAGAGCACAGGGCTGGGCCAATCAGGGACATGGCAGGGGTAGCCAGGCAGTAGATGTACTTGCCCCCCCCACCTTTGTGCCTCTTCTGCCTGCCCCCCATGTCCCATCCCTAGTGCGGGGTGCAAAGTGTGAAAAACATGGCTGTTTGACTGTAGGGATGGAAAAGTGCCATAAGCCAAGGGAAAGTATAATGATGATCATTTAAAGGGCAACTATTCATTTATTGTTATATGTAGGCGGTTTTCGTAGTAGAAAAATTACTAAAGGAAAATAAATGTTCATATAGATTGAGCAGAGCAGATCATTGGTCAGCCCATCATAGTTACCCCCAGTTGCACCCTGTTACACCCCAAACTCTGCACTCTCTGGGTGTGTTTCTTCCCATTAAGGGTTAAACTGGGACTACCTCTTGCCGGGGCATTGCCGGCCCCTTTAGGAACCACGGATTCATTGATGACAAATAACTCATCCGCTTCCTATTAACTAAATGTTTATTAATGAGGTGTAATCATCTAATTGCGCTGTGATGGTGACAGTCTCTGCAAACAAAAGGTTAATTAACTCATTACCCGCCCAGCTAAATAAGTGACAAGGGACAGGGGCAGCTGACCTTGAGTTTATATTTTAGTATAATATGGGACAAAGGTATTCTAATTCTTTTATTGAGCTCTCCAGTCTGGAATTACATTTTTATCTGGTTGCTAGGGCACCACTTACCGAGGCAACCAGACAAGGGTTTGCATGTTATTCTTTCTTGAATACAGATATAAGTTATTAAATATTAATCAACCCAACATCTGGTTTAATTTGCTTCTATTTGTGGGGGGTCAGAGATCCCAGCGCCCAGATGAGGCTTTTATTAAACTAAAGAATCTCCTCCCATCTCATAAAATGAAGATCATTTTGAAATTATCTCATAATAAATTGTATTAAGGTCAACAGAGACTTTCCCCCCCATATAAGCAAATGCATCTAAAGAGTTAAACACGAGTGCTGGGACTTGTGTGATCCACTTGCTCTTTGAGATTCGGTAGAAATGATTGGCTTAGGGCTAAATGATAGAAAGATATGTAGATAAAGAGAAAGAGAGACGGAAAGAGAGTCATTAGGGAGATACAAGATGGAGAGAGGGGGTTCAGTATAAGACCAATATGGAAATATAGAGCAAAGAAAGGGTTAAGGAAAAGGTACAGAGAGACAGTCTGAATAACAGGGAGAGACAGAGATTCACAGAGAGAGAGAGAGAGACAGAGACACAGAATGTCATTTACCCACACACAGATGGATATGGAAAATTAGACAGATACACACAGAAAGGGACAGAGAGACAGACATGGAGGGTGACAATGGGAGAGGGTAGCACAGAGAGTGAGCAAATGTGACAGAGATACAAAGTGACAGACAGACAGGGAGTGAGACACTTACAGAGTGAAATGGGCAGAACCAGTACAGAACAGTGAGAGACAGAGGGAGTGCCAGAGAGAGACACAGGGAAAAAGAGCATCAGTAAGAGACACACAATGAGAGAAAGAAACAGGCAGAGAGTGAGTGAGTGAGTGAGTGAGTGAGTGAGTGAGACAAGGAGTGGGACAATAGGTTAAAGACTGGCAATAAGAGACAGACATAAAGTTAGTAAGAAATAAGAGACAGTTTTAGCTCATGAGACAGTTGTCAGTATGAGTAAGAGACAGCTGTCAGTATGAATATGAGACAGTTGTCAGTATGAGGAAGAGACAGCTGTCAGTATGAGTAAGAGACAGCTGTCAGTAAAAGTAAGAGACAGCTGTCAGTATGAATATGAGACAGTTGTCAGTATGAGTAAGAGACAGCTGTCAGTATGAGTATAAGACAGTTGTTATGATGAGTAAGAGACAGTTGTCAGTATGAGGAAGAGACAGCTGTCAGTATGAGTAAGAGACAGCTGTCAGTAAAAGTAAGAGACAGCTGTCAGTATGAATATGAGACAGTTGTCAGTATGAGTATAAGACAGTTGTTATGATGAGTAAGAGACAGTTGTCAGTATGAATATGAGACAGTTGTCAGTATGAATATGAGACAGTTTTCAGTATGAGTAAGAGACAGTTGTCAGTATGAGTAAGAGACAGCTGTCAGTATAAGTAAGAGACAGCTGTCAGTATGAGTATAAGACAGTTGTCAGTATGAGGAAGAGACAGCTGTCAGTATGAGTAAGAGACAGCTGTCAGTATAAGTAAGAGACAGCTGTCAGTATAAGTAAGAGACAGCTGTCAGTATGAGTAAGAGACAGTTGTCAGTATGAGGAAGAGACAGCTGTCAGTATGAGTAAGAGACAGCTGTCAGTATGAGTAAGAGACAGCTGTCAGTATAAGTAAGAGACAGCTGTCAGTATAAGTAAGAGACAGCTGTCAGTATGAGTAAGAGACAGTTGTCAGTATGAGGAAGAGACAGCTGTCAGTATGAGTAAGAGACAGCTGTCAGTATGAGTATAAGACAGTTGTTAGGATGAGTAAGAGACAGTTGTCAGTATGAATATGAGACAGTTGTCAGGATGAGTATAAGACAGTTGTCAGTATGAATATGAGACAGTTGTCAATGTGAGTTTAAGACACTTGTCAGTGTAAGACAGTTATCAGTGTGAGTAGAGACAGCTGGAGAGAGCTCCCCCGATCCTCCCTGTAACACATGGCAAAGCTGACAGTTCGGTAATGTTCCTGGGTCCCAGCGGGTCGGTGCTGCCCCTTCCCGGCCCAGTTCATCTCCATATTCCCCGGCACTGTGGGTGCCATTGGCTGCCCTGGGACAGTCCTGTGTGACATCCCCGCCCATAAGTGCTGCGGCCCCCCGGCTGGAGAGTGAGACTGCCAGCTCTGTGCTACAGGGGGAGATGTGTGAGTGCTGCAGGGGGCAGTCAGTGGGTTCTGCACATCAGATCCAGAGGGTGACAGTTAGTGGGTTCTGCACATCGGATCCGGAGGGTGGCAGTCAGTGGGTTCTGCACATCAGATCCAGAGGGTGACAGTCAGTGGGTTCTGCACATCCGGAGGGTGGCAGTCAGTGGGTTCTGCACATCAGATCCAGAGGGTGACAGTCAGTGGGTTCTGCACATCCGATCCAAAGGGTGGCAGTCAGTGGGTTCTGCACATCAGATCCCGAGGGTGGCAGTCAGTGGGTTCTGCACATCAGTTTAGGAGGGTGACAGCTAGTAGGTTCTGCACATCGGATCTGGAGGGTGGCAGTCAGTGGGTTCTGCACATCAGATCCAGAGGGTGACAGTCAGTGGGTTCTGCACATCGGATCCTGAGGGTGACAGTTAGTGGGTTCTGCACATCGGATCCTGAGGGTGACAGTCAGTGGGTTCTGCACATCAGATCCAAAGGGTGACAGTCAGTGGGTTCTGCACATCAGTTTAGGAGGGTGACAGTTAGTAGGTTCTGCACATCGGATCCGGAGGGTGGCAGTCAGTGGGTTCTGCACATCGGATCCGGAGGGTGGCAGTGAGACGCCGTGCTTGTACTGCAGCACCAACCCAACCACATCGGGAAAGACCCAGGAATCCTGAATCACTTCTGCACTTTCCGACAGGAGCCGCGATTCGTGGATTTTATTCTTCAGCCTCAACAGCGACAGCGAGTTCCCCGACTCCCCACATTCCGGCACTCTGCCCCGGCGGCTCCCCCTAACGGAACCCTCTCCCCTACAGGGACGGATCAGCCTTGGGTTCCGCGGATTTTAATCGACTGGGAAATCGGAACGGAGAAGCGCAGGAGAAGTTAAAGTGCGGAAGGAGTCGGTATTGAATCCATCGGCCGATACCATTGGGGGTAATTATTGTCGGTGGTTGGTTGGAAACGTCAGACCTGGATTAAGTTGAGCTTTGGCATCACTTGGACCCGCTCGGAACCCAACATGTCCCCATGTCACTTGGCGGTGCTCCTGCTGCTCTGCTCTATGGGCCGGGGGAAAGCTCCGGAGAGGGGCTCATCGCCCCGACTGCGCACCCAGCCCAGTGCCAGGGAGCCCAGTGCCAGGGAGCCCAGTGCCAGGGAGCCCGGTGCCAGGGAGCCCGGTGCCAGGGAGCCCGGTGCCAAGGAGCCCAGTGCCAGGGAGGCCGGTACCAGGGAGCCCAGTGCCAGGGAGCCCGGTGCCAGGGAGCCCGGTGCCAAGGAGCCCAGTGCCAGGGAGGCCGGTACCAGGGAGCCCAGTGCCAGGGAGGCCGGTGCCAGGGAGGCCGGTGCCAGGGAGCCCAGTGCCAGGGAGCCCGGTTTCACCAGGATGAAGAGGAAGAACCTGGCAGTGGACTTTGTCATCCCCGCATCTTTCCGTAATTCCCTGCGGGACCTGCTGGGTCTGTTCCCCGCCGGGGCGGTGAATACCAACTTCCAGGCGAGCTCCAGCCTTTCCATGGACTGTTGGCCCCTGGTGGGGTCGCTGGGCCTCCCCGGGGGGGTCGTAGTGGATCCGAAAAGGGAGCAGAAACCGACGCCGCTGTCCAAGGTGCTGAAATCCGGCTTCCTGAAAAGCCTCCGCCGGTCCAAGCAGCTCCTCCTGGAGGTCGGGGAAGAGCTGATCAGGGAGGGCTGCGGCTTATCCCCGGGCTCAGAAAGCCCCAAGGAGGGTAAAAACGCCCGGTTGGAGGAGCAGGAAAACGCCCGGAGTCTGGTGCTGAAGAGAAAGCTGGAGTTTGACCTGGCCGAGCTGTTCAGCTGGTGGCTGAAGTCTAAAGAGGGCAGGCTCAGGATTAGACTGATGCCCCACAGATCTGCCGCCTTCCCAGGGAGAGAGGATCTATTATCCGCTGCCCTCAGAGCCTCCCAGCCCAGGCTGGCCTTCCAGATCCTCAGGAAAGGTGAGTCTCCTCTATCTATTATGTGGCACAAATGGCATTATTTGGCTTGGGATGGGACTGCTGTCAATCATGTGGCACCCTAAGGGTTACTGGGCAGCCTGAGGCTCTGAAGGGGTTAATGCCCCATTGTGGGATCCGAGCCAATGAAGGGGAAAAGTGTGAGCAGAGCCTGAGATAATCTGTAGGGATGGAATAGGCAGCGGGGAGTGTAAAGTGTCTGAGTTAGGGGAGAAGTCGCTGCTGCAAAGGGGGCAATAAAGCGCCGAGACAGACACTCACTTGTACTCATTAAACTGCTCACTGGGATGGCTGGGAATGACTGGGAATGGCTGGGAATGGCTGGGGATGGCTGGGAATGACTGGGAATGACTGGGAATGGCTGGGAATGACTGGGAATGGCTGGGAATGACTGGGGATGGCTGGGAATGACTGGGGATGGCTGGGAATGACTGGGAATGGCTGAGAATGGCTGGGAATGACTGGGAATGGCTGAGAATGGCTGGGAATGACTGGGAATGGCTGGGAATGACTGGGAATGACTGGGAATGGCTGGGAATGGCTGGGAATGACTGGGAATGACTGGGAATGGCTGGGAATGACTGGGAATGGCTGGGAATGACTGGGAATGACTGGGAATGACTGGGAATGGCTGGGAATGACTGGGAATGGCTGGGAATGACTGGGAATGACTGGGAATGGCTGGGAATGGCTGGGAATGGCTGGGAATGACTGGGAATGGCTGGGAATGGCTTCATGCCTTGTGTACATCTAATATTGCTATAACTGTCTGCTCTTGAACTGGGATGGCCGGGTTTAACCACTGCTCTGCCATAACTACTGTCTAGTGTCTAGTGTGGCGTTTTCCCTATGTGTCTGCGCCATCGCCATACCTTAATGTTAATGCTATGAGAAAGGGTTAATATATATATGTGTGTTCATGTGTCCAGTCAGTGTATGAATAACATTATGGCACAAAAAGGGTTACTTTATATGTGTGTGTGTGGTCCATTAATTGGACTATAAAGCACATTAAAGGCATTTTGGCATGGAATGGGTTAATTATAATATGTCTGCAGAGTATATTTATGGCATTATGGTATGGGTTAATTCATATATGTGTGTGTTCATTTGTCCAGTCACAGTGTATGAAAAACATTATGGCACAGAAAGGGTTACTTTATATGTGTGTGTGTGGTCCATTAATTGGACTCTAATGACCTTGTGTTACAGGTATGTGCATTAATAGTGGATCAGAATCCTTGGGATAATGGGTTAATTTATATGTTTAAGTCCATTAATAACATTATACTAAGGGATGGGCCTATGTGCATACAGTCAAAGCACAGTAAAGGCATTTCAGCATGGAATGGGTTAATGCTAATATGTCTGCAGAGTATATTTATGGCATTATGTTATGGGTTAATTCATATATATATGTGTGTGTGCAGCTACAGTATCTATATCTATAATATTTCGGCATTTCGGAACATGAACTGCATTAAAGCATGGGATGGGTTAATTTATAAGCATGTAGTATTATTATTATTATTATTGTTATTATTAATATTGTGAATAACTAGTCAGTAATGCCCCAGTACCCAGTCTGCCGTTCAGTTATATTTACAGCTTTATTCTGACTTTTACTCTTTAAAAAACTTGGGTTTGGATTAATATTAAAGTTCAGATATTTGGTGCAAGGCGCCACTAGGTTTGTGTATTGGGAAATTTGGCGATTCTGTATTGTTGGGTGACAGTGACGCAGCCGCGCCAGGATATTACAGGGTATGAGGGAAGCCAAGGGGTTAAAAAATCATACAAGGACACATTGCAGAATTTAAGGGGTTAATTAAAATAAACCGGGGTTTAAAGATGCAGAATATATTGGTAGCGGGGCAAGGCTTGTTGGCTGGCAGTGCCAATGTGCTGGGGGCCACACTGGGGGGGAATCAGATTGGGCAGAAATCATTTGTGGTGTGGGCTGCGCGGGGTTAAATGATGGGGCGTGTGAAGCCATTAATGAGCCGGTTGGGAAGTGGAGTTCTGACTGTGTTGGTGCAGCAGGGAATGGTGTGCTAAAGGGTTAATAATAAATATAAACAAATAAACCTGCTGCATTTCCTGCAGAAATGATAGAATGAGTGGGGCCCCCCCAGGCCACAAAGGCCGGGTATCAGTTTAGGAAATAAGCACACAGTTTGTATCCAGTGCAGCCCGCAGCGCCCTGTATCAGTACAGCTGGGGGGCCCCTATACAATATACTGAAACATCCGGGGGGCCCTTTCCCAAAGGGCCCCCCTCTAGCCAGACTTTGGGGCAACCGCTCTTTCTTCCACTGCTCGAAAATCATCTCTACCACTTCCACCACCTAATAGTTCTGGGGCCACACCCTGGCCCCCCAGCTGCCTCCCTGTGGCCTCCCCAACTTCTACCCTGTGGCCCCCCAGCTTCTACCCTCTGGCCTCCCCAGCTGCCACCCCTTGGCCCCCCAGCTTCCACCCTCTGGCCCCCCCCAGCTGCCACCCCCTGGCCCCCCAGCTTCTACCCTCTGGCCCCCCCCAGCTGCCACCCCTGGCCCCCCAGCTTTCACCCTCTGTCCTCCCCAGCTGCCACTCTGTGGACCCCTAGCTACCACCCCCTGGCCCCCCCAGCTGTCACCCTGTGACCCCCCCCCCAAGCTGCCAGTGATGTTGGGAATCCCAGTGCAGGTTTTGATATAAATCCCACTGTTCTTTTTTATTATCCACAATCGGTCATTAATAATCACACACAGTGGCACAATGACAAAAACAGTTGTTTTTACTACTTCTGGCGCTAGTGGGAGCATCGGGCTGGCAATGGCCCCGGCTAGCAAATACCAGCTGGCCCCGTACCACTGGGGAGCCCTGTGCTTTATACAAACATTAAAGGGGAACTCCGGCTTCTGAACCAACATAACCCACACAACCCAGAAACCCCTAATACCCCTATCCCTGTAATCTGTTCCTTCAGTAAGTAGGAATAAATCCCATTTTATATGCTGAAATCCAGCTGCAAAACTGTTCTACTCTTTCTGCATCATTTGTAATCCTGGCAGGGGAGGAGGGACTAAAACACTGATGTTACAAATGGTAACAACTTCCTCCCCAGCTTACAGACAGCCTGCAGGAACTACATAACCCACAATGCATTGCACTGGGATGTCCCTTTCCTTATTGACATCACGTGTGCAGCAGGGGATTGTGGGATTGGGAGGAGGCAGGCTGAAGGCAGGCTGGGGGGGGGCGGCTACTGTAACAGTTTATTTGAATCACAAAGTAGCCAGCCAGACAAGTAGGGGAAGAGGGGTGGGGCTTAGATAATATGGGTGGGGCTTAAGGAACAAGGGTGTGGCTTAGAGAACATGGGCGGGGCTTATGGAACGGGGGTGGGGCTTACGGAACCATTCCAAACCTTGGAAAGGCTGTATATTATTTAATTGATGTATATTGCAAAGTTGCTTGAAATTATGTTTCCTTAAAAAGTTGTGTTTGGTTGAAGTTCCCCTTTAAATACAGGACTGAGCTGGTCTATGGCTTCCAGATCTCAAGGTCCGGGCCTGGGTGCCCCTGGGTGTGGGTGCAAGGGAAGCATTGGGTGCCCACTAAGCTCATCTCCTAGGGATGCCCCAAGGCCTGCTGGGTAAAAAAGGGCCCAAACTGTGGATTTCGCTTGGCTTTGTGTCCATAAGCGACGAGCTGGCAATGGATCGAGACTGCTCAGCGGAACCAGACCCATCTATCCCTGGTGCAGTTAATCCCTGATGAATGGAGCGCACTTAGTTTATTCTGGGCACGGGCCATAGCAACCTGGCGGTTCCACCTAATGCGCACCCATTATTTCTATTAGCTGCATTTCTGGCTCCGCCGATTAAAGACATTATTTTCTCAAAAAGAGCTGGATCTGGATCTGAAATGTATCTCCAATAAAGTTAAGAGCAGATATCGCGCGCAATAGAAAGCTTATTAACCAAAATAATAACTTGTGCATCAGCGAGGGCTGGTAATGGCTTCCCGGAGTAATTACTGCCGAGCACAATGGGCGCACGGAGCAGCGGAACGGGGAGATAAAAGCTCCGCACGTGGGATGGGAAACGGGGGGAAATTAGGCAACAAATGGGAGCGGCGCTTCCAGCAGCAACAAGGAACCGGGCTTTAAAGGGTAAATAAACCTTATCTCTAACTGTTTCTTTTTTTCCATTTCATTTTCATGGAAATTAAGAGCAGAGAGGGGCTGGTGAAGGGAGTATTTGGGGCACATTCACAGAAACATAATGTAGTAGATAGGGGGCACTGTTTCCCGACTGTAAACACAGTATATATATAGAGAGAGAGAGAGTGTATATATATATATAGAGAGAGAGAGAGAGAGAGAGAGAGAGAAAGAGAGAGAGAGAGAGAGAGAGACAGTAGGACAAGATGGAGACAGAAGGGCAAGATGGAGACAGAAGGGCAAGATGGAGACAGAAGGGCAAGATGGAGACAGTAGGGCAAGATGGAGACAGTAGGGCAAGATGGAGACAGTAGGGCAAGATGGGGACAGTAGGGCAAGATGGGGACAGTAGGGCAAGATGGAGAGAGTAGGGCAAGATGGAGACAGTAGGGCAAGATGGGGACAGTAGGGTAAGATGGGGACAGTAGGGCAAGATGGAGACAGTAGGACAAGATTGAGACAGTAGGGCAAGATGGAGACAGTAGGGCAAGATGGAGACAGTAGGACAAGATGGGGACAGTAGGGCAAGATGGAGACAGTAGGGCAAGATGGAGACAGTAGGGCAAGATGGGGACAGTAGGGCAAGATGGGGACAGTAGGGCAAGATGGGTACAGTAGGGCAAGATGGAGACAGTAGGGCAAGATGGAGACAGTAGGGCAAGATGGGGACAGTAGGACAAGATGGAGACAGTAGGGCAAGATGGAGACAGTAGGGCAAGATGGAGACAGTAGGGCAAGATGGAGACAGTAGGACAAGATGGGGACAGTAGGGCAAGATGGAGAGAGTAGGACAAGATGGAGACAGTAGGGCAAGATGGAGACAGTAGGGCAAGATGGAGACAGTAGGACAAGATGGGGACAGTAGGGCAAGATGGAGACAGTAGGACAAGATGGAGACAGTAGGGCAAGATGGAGACAGTAGGGCAAGATGGAGATAGTAGGGCAAGATGGAGACAGTAGGGCAAGATGGAGACAGTAGGACAAGATGGGGACAGTAGGGCAAGATGGAGACAGTAGGACAAAATGGAGATAGTAGGGCAAGATGGGGACAGTAGGGCAAGATGGAGACAGTAGGGCAAGATGGGGACAGTAGGGCAAGATGGGGACAGTAGGGCAAGATGGGGACAGTAGGGCAAGATGGGGACAGTAGGGCAAGATGGAGACAGTAGGGCACAAGGGCACAATGATGGGAATATGGGGACAGTAGGGTAATAAGGTTACAGTGAGGGAATAGTAACTCTCTGTCTCAGTACAACTCCCGGCACCCAACTAAAGCAGTGCAGTCAGTGTCTATTTTGCCCGAGGCGCTGCCGCCACTACAGGTTTTTATGCTGCAGTGATTGGGTCTCACTGCTCCTGTGGGGCCCTTCCAACTAACGGGGCCCTATCAGGGGACATGGGAGCCACTTATGGATTCAGTGTATGGCTTTCCCTGCTAAGCACAACTACAGCCCCCCCCCCCCATTGCTTGATAAACATAGGAAATTCCCCTGTAATCCTGCTGGGGGCGCTGTGTAACTGGGATCTCTATGTGATATTTTGTTTCAACTCTTCTGAATAAATGAATGTATTACTGAAATATTAACCATAAGGCCTATTTCTTTCTTTCTTAATTAGTTACAGGGCAGTGTCCGGTGATCTGAAATGAAAACACAGGCTGAGCCGTATTATATATTAAAGGGGAACTTCAGCTTCGTTAAAGAGCCCCACACAACCCAGAAACCCCTAATATCCCTATCCCTGTAACCTGTTCTTTCAGTAAGTAGGAATAAATTCCATTTTATATGCTGAAATCCAGCTGCAAAACTGTTCTACTCTTTCTGCATCATTTGTAATCCTGGCAGGGGAGGAGGGACTAAACCACTGATGTTACAAATTGTAACAACTTCCCCACAGCTTACAGACAGCCTGCAGGGACTACATAACCCACAATGCATTGCACTGGGATGTTCCTTTCCTTATTGATATCATGTGTGCAGCAGGGAATTGTGGGATTGGGAGGAGGCAGGCTGAGGGGGGGGGGGCGACTACTGTTACATTTTATTTGAGTCACAAAGTAGTCAGCCGGACCAGCAGGGGAACAGGGGGCGGGGCTTAGGGACCTGTTCCAAACCATATTACAGGTATGGGACCTGTTATCCAGAATGCTTGGGGCCTGGGGTTTTCCGGATAAGGGATCTTTCCATAATTTGGTTCTACATAACTTAAGTCTGCTAAATATCATTATTGAATAAACCCAATAGGGCTGTTCTGCCCCAATAAGGGGTAATTATATCTTAGTTGGGATCAAGTACAGGTACTGTTTTATTATTACAGAGAAAAGGGAATCATTTAACCATGAAATAAACCCAATAGGGCTGTTCTGCCCCCAATAAGGGGTAATTATATCTTAGTTGGGATCAAGTACAGGTACTGTTTTATTATTACAGAGAAAAGGGAATCATTTAACCATTAAATAAACCCAATAGGGCTGTTCTGCCCCCAATAAGGGGTAATTATATCTTAGTTGGGATCAAGTACAGGTACTGTTTTATTATTACAGAGAAAAGGGAATCATTTAACCATTAAATAAACCCAATAGGGCTGTTCTGCCCCCAATAAGGGGTAATTATATCTTAGTTGGGATCAAGTACAGGTACTGTTTTATTATTACAGAGAAAAGGGAATCATTTAACCATTAAATAAACCCAATAGGGCTGTTCTGCCCCCAATAAGGGGTAATTATATCTTAGTTGGGATCAAGTACAGGTACTGTTTTATTATTACAGAGAAAAGGGAATCATTTAACCATTAAATAAACCCAATAGGGCTGTTCTGCCCCAATAAGGGGTAATTATATCTTAGTTGGGATCAAGTACAGGTACTGTTTTATTATTACAGAGAAAAGGGAATCATTTAACCATGAAATAAACCCAATAGGGCTGTTCTGCCCCAATAAGGGGTAATTATATCTTAGTTGGGATCAAGTACAGGTACTGTTTTATTATTACAGAGAAAAGGGAATCATTTAACCATGAAATAAACCCAATAGGGCTGTTCTGCCCCAATAAGGGGTAATTATATCTTAGTTGGGATCAAGTACAGGTACTGTTTTATTATTACAGAGAAAAGGGAATCATTTAACCATTAAATAAACCCAATAGGGCTGTTCTGCCCCAATAAGGGGTAATTATATCTTAGTTGGGATCAAGTACAGGTACTGTTTTATTATTACAGAGAAAAGGGAATCATTTAACCATTAAATAAACCCAATAGGAGTGTTCTGCCCCAATAAGGGGTAATTATATCTTAGTTGGGATCAAGTACAGGTACTGTTTTATTATTACAGAGAAAAGGGAATCATTTTTAAAAATTAGAATTACTGTCTGACAATGGAGTCTATGGGAGATGGTAATTCAGAACTTACTGAATAATGGGTTTCCTGATAAGGGATCCCATACCTGTATTACATAAAACATATTATTTAATTGATGTATATTGCAAAGTTGCTTGTAATTATGTTTTGCCTGTGTTTGGGTGGAGTTCCCCTTTAATGCACTGAATACAATAAGGGGCCCTAATAAATGAGGCTCCTGTAGTGGAACGGTTCCGTGGTTCTAGGAATGGAGGCGCCATGGTTACGGGCGCGGTGCCAGTCATTCCCACGGCGAGGTCTCATTAACGCAAAGGGGGCGGATTGTTTCAGGACATTTTATTGCGCAAATAAATAGCGGATTATTGGGCAGGGGATAAAGATCCGGCTCTGATGCAATTTATAGTCTGACTCCGTATGATCGTCCCGCCGCCGAGCGCGCTCATTGCCTCGAATGAACCAACAATAAATATCTCCATCTCCGAGCAGCGGTCATTATGGGAGGGATAGGGAAGCGCTTAATGGAGCGTTACGGGCGCGAGAGACATCTGGAGAGTCTGGGAGAACAGTAAATACGAGAGCGTCGCCGTTAAACGGTTTCATTAGGAGCGAGGGGATGCCGCAGGGCGTATTTATCAAGGTCTGCTTAATGATTGAGCCAAGAAACAGGTGCAATATGGGCAGTTGCCACATTTATAAATGTGCCCCTGGGGGTCGGAACCTAGCAACGAGCCCAACCGGCAACGGGGGGGAGGTTCCATCGCTAGTGTTGGGGGCACAACTGCACCAGCTTTTTGCCACCCCTGGTAACTCTGAAGTTTCTCAGCTCGCTTCATGGAAGCAGCGCCCCCGGAGGTCACTAAGCAAATGGACCTTGGTCTGGTTTGGCCATTAGTGTTGGGCTAAATTGGGTCACAAATTTTAAAAGTAAAAAAGACTTTATTCAAAGTTACATTAAAACATTCCCAAAGGCCCTCTGTGTTTCATGGCCTATGTATTAATATGCCCAACTTTCCTACCTACCAACCTGCCTACCTACCAACCTGCCTACCTACCTACCTACCTACCTACCTACCAACCATAGAGTTACCCAGCCCAGCACTTTAGGTTCCTTCCCACAGGGATGTATTATTCCTAAAGACAGGGTCGGACTGGGGGGTCCCCACACCCTCAAGGTGCCTCCACCTACAGGGATTGGGTCTGGGCCGGGGGGCCCACCAGGTTTTTTCCCAGTGCCCTGCTGGCCCAGTCCGACCCTACCTAGAGAGATCAGCCTATAGAATCCGGCAGCCTATATGCATTGTCAGTCGCTGTATGGGCACTAAGCCCTGGGTGCTGCCAGGGTGGGACTGGGCCGGCGGGACAATGGGAAAAAACCCGGTGGGCCCCAGTACTTGTGGCCCGGTCCCGATCCTTGCCAGGAACTTTAGGCACTTCACCCCAACCCTTGATCATAAAAGGTACACAATATAGGGGTGGGGTTCCCTGAGGGGGTAGCCATGGTGCGACCCAGACACCCCATTCTGACACTGGGTGCTGAGTTGGTACTCTAGCGAGTAATCAGAGGGACCCATCAAATACTTACCTTGGGCACTTTATATATCTCAAAATAAACTACACGCAACACTAAAACAAACACATAGTAACATAGTAAGTTAGGTTGAAAAAAGACGTACGTCCATCACGTTCAACCATAATGCCTATATATAACCTGCCTAACTGCCAGTTGATCCAGAGGAAGGCCAAAACCCCATCTGAAGCCTCTCTAATTTGCCTCAAAAGGGGAAAAAATTCCTTCCTGACTCCAAGATGGCAATCGGACTCCAAGTGCATAGTCTGCCCATCAGCAGAACTACAGTTCCCAGCATGCTCAGCCAGCTGGGGGATCCCTTGTGAATGATGGGAGCCTTGCCCTATAGCAGCGTGAAGTCTGAGAGCAGTTTAACCAAACTATTTAGTCTACGGGAAAATTCAACTTGGCTTTTAATTAAAAGGGATTAAGGCGGTAATCGGGAATTTAAGCCTCTTACGGACCCGGAGTTGTGACATATGTTTCATCCTCCGCTCAGGGCTCGCAGTATCATTAGCCCCCCCAAAGATTGTGTATCTGCTCGTTACCGGCTCACTAATTATATCCCAGGTTACCTGGGGGGGGGGCTGCGGAGGTTGTATCCCCTCAGGGCATAGGGAGTGGGAGTAGTAGCAACATAGTGGGCCAGTAACCATAGCAACCAGCCTGGGCAGGGGCATCACTGACTTATTGTATGGCACCTTTTGTCATTCCTATATAACCCCCTTGTCATGTGATGTTGCATAATGAGCCCCCAGATGGGAAAAGGTGGATGGCGCAACCCGTAACGCATCAGGTCCATTTCATCTGAAGCCAATTAACTGCGGGACAGAACCAGAACCTTCCCAGAACACCAAGGGAAGAACATACAAATGCTGGAAGGGTTCCGGGGATGGGGGGGGCTTCAGTAAGTTTGGGGGTGCTGCCGCCTAGTGGAAGCAGCACCCCAATGTGCAGAGCTTTAACATCACATGACCTTAAGGGGGAGATTTAGCAACATTCCAATTTGATGCGACTTTATTCAAACCGAATTCACAATCGCGAAAAGTGATAAATAAGCCCCTGAGGGTTTGGATTTGGCCGAACAATGAGGATTTGGCCGGATTTGAACCCCAGAAAAAGTAAAGGGATTTGGCCAGATCTGGAAGTGGATTTACATCCAGTGGATCCTGTGTGTAATGGATCTCCAACTGGGCTGATAAAATCATTTTCAATCAGAAGAGACAGGCGGGGGATTTGTGCTGTGTTTTAGGGCTCTGGTACACGGGGAGATTAGTCGCCCGCGGCAAAACTCCCTGCTCGCGGGCGACTAATCTCCCCGAGTTGCCTTCCCCCTGCCATCCCACCGGCGAACATGTAAGTCGCCGGCGGGATGGCAGACGCGGCGGCGCGATTTCGCGCAAATCGCCGAAAAAGACTCGCGAGGCTTTCTCGTCGATTTCCCGAAATCGCCCCGCCGCGTCTGCCATCCCGCCGGCGACTTACATGTTCGCCGGTGGGATGGCAGGGGGAAGGCAACTCGGGGAGATTAGTCGCCCGCGAGCAGGGAGTTTTGCCGCGGGCGACTAATCTCCCCGTGTACCAGAGCCCTTAGGGGGGTAAAAATGTGCCGCAAACCCCTCTATAGCCCCCCCCCCGGCCCTCCTGAACTGCACCAAAGTCACTTCTATAGACAATTAATATTACATGTTATAAAGTGTCACATTAATCTAATCGTTTATTAAAGCTTTTAATAACTCCCTTTGTTTAATGAAAGAAAAGGACTTTGATCGATGGTTTTATATTTGTATTTTCTTAGTTACAGTCACAGGCGCCTTCCCCTTATTATATAGAGTGTTTGTGCCCTGGGTACCCCTGGAACTATAGCAGGGTGACTGTTACCCCAATGTTTCTATATATCTGTAACCTTGTTATGGGCTAAGGGGGCCCAGCCTGAAGGCCAGTTAGGGGGGGATTTGGGGTGAGTGCTTATTTGTGCCCTGGGTACCCCTGGAACTATAGCGGGGTGACTGTTACCCCAATGTTTCTATATATCTGTAACCTTGTTATGGGCTAAGGGGGCCCAGCCTGAAGGCCAGTTAGGGGGGGATTTGGGGTGAGTGCTTATTTGTGCCCTGGGTACCCCTGGAACTATAGCGGGGTGACTGTTACCCCAATGTTTCTATATATCTGTAACCTTGTTATGGGCTAAGGGGGCCCAGCCTGAAGGCCAGTTAGGGGGGGATTTGGGGTGAGTGCTTATTTGTGCCCTGGGTACCCCTGGAACTATAGCGGGGTGACTGTTACCCCAATGTTTCTATATATCTGTAACCTTGTTATGGGCTAAGGGGGCCCTGCCTGAAGGCCAGTTAGGGGGGGATTTGGGGTGAGTGCTTATTTGTGCCCTGGGTACCCCTGGAACTATAGCGGGGTGACTGTTACCCCAATGTTTCTATATATCTGTAACCTTGTTATGGGCTAAGGGGGCCCAGCCTGAAGGCCAGTTAGGGGGGGATTTGGGGTGAGTGCTTATTTGTGCCCTGGGTACCCCTGGAACTATAGCGGGGTGACTGTTACCCCAATGTTTCTATATATCTATAACCTTGTTATGGGCTAAGGGGGCCCAGCCTGAAGGCCAGTTAGGGGGGGATTTGGGGTAAGTGCTTATTTGTGCCCTGGGTACCCCTGGAACTATAGCGGGGTGACTGTTACCCCAATGTTTCTATATATCTGTAACCTTGTTATGGGCTAAGGGGGCCCAGCCTGAAGGCCAGTTAGGGGGGATTTGGGGTGAGTGCTTATTTGTGCCCTGGGTACCCCTGGAACTATAGCGGGGTGACTGTTACCCCAATGTTTCTATATATCTGTAACCTTGTTATGGGCTAAGGGGGCCCAGCCTGAAGGCCAGTTAGGGGGGGATTTGGGGTGAGTGCTTATTTGTGCCCTGGGTACCCCTGGAACTATAGTGGGGTGACTGTCACCTTGCAATGAGAGATAGTAATGGCGCTGAGCTATATGAGATACTAAACTTGCTCGGGAAGGAGGGAGATACAGGAGAAGGACACGGCAGGCTCATTACACTCGGGGTCAGTGCCGGGGGGACTGGGGGCACCAATATGACATTAACCTTGAGATCACACAGAGAAACTAAACAGATATTAAGGAACAGACAGTTCCATACAGTGACTTTCTTAAAGGCCATTTTTAAAAAAGAAAACAAACGTTTATATGATCCTTTAGCTGCCAGGGGGATGCTGGGAATAGCAATCCAACAACGGCCGGAGGGCTGCAGATTGTCAGTCTGATTTATACACTGAAATGTGGCCTTTGTTTTACTGGTGCTTGTGCCCAAGTCTGACGTCCGTTCTGCCCGACTCAGCCCTGAATGACATATTCTCCTTCTCTATTGTGTGATTAGTACAGAGGTAAGTGCACCTACAGCTGCTGACTCCTTGTTAGGCATTGGCCCATTGGCTAGATTGGCAGCTCCTGTGGCTACTCTTATATTCTTATATTTAGCCTGATACATTTATAATAATGAAAAATCCTCTTCATTTTGCTAAAATTTAAAAATCCTTCCCCTGACCGGACCTCATTGCAGCGGCTTCTCACTCCAGATCATTCCGCCTCTTACCCCGAGCCCTGCCCTACTGTTTAGGGGTAACTCTTGGATAGGGCAGTGAGGGGTCCCATGGGTGGATATTGTCCTGGCTACAAGTAACTACAACACATTGAAGAGCTTTAGGATCTAATAACCTTTAGCATTCTGTTGTTCTGATTGGCTGCTTGCCTTTAGCTTGTGAAATCTGTAATACAGGTATAGAACCCGTTATCCAGAATGCTCAGAACCTAGGGTATTCCAGATAAGGGGTCTCTCCATAATTTGGATCTTCATATGTTAAGACTACTAAAAAATGAATAAAACATTAATTAAACCCAATAGTATTCTTTTGCATCCAATAAGGGGTAATTATATCTTAGTTGGGATCAAGTACAGGTACTGTTTTATTATTACAGAGAAAAGGGAATCATTTAACCATTAAATAAACCCAATAGGGCTGTTCTGCCCCAATTAGGGGTAATTATATCTTAGTTGGGATCAAGTACAGGTACTGTTTTATTATTACAGAGAAAAGGGAATCATTTAACCATTAAATAAACCCAATAGGGCTGTTCTGCCCCAATAAGGGGTAATTATATCTTAGTTGGGATCAAGTACAGGTACTGTTTTATTATTACAGAGAAAAGGGAATCATTTAACCATTAAATAAACCCAATAGGGCTGTTCTGCCCCAATAAGGGGTAATTATATCTTAGTTGGGATCAAGTACAGGTACTGTTTTATTATTACAGAGAAAAGGGAATCATTTAACCATTAAATAAACCCAATAGGGCTGTTCTGCCCCCAATTAGGGGTAATTATATCTTAGTTGGGATCAAGTACAATATTCTGTTTTATTAATACAGGGAAAAAGGAAATCCATTTAAAAAATCTGAATTATTTAATTGAAATGGAGTCTATGGGAGATAGGATTTCAGTAATTTGGATCTTTTTGGATAACGGGTTTCCGGATAACAGATCCTATACCTGTACTCTGATTGGCTGCTGGCTCTTAACTTGTAAAAGCTGCAGTGCTTTGATTGGCTGTTTGCTCTTCACTTGTGAAATCTGTAATACTCTGATTGGCTACCTGCCTTGAATTTTTAAAACCACAGACCGAAGCACCTAAAATAACACCTATTTTTGCAGGGTCATTAAGCTGAAAATTAATATTAATGTTCTCCTCACCTGTACGTGTTGCGGAGAGATACAAACGGGCCTATCAGAACCAATGGGCCCGAGGCTGCAGCTCCATGGTTAATGTCGCTCTATACACCAGGGACTATGTGCTGCACAGTGCCACTATCAGATAAAGGGAATACTTACCCTTTATAAGGATGGTTTTATATGATCCACCTTTACACAACTGTATATCACCTTAATACGCCTTTATACACCTTTATATCATCTTTATACACCTTTATACAGTTTTATATCACCTTTATACACCTTTATACCCCTTTATATGCCTTTATTTCTCCTTTATACCCCTTTATATGCCTTTATTTCTCCTTTATATCACCTTTATACACCTTTATACACCTTTATACTCCTTTATACCCCTTTATACACCTTGATATCACCTTTATACACCTTTATACCCCTTTATATGCCATTAATTCTCCATTATATCACCTTTATACCCCTTTATATGCCTTTATTTCTCCTTTATATCACCTTTATACCCCTTTATACACCTTTATATCACCTTTATACACCTTTATACCCCTTTATATGCCTTTATTTCTCCTTTAAATCACCTTTATACACCTTTATACTCCTTTATACACCTTTATAAACCTTTATATCACCTTTATACACCTTTAAATCACCTTTATATACCTTTATACACCTTTATATGGTTTTATATCACCTTTATACACCTTTATACACCTTTATACACCTTTAGAACCAATGGGCCTGAGGCTGCAGCTCCATGGTTCATGCAGCTCTATATATCAGGGACTATGTGCTGCACAGTGCCAATATCAGATAAATGGAATACTTACCCTTTAAAAGAATGAGATTGTCTTCCAGCCGGGGGTTCCTAGGGTCCCTGTCCTCTCTCCCTAATCAGATTGAATGCACTTGGCACCCACTGCTGTTACTCGGGGAGAGACCGGCCCGGTGCCCCCTGTGTGTATGGGAGAGATTAGCAGAGTATAATCAGCCGGTGCTGACAGCCCCCTGCCCTCCCTACTGAGCGACTGTCATGGAGGTGAGCGCAGAGATCCGCGGATAAATGCGGCTGAGTATAAATGCACAGAGGCTGATTCTTCAAGGGGCTCTTTTATGCTGGTCCTCCTAAATATATCATCACTGTTAAAGGCAAAGTAATACCTCGCTGCTACAATTGGTCCAAACAGGTCTGAGGGAACGCAGGTTCTGCCCATAGAGCAGCAGGAGGTTTTATATAATCCCCCCGTGATGTTTAACAGTGGGAAGTCCCCGGGCGGAGTTGCCAGACAGATTTGTATAGTAGAAGTTGATATCTAGGAACCCTAATGGCTCTATGACTGTATTGAGCCCCAATCCCTGGGCCGCAGCCCCCGTTGCTCTGAGTGTTTCGAGGGGATGATCCCTTTCAGCGGCGTCAGATCTAATACAATAATGATGTCGATGATGTAGGGTTTAGTGTGGTCTCATATATATCAACTTTATACCCCTTTATATCAACTTTATACCCCTTTATACCCATTTATACACCTTTATACCCCTTTATATCCCTTTATACCCCTTTATATCCCTTTATATCCCTTTATACACCTTTATACCCCTTTATATCCCTTTATATCCCTTTATATCCCTTTATACACCTTTATACCCCTTTATATCCCTTTATACCCCTTTATATCCCTTTATACACCTTTATATCACCTTTATACACAATTATATCACCTTTATACACCTTTATACCCCTTTATATCCCTTTATACCCCTTTATATCACCTTTATACACCTTTACACTTCATTATATCACCTTTATACACCTTTATACACCTTTATACGCCTTTATATCACCTTTATACACCTTTATATGCCTTTATATCACCTTTATACACCTTTATGCGCTTTATATCACCTTTATACGCCTTTATATTCCTTTATACACCTTTATACGCCTTTATATCACCTTTATACACCTTTATACACCTTTATATCCCTTTATACACCTTTATACCCCTTTATATCACCTTTATACACCTTTACACTCCATTATATCACCTTTATACTCCTTTATATCACCTTTATACACCTTTATATGCCTTTATACACCTTTATACACATTTATATCACCTTTATACACCTTTATACACCTTTATATCCCTTTATACACCTTTATACCCCTTTATATCACCTTTATACACCTTTACACTCCATTATATCACCTTTATACGCATTTATATCACCTTTATACACCTTTATATGCCTTTATACACCTTTATACACCTTTATATGCCTTTATATCACCTTTATACGCCTTTATATTCCTTTATACACCTTTATACGCATTTATATCACCTTTATACACCTTTATACGCCTTTATATCCCTTTATACACCTTTATATCACCTTTATACACCTTTATACCCCTTTATATCCCTTTATACACCTTTATACCCCTTTATATCACCTTTATACACCTTTACACTCCTTTATATCACCTTTATACTCCTTTATACACCTTTATACGCCTTTATATCACCTTTATACGCCTTTATATGCCTTTATATCACCTTTATACACCTTTATGCGCCTTTATATCACCTTTATACGCCTTTATATCACCTTTATACACCTTTATATCCCTTTATACACCTTTATACCCCTTTATATCCCTTTATACACCTTTATACCCCTTTACACTCCATTATATCACCTTTATACACCTTTATACACCTTTATACGCCTTTATATCACCTTTATACACCTTTATATCCCTTTATACACTTTTATACACCTTTATATGCCTTTATATCACCTTTATACGCCTTTATATCACCTTTATACGCCTTTATATTCCTTTATACACCTTTATACGCATTTATATCACCTTTATACACCTTTATACGCCTTTATATGCCTTTATACACCTTTATACGCCTTTATATCACCTTTATACACCTTTATACGCCTTTATATCACCTTTATACACCTTTATACGCCTTTATACACCTTTATACGCCTTTATATCACCTTTATACACCTTTATACCCCTTTATACACCTATTACACTCCATTATATCACCTTTATTCACCTTTATATCACCTTTATATGCCTTTATATCCCTTTATACACCTTTATACACCTTTATACACCTTTATACACCTTAATATCACCTTTATATCACCTTTATACGCCTTTATACACCTTTATACACCTTACTGTAATATCACCTTTATATCACCTTTATATTCCTTTATATCACCTTTTTATCACCTTTATACTCCTTTATATGCCATTATATTATCTTTATACGCCTTTATATCACCTTTATACTCATTTATATCGCCTTCATACCTTATTATTTTTTATTACAAAAGGGCTCCCTGTAAGAGAAACAACTAAATGACACAAGCCAACCAATCAGTTTCCCTTGGGCGCAGCCTATCGCCCCTGAGATCCGTCCGGCTCAGTTATTTACAACAGGACACAAACGTTGGGTGGGAGGAGCTCATTAATAAAACAAATATGTCAAATGTGGTAAAATAGAACCAATTTATTGAGCACCCACTGTACTCTCAGGCGTGTTTGACTCCCCATCCCGCTGCTTTACTTGCCCTTTAAAGCTTTAGTTTTATCCTCTTTAGCAACTTGGATTTTACTAAGGGTGCGAATGGGGATTTCACAAGTCACTGAAATGGATTCCTGAGCACAAGGGACCCATAATATCATTAATGAATAAAGTTTCATTTTCTAGGACCTTTTCAGCCTAATAATGATAAAGTATATAATAAGAGCAGCTCTAGGAATGGCCATCAATCCTTTCCAACCGCAGAGAATACTTTATCACTTACCGATGCTGTTTCTTGCGCCGGCTCGTGGGCCCCAAGGCTTGTTACCTTGTTCAACATTAATGCCTCATTGATTTATTGATGAGTGATACCATTTTCCTATATATCGTCAGATCAAAGGCCTCCTTATCCCTGAAATGTCAAACCTGTAGCCGGCTAGTTACCAGGAATATATATCTGTCAGCTTCGCTCATTAGATACATTTGCTCACAGCTCTAGTGAGAGATAACTTACTGTAATAGTATGGCAGCCAAGGAACTCTCCTGTACTGAGCATGGGCGGCTCCTTACGTTTGCTCATAGCCTGTACAGAGAGATACCATAAAACTATGGCACATAGGGATTCCCCTGTACTAAGCACAATTCAGCAGGAACAGCCCCCTAAGTTTGCTCATAGCCTGTACAGAGAGATACCATAAAACTATGGCACATAGGGATTCCCCTGTACTAAGCACAATTCAGCAGGAACAGCCCCCTTAGCCTGTACAGAGAGATACCATAAAACTATGGCACATAGGGACTCCCCTGTACTAAGCACAATTCAGCAGGAACAGCCCCCTACGTTTGCTCATAGCCTGTACAGAGAGATACCATAAAACTATGGCACATAGGTATTCCCCTGTACTAAGCACAATTCAGCAGGAACAGCCCCCTAAGTTTGCTCATAGCCTGTACAGAGAGATACCATAAAACTATGGCACATAGGGATTCCCCTGTACTAAGCATAATTCAGCAGGAACAGCCCCCTAAGTTTGCTCATAGCCTGTACAGAGAGATACCATAAAACTATGGCACATAGGGATTCCCCTGTACTAAGCACAATTCAGCAGGAACAGCCCCCTAAGTTTGCTCATAGCCTGTACAGAGAGATACCATAAATCTATGCTAGCATAGTTGGGCAATGAAAGTACGACCTCTATTTTTTTGATGATACTAAATTGACAGAATGCAGGACACTGAGAAACTGGGCACTAAGGTAAACTGCTTATAAATGCCCTTTAGCAGGGAGATCTGTGCCCCCAAAGATGCCCCAGTAGCCCCCTATCTTCCCTTTCGGCTGATTCCCAGCACATACTCTGGGCTCCTGTCACTTACAAAGCTGAAGCTCAGAACCAGCACGATGAGCATTAGAATGCAATAACCAGCCGTGTAGCATCAGCTTCTCTGACAGGTCAGTCTCATTTTTTACTTCATGCTTTGCTACAACCCCTGAGATCAGTTTCTCATCAGTTGCCCAGAGCCCACTGAGCATGTGCAGTGCCACTGACACGCCTAACAAAATCCAAGATGGCGAATTCCTGCGATAACTCTGAAGGCCTAGATCATTACTGCTATAGAGATGCCGAACCTTTCAGCTTGTTCATTAAGTTCAATATATATAATGATGTGTAATAAAAAGAATACAGTTTTGGTTTTAGGCAGAGTCTAAGCCCCCTCCCCATGCAGTTCAGATGGTCTTGGATAGTGATGAGCGAATCTGTCCCATTTTGCTTCACTGAAAAATTTGCGAATCTTTCAAAAGATTCGTGAATCTGCGATAAATTCGCGAAACAGTGAAAATGTCACGCGTCAAAAAAAATTGTTGTCCACGGCTATTCTTTTGTTGCCCAGCTATTGTTTTGTCGCCCGCGGCTATTCTTTTGTCACCCTTGGCTATTCTTTTGTCACCCTTGGCTATTGTTTTGTCGCCCTTGGCTATTGTTTTGTCGCATGGGTATTGTTTTGTCGCCCTTGGCTATTGTTTTGTCGCGTGGGTATTGTTTTGTCGCCCTTGGCTATTGTTTTGTCGCGTGGGTATTGTGTTGTCGCCCTTGGCTATTGTTTTGTCGCCCTTGGCTATTGTTTTGTTGCCCTTGGCTATTCTTTTGTCACCCGCAGCTATTGTTTTGTCGCCCGCGGCTATTGTTTTGTCGCCCGCAGCTATTGTTTTGTCGCCCTTGGCTATTGTTTTGTCGCCCTTGGCTATTGTTTTGTCGCCCTTGGCTATTGTTTTGACGCCCTTGGCTACTGTTTTGTTGCGCGGCTATTGTTTTGTCGCCCTTGGCTATTGTTTTGTCGCCCTTGGCTATTGTTTTGTCGCCCAGGTATTGTTTTGTCTCCCTTGGCTATTGTTTTGTCGCCCTTGGCTATTGTTTTGTCGCCCTTGGCTATTGTTTTGTCGCCCAGATATTGTTTTGTCGCCCTTGGCTATTGTTTTGTCGCCCTTGGCTATTGTTTTGACGCCCTTGGCTATTATTTTGACGCCCTTGGCTATTGTTTTGACGCCCTTGGCTACTGTTTTGTTGCGCGGCTATTGTTTTGTCGCCCTTGGCTATTGTTTTGTCGCCCAGATATTGTTTTGTCTCCCTTGGCTATTGTTTTGTCGCCCTTGGCTATTGTTTTGTTGCCCTTGGCTCTTATTTTGTTGCTGGCGGCTATTGTTTTGTCGCACGGCTATTCTTTTGTCGCCCGCGCCAATTTTTGAATGCGCAGCAAATTTTTCCGCTGCGAATGTTTTCATCCATTTCGCAAAACAATCCACCAATGGCAAAACACGAAATTCGCAGCGAATCCATGCCTGCCGAAACATTTCGCCCATCACTAGTCTTGGACTTTCCCACCTGAGGTCACACTTTCTGGTTTGGGGCTTTATCCAATCGGAATCAGTTTATAACCACGCTAGAGATAAATACGGCTTTGTTATACCCGCAGCCTCGGAGCCGTAGTAGGAACATTCAATCTACAACAATAAACATTCTTCCCATATTCATCCATTCAGCAGGGGCCCCCCAGGAGGAGCCGGCTGCACCATGTGGGACCCACTAATGGCCGGGAATGAATGAGTCTTTGTTAATGAGTAATTAGCCAGCTGTACTCTGCAATTCCGAGTCACCGAAAATGTAAAAATTCGCAATTTTGCATCAAATGTAAAAAAATATATTTCGAGGCTTTTCTTCTTCTCGTGCTTTCAATAAAAGTACATTTTGTAGCCATAATAGAACTCCTGTGTGCGGTGATTATGGGTTATTTCCAGCTTCTGTAGCCATTTGCACAGTATTGGTCCCATTATTTTCCCCTAATGGCTTTCTAAGGAAATGCACAAAATATGTCAAATAAAAAGGCAGTGACAGTTGTTGGCTGTGATTAATACATCGCATTTCAGCCGTTGGCTCCTCCCAACGCGCCGCACTCTCCTCTCAATGTGCCACTCGCTTTCCCTTTATACAGGTATCGGATTCATTATCCAAAATGCTCGGGACCAAGGGTATTCCGGATAAGGGGTCTTTCTGTAATTTGGATCTCCATACCTTAAGTCTACTAAAAAATCAATAAAACATTAATTAAACCCAATAGGACTGTTCTGCCCCCAATAAGGGGTAATTATATCTTAGTTGGGATCAAGTACAGGTACTGTTTTATTATTACAGAGAAAAGGGAATCATTTAACCATTAATTAAACCCAATAGGACTGTTCTGCCCTCAATAAGGGGTAATTATATCTTAGTTGGGATCAAGTACAGGTACTGTTTTATTATTACAGAGAAAAGGGAATCATTTAACCATTAAATAAACCCAATAGGGCTGTTCTGCCCCAATAAGGGGTAATTATATCTTAGTTGGGATCAAGTACAGGTACTGTTTTATTATTACAGAGAAAAGGGAATCATTTAACCATTAATTAAACCCAATAGGACTGTTCTGCCCTCAATAAGGGGTAATTATATCTTAGTTGGGATCAAGTACAGGTACTGTTTTATTATTACAGAGAAAAGGGAATCATTTAACCATTAAATAAACCCAATAGGGCTGTTCTGCCCCAATAAGGGGTAATTATATCTTAGTTGGGATCAAGTACAGGTACTGTTTTATTATTACAGAGAAAAGGGAATCATTTAACCATGAAATAAACCCAATAGGGCTGATCTGCCCCCAATAAGGGGTAATTATATCTTAGTTGGGATCAAGTACAGGTACTGTTTTATTATTACAGAGAAAAGGGAATCATTTAACCATTAAATAAACCCAATAGGGCTGTTCTGCCCCAATAAGGGGTAATTATATCTTAGTTGGGATCAAGTACAGGTACTGTTTTATTATTACAGAGAAAAGGGAATCATTTAACCATTAAATAAACCCAATAGGGCTGTTCTGCCCCCAATAAGGGGTAATTATATCTTAGTTGGGATCAAGTACAGGTACTGTTTTATTATTACAGAGAAAAGGGAATCATTTAACCATTAAATAAACCCAATAGGGCTGTTCTGCCCCAATAAGGGGTAATTATATCTTAGTTGGGATCAAGTACAGGTACTGTTTTATTATTACAGAGAAAAGGGAATCATTTTTAAAATTCTGAATTATTTGATTAAAATGGAGTCTATAGGAGACAGGCTTTCCGTAATTCAGAGCTTTCTGGAGAACGGGTTTCCGGATAAGGGATCCCATACCTGTACCAATAAACAAGTTAAAAAGCGAAAGCTGAGGACAGACCCCTGCGGGACCCCACTGGCCCAATTAGAATATGTTCCAATTTGTACTCTATCCTTCAGCCAGTTCTCTGTCCAAGTACAAATATCATGTTCCAGGCCATTATTCCTTTGAATATTAGTGACCTTTTGTGTGGTATTAAGTCTAAGGAGATCCCATCCACTGTCACCCCAATGTCTTGGTTTCTGTTAACCTCCTTATAAAAGGCTAATTAAATGACACATAAAACGATGCTGGCACAGACTTATAGTATTGTGATTTTCAATGTATTTTATCCCTAATTACCCTGCCAAAAGCTTTCCTAGTACTGATGTCAGACTAACTGGCCTGTGGTTATCAGGTTAAGAAAGGGAGCCCTTTTTGAATAGTGGCACCACACTAGCAATTCCCTAGTCTCTGTTCACCATGCCAGACCTTCAGCCCTGTGAGCCAGTGAGTGAAGAGGTTGAGCTATTATAGAGCTAAGCTTGTTCAGTTGCCATAGTGTTATGGTATCTCTCTGTACAGGCTATGAGCAAACTTAGGGGGCTGTTCCTGCTGAATTGTGCTTAGTACAGGGGAATCCCTATGTGCCATAGTTTTATGGTATCTCTCTGTACAGGCTATGAGCAAACTTAGGGGGCTGTTCCTGCTGAATTGTGCTTAGTACAGGGGAATCCCTATGTGCCATAGTGTTATGGTATCTCTCTGTACAGGCTATGAGCAAACTTAGGGGGCTGTTCCTGCTGAATTGTGCTTAGTACAGGGGAATCCCTATGTGCCATAGTTTTATGGTATGTCTCTGTACAGGCTATGAGCAAACATAGGGGGCTGTTCCTGCTGAATTGTGCTTAGTACAGGGGAATCCCTATGTGCCATAGTTTTATGGTATCTCTCTGTACAGGCTATGAGCAAACATAGGGGGCTGTTCCTGCTGAATTGTGCTTAGTACAGGGGAATCCCTATGTGCCATAGTTTTATGGTATCTCTCTGTACAGGCTATGAGCAAACATAGGGGGCTGTTCCTGCTGAATTGTGCTTAGTACAGGGGAATCCCTATGTGCCATAGTTTTATGGTATCTCTCTGTACAGGCTATGAGCAAACATAGGGGGCTGTTCCTGCTGAATTGTGCTTAGTACAGGGGAATCCCTATGTGCCATAGTTTTATGGTATCTCTCTGTACAAGCTATGAGCAAACTTAGGGGGCTGTTCCTGCTGAATTGTGCTTAGTACAGGGGAATCCCTATGTGCCATAGTTTTATGGTATCTCTCTGTACAGGCTATGAGCAAACTTAGGGGGCTGTTCCTGCTGAATTGTGCTTAGTACAGGGGAATCCCTATGTGCCATAGTTTATGGTATCTCTCTGTACAGGCTATGGGCAAACTTAGGGGGCTGTTCCTGCTGAATTGTGCTTAGTACAGGGGAATCCCTATGTGCCATAGTTTATGGTATCTCTCTGTACAGGCTATGAGCAAACTTAGGGGGCTGTTCCTGCTGAATTGTGCTTAGTACAGGGGAATCCTTATGTGCCATAGTTTATGGTATCTCTCTGTACAGGCTATGAGCAAACTTAGGGGGCTGTTCCTGCTGAATTGTGCTTAGTACAGGGGAATCCCTATGTGCCATAGTTTTATGCTATCTCTCTGTACAGGCTATGAGCAAACTTAGGGGACTGTTCCTGCTGAATTGTGCTTAGTACAGGGGAATAGATATAGAGATTATTATGTATTCTCTGTATATTTCCGTTGCTTACAGTGGATAGTATTGGGCTCCCTGAATGGTTAATTGATGAGGAACCTGCAGCAGTCCCAGTATTTGCTGAACCTGAAATAAAAAATGCACATTTTAATTCAACAAATTACCAAGTGGATGAAAATCTGTAGATTGACTTTCGCCAACAAAGCGGTGATTAGTTCTTTCTATTCTGCCACGAAAATTTCCCGGAATTAACGAAATGCAAATCTAATTATTTCTTGTAAAGTAAGAGATTTCTCATTCTTATTTAACAGTTTCACAGGTTAAAGTGATTCCCAAACTCCCCGGGTTCCAACTGAGCGGCCACAGAGCTAACGCTCTACATCATCACTGTTACAGTGTTTACTCATTTCTGCTTTGTTTTCTCTTTTTTTATTAAATATTTTTTATTGAATATTTGTTTTATTAAAAATATAAATCTTACGTTTGCACATTTTCCCCATTTTGGAACTATACGTAACACTGACATGTATTGGCCGATAGTCCCACTGGTGTTTATATTATACTGCTGAAACCAGTGCTTATTGGCTGCCCCGGGTACCCCTGGAACTATAGCGGGGTGACTGTTACCCCAATGTTTCTATATATCTGTAACCTTGTTATGGGCTAAGGGGGCCCAGCCTGAAGGCCAGTTAGGGGGGGATTTGGGGTGAGTGCTTATTTGTGCCCTGGGTACCCCTGGAACTATAGCGGGGTGACTGTTACCCCAATGTTTCTATATATCTGTAACCTTGTTATGGGCTAAGGGGGCCCAGCCTGAAGGCCAGTTAGGGGGGGATTTGGGGTGAGTGCTTATTTGTGCCCTGGGTACCCCTGGAACTATAGCAGGGTGACTGTTACCCCAATGTTTCTATATATCTGTAACCTTGTTATGGGCTAAGGGGGCCCAGCCTGAAGGCCAGTTAGGGGGGGATTTGGGGTGAGTGCTTATTTGTGCCCTGGGTACCCCTGGAACTATAGCGGGGTGACTGTTACCCCAATGTTTCTATATATCTGTAACCTTGTTATGGGCTAAGGGGGCCCAGCCTGAAGGCCAGTTAGGGGGGGATTTGGGGTGAGTGCTTATTTGTGCCCTGGGTACCCCTGGAACTATAGCAGGGTGACTGTTACCCCAATGTTTCTATATATCTGTAACCTTGTTATGGGCTAAGGGGGCCCAGCCTGAAGGCCAGTTAGGGGGGGATTTGGGGTGCTTATTTGTGCCCTGGGTACCCCTGGAACTATAGCGGGGTGACTGTTACCCCAATGTTTCTATATATCTGTAACCTTGTTATGGGCTAAGGGGGCCCAGCCTGAAGGCCAGTTAGGGGGGGATTTGGGGTGAGTGCTTATTTGTGCCCTGGGTACCCCTGGAACTATAGCGGGGTGACTGTTACCCCAATGTTTCTATATATCTGTAACCTTGTTATGGGCTAAGGGGGCCCAGCCTGAAGGCCAGTTAGGGGGGGATTTGGGGTGAGTGCTTATTTGTGCCCTGGGTACCCCTGGAACTATAGTGGGGTGACTGTTACCCCAATGTTTCTATATATCTGTAACCTTGTTATGGGCTAAGGGGGCCCAGCCTGAAGGCCAGTTAGGGGGGGATTTGGGGTGAGTGCTTATTTGTGCCCTGGGTACCCCTGCAGTTATAGCTTAGTTAGGAGCTAAGGGGGCAAATATTTCATTCCCCTAAGGAGGCCTGAAACCAAATAATGTGAAATAAGTCACCATAAGCCAAAACTTACTATTAGAGATAATTAAAATGATAGATCAGCCTATATTAATTAAAATGCACATAACACACAGTGGTATACAGATACGGAGGGGAAATGTCTCTTTCTTCTATTCATTACAGACTGACAAGAAATATTTTCTGAAGTCCAAGAAGTGAAATGTATTCACTTATTTTTATACAAACAGAAGACACGGGGGTTTATCTATTTCATTATTTATGGTCGTGTTCAAGTATTCTTGCCCAATGTTACGAACCGGAGACGTTTCTTTTGGATAATAAATGGGTTTTCTATTTCCTGTTGGATTTAAAGGAGTTTTTGGTTCAGGTTGCACAAAACGAATGAATCGCGCAGGTTTTCTTTTGGCCGCCATTGCAATGATAACACTAATAAACAGTATATTATAAAGTAATTACCAATTATTTATGTATTATTGAATAATTATGGCCAACTAATACATCATTAATAATCATAATTATCAATTAATTTACTAATAAAATACTGTTTTCTGTATTCACACATTAAAAATATCAATAAAAATACCCCCCAAGAAATCTGGTAGCAACCAAAATAAACTCCCACGGAACCAACACGATTTTACTGGACTTTGATGTTGTAAATAACGGACTGAGCACTGATCGTTTGCGGCCTGATCATCATAACGAGCATCAATGTTAATTGGTTTAAAACATGAAACATTAATAGGATCCCAGTTCCAGCACTTACAGCTCCCTCCATTGCAAGTGATGTTAATTGATACTTCGAGATTCATTTGAATTCAATTAGAGAAAAGTGTCATTCACGTTTAGGCAATTATTTAATGATTTGCTCCCAATTACATGTATCGGGGAGTTTCCGGCAATGGAAGCTGTAATAGCGACTCTGTATTCCTGAATTATATAGGGGCAGAGACAGGGGAAAGTGTTGGAAGGGTTACTGCCTGCCCTGCTCTCATTTCCCTACAGAAATAGGGGTTGGTAGCACTAGGTAGGTACCTAATATATAGGGGCAGAGACAGGGGAAAGTGTTGGAAGGGTTACTGCCTGCCCTGCTCTCATTTCCCTACAGAAATAGGGGTTGGTAGCACTAGGTAGGTACCTAATATATAGGGGCAGAGACAGGGGAAAGTGTTGGAAGGGTTACTGCCTGCCCTGCTCTCATTTCCCTACAGAAATAGGGGTTGGTAGCACTAGGTAGGTACCTAATATATAGGGGCAGAGACAGGGGAAAGTGTTGGAAGGGTTACTGCCTGCTCTGCTCTCATTTCCCTACAGAAATAGGGGTTGGTAGCACTAGGTAGGTACCTAATATATAGGGGCAGAGACAGGGGAAAGTGTTGGAAGGGTTACTGCCTGCTCTGCTCTCATTTCCCTACAGAAATAGGGGTTGGTAGCACTAGGTAGGTACCTAATATATAGGGGCAGAGACAGGGGAAAGTGTTGGAAGGGTTACTGCCTGCTCTGCTCTCATTTCCCTACAGAAATAGGGGTTGGTAGCACTAGGTAGGTACCTAATATATAGGGGCAGAGACAGGGGAAAGTGTTGGAAGGGTTACTGCCTGCCCTGCTCTCATTTCCCTACAGAAATAGGGGTTGGTAGCACTAGGTATGTACCTAATATATAGGGGCAGAGACAGGGGAAAGTGTTGGAAGGGTTACTGCCTGCCCTGCTCTCATTTCCATACAGAAATAGGGGTTGGTAGCACTAGGTAGGTACCTAATATATAGGGGCAGAGACAGGGGAAAGTGTTGGAAGGGTTACTGCCTGCCCTGCTCTCATTTCCCTACAGAAATAGGGGTTGGTAGCACTAGGTAGGTACCTAATATATAGGGGCAGAGACAGGGGAAAGTGTTGGAAGGGTTACTGCCTGCCCTGCTCTCATTTCCCTACAGAAATAGGGGTTGGCAGCACTAGGTAGGTACCTAATATATAGGGACAGAGACAGGGGAAAGTGTTGGAAGGGTTACTGCCTGCCCTGCTCTCATTTCCATACAGAAATAGGGGTTGGTAGCACTAGGTAGGTACCTAATATATAGGGGCAGAGACAGGGGAAAGTGTTGGAAGGGTTACTGCCTGCTCTGCTCTCATTTCCCTACAGAAATAGGGGTTGGTAGCACTAGGTAGGTACCTAATATATAGGGGCAGAGACAGGGGAAAGTGTTGGAAGGGTTACTGCCTGTCCTGCTCTCATTTCCCTACAGAAATAGGGGTCAGTAGCACTAGGTAGGTACCTAATATATAGGGGCAGAGACAGGGGAAAGTGTTGGAAGGGTTACTGCCTGTCCTGCTCTCATTTCCCTACAGAAATAGGGGTTGGTAGCACTAGGTAGGTACCTAATATATAGGGACAGAGACAGGGGAAAGTGTTGGAAGGGTTACTGCCTGCCCTGCTCTCATTTCCCTACAGAAATAGGGGTTGGTAGCACTAGGTAGGTACCTAATATATAGGGGCAGGGACAGGGGAAAGTGTTGGAAGGGTTACTGCCTGCCCTGCTCTCATTTCCCTACAGAAATAGGGGTTGGTAGCACTAGGTAGGTACCTAATATATAGGGGCAGGGACAGGGGAAAGTGTTGGAAGGGTTACTGCCTGCCCTGCTCTCATTTCCCTACAGAAATAGGGGTTGGTAGCACTAGGTAGGTACCTAATATATAGGGGCAGAGACAGGGGAAAGTGTTGGAAGGGTTACTGCCTGTCCTGCTCTCATTTCCCTACAGAAATAGGGGTTGGTAGCACTAGGTAGGTACCTAATATATAGGGACAGAGACAGGGGAAAGTGTTGGAAGGGTTACTGCCTGCCCTGCTCTCATTTCCCTACAGAAATAGGGGTTGGTAGCACTAGGTAGGTACCTAATATATAGGGGCAGGGACAGGGGAAAGTGTTGGAAGGGTTACTGCCTGCCCTGCTCTCATTTCCCTACAGAAATAGGGGTTGGTAGCACTAGGTAGGTACCTAATATATAGGGGCAGGGACAGGGGAAAGTGTTGGAAGGGTTACTGCCTGCCCTGCTCTCATTTCCCTACAGAAATAGGGGTTGGTATCACTAGGTAGGTACCTAATATATAGGGGCAGAGACAGGGGAAAGTGTTGGGAGGGTTACTGCCTGCCCTGCTCTCATTTCCCTACAGAAATAGGGGTTGGTAGCACTAGGTAGGTACCTAATATATACGGGCAGAGACAGGGGAAAGTGTTGGGAGGGTTACTGCCTGCCCTGCTCTCATTTCCCTACAGAAATAGGGGTTGGTAGCACTAGGTAGGTACCTAATATATAGGGGCAGGGACAGGGGAAAGTGTTGGAAGGGTTACTGCCTGCCCTGCTCTCATTTCCCTACAGAAATAGGGGTTGGTAGCACTAGGTAGGTACCTAATATATAGGGGTAGAGACAGGGGAAAGTGTTGGAAGGGTTACTGCCTGCCCTGCTCTCATTTCCCTACAGAAATAGGGGTTGGTAGCACTAGGTAGGTACCTAATATATAGGGGCAGAGACAGGGGAAAGTGTTGGAAGGGTTACTGCCTGCCCTACTCTCATTTCCCTACAGAAATAGGGGTTGGTAGCACTAGGTAGGTACCTAATATATAGGGGCAGAGACAGGGGAAAGTGTTGGAAGGGTTACTGCCTGCCCTGTTCTCATTTCCCTACAGAAATAGGGGTTGGTAGCACTAGGTAGGTACCTAATATATAGGGGCAGAGACAGGGGAAAGTGTTGGAAGGGTTACTGCCTGCCCTGCTCTCATTTCCCTACAGAAATAGGGGTTGGTAGCACTAGGTAGGTACCTAATATATAGGGACAGAGACAGGGGAAAGTGTTGGAAGGGTTACTGCCTGCCCTGCTCTCATTTCCCTACAGAAATAGGGGTTGGTAGCACTAGGTAGGTACCTAATATATAGGGGCAGAGACAGGGGAAAGTGTTGGAAGGGTTACTGCCTGCCCTACTCTCATTTCCCTACAGAAATAGGGGTTGGTAGCACTAGGTAGGTACCTAATATATAGGGGCAGAGACAGGGGAAAGTGTTGGAAGGGTTACTGCCTGCCCTGTTCTCATTTCCCTACAGAAATAGGGGTTGGTAGCACTAGGTAGGTACCTAATATATAGGGGCAGAGACAGGGGAAAGTGTTGGAAGGGTTACTGCCTGCCCTGCTCTCATTTCCCTACAGAAATAGGGGTTGGTAGCACTAGGTAGGTACCTAATATATAGGGACAGAGACAGGGGAAAGTGTTGGAAGGGTTACTGCCTGCCCTGCTCTCATTTCCCTACAGAAATAGGGGTTGGTAGCACTAGGTAGGTACCTAATATATAGGGGAAAGTGTTGGAAGGGTTGCTGTTCTGGATGGAGAATGCAGCTGCATTTAGAGGTTTTTCCCTATTGCGCTGCTGTTGGTTTCCCAGTACAGATGCTGCGGTTGGCTGACAGTTGGCACCTTATCAGTGTATAAATGCCAGGCAGAGGTTCCCATAGATTTAGCAGTGTCACTTTATCTCTGCCCTGGTGGAACGGGCAATGTTTGTCAGTTGCATTTGCAGAGAGAGAAGATGACAACAGCGATTCTCTCCTTGGTCTCGGTGTGAAATGGAAAAATCTGATTTGTCCTTTATTTTACCAAATGCTCAGCAGATAAATAAACCGCATGAACAGTTTCCAGGCAGAGATGGATAGAAATAAATTCAAGGTGCACTGTAGGTTGTGACTAAAAATTTGTAAAATAGCAACAAAGGGCATCATTTTAGTTGCCCCCAGGTTTATTTGGCCAGGGTTTGGGGGGGCTCCCTATATAACGCACGCAGACCATATCCTTACTGTATGCCTCAGGAATACAAGGGGAAGGGGTGACATGTTAGGGATTTAATATGCAGAATTTAATCAGTATAAAAGGCTGCGGAGGAGCCATTCTCTCTTTACTGCATTGACGTAACAGCAATGATGTAACCTGTGTTCTACGGATGTAATTAACTAAATGTGTTTGGTTCTTTCCTCTGTACCCCCCCCCCCCCCCCCCCCCCCACCATTAATTACTCTCATTCTCTTGCTATTCAGTGTTATTCCCTCTATGTGGGGCCAGTATATAGGGTTGCCACCTGGCCAGTTAAACACCAGCAAAATTTACCAGCAATGTACCGGAATTCCTCTGATCTGCCCCATCCTATCTCTAATCTGCCCCTTCATAACCCCCACGTACTCACCAAAACTCCTGCAGACTCAATTCTGACTGTACAACCCCGCCCACTTGCTCATCTATGTCATAACTCCGCCTGCCTACATCAGGACCCGCCCTCTGGTGAACCCGCCTCCCACCCCAGCCATTATTTTTTTAATCAAAACGTGGCAACCCTACAACTAAACAGCTCATAAGCTTATATGGCTCTTCATTGGATAAAAAAGTAGGAGAAACAATAGGTTAGCTGAAAGCAGTTCTAATGTGTAGCGCTGGCTGAAAGCTCAGACTCAGGCACACTTTACTGCTGCGCTGCAAGTTGGAGTGATATCCCCCCCCCTCACCCCCAGCAGCCGATCAGCAGAACAATGGGAAGGGAGCAAGATAGCAGCTCCCAGTAGGTATCAGAATAGCACTCAATAGTAAGAAATCCAAGTCCGGCTTGGGACTCCTCCAGTTACATGGGAGTAGGAGAAACAATAGGTTAGCTGAAAGCAGTTCTAATGTGTAGCGCTGGCTGAAAGCTCAGACTCAGGCACACTTTACTGCTACACTGCAAGTTGGAGTGTTATCCCCCCCCTCCCCCCAGCAGCCGATCAGCAGAACAATGGGAAGGGAGCAAGATAGCAGCTCCCAGTAGGTATCAGAATAGCACTCAATAGTAAGAAATCCAAGTCCGGCTTGGGACTCCTCCAGTTACATGGGAGTAGGAGAAACAATAGGTTAGCTGAAAGCAGTTCTAATGTGTAGCGCTGACTCAGGCACACTTTACTGCTACGCTGCAAGTTGGAGTGATATCCCCCCCCCAGCAGTCTGCAGCTAAACCCCCATGGAATAAAGTTTGCAGACAGGTCACTTTCCTCTCATGGTTCCGTATACAGAATATATTGGCGCTGTGTGCGCTTCGGAGGGCTGCGCTTAGTACCCGCCACGTGTTACACTTTAGCTTTTGTGCGGCTAAAAGATTTTGACAAATAGTCTCCGTTGTGGCACGTTCAATCATCGTTTGTGGTTGGCACAACTCATTCCCCCATCTTGCCTGACACTTAATGCGTTTCCGTATGGACAGGGATTGTAAGGAACTCACTTAAGCTAAATCAATGCTACGTATTATGATGCATTAGGAGCAGCAGAGGCGCAGCGCCAGATTCCATTCACAGGTGCCTTTTATTGCTCCGCTCTCGCTACTTGAATGCACTTAGTGAATATACGCAGGCTGTAATATTGTATAATGGAGCATCGGGGGGCCCAGAGTAAGGCACAGCCTGTGTTCCCCCAGTATTTATATAAAGTAAGGCTTTGGCTCTCTGTGGGTGCTGGGAGTTGTAATTTAAACTGCAACTAAACACTGCAGGTTGGACCATACTGATATAATTTGTTGCTGTGACTATATTGCCCTGCTCTCTCCATCTTGCCCTACTGTCTCCATCTTGCCCTGCTCTCTCCATCTTGCCCTACTGTCTCCATCTTGCCCTACTGTCTCCATCTTGCCCTACTGTCTCCATCTTGTCCTACTGTCTCCATCTTGCCCTGCTCTCTCCATCTTGCCCTACTGTCTCCATCTTGCCCTACTGTCTCCATCTTGCCCTGCTCTCTCCATCTTGCCCTACTGTCTCCATCTTGCCCTACTGTCTCCATCTTGCCCTACTGTCTCCATCTTGCCCTACTGTCTCCATCTTGTCCTACTGTCCCCATCTTGTTCTACTGTCTCCATCTTGCCCTACTGTCTCCATCTTGTCCTACTGTCTCCATCTTGTCCTACTGTCCCCATCTTGTTCTACTGTCTCCATCTTGCCCTACTGTCTCCATCTTGCCCTACTGTCTCCATCTTGCCCTACTGTCTCCATCTTGTCCTACTGTCTCCATCTTGCCCTGCTCTCTCCATCTTGCCCTACTGTCTCCATCTTGTCCTACTGTCTCCATCTTGCCCTGCTCTCTCCATCTTGCCCTACTGTCTCCATCTTGCCCTACTGTCTCCATCTTGCCCTACTGTCTCCATCTTGCCCTACTGTCTCCATCTTACCCTACTGTCTCCATCTTGTCCTACTGTCCCCATCTTGTTCTACTGTCTCCATCTTGTCCTACTGTCCCCATCTTGTTCTACTGTCTCCATCTTGTCCTACTGTCCCCATCTTGTTCTACTGTCTCCATCTTGCCCTACTGTCTCCATCTTGCCCTACTGTCTCCATCTTGTCCTACTGTCCCTATTTTGTTCTACTGTCTCCATCTTGTCCTACTGTCTCCATCTTGCCCTACTGTCTCCATCTTGCCCTACTGTCTCCATCTTGTCCTACTGTCTCCATCTTGTCCTACTGTCTCCATCTTGCCCTACTGTCTCCATCTTGTCCTACTGTCTCCATCTTGCCCTACTGTCTCCATCTTGCCCTACTGTCTCCATCTTGTCCTACTGTCTCCATCTTGCCCTACTGTCTCCATCTTGCCCTACTGTCTCCATCTTGTCCTACTGTCTCCATCTTGCCCTACTGTCTCCATCTTGCCCTACTGTCTCCATCTTGCCCTACTGTGTCCATCTTGTCCTACTGTCTCCATCTTGTCCTACTGTCTCCATCTTGCCCTACTGTCTCCATCTTGCCCTACTGTCTCCATCTTGTCCTACTGTCTCCATCTTGCCCTACTGTCTCCATTTTGCCCTACTGTCTCCATCTTGTCCTACTGTCTCCATCCTTTTCTACTTTTGTCCAACTATCTCCATGTTGCCCAACTGTTGCTTCTTGTCCTACTGTCACTTTCTTCCTCTACTTTGTAAGTGTTCACCTCTGTTGCCATTTTGCCCTATTTTACCACTGTACTTTTTCATTCATGTCCTACTGTTGCCACAATCTTGCTCTGCTATACCTGCTATGGGACATATAATGGGCAGTTTATATCTATAATCATTTTACATTCACTGATTCTGTTATACCATGTGACACAAAGGTAGAATTATGGGTAAGTAGGCAGGACTATGAACATATGAAGGCTCATTTACAAATGGAATGCAGTGTGCTAAGTCCAGTTTTGGATGCAATTCACCATGTTTTTCCCCACAATGCATCATTTTTTCCCCTGGCACAGTAACCATTAGAATAGGCTGAGTGGGTACATTGGCACACAGCTATGCAGATGTACAAGTAGAGGGATTTATCAATGCATATGTATGGTCAGAGGGAATGTACCATTTACTCCTTAGTTTAACACCAGAGAGCTATTATGTTCAAGCAGATCTAACAGTGATTTTAACGTACCTTTTAATGAACGGTTCCAAGGTGAAACTCTGATTCCATCTGTAATTAATAAAACCTATTACCCCTCCCCGGTGCAAAACAGCGTCACTGCATTCCTACCCGGCTGAATAGCAGCGCCAGGGCCGGGGTGTAGGAGTATAAAGGACACGCTGCTCCGCTGCCTGATCCAAGGGCACCACATGCCCTGAATTGCAATGAAATGAATCCAACGCAACCCGTCCCTTAAACACTCATTATTCTCTTTCCATTGTAACGTCTCCGAGCTCCAAATATTAATGTCAGAATGTACAATTTCATTACGATATAATAATTAATCATGACTTTCTTCATACGAATAAAGTGTTTCCATAAATATAAAGGGCGTTCTGTTAAACGGCCTGTATTTCATTTCTCTATTGTTCTACTTTGCCCTTTATCTCGGCGCTGTGTGTCCTCCCTATTGTTGGGTAGAATTTGTTGTGTATCTGGTCACGCGCAGCTTCATTCTATAACAATGTAGTTATGGATAGAGATAAAAGAAAGGAAAAAATGTACCTTGGGGCAAATTACAGTGAAATAGCGGGCACACACACAATGGTTTGTGGCAGGGTTGGACTGGGCTATTAAAAGAAAAACTCATGGGCCCGCTGGCCCAGAACCGATCCCTGCTGGGAGCTCTGGGGCCCACCGACCCCTCTCCCGACGGGTATGTGTGCTTGGGGGAGGGGGTTGGGTGGGTGGCTGGGGCTTGGGGGGGACCACAGAGGGGATCAGGGTTGGACTTGGGGATGCAGGGCCCCCCTAACCCACCGCAGGGCCCCCCACCCGACATCCTCCCCTGAGTGCGCATAAGTTTAATGTGTCTGGGGAGGAACAGTCGGGCAGAGGGGGCGCCGGCAAGGGTCGGGTCTGTGCCGTTGGGGCCCACTAGAACCGAGGCCCACCGGGATTTTTCCCGGTGTCCCGGTGGCATAGTCCAACCCTAGCGGGTATACCTTGGGAGGGTGCGGGGGGGCCCTGTGGTGGCAACCACGGTGGGCCCTGCACCCCCCAGTTCAACCCTGGTCAGTGGTAGTGATGAGCGAATCGGTCCTGTTTCACTTCGCCCAAAAAATTCACGAATCTTAGAAAAGATAAGGGAAACGGCCAAAAAATACGCAAAACTGCAAAAATGACACACGCCAAAATAGATTGTCATGGGCGTCAAAGACATGACTTGCGCAATATTTTGTAGACGTGCACGGCAATTTATTTTGACACGCAACGAATTTTGCCGTGGTGAATTTTACACCGTTTTCACGTAAAAATCTACTAATGGGTGAAACGTGGAAATTCACAGTGAATTTTACACAGCGTTGCTGGAGAAGCTCAACCTGGGTCTGCGAACTGTGATAAATAATATTCTCACCATGAACATATAAAAACCTCACATCTTCTGTAGATCATTCCTACCTATCAGTAACCATGTGTGATGCTTAGAAACCTTTTTGGCTTTTTTTCCACATTGGAAGTGGAGCCATTGGATTGTCTTATCATGAATCATTTCTACATTCAGTCAACTGGAATAGTTTCACCACCAAAAAATGTAAAGACAATGGTCTGTCTCGTATCCAACCCAAGCATGAAATTATCTTGGGCCTACAGAAAGTGCTGGAAGTAAGTCCAACATCACTAAGGAAATTTGCTTCTGAACTGGGATCCATTATCTGGGATGCATAGGACCTGGAGGTCCATAATATGGAGTACCTGGACTGGAAAACTGGGCAGCAAACTGGCAATAATGATAAATTCAAGGGTATGCACTTTGGTAGAAATAATTGTGAGTGATACACTAAATGGTAGTGAGTTGGCAGATCCTTAACTGAGAAGGATCTGGGGGTATTTGTGGAGAACAAGCTGTGCAACTCTAGGCAGTGTCACTCGAGGGATGAAAACATAAATTTGCCCCTTTATAGGTCCCTGGTAAGGCCTCACCTTGAGTATGGGGGGGCAGTTTTGGGCTCCAGTCCTTGAGAAGGAGATTAATGAGCTGGAGAGAGTGCAGAGACTGCAACTAAACTGGTAAAGGGGAATATAACAATGAACTTATAGGGAAAGACCAGCAAAGTTGGAGTTGTTTCTATGGAAGAGGAGACATGATTACTCTTTTACTCTTTACAAGGACATTAGAGGACACTATTGACCAATAGCAAGGGTCTTTAGACTTGAGTAACAGTATTTTCTCCTCAAGTAATGCACATGGTTCCTCCCCATGGGGGGGCTAAGAAGTGATCTGCTGGGTCATGTTTTATTGAATGATTCCCTTAATGATTCTATGAGGTGGTTGGGTATCTTCTTGGGCAACATCAAGCACCATGGTCATCTCCGGGGCTACAGACAGTTGTATGTATGTACATGAATGTTTACAGTGTATAAATACATGTGTGTGTATAAATGTATTGGAATTGGCCAATTTCATTCCTTTCCTAATGTGGGTCGCAATGCTGGGGAGGTTAGGGAGTTGATCTTGATGGACAGTAGACATTTTTCAACCCAAATGTATGTAAAAACCATTCAGACCTTTAGAAACCCAAAAGAATTGGTTCTGAGCTTCAGTAATATCCATAACAAGGTAGAGCCCATCGGGGAAAGGGGCCGGTATTTATATACATTTATAGTGAATGGATTTTTCAGCTTCTGGATGAAAGTTTATCCCCGCTGGGAAAGGCCTTGGGTCAAAAGCACTTTGTCTAATGGAGCAGAACACATCATCTATGCGGCAATTCCCCAGGAAAAAAAGTGAGATGTGGTCATTTATTTTCCATGCATAAAGCAGGAGATTAAAACATTTAATAAGGGACACTTGAAGGGTCGTGATCAGCCATTAAGACTACATTGCACTTCATGCTGGGCGCCCAATCAATAGCAGGATCCTGAAGATGGGCTTTTCCTTGATTATTATTGAAACAATCTGCCTCAATAATAAAATAAGCTATTAAGCAAGAGGATTTGATGAAAAACCAGAAACGCAGCAAAATTATCAGTTTCACATCTCGTGATGGGGAATTGTTGCCTCGGTGGCCCTCACCCCCACTCAACTGTCGGCCAGCTAGGGGAAGATTGAAACATCTATGTACAGGGGGGAAAATGAATTGAACCAACCTGGAATCAATTTTCCTAAATCTGCCCCACAGTGTCAGAGAAAAGAGTGTAGAACAGCCCCGGCCTTCAAATTATTTAGCTATAGAAAAGTCATACAATTAGGGCTGGCTAACAGGCGGGCCAGGCATGAGATCACTGGGAGGGGCAGTATCATCACATGGGCAGGGCTATGACCTCACAGCGTGGGGCTATGACTAGTGATGAGCGAATCTGTCCCGTTTCACTTCGCCGAAACAGCAAAAATGTTGCGCGTCAAAAAACTTTGTTGCCCGCAACTATTTCTTTTGACGCCCGCGACTATTTATTTTGATGCGCGACTATTTATTTTGACGCCCACGCCTTTTTATTTTGATGCGCAACTATTCTTTTGACGCCCACGACTATTCTTTTGACGCCCACGACTATTTATTTTGATGCGCAACTATTCTTTTGACGCCCACGCCTTTTTATTTTGATGCACAACTATTCTTTTGACGCCCACGACTATTCTTTTGACGCCCGCGACTATATAATTTGATGCGCAACTATTCTTTTGCCGCCTGATATTTATTTTGACGCGGGCAACAACTATGGATGCACACCAAATTTTTCCGTGGTCAATTTTTTCATCCATTTCGCGAAACAATCCACCAATGGCGAAATGCGGAAATTCACTGCGAATCCATGCCTGGCGCAATATTTCACCCATCACTAGCTATGACATGGATATCGGTTAATCTCAAAGATTCCTGCCCAGTTTTCCAAATTGGGGAAAGCAGGTAGGCAGTTTTGACCCAGACAGCCCTTCCGAAAATCCTACATACAATATACATCAAGAGATCTCAGAAACAGTGATGAGCGCATTTATTCAGCAGGCATGGATTCACAGGCAATTTCCGTATTACGCCATTGGCTAATTGTTTTGCAAAACTTCTGTGAAAATTTTGCCATGGAAACATTTGTTGCACATTAAACAATGTTGTTTTAAAATGAGCATGGTCGCATTAAAATGGGCACAGCCACGGCAAAATGGGCACAACCATGGCAAAATTGGCACGATCACGGCAAAATGGGCACAACCATGGCAAAATGGGCACGATCACGGCAAAATGGGCACGATCATGGCAAAATGGGCACGATCACGGCAAAATGGGCACGATCATGGCAAAATGGGCACGATCACGGCAAAATGGGCACGATCATGGCAAAATGGGCACGATCATGGCAAAATGGGCACAATCACGGCAAAACAGGCACGATCAATCACGGCAAGATGGGCACAATCACAGCAAAATGGGCACAATCACAGCAAAATGGGCATGATCATGGCAAAATGGGCACAATCACGGCAAAATGGGCATGATCATGGCAAAATGGGCACAATCACAGCAAAATGGGCACAATCACAGCAAAATGGGCATGATCATGGCAAAATGGGCACAATCATGGCAAAATGGGCACCTGGGTTTCACTAATTTATCAGCAAATCATAATGCAACAGATTCGCTCATCACTACATCTTCAGTCTTCAAAATATCCAGGTTTAGAAAGTTCTAAAGAGGTACCATGCAAAATAAAGCCCACCTAACTGGTTCAGTCTTTAATACAATATGCTGAGCTATGGAAAGTTCTACAGACTTACTAGTAATCAGTAAAGCAAATAGGCAATGTTCAAGTTTTTGACTCCGCATTGGGCATGGGCTCTAACACTGGTACAGGTATATCCAGGTATGTACTGATCAAAAAATAGATAAAAAAGCAGCCAAGAGGCAGGAAGAAAGAGCAAGGGGAAGGCATGGGAAAGAAAAGACAATAAGAATGAATGGACAATTGGGCAGAACGTAACTACAGCCGACAGACAGGGAAGCAGAGCAAGGAACAGGGACAGTAGCACAGAAGGAAGATGCAGAAACAAGAGAATAAAAAATGAAAATAGAAGAAAGAGAGAGAGAGACGGAGGAGCGAGAAGTGGAAGATAGAACACAAGGGGGGAGATTTATCAAATTGTTTTGCGCTCAAACTCCCAAATCCCAATGATGGTTTCCCAAACTGGAATACTCTATATTATTGAGTGCATAAGATCCAAATACACTTGAATGTTTTGACAATGACAGATGGAATATGAATTCGATGCATTCAAGCGTTTTTTCCTCTGATTTAATTTGATGTTGTGTTTTTGTTTTTTTGTATTCAAATTTTTGAATAAATAAGAAAACATTCGAGATGGTAATTTTCGATTGAATTGAAAACAACCGCAAACTTGAATATTTATAAAAAAAAAGCCTTGAAGGGGTGGTTCCCCCTTTAAGTTAACTTTATTATGTTATAGAATGGCCTGTTCCTAGCAACTGTGCAGTTGATCATCATTATTTATTCTTTATAGCTTTTGAGTTATTTCCCTTCTTCTTCTTCTGCCTCTTTCCAGCTTTCAAATGGGGGTCACTGACCCCGGCAGCCAAACCCTATTGCTCTGTGAGGCTCCAGTTTTATTGTTATTGTTACTTTTTATTCCTTATCTTTCTATTTAGGGATCCTACTTATTTGGCTTAAGATAAAAACAGGGGGGGTAACTACAGAGGGAGAAGGCTCTGCGGTTGAAGGGGGGCCGAGGAGTGTAGGGGACCCAGTGAGACCCTGATTTAAGTTAACTCTTAGTATGTCATAGAAAGGCCAATTCTAAGCAACTTTTCAATTGGTCTTCATTATTTATTCTTTATAGCTTTTGAGTTATTTCCCTTCTTCTGCCTCTTTGCAGCTTTCAAATGGGGGTCACTGACCCCGGCAGCCAAACCCTATTGCTCTGTGAGGCTCCAGTTTTATTGTTATTGTTATTTTTGATTCCTTATCTTTCTATTTAGCCTCTCTACAATAAGTTTTTCAGTCTCTTATCAAATCACTGCATGGTTGCTGGGGAAAACTAGGCCCTAGCAACCATATAACTGCTGAAATACCAAACTGGAGAGCTGCTGAACAAAACTAAATAACTGAAAAACCATTCAAAATAAAAACTGAAGACCAATTGCAAACTGTCTCAGAATATCATCGTCTACATCATACTAAAAGGTAATTTCAAGGTGAACTAACCCTATAAGGTGAAAGCAAATGCAAAGGGAAAAGGCAACATTAAAATGAGGGAAAATAAAACGGGAAAGGCGGAGAGAATATGTGAGAGAGAGAAGAAAATGACTAGTGATGAGCGAATCTTCGGCTACCGTATGGCTTTTTTGCTGCCCACATCTTTTTTGACATGACCACGCCTTTTTCTATGTGACCGCGCCTTTTTCTATATGAACACGCCTTTTTCTACGTGACCACACCTCTTTTCCTCAGTGACCATGCCCTTTTCTACGTGACCACGCCTTTTTTCTATGTGACCACGCCCTTTTCTACGTGACCATGCCCTTTTCTACGTGACCACGCCTTTTTCTATGTGACCATGCCTTTTTCTACGTGACCACACCTTTTTTCCTCAGTGACCATGCCCTTTTCTACGTGACCACGTCTTTTTTCTATGTGACCACGCCTTTTTCTATGTGGTCACGCCCTTTTCTACGTGGCCACGCCTTTTTCTATATGAACACGCCTTTTTCTACGTGACCACACCTTTTTTCCTCAGTGACCACGCCCCTTTCTACGTGACCACGCCTTTTTTCTATGTGACCACGCCCTTTTCTACGTGACCATGCCCTTTTCTACGTGACCACGCCTTTTTCTATGTGACCATGCCTTTTTCTACGTGACCACACCTTTTTTCCTCAGTGACCATGCCCTTTTCTACGTGACCATGCCCTTTTCTACGTGACCATGCCTTTTTCTATGTGGCCACGCCCTTTTCTACGTGGCCACGCCTTTTTTCTATGTAAACACACCTTTTTCTACGTGACCACACCTTTCTTTTCATCCCTAAAAATGACACAAATAATAACCATTAGGCCTTCTGCCTTTTTTTTCCTTAAATCAGTAAATTCATGCAGGGAAAATCCCTTTAACATGAAATAGTCTGACCCACAAAGCCCCCGTTGCCCTGTATCACCGGATCTGCTCAGGGTGGAACCCGACATTCTCTGCCCAATATAAAGGCGAAACGCCGTCGGTTCCAGAGCTGCGTCAGTGACGTTCGTTTCCCTAAGAGAGTAAATTAGAGAATATAGAAATGCAAATAAATCAGGTGGGGGCTAAAGTGCTGGAACCCAGCAAAGTCCTCGGCAGCGACATTAATGACACATTAGGGAACATACAGAACGTATTAATGCACCTGGGATGTCTCCTTAATTCCTCCATTAAGACAAACAGAAATGCAAAGGCCTAATGGAAGTGTTTCTGGTGCTGCCTTTACTATAGAGACGTTACAGGAAACACAAATAGAAAAACACTGACGTTAAAGGGCAAGTAGCAGCACAAGATCAGAAGCCTAATGAGAAAATAAAGGACAATTTCATTTAAAATACCTCGACTGATTTCAGCCTAAATGTAACCAAGGAACAAAAACTGTTATACAGCAAATAATTCCCTCTGCCATTTAACCTTTTATTCTTGTACCAACAAATGTATTTGTAGCTGTAATATTGGTGTGTAGGCGCCATCTCAGTGCCTTGTGCCTGAGTCTGAGCTTTCAGCCAGCGCTACACATTAGAACTGCTTTCAGCTAACCTATTGTTTCTCCTACTCCCATGTAACTGGAGGAGTCCCAAGCCGGACTTGGATTTCTTACTATTGAGTGCTATTCTGATACCTACTGGGAGCTGCTATCTTGCTCCCTTCCCATTGTTCTGCTGATCGGCTGCTGGGGGTGAGGGGGGGGTATCACTCCAACTTGCAGCGCAGCAGTAAAGTGTGCCTGAGTCTGAGCTTTCAGCCAGCGCTACACATTAGAACTGCTTTCAGCTAACCCATTGTTTCTCCTACTCCCATGTAACTGGAGGAGTCCCAAGCCGGACTTGGATTTCTTACTATTGAGTGCTATTCTGATACCTACTGGGAGCTGCTATCTTGCTCCCTTCCCATTGTTCTGCTGATTGGCTGCTGGGGGGGAGGGGGGGGATATCAATCCAACTTGCAGCGCAGCAGTAAAGTGTGCCTGAGTCTGAGCTTTCAGCCAGCGCTACACATTAGAACTGCTTTCAGCTAACCTATTGTTTCTCCTACTCTCATGTAACTGGAGGAGTCCCAAGCCGGACTTGGATTTCTTACTATTGAGTGCTATTCTGATACCTTCTGGGAGCTGCTATCTTGCTCCCTTCCCATTGTTCTGCTGATCGGCTGCTGGGGGTGAGGGGGGGGGATATCACTCCAACTTGCAGCGCAGCAGTAAAGTGTGCCTGAGTCTGAGCTTTCAGCCAGCGCTACACATTAGAACTGCTTTCAGCTAACCTATTGTTTCTCCTACTCCCATGTAACTGGAGGAGTCCCAAGCCGGACTTGGATTTCTTACTATTGAGTGCTATTCTGATACCTACTGGGAGCTGCTATCTTAGGACCCAGTATTATTATTATACTTTGTATTCATTACAAATAGTGATGAGCGAATCTGACCTGTTTCTCTTTGCCAAAAGTGTTAACAAACACACGGAGACAGAATGAGGAGCGGCCATTAGGGGCCACATAATTGGGTGCGGATACGGACAGGCTGCGACTTGCACACAGGGACAGGCCCGGGCACGCTCTGGCGGCGAGCGCAACATATACAATCTCTCATAATGATTGGCAGGGCCACATATTATTCTCAATATTATTAGGATTAATAGTATTTATACAGTGACACCATATTCTGCAGCGCTGTACAATAAGGGGCATATTAATTACAGTGATGTTGCCCAACTAATCAGCAATTAGATTTGAACGTTAACCTACAAGTTAGAAAACAAAAGTCAAGATCTGATTGGTTGCTATGGGCAACAACACACTATAATAAATATGTCACTAATTGTACGTATCATACAGTTCAAAGCAGTATTTTGGCTAGGGAGAAACCAAATCCGCTATTGTAGGGTCCAGACGAATCCCGAATCCTTTCTTATAAATGTATTTAAAAATCTGAGCTGTCAATCATATATTGCCTGCCCCGCCTCTATGCCGAAGGCATAGAGGCGGGACAGGCAATATATGATTGACAGCTCAGATTTTTAATTACTATTACTTTCACTTTCCATTTAGCACTTGATAGATATCGCCTAGATGGCAAAAGCATAAGATTTTGGGAGGATACAGAGCTTTGCTTTAACATAACAGGGTACACAAAATGGCGCCGGCCTGCTGGCTGTGACTGTAAGTTCCAAGACTAAAGGGGAAAAAAATGAAAATAATTTATATAGTGTAAGTAAAGTTTATTTTGCTCAACTAACATGATAGAAAAGGATTTGGAACTATTTCTTATGGTGACAGGTCCCCTTTAAGAATTCGGATTCGGTTTGGCCAGGAGTGTGGAGTTGGCCGAATCCTGGATTCTGTGCATCCCTAATTTTGTCTTTCTATTTCATCAACAGAAATATTAAGAGCTGAATGTTTATATATTATCAGATACAAGTGTGTTTCCTCGACCGAAGCTAATGAGTCCCAGGCAAGATTTATTATCTGTATCCGTGTGGGAGGGCTTGTCTCTTACTAACGGCCAAACCTAATGGGCAAATCCAACACCAACCAGTAATTCAGATAGCCCCCAAACGGCACGGCTGAGTCTTCTGCAGCAGCAGGGTTTGGGTTAATAAATCCGTTTCAAAAATTAGGAAAAAAAAATTCACAACTTTCCTATTATAGTTACTCTGAGTATCACTCATGTATTATAAGGGATAATGTACCCCCTACTGTAAATGATAAGGATATTAGCAGTCACTGAGGGGTTCTGTGCCCCCCATATAAAGGCACAAGGCTGCAGGCTGAGTTATACAGGGAACTCTGAGTATCACTCATGTATTATAAGGGATAATGTACCCCCTACTGTAAATGATAAGGATATTAGCAGTCACTGAGGGGTTCTGTGCCCCCCATATAAAGGCACAAGGCTGCAGGCTGAGTTATACAGGGAACTCTGAGTATCACTCATGTATTATAAGGGATAATGTACCCCCTACTGTAAATGATAAGGATATTAGCAGTCACTGAGGGGTTCTGTGCCCATATAAAGGCACAAGGCTGCAGGCTGAGTTATACAGGGAACTCTGAGTATCACTCATGTATTATAAGGGATAATGTACCCCCTACTGTAAATGATAAGGATATTAGCAGTCACTGAGGGGTTCTGTGCCCCCCATATAAAGGCACAAGGCTGCAGGCTGAGTTATACAGGGAACTCTGAGTATCACTCATGTATTATAAGGGATAATGTACCCCCTACTGTAAATGATAAGGATATTAGCAGTCACTGAGGGGTTCTGTGCCCCCCATATAAAGGCACAAGGCTGCAGGCTGAGTTATACAGGGAACTCTGAGTATCACTCATGTATAAGGGATAATGTCAGTGGTTATTACTGGCTGAGTGGAAGATTTCAGTTCCTTTGAATCTGATGCCCCTCAGACAGACATGATTGGTCACAAGTTGATCATTGGGGAATAGTTTTGTGAAACTTTCACCGTAAAAAAACAGGGAGCAGTTATGTCAAAAACAGTAGCATGGCACGCGCGTTTTGCAAAGTTTCTGCTGTTTCGCAAATTTTTTGGCAAAGCAAAACAGATTCACTCGTCACTAAAGCTGATGGTCCCATCCATATAATGAGAGGCCGCGGGCAAATAGCGAGATCGTTAGTCAGAAGGCGCTTCCAAAGGGCACAAGGTTCTGCGCATTAAACAGATACAAATGTCCCCTTTATACTTGGTATTTTATACTGAGCTGCTGGGAATGAACTGATTGGCATTTCCTGTTTATTTCCCTCTATGGGAATGTACCCCCCCGGGTACCCCTGGCTACCCCCATATACATACAGTACCCCCCCGGGTACCACTGGCTGCCCCCATATACATACAGTACCCCCCCGGGTACCCCTGGCTGCCCCCATATACATACAGTACCCCCCCCGGGTACCCCTGGCTGCCCCCATATACATACAGTACCCCCCCGGGTACCCCTGGCTACCCCCATATACATACAGTACCCCCCCCCCCGGGTACCCCTGGCTGCCCCCATATACATACAGTACCCCCCCGGGTACCACTGGCTGCCCCCGTATACATACAGTACCCCCCCGGGTACCACTGGCTGCCCCCATATACATACAGTACCCCCCCGGGTACCCCTGGCTGCCCCCATATACATACAGTACCCCCCCGGGTACCCCTGGCTGCCCCATATACATACAGTACCCCCCGGGTACCCCTGGCTGCCCCCATATACATACAGTACCCCCCCGGGTACCACTGGCTGCCCCCATATACATACAGTACCCCCCGGGTACGCCTGGCTGCCCCCATATACATACAGTACCCCCCCGGGTACCCCTGGCTGCCCCCATATTCATACAGTACCCCCCCGGGTACCCCTGGCTGCCCCCATATACATACAGTACCCCCCTGGGTACCCCTGGCTGCCCCCATATACATACAGTACCCCCCAGGGTACCCTTGGCTGCCCCCATATACATACAGTACCCCCCCAGGTACCCCTGGCTGCCCCCATATACATACAGTACCCCCCCCCGGGTACGCCTGGCCGCCCCCATATACATACAGTACAACCCCCCCCCCCGGGTACCCCTGGCTGCCCCCATATACATACAGTACCCCCCGGGTACCCCTGGCTGCCCCCATATACATACAGTACCCCCCCGGGCACCCCTGGCTGCCCCCATATACATACAGTACCCCCCCGGGTACCCCTGGCTGCCCCCATATACATACAGTACCCCCCCGGGTACCCTTGGCTGCCCCCATATACATACAGTACCCCCCCGGGTACCCCTGGCTGCCCCCATATACATACAGTACCCCCTGGGTACCCCTGGCTGCCCCCATATACATACAGTACCCCCCCCCCGGGTACCCTGGCTGCCCCCATTATACATACAGTACCCCCCCCCGGGTACCCTGGCTGCCCCCATATACATACAGTACCCCCCCGGGTACCCCTGGCTGCCCCCATATACATACAGTACCCCCCCGGGTACCCCTGGCTGCCCCATATACATACAGTACCCCCCCGGGTACCCCTGGCTGCCCCCATATACATACAGTACCCCCCTGGGTACCCCTGGCTGCCCCCATATACATACAGTACCCCCCTGGGTACCACTGGCTGCCCCCATATACATACAGTACCCCCCCGGGTACCCCTGGCTGCCCCCACATACATACGGTGTAGGCTGCTCGCTGCATTACTGTCTGTTTGAGAGAGACACCGAGGAGCCTGAGAGGCACAAATATATTTATCAGCTGATTTGAAATGAAGATTTCAGGAAGAAAATGATTCCTGTATCCAAAGCCAATAATGACTGTTACCAAATACTGACTGTCACCCAATACTGACTGTTACCCAATACTAGCTGTCACCCAATACTGACTGTTACCAAATACTGGCTGTTACTAAATCCTGGCTGTTACCCAATACTAGCTGTCACCCAATACTGACTGTTACCAAATACTGGCTGTTACTAAATACTGGCTGTTACCCAATACTGGCTGTCACCCAATAATGACTGTTACCCAATACTAGCTGTCACCCAATAATGACTGTTACCCAATACTGGCTGTCACCCAATACTGACTGTTACCAAATACTGGCTGTCACCCAGTACTGACTGTTACCCAATACTGGCTGTCACCCAATACTGACTGTCACCCAATACTGACTGTCATCCAATACTGACTGTCACCCAATACTGACTGTCATCCAATACTGACTGTCACCCAAAACCGTTTGTTTACAATGTGGTGTTTTGGCAGAAGGACCAAAATAAGCCCAATTTCTTAGCCATATTATTCCATGTAAGACTTCTATCGGAGATGCAGGTTTTTTCTTATCTAGAATTTAAATCGCAGAAGGCATAAACAGATCTCCAGATATTTTGGTTGACTGGAGTGTAAACGAGAAATGGGGAGTAGGATTGTCTGAAATGTGTCCCTAAAGCACAGCAATAGCGCAAAGGCATAAAACTCTATTCATCAACCATGTCCGGTAATGAACCAAAAGGTCAGTAATACTGTTGGTCTCAAAAAGGCAGTTTAATAAGTTTAATACACATGACTATAAAAAAAATACTCTTCAAAATATTAATGTACATTAAAACTTACCTATAGGTCATGTTGATGGTTTCTCACTGACAGGTTTGTTTTTATGAGTAATTGTTACTTGGAGTCCCTAAACCTGACTGTCGCTTCTCAACCTGTCAGTTACAGCTTCTAATGCTAACGGCCTCCTGCTGCACCAATATGGCCGCCCCCTCATAGGGGAACATGGGGGATCAGATAGTGAATGTAACAGCATTGGGCAAATACTTTTAAAGGGAAAATGAGAAATAGTATGTAAAGACAATGCTACGATAGATGTACAAAAACATTTAATTTCTGCTGCCTGTATCTCTTTAAGCTGTTTCCATTTTGCCATTTTGAAGGGAAGGATAATTCATTCCAGTGGCAGTAGAACTATCCCATGCTGTAGTAGGACAAATACATTGACATTTAAAACCATATATTGTATATACTAGAACTCTTTCCAGGAAGGGAATTATACAGTTTCTCCATTGTATTTCAAAGACACTCTTTTCACATGATTAAACCACCTTTCTTCTACTATCGAGGGAGGCCTCTGAGTGCGTGGGAAAGAGCTGCTGGTGAATAAGATATTTCTATGTATATATTTATATATATATGTCATGCACACTCAGGAACTGGTACAGGTATGGGACCTGTTGTCCAGAATGTTTAGGACTTGGGTTTTCCAGATAAGAGATCTTTCCGTAACTTGGATCTCCATATCTTAAGTCTGCTAAAAATCATTTAAACATGAAATAAACCCAATAGGACTATTCTGCCCCCAATAAGGGGTAATTATATCTTAGTTGGGATCAAGTACAGGTACTGTTTTATTATTACAGAGAAAAGGGAATCATTTAACCATTAAATAAACCCAATAGGGCTGTTCTGCCCCCAATAAGGGGTAATTATATCTTAGTTGGGATCAAGTACAGGTACTGTTTTATTATTACAGAAAAAAAGAAAATAATTTTCAAAAATTAGAACTATTAGCTTATAATGGAGTCTATGGCAGATAACCTTTCTTTAACTCTGAACTTTCTGGATAACAGATCTCTTTATTGAGATTAAATCAAGACGCCATAGATAAGAGAGAAGCTCACGATCCCCTCTCCGTAGAGAACCTTCTCTTCCAAAAATGATTTCTCCTTTAACATGATTATTTTTGGGGCCCAATAAAATGACTCTGCTACCTGTCAGCCTTCATATTGCACACAGCTTGCACAATAGCCCTGAGTGTTTATACATGTCAGAAATAGCTGCCAATCGTCTCTGCCGCTCGCGTTTATCCGTAAATGCAGTTCAAGCAGGTGAATAATAAATAAAACATGTGGCAAAGAGCACGGATTTAAAAACAGTTTTTCCTTTTCTGAAATAAAAAAATAAAAAAATGGATTCCTGTCTGAAGCTTTTATTTGATGGACGTCGCGGTGATGGAAAAAAGGTGCTTTGAAAATGAAAGAGCGGAGATGAAAAGGGAAAACGGTTTCTCTACCAAGGATATCCATTGGCTGACCTAGACCTGCTTAAGAATTGCAGCCTCAATCAGCTCCCATCACTCACCCCCAGTCATCATTAATTCTGATTTGCACCCTCAGCGTCCTCAACCGCAAGATGAACCCACATTCAATGGGGAAAATAATGATTTTAGTACCTGAATGTGGCACATTTATAATGGCAACTCCATCTGAAGGGGCCATTGCCCTTGGGGCGGGTGTATAAGCATACAGTAGAATCCACCAGATTAAAGGGGTGGTTTCGCTTTAAGTTAACTTCTAGTATGTTATAGAATTGCCAATTCCCAACAACTGCAATTGGTCTTCGTTATTTATTTTTTATAGTTTTGAATTATTTGCCTTCTTTCCAGCTTTCAAATGGGGGTCACTGACCCCGGCAGCCAAAAACTATTGCTCTGTGGTGATAGAATTTTATTGTTATTGTTACTTTGTATTGCTTATCTGTCTCTTCACTTCATCATCTGTTCCAGTACCAATTGTAATGGGTGTGGTTTAAAGAAGGTGTAGTTTAAAAAAGGGGGAGTGGTGAAAACTGGCTTTCATTATCAGCCCTCCGCCATGTAGGCCAGAAAAATTGCACCCCTTGGTACCACAGAAATTGGACAGCACTGGCCTAGAAGATGTATCAGAGCTCACTGTTTTAAAATCACCAGAAAACCTGTCTCTCTGCATTCAGGATTTGTGCTGAAGTCAGTTATTTTGATATATTTTATTTAAGCTGGAATCCTTTCTCTCTACATTCAGGATTTGTGCCACAGTCAGTTATTTTGTTAGATTTTGTTTAATCTGGAATCCTGTCTCTCTACATTCAGGATTTGTGCCAAAGTCAGTTATTCTGATAGATTTTGTTTAAGATAGAATCCTGTCTCTCTACATTCAGGATTTGTGCCGAAGTCAGTTATTTTGATAGATTTTATTTAAGCTGGAATCCTGTCTCTCTACATTCAGGATTTGTGCTGAAGTCAGTTCTTTTAATAGATTTTGTTTAAGCTGGAATCCTGTCTCTCTACATTCAGGATTTGTGCCACAGTCAGTTATTTTGTTAGATTTTGTTTAAGCTGGAATCCTGCCTCTCTACATTCAGGATTTGTGCCGAAGTCAGTTATTCTGATAGATTTTGTTTAAGATAGAATCCTGTCTCTCTACATTCAGGATTTGTGCCGAAGTCAGTTATTCTGATAGATTTTGTTTAATCTGGAATCCTGTCTCTCTACATTCAGGATTTGTGCCAAAGTCAGTTATTCTGATAGATTTTGTATAAACTAGAATCCTGTCTCTCTACATTCAGGATTTGTGCCGAAGTCAGTTATTCTGATAGATTTTATTTAAGCTGGAATCCTGTCACTCTACATTCAGGATTTGTGCCAAAGTCAGTTCTTTTGATAGATTTTGTTTAAGCTGGAATCCTGTCTCTCTACATTCAGGATTTGTGCCACAGTCAGTTCTTTTGTTAGATTTTTTTTAAGCTGGAATCCTGTCTCTATACATTCAGGATTTGTGCCAAAATCAGTTATTCTGATAGATTTTGTTTAAGATAGAATCCTGTCTCTCTACATTCAGGATTTGTGCCGAAGTCAGTTATTTTGATAGATTTTATTTAAGCTGGAATCCTGTCAATCTACATTCAGGATTTGTGCTGAAGTCAGTTATTCTGATAGATTTTGTTTAATCTGGAATCCTGTCTCTCTACATTCAGGATTTGTGCCAAAGTCAGTTATTCTGATAGATTTTGTATAAACTAGAATCCTGTCTCTCTACATTCAGGATTTGTGCCAAAGTCAGTTCTTTTGATAGATTTTGTTTAAGCTGGAATCCTGTCTCTCTACATTCAGGATTTGTGCCACAGTCAGTTATTTTGTTAGATTTTGTTTAAGCTGGAATCCTGTCTCTATACATTCAGGATTTGTGCCAAAGTCAGTTATTCTGATAGATTTTGTTTAAGATAGAATCCTGTCTCTCTACATTCAGGATTTGTGCCGAAGTCAGTTATTTTGATAGATTTTATTTAAGCTGGAATCCTGTCTCTCTACATTCAGGATTTGTGCTGAAGTCAGTTCTTTTGATAGATTTTGTTTAAGCAGGAATCCTGTCTCTCTATATTCAGGATTTGTGCCACAGTCAGTTATTTTGTTAGATTTTGTTTAAGCTGGAATCCTGCCTCTCTACATTCAGGATTTGTGCCGAAGTCAGTTATTCTGATAGATTTTGTTTAAGATAGAATCCTGTCTCTCTACATTCAGGATTTGTGCCGAAGTCAGTTATTCTGATAGATTTTGTTTAATCTGGAATCCTGTCTCTCTACATTCAGGATTTGTGCCAAAGTCAGTTATTCTGATAGATTTTGTATAAACTAGAATCCTGTCTCTCTACATTCAGGATTTGTGCCAAAGTCAGTTATTCTGATAGATTTTATTTAAGCTGGAATCCTGTCACTCTACATTCAGGATTTGTGCCAAAGTCAGTTCTTTTGATAGATTTTGTTTAAGCTGGAATCCTGTCTCTCTACATTCAGGATTTGTGCCACAGTCAGTTCTTTTGTTAGATTTTTTTTAAGCTGGAATCCTGTCTCTCTACATTCAGGATTTGTGCCAAAGTCAGTTATTCTGATAGATTTTGTTTAAGATAGAATCCTGTCTCTCTACATTCAGGATTTGTGCCGAAGTCAGTTATTTTGATAGATTTTATTTAAGCTGGAATCCTGTCAATCTACATTCAGGATTTGTGCTGAAGTCAGTTATTCTGATAGATTTTGTTTAATCTGGAATCCTGTCTCTCTACATTCAGGATTTGTGCCAAAGTCAGTTATTCTGATAGATTTTGTATAAACTAGAATCCTGTCTCTCTACATTCAGGATTTGTGCCAAAGTCAGTTCTTTTGATAGATTTTGTTTAAGCTGGAATCCTGTCTCTCTACATTCAGGATTTGTGCCACAGTCAGTTATTTTGTTAGATTTTGTTTAAGCTGGAATCCTGTCTCTATACATTCAGGATTTGTGCCAAAGTCAGTTATTCTGATAGATTTTGTTTAAGATAGAATCCTGTCTCTCTACATTCAGGATTTGTGCCGAAGTCAGTTATTTTGATAGATTTTATTTAAGCTGGAATCCTGTCTCTCTACATTCAGGATTTGTGCTGAAGTCAGTTCTTTTGATAGATTTTGTTTAAGCAGGAATCCTGTCTCTCTACATTCAGGATTTGTGCCACAGTCAGTTATTTTGTTAGATTTTGTTTAAGCTGGAATCCTGCCTCTCTACATTCAGGATTTGTGCCGAAGTCAGTTATTCTGATAGATTTTGTTTAAGATAGAATCCTGTCTCTCTACATTCAGGATTTGTGCCGAAGTCAGTTATTCTGATAGATTTTGTTTAATCTGGAATCCTGTCTCTCTACATTCAGGATTTGTGCCAAAGTCAGTTATTCTGATAGATTTTGTATAAACTAGAATCCTGTCTCTCTACATTCAGGATTTGTGCCAAAGTCAGTTATTCTGATAGATTTTATTTAAGCTGGAATCCTGTCACTCTACATTCAGGATTTGTGCCAAAGTCAGTTCTTTTGATAGATTTTGTTTAAGCTGGAATCCTGTCTCTCTACATTCAGGATTTGTGCCACAGTCAGTTCTTTTGTTAGATTTTTTTTAAGCTGGAATCCTGTCTCTCTACATTCAGGATTTGTGCCAAAGTCAGTTATTCTGATAGATTTTGTTTAAGATAGAATCCTGTCTCTCTACATTCAGGATTTGTGCCGAAGTCAGTTATTTTGATAGATTTTATTTAAGCTGGAATCCTGTCAATCTACATTCAGGATTTGTGCTGAAGTCAGTTATTCTGATAGATTTTGTTTAATCTGGAATCCTGTCTCTCTACATTCAGGATTTGTGCCAAAGTCAGTTATTCTGATAGATTTTGTATAAACTAGAATCCTGTCTCTCTACATTCAGGATTTGTGCCAAAGTCAGTTCTTTTGATAGATTTTGTTTAAGCTGGAATCCTGTCTCTCTACATTCAGGATTTGTGCCACAGTCAGTTATTTTGTTAGATTTTGTTTAAGCTGGAATCCTGTCTCTATACATTCAGGATTTGTGCCAAAGTCAGTTATTCTGATAGATTTTGTTTAAGATAGAATCCTGTCTCTCTACATTCAGGATTTGTGCCGAAGTCAGTTATTTTGATAGATTTTATTTAAGCTGGAATCCTGTCTCTCTACATTCAGGATTTGTGCTGAAGTCAGTTCTTTTGATAGATTTTGTTTAAGCAGGAATCCTGTCTCTCTATATTCAGGATTTGTGCCACAGTCAGTTATTTTGTTAGATTTTGTTTAAGCTGGAATCCTGCCTCTCTACATTCAGGATTTGTGCCGAAGTCAGTTATTCTGATAGATTTTGTTTAAGATAGAATCCTGTCTCTCTACATTCAGGATTTGTGCCGAAGTCAGTTATTCTGATAGATTTTGTTTAATCTGGAATCCTGTCTCTCTACATTCAGGATTTGTGCCAAAGTCAGTTATTCTGATAGATTTTGTATAAACTAGAATCCTGTCTCTCTACATTCAGGATTTGTGCCAAAGTCAGTTATTCTGATAGATTTTATTTAAGCTGGAATCCTGTCACTCTACATTCAGGATTTGTGCCAAAGTCAGTTCTTTTGATAGATTTTGTTTAAGCTGGAATCCTGTCTCTCTACATTCAGGATTTGTGCCACAGTCAGTTATTTTGTTAGATTTTGTTTAAGCTGGAATCCTGTCTCTATACATTCAGGATTTGTGCCAAAGTCAGTTATTCTGATAGATTTTGTTTAAGATAGAATCCTGTCTCTCTACATTCAGGATTTGTGCCGAAGTCAGTTATTTTGATAGATTTTATTTAAGCTGGAATCCTGTCTCTCTACATTCAGGATTTGTGCTGAAGTCAGTTCTTTTGATAGATTTTGTTTAAGCAGGAATCCTGTCTCTCTATATTCAGGATTTGTGCCACAGTCAGTTATTTTGTTAGATTTTGTTTAAGCTGGAATCCTGCCTCTCTACATTCAGGATTTGTGCCGAAGTCAGTTATTCTGATAGATTTTGTTTAAGATAGAATCCTGTCTCTCTACATTCAGGATTTGTGCCGAAGTCAGTTATTCTGATAGATTTTGTTTAATCTGGAATCCTGTCTCTCTACATTCAGGATTTGTGCCAAAGTCAGTTATTCTGATAGATTTTGTATAAACTAGAATCCTGTCTCTCTACATTCAGGATTTGTGCCAAAGTCAGTTATTCTGATAGATTTTATTTAAGCTGGAATCCTGTCACTCTACATTCAGGATTTGTGCCAAAGTCAGTTCTTTTGATAGATTTTGTTTAAGCTGGAATCCTGTCTCTCTACATTCAGGATTTGTGCCACAGTCAGTTCTTTTGTTAGATTTTTTTTAAGCTGGAATCCTGTCTCTCTACATTCAGGATTTGTGCCAAAGTCAGTTATTCTGATAGATTTTGTTTAAGATAGAATCCTGTCTCTCTACATTCAGGATTTGTGCCGAAGTCAGTTATTTTGATAGATTTTATTTAAGCTGGAATCCTGTCAATCTACATTCAGGATTTGTGCTGAAGTCAGTTATTCTGATAGATTTTGTTTAATCTGGAATCCTGTCTCTCTACATTCAGGATTTGTGCCAAAGTCAGTTATTCTGATAGATTTTGTATAAACTAGAATCCTGTCTCTCTACATTCAGGATTTGTGCCAAAGTCAGTTCTTTTGATAGATTTTGTTTAAGCTGGAATCCTGTCTCTCTACATTCAGGATTTGTGCCACAGTCAGTTATTTTGTTAGATTTTGTTTAAGCTGGAATCCTGTCTCTATACATTCAGGATTTGTGCCAAAGTCAGTTATTCTGATAGATTTTGTTTAAGATAGAATCCTGTCTCTCTACATTCAGGATTTGTGCCGAAGTCAGTTATTTTGATAGATTTTATTTAAGCTGGAATCCTGTCTCTCTACATTCAGGATTTGTGCTGAAGTCAGTTCTTTTGATAGATTTTGTTTAAGCAGGAATCCTGTCTCTCTATATTCAGGATTTGTGCCACAGTCAGTTATTTTGTTAGATTTTGTTTAAGCTGGAATCCTGCCTCTCTACATTCAGGATTTGTGCCGAAGTCAGTTATTCTGATAGATTTTGTTTAAGATAGAATCCTGTCTCTCTACATTCAGGATTTGTGCCGAAGTCAGTTATTCTGATAGATTTTGTTTAATCTGGAATCCTGTCTCTCTACATTCAGGATTTGTGCCAAAGTCAGTTATTCTGATAGATTTTGTATAAACTAGAATCCTGTCTCTCTACATTCAGGATTTGTGCCAAAGTCAGTTATTCTGATAGATTTTATTTAAGCTGGAATCCTGTCACTCTACATTCAGGATTTGTGCCAAAGTCAGTTCTTTTGATAGATTTTGTTTAAGCTGGAATCCTGTCTCTCTACATTCAGGATTTGTGCCACAGTCAGTTATTTTGTTAGATTTTGTTTAAGCTGGAATCCTGTCTCTATACATTCAGGATTTGTGCCAAAGTCAGTTATTCTGATAGATTTTGTTTAAGATAGAATCCTGTCTCTCTACATTCAGGATTTGTGCCGAAGTCAGTTATTTTGATAGATTTTATTTAAGCTGGAATCCTGTCTCTCTACATTCAGGATTTGTGCTGAAGTCAGTTCTTTTGATAGATTTTGTTTAAGCAGGAATCCTGTCTCTCTACATTCAGGATTTGTGCCACAGTCAGTTATTTTGTTAGATTTTGTTTAAGCTGGAATCCTGCCTCTCTACATTCAGGATTTGTGCCGAAGTCAGTTATTCTGATAGATTTTGTTTAAGATAGAATCCTGTCTCTCTACATTCAGGATTTGTGCCGAAGTCAGTTATTCTGATAGATTTTGTTTAATCTGGAATCCTGACTCTCTACATTCAGGATTTGTGCCAAAGTCAGTTATTCTGATAGATTTTGTATAAACTAGAATCCTGTCTCTCTACATTCAGGATTTGTGCCAAAGTCAGTTATTCTGATAGATTTTATTTAAGCTGGAATCCTGTCACTCTACATTCAGGATTTGTGCCAAAGTCAGTTCTTTTGATAGATTTTGTTTAAGCTGGAATCCTGTCTCTCTACATTCAGGATTTGTGCCACAGTCAGTTATTTTGTTAGATTTTGTTTAAGCTGGAATCCTGTCTCTATACATTCAGGATTTGTGCCAAAGTCAGTTATTCTGATAGATTTTGTTTAAGATAGAATCCTGTCTCTCTACATTCAGGATTTGTGCCGAAGTCAGTTATTTTGATAGATTTTATTTAAGCTGGAATCCTGTCTCTCTACATTCAGGATTTGTGCTGAAGTCAGTTCTTTTGATAGATTTTGTTTAAGCAGGAATCCTGTCTCTCTACATTCAGGATTTGTGCCGAAGTCAGTTATTTTGTTAGATTTTGTTTAAGCTGGAATCCTGCCTCTCTACATTCAGGATTTGTGCCAAAGTCAGTTATTCTGATAGATTTTGTTTAAGATAGAATCCTGTCTCTCTACATTCAAGATTTGTGCCGAAGTCAGTTATTCTGATAGATTTTGTTTAATCTGGAATCCTGTCTCTCTACATTCAGGATTTGTGCCAAAGTCAGTTATTCTGATAGATTTTGTATAAACTAGAATCCTGTCTCTCTACATTCAGGATTTGTGCCGAAGTCAGTTATTCTGATAGATTTTATTTAAGCTGGAATACTGTCACTCTACATTCAGGATTTGTGCCAAAGTCAGTTCTTTTGATAGATTTTGTTTAAGCTGGAATCCTGTCTCTCTACATTCAGGATTTGTGCCACAGTCAGTTATTTTGTTAGATTTTGTTTAATCTGGAATCCTGTCTCTCTACATTCAGGATTTGTGCCAAAGTCAGTTATTCTGATAGATTGTGTATAAACTAGAATCCTGTCTCTCTACATTCAGGATTTGTGCCAAAGTCAGTTATTCTGATAGATTTTATTTATGCTGGAATCCTGTCACTCTACATTCAGGATTTGTGCCAAAGTCAGTTCTTTTGATAGATTTTGTTTAAGCTGGAATCCTGTCTCTCTACATTCAGGATTTGTGCCACAGTCAGTTATTTTGTTAGATTTTGTTTAAGCTGGAATCCTGTCTCTATACATTCAGGATTTGTGCCAAAGTCAGTTATTCTGATAGATTTTGTTTAAGATAGAATCCTGTCTCTCTACATTCAGGATTTGTGCCGAAGTCAGTTATTTTGATAGATTTTATTTAAGCTGGAATCCTGTCTCTCTACATTCAGGATTTGTGCCGAAGTCAGTTATTCTGATAGATTTTGTTTAAGATAGAATCCTGTCTCTCTACATTCAGGATTTGTGCCGAAGTCAGTTATTCTGATAGATTTTGTTTAAGCTGGAATCCTGTCTCTCTACATTCAGGATTTGTGCCAAAGTCAGTTATTCTGATAGATTTTGTATAAACTAGAATCCTGTCTCTCTACATTCAGGATTTGTGCCGAAGTCAGTTATTCTGATAGATTTTATTTAAGCTGGAATCCTGTCACTCTACATTCAGGATTTTTGCCAAAGTCAGTTCTTTTGATAGATTTTGTTTAAGCTGGAATCCTGTCTCTCTACATTCAGGATTTGTGCCACAGTCAGTTCTTTTGTTAGATTTTTTTTAAGCTGGAATCCTGTCTCTCTACATTCAGGATTTGTGCCGAAGTCAGTTATTTTGATAGATTTTATTTAAGCTTGAATCCTGTCTCTCTACATTCAGGATTTGTGCCAAAGTCAGTTCTTTTGATAGATTTTGTTTAAGCAGGAATCCTGTCTCTCTATATTCAGGATTTGTGCCACAGTCAGTTATTTTGTTAGATTTTGTTTAAGCTGGAATCCTGCCTCTCTACATTCAGGATTTGTGCCGAAGTCAGTTATTCTGATAGATTTTGTTTAAGATAGAATCCTGTCTCTCTATATTCAGGATTTGTGCCGAAGTCAGTTATTCTGATAGATTTTGTTTAATCTGGAATCCTGTCTCTCTACATTCAGGATTTGTGCCAAAGTTAGTTATTCTGATAGATTTTGTATAAACTAGAATCCTGTCTCTCTACATTCAGGATTTGTGCCAAAGTCAGTTATTCTGATAGATTTTATTTAAGCTGGAATCCTGTCACTCTACATTCAGGATTTGTGCCAAAGTCAGTTCTTTTGATAGATTTTGTTTAAGCTGGAATCCTGTCTCTCTACATTCAGGATTTGTGCCACAGTCAGTTATTTTGTTAGATTTTGTTTAAGATGGAATCCTGTCTCTATACATTCAGGATTTGTGCCAAAGTCAGTTATTCTGATAGATTTTGTTTAAGATAGAATCCTGTCTCTCTACATTCAGGATTTGTGCCGAAGTCAGTTATTTTGATAGATTTTATTTAAGCTGGAATCCTGTCTCTCTACATTCAGGATTTGTGCTGAAGTCAGTTCTTTTGATAGATTTTGTTTAAGCAGGAATCCTGTCTCTCTACATTCAGGATTTGTGCCACAGTCAGTTATTTTGTTAGATTTTGTTTAAGCTGGAATCCTGCCTCTCTACATTCAGGATTTGTGCCGAAGTCAGTTATTCTGATAGATTTTGTTTAAGATAGAATCCTGTCTCTCTACATTCAGGATTTGTGCCGAAGTCAGTTATTCTGATAGATTTTGTTTAATCTGGAATCCTGTCTCTCTACATTCAGGATTTGTGCCAAAGTCAGTTATTCTGATAGATTTTGTATAAACTAGAATCCTGTCTCTCTACATTCAGGATTTGTGCCAAAGTCAGTTATTCTGATAGATTTTATTTAAGCTGGAATCCTGTCACTCTACATTCAGGATTTGTGCCAAAGTCAGTTCTTTTGATAGATTTTGTTTAAGCTGGAATCCTGTCTCTCTACATTCAGGATTTGTGCCACAGTCAGTTATTTTGTTAGATTTTGTTTAAGATGGAATCCTGTCTCTATACATTCAGGATTTGTGCCAAAGTCAGTTATTCTGATAGATTTTGTTTAAGATAGAATCCTGTCTCTCTACATTCAGGATTTGTGCCGAAGTCAGTTATTTTGATAGATTTTATTTAAGCTGGAATCCTGTCTCTCTACATTCAGGATTTGTGCTGAAGTCAGTTCTTTTGATAGATTTTGTTTAAGCAGGAATCCTGTCTCTCTACATTCAGGATTTGTGCCACAGTCAGTTATTTTGTTAGATTTTGTTTAAGCTGGAATCCTGCCTCTCTACATTCAGGATTTGTGCCGAAGTCAGTTATTCTGATAGATTTTGTTTAAGATAGAATTCTGTCTCTCTACATTCAGGATTTGTGCCGAAGTCAGTTATTCTGATAGATTTTGTTTAATCTGGAATCCTGTCTCTCTACATTCAGGATTTGTGCCAAAGTCAGTAATTCTGATAGATTTTGTATAAACTAGAATCCTGTCTCTCTACATTCAGGATTTGTGCCAAAGTCAGTTATTCTGATAGATTTTATTTAAGCTGGAATCCTGTCACTCTACATTCAGGATTTGTGCCAAAGTCAGTTCTTTTGATAGATTTTGTTTAAGCTGGAATCCTGTCTCTCTACATTCAGGATTTGTGCCACAGTCAGTTATTTTGTTAGATTTTGTTTAAGATGGAATCCTGTCTCTATACATTCAGGATTTGTGCCAAAGTCAGTTATTCTGATAGATTTTGTTTAAGATAGAATCCTGTCTCTCTACATTCAGGATTTGTGCCGAAGTCAGTTATTTTGATAGATTTTATTTAAGCTGGAATCCTGTCTCTCTACATTCAGGATTTGTGCTGAAGTCAGTTCTTTTGATAGATTTTGTTTAAGCAGGAATCCTGTCTCTCTACATTCAGGATTTGTGCCACAGTCAGTTATTTTGTTAGATTTTGTTTAAGCTGGAATCCTGCCTCTCTACATTCAGGATTTGTGCCGAAGTCAGTTATTCTGATAGATTTTGTTTAAGATAGAATCCTGTCTCTCTACATTCAGGATTTGTGCCGAAGTCAGTTATTCTGATAGATTTTGTTTAATCTGGAATCCTGTCTCTCTACATTCAGGATTTGTGCCAAAGTCAGTTATTCTGATAGATTTTGTATAAACTAGAATCCTGTCTCTCTACATTCAGGATTTGTGCCAAAGTCAGTTATTCTGATAGATTTTATTTAAGCTGGAATCCTGTCACTCTACATTCAGGATTTGTGCCAAAGTCAGTTCTTTTGATAGATTTTGTTTAAGATGGAATCCTGTCTCTCTACATTCAGGATTTGTGCCACAGTCAGTTATTTTGTTAGATTTTGTTTAAGCTGGAATCCTGTCTCTATACATTCAGGATTTGTGCCAAAGTCAGTTATTCTGATAGATTTTGTTTAAGATAGAATCCTGTCTCTCTACATTCAGGATTTGTGCCGAAGTCAGTTATTTTGATAGATTTTATTTAAGCTGGAATCCTGTCTCTCTACATTCAGGATTTGTGCTGAAGTCAGTCCTTTTGATAGATTTTGTTTAAGCTGGAATCCTGTCTCTCTACATTCAGGATTTGTGCCACAGTCAGTTATTTTGTTAGATTTTGTTTAAGCTGGAATCCTGCCTCTCTACATTCAGGATTTGTGCCGAAGTCAGTTATTCTGATAGATTTTGTTTAAGATAGAATCCTGTCTCTCTACATTCAGGATTTGTGCCGAAGTCAGTTATTCTGATAGATTTTGTTTAATCTGGAATCCTGTCTCTCTACATTCAGGATTTGTGCCAAAGTCAGTTATTCTGATAGATTTTGTATAAACTAGAATCCTGTCTCTCTACATTCAGGATTTGTGCCGAAGTCAGTTATTCTGATAGATTTTATTTAAGATGGAATCCTGTCACTCTACATTCAGGATTTGTGCTGAAGTCAGTTCTTTTGATAGATTTTGTTTAAGCTGGAATCTTGTCTCTCTACATTCAGGATTTGTGCCACAGTCAGTTATTTTGTTAGATTTTGTTTAAGATAGAATCCTGTCTCTCTACATTCAGGATTTGTGCCGAAGTCAGTTATTTTGATAGATTTTATTTAAGCTGGAATCCTGTCTCTCTACATTCAGGATTTGTGCTGAAGTCAGTTCTTTTGATAGATTTTGTTTAAGATGGAATCCTGTCTCTCTACATTCAGGATTTGTGCCAAAGTCAGTTATTCTGATAGATTTTGTTTAAGATAGAATCCTGTCTCTCTACATTCAGGATTTGTGCCGAAGTCAGTTATTCTGATAGATTTTGTTTAATCTGGAATCCTGTCTCTCTACATTCAGGATTTGTGCTGAAGTCAGTTCTTTTGATAGATTTTGTTTAAGCAGGAATCCTGTCTCTCTACATTCAGGATTTGTGCCACAGTCAGTTATTTTGTTAGATTTTGTTTAAGCTGGAATCCTGCCTCTCTACATTCAGGATTTGTGCCGAAGTCAGTTCTTTTGATAGATTTTGTTTAAGCAGGAATCCTGTCTCTCTACATTCAGGATTTGTGCTGAAGTCAGTTCTTTTGATAGATTTTGTTTAAGCAGGAATCCTGTCTCTCTACATTCAGGATTTGTGCCACAGTCAGTTATTTTGTTAGATTTTGTTTAAGCTGGAATCCTGCCTCTCTACATTCAGGATTTGTGCCGAAGTCAGTTATTCTGATAGATTTTGTTTAAGATAGAATCCTGTCTATCTACATTCAGGATTTGTGCCGAAGTCAGTTATTCTGATAGATTTTGTTTAATCTGGAATCCTGTCTCTCTACATTCAGGATTTGTGCCAAAGTCAGTTATTCTGATAGATTTTGTATAAACTAGAATCCTGTCTCTCTACATTCAGGATTTGTGCCAAAGTCAGTTATTCTGATAGATTTTATTTAAGCTGGAATCCTGTCACTCTACATTCAGGATTTGTGCCAAAGTCAGTTCTTTTGATAGATTTTGTTTAAGATGGAATCCTGTCTCTCTACATTCAGGATTTGTGCCACAGTCAGTTATTTTGTTAGATTTTGTTTAAGCTGGAATCCTGTCTCTATACATTCAGGATTTGTGCCAAAGTCAGTTATTCTGATAGATTTTGTTTAAGATAGAATCCTGTCTCTCTACATTCAGGATTTGTGCCGAAGTCAGTTATTTTGATAGATTTTATTTAAGCTGGAATCCTGTCTCTCTACATTCAGGATTTGTGCTGAAGTCAGTCCTTTTGATAGATTTTGTTTAAGCTGGAATCCTGTCTCTCTACATTCAGGATTTGTGCCACAGTCAGTTATTTTGTTAGATTTTGTTTAAGCTGGAATCCTGCCTCTCTACATTCAGGATTTGTGCCGAAGTCAGTTATTCTGATAGATTTTGTTTAAGATAGAATCCTGTCTCTCTACATTCAGGATTTGTGCCGAAGTCAGTTATTCTGATAGATTTTGTTTAATCTGGAATCCTGTCTCTCTACATTCAGGATTTGTGCCAAAGTCAGTTATTCTGATAGATTTTGTATAAACTAGAATCCTGTCTCTCTACATTCAGGATTTGTGCCGAAGTCAGTTATTCTGATAGATTTTATTTAAGATGGAATCCTGTCACTCTACATTCAGGATTTGTGCTGAAGTCAGTTCTTTTGATAGATTTTGTTTAAGCTGGAATCTTGTCTCTCTACATTCAGGATTTGTGCCACAGTCAGTTATTTTGTTAGATTTTGTTTAAGATAGAATCCTGTCTCTCTACATTCAGGATTTGTGCCGAAGTCAGTTATTTTGATAGATTTTATTTAAGCTGGAATCCTGTCTCTCTACATTCAGGATTTGTGCTGAAGTCAGTTCTTTTGATAGATTTTGTTTAAGATGGAATCCTGTCTCTCTACATTCAGGATTTGTGCCAAAGTCAGTTATTCTGATAGATTTTGTTTAAGATAGAATCCTGTCTCTCTACATTCAGGATTTGTGCCGAAGTCAGTTATTCTGATAGATTTTGTTTAATCTGGAATCCTGTCTCTCTACATTCAGGATTTGTGCCAAAGTCAGTTATTCTGATAGATTTTGTATAAACTAGAATAATGTCTCTCTACATTCAGGATTTGTGCCGAAGTCAGTTATTCTGATAGATTTAATATAAGCTGGAATCCTGTCACTCTACATTCAGGATTTGTGCCAAAGTCAGTTCTTTTGATAGATTTTGTTTAAGCTGGAATCCTGTCTCTCTACATTCAGGATTTGTGCCACAGTCAGTTATTTTGATAGATTTTGTTTAAGCTGGAATCCTGTCTCTCTACATTCAGGATTTGTGCCACAGTCAGTTATTTTGTTAGATTTTGTTTAAGCTGGAATCCTGTCTCTATACATTCAGGATTTGTGCCAAAGTCAGTTATTCTGATAGATTTTGTTTAAGATAGAATCCTGTCTCTCTACATTCAGGATTTGTGCCGAAGTCAGTTATTTTGATAGATTTTATTTAAGCTGGAATCCTGTCTCTCTACATTCAGGATTTGTGCCAAAGTCAGTTCTTTTGATAGATTTTGTTTAAGCAGGAATCCTGTCTCTCTATATTCAGGATTTGTGCCACAGTCAGTTATTTTGTTAGATTTTGTTTAAGCTGGAATCCTGCCTCTCTACATTCAGGATTTGTGCCGAAGTCAGTTATTCTGATAGATTTTGTTTAAGATAGAATCCTGTCTCTCTACATTCAGGATTTGTGCCGAAGTCAGTTATTCTGATAGATTTTGTTTAATCTGGAATCCTGTCTCTCTACATTCAGGATTTGTGCCAAAGTCAGTTATTCTGATAGATTTTGTATAAACTAGAATCCTGTCTCTCTACATTCAGGATTTGTGCCAAAGTCAGTTATTCTAATAGATTTTATTTAAGCTGGAATCCTGTCACTCTACATTCAGGATTTGTGCCAAAGTCAGTTCTTTTGATACATTTTGTTTAAGCTGGAATCCTGTCTCTCTACATTCAGGATTTGTGCCACAGTCAGTTATTTTGTTAGATTTTGTTTAAGCTGGAATCCTGTCTCTATACATTCAGGATTTGTGCCAAAGTCAGTTATTCTGATAGATTTTGTTTAAGATAGAATCCTGTCTCTCTACATTCAGGATTTGTGCCGAAGTCAGTTATTTTGATAGATTTTATTTAAGCTGGAATCCTGTCTCTCTACATTCAGTATTTGTGCTGAAGTCAGTTCTTTTGATAGATTTTGTTTAAGCAGGAATCCTGTCTCTCTACATTCAGGATTTGTGCCAAAGTCAGTTATTTTGTTAGATTTTGTTTAAGCTGGAATCCTGCCTCTCTACATTCAGGATTTGTGCCGAAGTCAGTTATTCTGATAGATTTTGTTTAATCTGGAATCCTGTCTCTCTACATTCAGGATTTGTGCCAAAGTCAGTTATTCTGATAGATTTTGTATAAACTAGAATCCTGTCTCTCTACATTCAGGATTTGTGCCAAAGTCAGTTATTCTAATAGATTTTATTTAAGCTGGAATCCTGTCACTCTACATTCAGGATTTGTGCCAAAGTCAGTTCTTTTGATAGATTTTGTTTAAGCTGGAATCCTGTCTCTCTACATTCAGGATTTGTGCCACAGTCAGTTATTTTGTTAGATTTTTTTTAAGCTGGAATCCTGTCTCTATACATTCAGGATTTGTGCCAAAGTCAGTTATTCTGATAGATTTTGTTTAAGATAGAATCCTGTCTCTCTACATTCAGGATTTGTGCCGAAGTCAGTTATTTTGATAGATTTTATTTAAGCTGGAATCCTGTCTCTCTACATTCAGTATTTGTGCTGAAGTCAGTTCTTTTGATAGATTTTGTTTAAGCAGGAATCCTGTCTCTCTACATTCAGGATTTGTGCCACAGTCAGTTATTTTGTTAGATTTTGTTTAAGCTGGAATCCTGCCTCTCTACATTCAGGATTTGTGCCGAAGTCAGTTTTCTGATAGATTTTGTTTAAGATAGAATCCTGTCTCTCTACATTCAGGATTTGTGCCAAAGTCAGTTATTCTGATAGATTTTGTTTAATCTGGAATCCTGTCTCTCTACATTCAGGATTTGTGCCAAAGTCAGTTATTCTGATAGATTTTGTATAAACTAGAATCCTGTCTCTCTACATTCAGGATTTGTGCCAAAGTCAGTTCTTTTGATAGATTTTGTTTAAGCTGGAATCCTGTCTCTCTACATTCAGGATTTGTGCCACAGTCAGTTATTTTGTTAGATTTTGTTTAAGCTGGAATCCTGCCTCTCTACATTCAGGATTTGTGCCGAAGTCAGTTATTCTGATAGATTTTGTTTAAGATAGAATCCTGTCTCTACATTCAGGATTTGTGCCGAAGTCAGTTATTCTGATAGATTTTGTTTAATCTGGAATCCTGTCTCTCTACATTCAGGATTTGTGCCAAAGTCAGTTATTCTGATAGATTTTATTTAAGCTGGAATCCTGTCACTCTACATTCAGGATTTGTGCCAAAGTCAGTTCTTTTGATAGATTTTGTTTAAGCTGGAATCCTGTCTCTCTACATTCAGGATTTGTGCCACAGTCAGTTATTTTGTTAGATTTTGTTTAAGCTGGAATCCTGTCTCTATACATTCAGGATTTGTGCCAAGTCAGTTATTCTGATAGATTTTGTTTAAGATAGAATCCTGTCTCTCTACATTCAGGATTTGTGCCGAAGTCAGTTATTTTGATAGATTTTATTTAAGCTGGAATCCTGTCTCTCTACATTCAGGATTTGTGCTGAAGTCAGTTCTTTTGATAGATTTTGTTTAAGCAGGAATCCTGTCTCTCTATATTCAGGATTTGTGCCACAGTCAGTTATTTTGTTAGATTTTGTTTAAGCTGGAATCCTGCCTCTCTACATTCAGGATTTGTGCCGAAGTCAGTTATTCTGATAGATTTTGTTTAAGATAGAATCCTGTCTCTCTATATTCAGGATTTGTGCCGAAGTCAGTTATTCTGATAGATTTTGTTTAATCTGGAATCCTGTCTCTCTACATTCAGGATTTGTGCCAAAGTCAGTTATTCTGATAGATTTTGTATAAACTAGAATCCTGTCTCTCTACATTCAGGATTTGTGCCAAAGTCAGTTATTCTGATAGATTTTATTTAAGCTGGAATCCTGTCACTCTACATTCAGGATTTGTGCCAAAGTCAGTTCTTTTGATAGATTTTGTTTAAGCTGGAATCCTGTCTCTCTACATTCAGGATTTGTGCCACAGTCAGTTATTTTGTTAGATTTTGTTTAAGATGGAATCCTGTCTCTATACATTCAGGATTTGTGCCAAAGTCAGTTATTCTGATAGATTTTGTTTAAGATAGAATCCTGTCTCTCTACATTCAGGATTTGTGCCGAAGTCAGTTATTTTGATAGATTTTATTTAAGCTGGAATCCTGTCTCTCTACATTCAGGATTTGTGCTGAAGTCCGTTCTTTTGATAGATTTTGTTTAAGCAGGAATCCTGTCTCTCTACATTCAGGATTTGTGCCACAGTCAGTTATTTTGTTAGATTTTGTTTAAGCTGGAATCCTGCCTCTCTACATTCAGGATTTGTGCCGAAGTCAGTTATTCTGATAGATTTTGTTTAAAGGGGAAGGAAAGAAAAAAATTGAAATTAATATATTTGGAAAGGGCAGCAGCCCCTGTCTTGAACCGCTATATTTAAAACTTACCTGCTGCTTTTGGATCGGCGCACAATACCTCCGAAGATTAGCTCCTGTTTCAAGTTTGGCGCCGACATTTTCAAATCGATGATGTCACTTCCCCCTCCGCCTTCTCCTAATGCGCATGCGCAGCTTCTGTGACCCCCTGACGTAACGCAGCAGAGTGGCGCGCCGGTCTGTCAGCAGCAATCTCCTACATTTGCACTGTGAGTTTGGGGAAAGAAGCGCTCAGGATTTTTTTGCATTCTAATTGCGCTGGAGAGGGGCTTTCAGTGGGAAATTGATTAATACATGTATATTATAGATATATGGATTATAAAAAAAATTATGTTTTATTTATGCTGATTTTATGTGGGAGTGTGGGTTGGCTGGTGGCTGTGGGATGGCTGGGGATGAGGGACTGTGGCTGTGGGACTATGGCTGTGGGACTATGGCTGGGGATGAGGGACTGTGGCTGTGGGACTATGGCTGTGGGACTATGGCTGGGGATGAGGGACTGTGGCTGTGGGACTGTGGCTGTGGGACTGTGGCTGGGGATGAGGGAGTGGCTGTGGGACTGTGGCTGGGGATGAGGGACTGTGGCTGTGGGACTGTGGCTGGGGATGAGGGACTGTGGCTGTGGGACTGTGGCTGGGGATGAGGGACTGTGGCTGTGGGACTGTGGCTGGGGATGAGGGGCTGTGGCTGTGGGACTATGGCTGGGGATGAGGGACTGTGGCTGTGGGACAGTGGCTGGGGGACTATGGCTGGGGATGAGGGACTGTGGCTGTGGGACTATGGCTGGGGATGAGGGACTGTGGCTGGGGGACAGTGGCTGGGGGACTATGGCACTGACGATTTCAGCACAGCAAATGCAGCTAGAGGCACTGTGCAGGACTAGAAAAAACACAGGAGCATTCCGATTGGACAGTAGAGTGAAGTGGGCGGGGCTAAGGGGGTCAAACATTTCTTCAGAGACTGCAGATCTTGAAAGGAAAAAAAAAAAAAACGGAGCTCTCTGCTGTGCACTGAGCATGTCTGTGTCCTGGACAATCTGTGTTCAGTGAGACAGGAAGCTGCACAGGCTTAGAGCAGGTACTGCATTTACTGACAAGACTTTTCCATGTCAGAGCCAGATGAAGCAACAGCACGGCGAGTTCAGGAAATATGTTAAGGACTGTGTTAAGGCTAAGTTATTGAGCTCATGTTGTTTTTAGACTTTCCTTCTCCTTTAAGATAGAATCCTGTCTCTCTACATTCAGGATTTGTGCCGAAGTCAGTTATTCTGATAGATTTTGTTTAATCTGGAATCCTGTCTCTCTACATTCAGGATTTGTGCCAAAGTCAGTTATTCTGATAGATTTTGTATAAACTAGAATCCTGTCTCTCTACATTCAGGATTTGTGCCAAAGTCAGTTATTCTGATAGATTTTATTTAAGCTGGAATCCTGTCACTCTACATTCAGGATTTGTGCCAAAGTCAGTTCTTTTGATAGATTTTGTTTAAGATGGAATCCTGTCTCTCTACATTCAGGATTTGTGCCACAGTCAGTTATTTTGTTAGATTTTGTTTAAGCTGGAATCCTGTCTCTATACATTCAGGATTTGTGCCAAAGTCAGTTATTCTGATAGATTTTGTTTAAGATAGAATCCTGTCTCTCTACATTCAGGATTTGTGCCGAAGTCAGTTATTTTGATAGATTTTATTTAAGCTGGAATCCTGTCTCTCTACATTCAGGATTTGTGCTGAAGTCAGTTCTTTTGATAGATTTTTTTTAAGCAGGAATCCTGTCTCTCTACATTCAGGATTTGTGCCACAGTCAGTTATTTTGTTAGATTTTGTTTAAGCTGGAATCCTGCCTCTCTACATTCAGGATTTGTGCCGAAGTCAGTTATTCTGATAGATTTTGTTTAAGATAGAATCCTGTCTCTCTACATTCAGGATTTGTGCCGAAGTCAGTTATTCTGATAGATTTTGTTTAATCTGGAATCCTGTCTCTCTACATTCAGGATTTGTGCCAAAGTCAGTTATTCTGATAGATTTTGTATAAACTAGAATCCTGTCTCTCTACATTCAGGATTTGTGCCGAAGTCAGTTATTCTGATAGATTTTATTTAAGCTGGAATCCTGTCTCTCTACATTCAGGATTTGTGCTGAAGTCAGTTCTTTTGATAGATTTTTTTTAAGCAGGAATCCTGTCTCTCTACATTCAGGATTTGTGCCACAGTCAGTTATTTTGTTAGATTTTGTTTAAGCTGGAATCCTGCCTCTCTACATTCAGGATTTGTGCCGAAGTCAGTTATTCTGATAGATTTTGTTTAAGATAGAATCCTGTCTCTCTACATTCAGGATTTGTGCCGAAGTCAGTTATTCTGATAGATTTTGTTTAATCTGGAATCCTGTCTCTCTACATTCAGGATTTGTGCCAAAGTCAGTTATTCTGATAGATTTTGTATAAACTAGAATCCTGTCTCTCTACATTCAGGATTTGTGCCGAAGTCAGTTATTCTGATAGATTTTATTTAAGATGGAATCCTGTCACTCTACATTCAGGATTTGTGCTGAAGTCAGTTCTTTTGATAGATTTTGTTTAAGCTGGAATCCTGTCTCTCTACATTCAGGATTTGTTCCACAGTCAGTTATTTTGTTAGATTTTGTTTAAGATAGAATCCTGTCTCTCTACATTCAGGATTTGTGCCGAAGTCAGTTATTTTGATAGATTTTATTTAAGCTGGAATCCTGTCTCTCTACATTCAGGATTTGTGCTGAAGTCAGTTCTTTTGATAGATTTTGTTTAAGATGGAATCCTGTCTCTCTACATTCAGGATTTGTGCCAAAGTCAGTTATTCTGATAGATTTTGTTTAAGATAGAATCCTGTCTCTCTACATTCAGGATTTGTGCCGAAGTCAGTTATTCTGATAGATTTTGTTTAATCTGGAATCCTGTCTCTCTACATTCAGGATTTGTGCCAAAGTCAGTTATTCTGATAGATTTTGTATAAACTAGAATCCTGTCTCTCTACATTCAGGATTTGTGCCGAAGTCAGTTATTCTGATAGATTTAATATAAGCTGGAATCCTGTCACTCTACATTCAGGATTTGTGCCAAAGTCAGTTCTTTTGATAGATTTTGTTTAAGCTGGAATCCTGTCTCTCTACATTCAGGATTTGTGCCACAGTCAGTTATTTTGTTAGATTTTGTTTAAGCTGGAATCCTGTCTCTCTACATTCAGGATTTGTGCCACAGTCAGTTATTTTGTTAGATTTTGTTTAAGCAGGAATCCTGTCTCTCTACATTCAGGATTTGTGCCAAAGTCAGTTATTCTGATAGATTTTGTTTAAGATAGAATCCTGTCTCTCTACATTCAGGATTTGTGCCGAAGTCAGTTATTTTGATAGATTTTATTTAAGCTGGAATCCTGTCTCTCTACATTCAGGATTTGTGCCAAAGTCAGTTCTTTTGATAGATTTTGTTTAAGCAGGAATCCTGTCTCTCTATATTCAGGATTTGTGCCACAGTCAGTTATTTTGTTAGATTTTGTTTAAGCTGGAATCCTGCCTCTCTACATTCAGGATTTGTGCCGAAGTCAGTTATTCTGATAGATTTTGTTTAAGATAGAATCCTGTCTCTCTACATTCAGGATTTGTGCCGAAGTCAGTTATTCTGATAGATTTTGTTTAATCTGGAATCCTGTCTCTCTACATTCAGGATTTGTGCCAAAGTCAGTTATTCTGATAGATTTTGTATAAACTAGAATCCTGTCTCTCTACATTCAGGATTTGTGACAAAGTCAGTTATTCTAATAGATTTTATTTAAGCTAGAATCCTGTCACTCTACATTCAGGATTTGTGCCAAAGTCAGTTCTTTTGATAGATTTTGTTTAAGCTGGAATCCTGTCTCTCTACATTCAGGATTTGTGCCACAGTCAGTTATTTTGTTAGATTTTTTTTAAGCTGGAATCCTGTCTCTATACATTCAGGATTTGTGCCAAAGTCAGTTATTCTGATAGATTTTGTTTAAGATAGAATCCTGTCTCTCTACATTCAGGATTTGTGCCGAAGTCAGTTATTTTGATAGATTTTATTTAAGCTGGAATCCTGTCTCTCTACATTCAGTATTTGTGCTGAAGTCAGTTCTTTTGATAGATTTTGTTTAAGCAGGAATCCTGTCTCTCTACATTCAGGATTTGTGCCACAGTCAGTTATTTTGTTAGATTTTGTTTAAGCTGGAATCCTGCCTCTCTACATTCAGGATTTGTGCCGAAGTCAGTTTTCTGATAGATTTTGTTTAAGATAGAATCCTGTCTCTCTACATTCAGGATTTGTGCCAAAGTCAGTTATTCTGATAGATTTTGTTTAATCTGGAATCCTGTCTCTCTACATTCAGGATTTGTGCCAAAGTCAGTTATTCTGATAGATTTTGTATAAACTAGAATCCTGTCTCTCTACATTCAGGATTTGTGCCAAAGTCAGTTATTCTGATAGATTTTATTTAAGCTGGAATCCTGTCTCTCTACATTCAGGATTTGTGCCAAAGTCAGTTCTTTTGATAGATTTTGTTTAAGCTGGAATCCTGTCTCTCTACATTCAGGATTTGTGCCACAGTCAGTTATTTTGTTAGATTTTGTTTAAGCTGGAATCCTGCCTCTCTACATTCAGGATTTGTGCCGAAGTCAGTTATTCTGATAGATTTTGTTTAAGATAGAATCCTGTCTCTACATTCAGGATTTGTGCCGAAGTCAGTTATTCTGATAGATTTTGTTTAATCTGGAATCCTGTCTCTCTACATTCAGGATTTGTGCCAAAGTCAGTTATTCTGATAGATTTTATTTAAGCTGGAATCCTGTCACTCTACATTCAGGATTTGTGCCAAAGTCAGTTCTTTTGATAGATTTTGTTTAAGCTGGAATCCTGTCTCTCTACATTCAGGATTTGTGCCACAGTCAGTTATTTTGTTAGATTTTGTTTAAGCTGGAATCCTGTCTCTATACATTCAGGATTTGTGCCACAGTCAGTTATTTTGTTAGATTTTGTTTAAGCTGGAATCCTGCCTCTCTACATTCAGGATTTGTGCCGAAGTCAGTTATTCTGATAGATTTTGTTTAAGATAGAATCCTGTCTCTCTACATTCAGGATTTGTGCCGAAGTCAGTTATTCTGATAGATTTTGTTTAATCTGGAATCCTGTCTCTCTACATTCAGGATTTGTGCCAAAGTCAGTTATTCTGATAGATTTTGTATAAACTAGAATCCTGTCTCTCTACATTCAGGATTTGTGCCAAAGTCAGTTATTCTGATAGATTTTATTTAAGCTGGAATCCTGTCACTCTACATTCAGGATTTGTGCCAAAGTCAGTTCTTTTGATAGATTTTGTTTAAGATGGAATCCTGTCTCTCTACATTCAGGATTTGTGCCACAGTCAGTTATTTTGTTAGATTTTGTTTAAGCTGGAATCCTGTCTCTATACATTCAGGATTTGTGCCAAAGTCAGTTATTCTGATAGATTTTGTTTAAGATAGAATCCTGTTTCTCTACATTCAGGATTTGTGCCGAAGTCAGTTATTTTGATAGATTTTATTTAAGCTGGAATCCTGTCACTCTACATTCAGGATTTGTGCCAAAGTCAGTTCTTTTGATAGATTTTGTTTAAGATAGAATCCTGTCTCTCTACATTCAGGATTTGTGCCACAGTCAGTTATTTTGTTAGATTTTGTTTAATCTGGAATCCTGTCTCTCTACATTCAGGATTTGTGCCAAAGTCAGTTATTCTGATAGATTTTGTATAAACTAGAATCCTGTCTCTCTACATTCAGGATTTGTGCCAAAGTCAGTTATTCTAATAGATTTTATTTAAGCTGGAATCCTGTCACTCTACATTCAGGATTTGTGCCAAAGTCAGTTCTTTTGATAGATTTTGTTTAAGCTGGAATCCTGTCCCTCTACATTCAGGATTTGTGCCACAGTCAGTTATTTTGTTAGATTTTGTTTAAGCTGGAATCCTGTCTCTATACATTCAGGATTTGTGCCAAAGTCAGTTATTCTGATAGATTTTGTTTAAGATAGAATCCTGTCTCTCTACATTCAGGATTTGTGCCGAAGTCAGTTATTTTGATAGATTTTATTTAAGCTGGAATCCTGTCTCTCTACATTCAGGATTTGTGCTGAAGTCAGTTCTTTTGATAGATTTTGTTTAAGCAGGAATCCTGTCTCTCTACATTCAGGATTTGTGCCACAGTCAGTTATTTTGTTAGATTTTGTTTAAGCTGGAATCCTGCCTCTCTACATTCAGGATTTGTGCCGAAGTCAGTTATTCTGATAGATTTTGTTTAAGATAGAATCCTGTCTCTCTACATTCAGGATTTGTGCCAAAGTCAGTTATTCTGATAGATTTTGTTTAATCTGGAATCCTGTCTCTCTACATTCAGGATTTGTGCCAAAGTCAGTTATTCTGATAGATTTTGTATAAACTAGAATCCTGTCTCTCTACATTCAGGATTTGTGCCAAAGTCAGTTATTCTGATAGATTTTATTTAAGCTGGAATCCTGTCACTCTACATTCAGGATTTGTGCCAAAGTCAGTTCTTTTGATAGATTTTGTTTAAGCTGGAATCCTGTCTCTCTACATTCAGGATTTGTGCCACAGTCAGTTATTTTGTTAGATTTTGTTTAAGCTGGAATCCTGCCTCTCTACATTCAGGATTTGTGCCGAAGTCAGTTATTCTGATAGATTTTGTTTAAGATAGAATCCTGTCTCTCTACATTCAGGATTTGTGCCGAAGTCAGTTATTCTGATAGATTTTGTTTAATCTGGAATCCTGTCTCTCTACATTCAGGATTTGTGCCAAAGTCAGTTATTCTGATAGATTTTGTATAAACTAGAATCCTGTCTCTCTACATTCAGGATTTGTGCCGAAGTCAGTTATTCTGATAGATTTTATTTAAGCTGGAATCCTGTCACTCTACATTCAGGATTTGTGCCAAAGTCAGTTCTTTTGATAGATTTTGTTTAAGCTGGAATCCTGTCTCTCTACATTCAGGATTTGTGCCACAGTCAGTTATTTTGTTAGATTTTGTTTAATCTGGAATCCTGTCTCTCTACATTCAGGATTTGTGCCAAAGTCAGTTATTCTGATAGATTTTGTATAAACTAGAATCCTGTCTCTCTACATTCAGGATTTGTGCCAAAGTCAGTTATTCTGATAGATTTTATTTAAGCTGGAATCCTGTCACTCTACATTCAGGATTTGTGCCAAAGTCAGTTCTTTTGATAGATTTTGTTTAAGCTGGAATCCTGTCTCTCTACATTCAGGATTTGTGCTGAAGTCAGTTCTTTTAATAGATTTTGTTTAAGCTGGAATCCTGCCTCTCTACATTCAGGATTTGTGCCGAAGTCAGTTATTCTGATAGATTTTGTTTAAGATAGAATCCTGTCTCTCTACATTCAGGATTTGTGCCGAAGTCAGTTATTCTGATAGATTTTGTTTAATCTGGAATCCTGTCTCTCTACATTCAGGATTTGTGCCAAAGTCAGTTATTCTGAAAGATTTTGTATAAACTAGAATCCTGTCTCTCTACATTCAGGATTTGTGCTGAAGTCAGTTATTCTGATAGATTTTATTTAAGATGGAATCCTGTCACTCTACATTCAGGATTTGTGCCAAAGTCAGTTCTTTTGATAGATTTTGTTTAAGCTGGAATCCTGTCTCTCTACATTCAGGATTTGTGCCACAGTCAGTTATTTTGTTAGATTTTGTTTAATCTGGAATCCTGTCTCTCTACATTCAGGATTTGTGCCACAGTCAGTTATTCTGATAGATTTTGTATAAACTAGAATCCTGTCTCTCTACATTCAGGATTTGTGCCAAAGTCAGTTATTCTGATAGATTTTATTTAAGCTGGAATCCTGTCACTCTACATTCAGGATTTGTGCCAAAGTCAGTTCTTTTGATAGATTTTGTTTAAGCTGGAATCCTGTCTCTCTACATTCAGGATTTCTGCCACAGTCAGTTATTTTGTTAGATTTTGTTTAAGCTGGAATCCTGTCTCTATACATTCAGGATTTGTGCCAAAGTCAGTTATTCTGATAGATTTTGTTTAAGATAGAATCCTGTCTCTCTACATTCAGGATTTGTGCCGAAGTCAGTTATTTTGATAGATTTTATTTAAGCTGGAATCCTGTCTCTCTACATTCAGGATTTGTGCTGAAGTCAGTTCTTTTGATAGATTTTGTTTAAGCAGGAATCCTGTCTCTCTACATTCAGGATTTGTGCCACAGTCAGTTATTTTGTTAGATTTTGTTTAAGCTGGAATCCTGCCTCTCTACATTCAGGATTTGTGCCGAAGTCAGTTATTCTGATAGATTTTGTTTAAGATAGAATCCTGTCTCTACATTCAGGATTTGTGCCGAAGTCAGTTATTCTGATAGATTTTGTTTAATCTGGAATCCTGTCTCTCTACATTCAGGATTTGTGCCAAAGTCAGTTATTCTGATAGATTTTATTTAAGCTGGAATCCTGTCACTCTACATTCAGGATTTGTGCCAAAGTCAGTTCTTTTGATAGATTTTGATTAAGCTGGAATCCTGTCTCTCTACATTCAGGATTTGTGCCACAGTCAGTTATTTTGTTAGATTTTGTTTAAGCTGGAATCCTGTCTCTATACATTCAGGATTTGTGCCACAGTCAGTTATTTTGTTAGATTTTGTTTAAGCTGGAATCCTGCCTCTCTACATTCAGGATTTGTGCCGAAGTCAGTTATTCTGATAGATTTTGTTTAAGATAGAATCCTGTCTCTCTACATTCAGGATTTGTGCCGAAGTCAGTTATTCTGATAGATTTTGTTTAATCTGGAATCCTGTCTCTCTACATTCAGGATTTGTGCCAAAGTCAGTTATTCTGATAGATTTTGTATAAACTAGAATCCTGTCTCTCTACATTCAGGATTTGTGCCAAAGTCAGTTATTCTGATAGATTTTATTTAAGCTGGAATCCTGTCACTCTACATTCAGGATTTGTGCAAAAGTCAGTTCTTTTGATAGATTTTGTTTAAGATGGAATCCTGTCTCTCTACATTCAGGATTTGTGCCACAGTCAGTTATTTTGTTAGATTTTGTTTAAGCTGGAATCCTGTCTCTATACATTCAGGATTTGTGCCAAAGTCAGTTATTCTGATAGATTTTGTTTAAGATAGAATCCTGTTTCTCTACATTCAGGATTTGTGCCGAAGTCAGTTATTTTGATAGATTTTATTTAAGCTGGAATCCTGTCTCTCTACATTCAGGATTTGTGCTGAAGTCAGTTCTTTTGATAGATTTTGTTTAAGCAGGAATCCTGTCTCTCTACATTCAGGATTTGTGCCACAGTCAGTTATTTTGTTAGATTTTGTTTAAGCTGGAATCCTGCCTCTCTACATTCAGGATTTGTGCCAAAGTCAGTTATTCTGATAGATTTTGTTTAAGATAGAATCCTGTCTCTCTACATTCAGGATTTGTGCCGAAGTCAGTTATTCTGATAGATTTTGTTTAATCTGGAATCCTGTCTCTCTACATTCAGGATTTGTGCCAAAGTCAGTTATTCTGATAGATTTTGTATAAACTAGAATCCTGTCTCTCTACATTCAGGATTTGTGCCAAAGTCAGTTATTCTAATAGATTTTATTTAAGCTGGAATCCTGTCACTCTACATTCAGGATTTGTGCCAAAGTCAGTTCTTTTGATAGATTTTGTTTAAGCTGGAATCCTGTCTCTCTACATTCAGGATTTGTGCCACAGTCAGTTATTTTGTTAGATTTTGTTTAAGCTGGAATCCTGTCTCTATACATTCAGGATTTGTGCCAAAGTCAGTTATTCTGATAGATTTTGTTTAAGATAGAATCCTGTCTCTCTACATTCAGGATTTGTGCCGAAGTCAGTTATTTTGATAGATTTTATTTAAGCTGGAATCCTGTCTCTCTACATTCAGGATTTGTGCTGAAGTCAGTTCTTTTGATAGATTTTGTTTAAGCAGGAATCCTGTCTCTCTACATTCAGAATTTGTGCCACAGTCAGTTATTTTGTTAGATTTTGTTTAAGCTGGAATCCTGCCTCTCTACATTCAGGATTTGTGCCGAAGTCAGTTATTCTGATAGATTTTGTTTAAGATAGAATCCTGTCACTCTACATTCAGGATTTGTGCCAAAGTCAGTTCTTTTGATAGATTTTGTTTAAGCTGGAATCCTGTCTCTCTACATTCAGGATTTGTGCCACAGTCAGTTATTTTGTTAGATTTTGTTTAATCTGGAATCCTGTCTCTCTACATTCAGGATTTGCGCCAAAGTCAGTTATTCTGATAGATTTTGTATAAACTAGAATCCTGTCTCTCTACATTCAGGATTTGTGCCGAAGTCAGTTATTCTGATAGATTTTATTTAAGCTGGAATCCTGTCTCTCTACATTCAGGATTTGTGCCAAAGTGAGTTCTTTTGATAGATTTTATTTAAGCTGGAGTCCTGTCTCTCTACATTCAGGATTTGTGCCACAGTCAGTTATTTTGTTAGATTTTGTTTAAGCTGGAATCCTGTCTCTCTACATTCAGGATTTGTGCCACAGTCAGTTATTTTGTTAGATTTTGTTTAAGCTGGAATCCTGTCTCTATACATTCAGGATTTGTGCCAAAGTCAGTTATTCTGATAGATTTTGTTTAAGATAGAATCCTGTCTCTCTACATTCAGGATTTGTGCCGAAGTCAGTTATTCTGATAGATTTTGTTTAATCTGGAATCCTGTCTCTCTACATTCAGGATTTGTGCCAAAGTCAGTTATTCTGATAGATTTTGTATAAACTAGAATCCTGTCTCTCTACATTCAGGATTTGTGCCAAAGTCAGTTATTCTAATAGATTTTATTTAAGCTGGAATCCTGTCACTCTACATTCAGGATTTGTGCCACAGTCAGTTATTTTGTTAGATTTTGTTTAAGCTGGAATCCTGTCTCTATACATTCAGGATTTGTGCCAAAGTCAGTTATTCTGATAGATTTTGTTTAAGATAGAATCCTGTCTCTCTACATTCAGGATTTGTGCCAAAGTCAGTTATTCTGATAGATTTTGTATAAACTAGAATCCTGTCTCTCTACATTCAGGATTTGTGCCAAAGTCAGTTATTCTGATAGATTTTATTTAAGCTGGAATCCTGTCACTCTACATTCAGGATTTGTGCCAAAGTCAGTTCTTTTGATAGATTTTGTTTAAGCTGGAATCCTGTCTCTCTACATTCAGGATTTGTGCCACAGTCAGTTATTTTGTTAGATTTTGTTTAAGCTGGAATCCTGCCTCTCTACATTCAGGATTTGTGCCGAAGTCAGTTATTCTGATAGATTTTGTTTAAGATAGAATCCTGTCTCTCTACATTCAGGATTTGTGCCGAAGTCAGTTATTCTGATAGATTTTGTTTAATCTGGAATCCTGTCTCTCTACATTCAGGATTTGTGCCAAAGTCAGTTATTCTGATAGATTTTGTATAAACTAGAATCCTGTCTCTCTACATTCAGGATTTGTGCCGAAGTCAGTTATTCTGATAGATTTTATTTAAGCTGGAATCCTGTCACTCTACATTCAGGATTTGTGCCAAAGTCAGTTCTTTTGATAGATTTTGTTTAAGCTGGAATCCTGTCTCTCTACATTCAGGATTTGTGCCACAGTCAGTTATTTTGTTAGATTTTGTTTAAGCTGGAATCCTGTCTCTATACATTCAGGATTTGTGCCAAAGTCAGTTATTCTGATAGATTTTGTTTAAGATAGAATCCTGTCTCTCTACATTCAGGATTTGTGCCGAAGTCAGTAATTTTGATAGATTTTGTTTAAGATAGAATCCTGTCTCTCTACATTCAGGATTTGTGCCAAAGTCAGTTATTCTGATAGATTTTGTTTAATCTGGAATCCTGTCTCTCTACATTCAGGATTTGTGCCAAAGTCAGTTATTCTGATAGATTTTGTATAAACTAGAATCCTGTCTCTCTACATTCAGGATTTGTGCCAAAGTCAGTTATTCTGATAGATTTTATTTAAGCTGGAATCCTGTCACTCTACATTCAGGATTTGTGCCAAAGTCAGTTCTTTTGATAGATTTTGTTTAAGCTGGAATCCTGTCTCTCTACATTCAGGATTTGTGCCACAGTCAGTTATTTTGTTAGATTTTGTTTAAGCTGGAATCCTGCCTCTCTACATTCAGGATTTGTGCCGAAGTCAGTTATTCTGATAGATTTTGTTTAAGATAGAATCCTGTCTCTCTACATTCAGGATTTGTGCCGAAGTCAGTTATTCTGATAGATTTTGTTTAATCTGGAATCCTGTCTCTCTACATTCAGGATTTGTGCCAAAGTCAGTTATTCTGATAGATTTTGTATAAACTAGAATCCTGTCTCTCTACATTCAGGATTTGTGCCGAAGTCAGTTATTCTGATAGATTTTATTTAAGATGGAATCCTGTCACTCTACATTCAGGATTTGTGCTGAAGTCAGTTCTTTTGATAGATTTTGTTTAAGCTGGAATCCTGTCTCTCTACATTCAGGATTTGTGCCACAGTCAGTTATTTTGTTAGATTTTGTTTAAGATAGAATCCTGTCTCTCTACATTCAGGATTTGTGCCGAAGTCAGTTATTTTGATAGATTTTATTTAAGCTGGAATCCTGTCTCTCTACATTCAGGATTTGTGCTGAAGTCAGTTCTTTTGATAGATTTTGTTTAAGCTTGAATCCTGTCTCTCTACATTCAGGATTTGTGCCAAAGTCAGTTATTCTGATAGATTTTGTTTAAGATAGAATCCTGTCTCTCTATATTCAGGATTTGTGCCGAAGTCAGTTATTCTGATAGATTTTGTTTTATATGGAATCCTGTCTCTCTACATTCAGGATTTGTGCCAAAGTCAGTTATTCTGATAGATTTTGTATAAACTAGAATCCTGTCTCTCTACATTCAGGATTTGTGCCGAAGTCAGTTATTCTGATAGATTTAATTTAAGCTGGAATCCTGTCACTCTACATTCAGGATTTGTGCCAAAGTCAGTTCTTTTGATAGATTTTGTTTAAGCTGGAATCCTGTCTCTCTACATTCAGGATTTGTGCCACAGTCAGTTATTTTGTTAGATTTTGTTTAAGCTGGAATCCTGTCTCTCTACATTCAGGATTTGTGCCACAGTCAGTTATTTTGTTAGATTTTGTTTAAGCTGGAATCCTGTCTCTATACATTCAGGATTTGTGCCAAAGTCAGTTATTCTGATAGATTTTGTTTAAGATAGAATCCTGTCTCTCTACATTCAGGATTTGTGCCGAAGTCAGTTATTTTGATAGATTTTATTTAAGCTGGAATCCTGTCTCTCTACATTCAGGATTTGTGCCAAAGTCAGTTCTTTTGATAGATTTTGTTTAAGCAGGAATCCTGTCTCTCTACATTCAGGATTTGTGCCACAGTCAGTTATTTTGTTAGATTTTGTTTAAGCTGGAATCCTGCCTCTCTACATTCAGGATTTGTGCCAAAGTCAGTTATTCTGATAGATTTTGTATAAACTAGAATCCTGTCTCTCTACATTCAGGATTTGTGCCAAAGTCAGTTATTCTAATAGATTTTATTTAAGCTGGAATCCTGTCACTCTACATTCAGGATTTGTGCCAAAGTCAGTTCTTTTGATAGATTTTGTTTAAGCTGGAATCCTGTCTCTCTACATTCAGGATTTGTGCCACAGTCAGTTATTTTGTTAGATTTTGTTTAAGCTGGAATCCTGTCTCTATACATTCAGGATTTGTGCCAAAGTCAGTTATTCTGATAGATTTTGTTTAAGATAGAATCCTGTCTCTCTACATTCAGGATTTGTGCCGAAGTCAGTTATTTTGATAGATTTTATTTAAGCTGGAATCCTGTCTCTCTACATTCAGGATTTGTGCTGAAGTCAGTTCTTTTGATAGATTTTGTTTAAGCAGGAATCCTGTCTCTCTACATTCAGGATTTGTGCCACAGTCAGTTATTTTGTTAGATTTTGTTTAAGCTGGAATCCTGCCTCTCTACATTCAGGATTTGTGCCGAAGTCAGTTATTCTGATAGATTTTGTTTAAGATAGAATCCTGTCTCTCTACATTCAGGATTTGTGCCAAAGTCAGTTATTCTGATAGATTTTGTTTAATCTGGAATCCTGTCTCTCTACATTCAGGATTTGTGCCAAAGTCAGTTATTCTGATAGATTTTGTATAAACTAGAATCCTGTCTCTCTACATTCAGGATTTGTGCCAAAGTCAGTTATTCTGATAGATTTTATTTAAGCTGGAATCCTGTCACTCTACATTCAGGATTTGTGCCAAAGTCAGTTCTTTTGATAGATTTTGTTTAAGCTGGAATCCTGTCTCTCTACATTCAGGATTTGTGCCACAGTCAGTTATTTTGTTAGATTTTGTTTAAGCTGGAATCCTGTCTCTATACATTCAGGATTTGTGCCAAAGTCAGTTATTCTGATAGATTTTGTTTAAGATAGAATCCTGTCTCTCTACATTCAGGATTTGTGCCGAAGTCAGTTATTTTGATAGATTTTATTTAAGCTGGAATCCTGTCTCTCTACATTCAGGATTTGTGCTGAAGTCAGTTCTTTTGATAGATTTTGTTTAAGCAGGAATCCTGTCTCTCTACATTCAGGATTTGTGCCACAGTCAGTTATTTTGTTAGATTTTGTTTAAGCTGGAATCCTGCCTCTCTACATTCAGGATTTGTGCCGAAGTCAGTTATTCTGATAGATTTTGTTTAAGATAGAATCCTGTCTCTCTACATTCAGGATTTGTGCCGAAGTCAGTTATTCTGATAGATTTTGTTTAATCTGGAATCCTGTCTCTCTACATTCAGGATTTGTGCCAAAGTCAGTTATTCTGATAGATTTTGTATAAACTAGAATCCTGTCTCTCTACATTCAGGATTTGTGCCGAAGTCAGTTATTCTGATAGATTTTATTTAAGCTGGAATCCTGTCACTCTACATTCAGGATTTGTGCCAAAGTCAGTTCTTTTGATAGATTTTGTTTAATCTGGAATCCTGTCTCTCTACATTCAGGATTTGTGCCAAAGTCAGTTATTCTGATAGATTTTGTATAAACTAGAATCCTGTCTCTCTACATTCAGGATTTGTGCCAAAGTCAGTTATTCTGATAGATTTTATTTAAGCTGGAATCCTGTCACTCTACATTCAGGATTTGTGCCAAAGTCAGTTCTTTTGATAGATTTTGTTTAAGCTGGAATCCTGTCTCTCTACATTCAGGATTTGTGCTGAAGTCAGTTCTTTTGATAGATTTTGTTTAATCTGGAATCCTGTCTCTCTACATTCAGGATTTGTGCCAAAGTCAGTTATTCTGATAGATTTTGTATAAACTAGAATCCTGTCTCTCTACATTCAGGATTTGTGCCAAAGTCAGTTATTCTGATAGATTTTATTTAAGCTGGAATCCTGTCACTCTATATTCAGGATTTGTGCCAAAGTCAGTTATTCTGATAGATTTTGTATAAACTAGAATCCTGTCTCTCTACATTCAGGATTTGTGCCAAAGTCAGTTATTCTGATAGATTTTGTATAAACTAGAATCCTGTCTCTCTACATTCAGGATTTGTGCCAAAGTCAGTTATTCTGATAGATTTTATTTAAGCTGGAATCCTGTCACTCTACATTCAGGATTTGTGCCAAAGTCAGTTCTTTTGATAGATTTTGTTTAAGCTGGAATCCTGTCTCTCTACATTCAGGATTTGTGCCACAGTCAGTTATTTTGTTAGATTTTGTTTAAGCTGGAATCCTGTCTCTATACATTCAGGATTTGTGCCAAAGTCAGTTATTCTGATAGATTTTGTTTAAGATAGAATCCTGTCTCTCTACATTCAGGATTTGTGCCGAAGTCAGTTATTTTGATAGATTTTATTTAAGCTGGAATCCTGTCTCTCTACATTCAGGATTTGTGCTGAAGTCAGTTCTTTTGATAGATTTTCTTTAAGCTGGAATCCTGTCTCTCTACATTCAGGATTTGTGCCGAAGTCAGTTATTCTGATAGATTTTATTTAAGATGGAATCCTGTCACTCTACATTCAGGATTTGTGCCAAAGTCAGTTCTTTTGATAGATTTTGTTTAAGCTGGAATCCTGTCACTCTACATTCAGGATTTGTGCCAAAGTCAGTTCTTTTGATAGATTTTGTTTAAGCTGGAATCCTGTCTCTCTACATTCAGGATTTGTGCCAAAGTCAGTTATTTTGTTAGATTTTGTTTAAGCTGGAATCCTGTCTCTCTACATTCAGGATTTGTGCCACAGTCAGTTATTTTGTTAGATTTTGTTTAAGCTGGAATTCTGTCTCTCTACATTCAGGATTTCTGCCAAAGTCAGTTATTTTGTTAGATTTTGTTTAAGCTGGAATTGGTTATTTGAGTTAGCTCTAATACATGTGCTAATAAAGAAAGCCTCCCCTAAAAGAGAGAAGCAGATGCTGAGAGGGAGATAGTGAAGATAAATTTAATTATTTCAGAAACAGCACCAAATTTTTAATTGATTTATATTTATAAAGTTTCCCATTACACTATAATGAAGCTTATATTAATTTTTCACTTTCATGATAGTTCCACTTTAACTATCTGCCCAGTAGCCACCTACTAGTTTAATTCTGACCTTTGGAACAGATAGTTCTATGGTCAGAGCAGAACCCCAAACTAGTAATGAGTGATTTTTTTTACCATAGATTTGTGACAAAATTCCGCATCCTGCATGACTTTAATGCTTTTGGCGTGAGAAAAAAGTCAAAATGCCTATTGACATATATATATATATATATTTTTTTTTTTTTTATATGATTATTTTATATGATTATATTTTCACAAAACTGGAGCAAAAAAGACAAATTCACCAAAAATAAATAAATAAATAAATAAAAACGCCCATTGACTTTAATGCATTTCGAGTGAGAAAAAAAGTCTTGTGAAAAACGCCTATTGACAAATAAATGCATTTTGTGAATTTTTTGGAATTTCCCAAATTTTTCAGCGGTTTCGCAAATTTTTTGGCAAAGCAAAGCAGGACAGATTCGCTCATCACTACCCCAAACCTCAGGGGGGGATTTTCAAACTCAACTAAACTCATTTCCTCGAATGTCTAACATTTACCAAAAAAAATCCGATAGGAAATGTCAGTGCGAGAAAAATATGCAAAAAATGAAAATTTCCTGACTTGTCGCTCCGAAAACTCGACTTTCTCGAACTGTCGCACAAAAACCAGTGTTGAAATTTTCGAAAAACTCGAAAGTCTCGAGACAAAAGAAGGATCTTCCAGGAAAGGGAAGGGACAACCAGGCCTGGATTTGTGGAAAGGCCACAAAGGCCCGGGCCTAGGGCGGAACAAACATTTAAGTTGAAACAGACGTTCGTTTCCATGAATCCCTTTTATTTTTCCCAAACAAGAATTGCTCCAGCACCCATTTTAAACTGGGTGAAACAGAAAACATTGAAGGGATTAACTTCTCCTTGAAACTGTGTGAAACAGAAAACAATTATGGGATTAACTTCTCCTTGAAAATGTGCCAGGTACAGGCTGTCACTGACTATTCTATTCCTTTATTATTTTAAGCCTCTGTAGGACTCGACAGATCAAACCTGCCCAATTTTTTTTTGACAAAACTAAACATTAATAAATCGCCAATTGGGGTAGTTATTTCAAAAACTAATTTTTCAAGAAACAATATCAGAAAAAACCCCACTTGCAAAACCCTATTCATAAATCTCGAAAATATCTAGAAGTAAAAAAAAAAAAAATGACTTTTTCTCAAAATTGCTTAGTAAATGTGCCCCATAGTAAATTTTGAAAAAATTGAGTCTTATTTTTGGCGATTTTTAGCTCTAAAAATTCAAATTGAGGGTTAGCAATAATGCCTTGCATTTTTGCCACGCTCTGTATGACTTGGCCTTGGCACTTTAGGATTCCAGGTTCCATCACCTGAGGCCCCCGCTGGAGCATTTTATAGCGATTTGAGAGCATCGGGATTTGGTAACACATGCAAAAGATCTGATATATTGGAGGTTTATCTCACATTAAATATAACAGTTAATCGCTCTACTAAAAGCTGCTTATTTACAAGTAAGAAACAAACCAAAACAGGAAAAACACAGCATTTCCCGCTTGCTGCCCCCGTAAATACACTTTACTACGTCGTTAACCAACAGTGGGCGGGTCAAGCACGTTACAGCCTCGGTGGCGCGCTCTTTATACTCTGTAATTTATACTCTGTCCCCAGAGGTTTCTGTAACCGCCGCGTCGGATCGAATAATAATTAATAAATGATGTAATAACGCATTTTTCCATAACCTTTTTCTCTTTAGAACTGACCTGCCCTGGGTTATGTATAATTTAAATCAGGCCCCCGCGGCCCCCGCGGCCCCTGCGGTAGAGAAAATGGTAAATAGAATATTAAGTATTTTCTGTTAATAGCGTCACTGATCTTTTCCCTTAATGGCCTACATTTTCTGTACTAGCAGTTCTGGTTACCAAACACTCATCTCTTTTTTTAACAAGCAAAAATGTTCGCATACAGTAAGGGGCACAGAAACGGCTTTGATGCATTCACCCCCCGTGGTGGATTAGCCTTTACTTCTCCTTTAATACCAGTAAAACATTTTTTGTTGTTGACAGAAATGGAGTCCAAACCTTTCTTGAACCTGTCCATTGTATCTCACATCCCAACAGCTTGTATAGGAGGGAATTAGACAGTTTCACTTTTGTTGAAACCACCTTTATATATCACTAACGTACAATAATACAGGTCCTTTTCAAAAAATTAGCATATTGTGATAAAGTTCATTATTTTCTGTAATGTACTGATAAACATTAGACTTTCATATATTTTAGATTCATTACACACAACTGAAGTAGTTCAAGCCTTTTCTTGTTTTAATATTGATGATTGTGGCATACAGCTCATGAAAACCCAAAATTCCTATCTCAAAAAATTAGCATATCATGAAAAGGTTCTCTAAACGAGCTATTAACCTAATCATCTGAATCAACAAATTAACTCTAAAAACCTGCAAAAGATTCCTGAGGCTTTTAAAAACTCCCAGCCTGGTTCATTACTCAAAACCGCAATCATGGGTAAGACTGCCGACCTGACTGCTGTCCAGAAGGCCATCATTGACACCCTCAAGCAAGAGGGTAAGACACAGAAAGAAATTTCTGAACGAATAGGCTGTTCCCAGAGTGCTGTATCAAGGCACCTCAGTTGGAAGTCTGTGGGAAGGAAAAAGTGTGGCAGAAAACGCTGCACAACGAGAAGAGGTGACTGGGCCCTGAGGAAGATTGTGGAGAAGGACCGATTCCTGACCTTGGGGGACCTGCGGAAGCAGTGGACTGAGTCTGGAGTAGAAACATCCAGAGCCACCGTGTACAGGCGTGTGCAGGAAATGGGCTACAGGTGCTGCATTCCCCAGGTCAAGCCACTTTTGAACCAGAAACAGCGGCAGAAGCGCCTGACCTGGGCTACAGAGAAGCAGCACTGGACTGTTGCTCAGTGGTCCAAAGTATGTCATTCGGAAATCAAGGTGCCAGAGTCTGGAGGAAGACTGGGGAGAGGGAAATGCCAAAATGCCTGAAGTCCAGTGTCAAGTACCCACAGTCAGTGATGGTCTGGGGTGCCATGTCAGCTGCTGGTGTTGATCCACTGTGTTTTATCAAGGGCAGGGTCAATGCAGCTAGCTATCAGGAGATTTTGGAGCACTTCATGCTTCCATCTGCTGAAAAGCTTTATGGAGATGAAGATTTCATTTTTCAGCACGACCTGGCACCTGCTCACAGTGCCAAAACCACTGGTAAATGGTTTACTGACCATGGTATTACTGTGCTCAATTGGCCTGCCAACTCTCCTGACCTGAACCCCATAGAGAATCTGTGGGATATTGTGAAGAGAAAGTTGAGAGACACAAGACCCAACACTCTGGATGAGCTTAAGGCCACTATTGAAGCATCCTGGGCCTCCATAACACCTGAGCAGTGCCACAGGCTGATTGCCTCCATGCCACGCCACATTGAAGCAGTCATTTCTGCAAAAGGATTCCCGACCAAGTATTGAATGCATAACTGAACATAATTATTTGAAGGTTGACTTTTTTTGTATTAAAAACACTTTTCTTTTATTGGGCGGATGAAATATGCTAATTTTTTGAGATAGGAATTTTGGGTTTTCATGAGCTGTATGCCACAATCATCAATATTAAAACAAGAAAAGGCTTGAACTACTTCAGTTGTGTGTAATGAATCTAAAATATATGAAAGTCTAATGTTTATCAGTACATTACAGAAAATAATGAACTTTATCACAATATGCTAATTTTTTTAAAAGGACCTGTATATTCACTCTCTCTGAAGCTGAAGCTTTGCTAAAGAGCAAGTCCTACATACTGTAGGCAGAGAGATAGTGAGGCAGGCTATTCCGATTAAAGGTCACCTATAGGGTTGCCGTTAGGGATGGGCAAAATAATTTCATATCGAAAAAAGACAGTAAGATTTGCCATGTGTTGTTTTTTTTAATAAAAACTACCCTTGTGACAGAAGTAGTGATGAGCGAATCTGTCCCGTTTGGGTGAAAAATGAGCAAATCTTTCATAAGATTCGCGAAACGGCAAAAAATTTGCGAAACACTGAAAACATTGCACATACATCCACAATCTTAGATCAAATGGATCCAATAATCTGACCATCCCTAGAGTTCAACTGAAAACCTTTGGATCCAGAGCTTTCTGTCATGCTGCCCCCACCCTGTGGAACGCCTTGCCAAACGGGATCAAGCTCCAACCTTGGACACGTTTAAATCAAAACTGAAAAGCCACCTGTTTAGCCTGGCATTTATGTCCACATAACTTATCTGAGACAAGCTTATGCGCTTTGGGTCCCACGGGAGAAAAGCGCTTTACAAATGTTTGTTGTTGTTGTTGTTGTTGTACAAAAAAGTTGTCGACAATTTTTGGACGCATGGCAAATTTTTCCGCTGTGATTTACTTTATCCATTTCGCGAAACAATCCGCCGATGGTGAAACATGGCTATTCTCCACAAATTCATGACTGGGGAAACATCACTAGTCCTCACCCATCACTAGTCAAAAGCCAATGCGTGCATCATAGAAAGTGACGTCCGTGTCAAAGGAAGCAAAATTATTTTGCTGCGTGAATCATTTGGCCCATCCCTAGTTGCCACCTGTCTGGTTTTGACCTACTGAAACCAGCCTGTCCGGGTCAAAACTGCCTGCCTGGTATTCCCAGTTTTGAAAAACGGGCAGGATTCTCCAAGATCGATGCAGTGATTGGGCGATTACTGATCATCATATCATAGCCCCGCCCCATGATGTCATTGGCTGCTCCGTGACATCACTGTCCAACCCAGTGGCATCACAACCTGCTTTCATGCCTGGAGTTTCAGAGCAGGAACGGTGACAACCCTAGGCACATATCATCCTAAACTGCTTCCCCCACCAGAGGTGTAGGCTAATTAAGTCCACACCCATTCCCACACCATGGGGCTGATTTACTAACCCACGAATTCGAATCCGAATTGGAAAAATTCCGATTGGAAAACGAACATTTTGCGACTTTTTCGTATTTTTTGCGATTTTTTCGGCGCCTTTACGACTTTTCGGAAATTATCGCGACTTTTTCGTTACCAATACGAGTTTTTCGTAGCCATTCCGAAAGTTGCGATTTTTTCGTAGCGTTAAAACGTGCGCGAAAAGTTGCGCTTTTTTCGTAGCGTTAAAACTTAAAAGGCGCAACGTTTTGCACAAGTTTTAACACTACGAAAAAATCGCAACTTTTTGCGCAAGTTTTAACGCTACGAAAAAATCGCAACTTTCGGAATGGCTACGAAAAACTGGCGTTTTTCCGCAAAAATCGTATTGGTAACGAAAAAGTCGCGATAATTTTCCGAAAAAATCGCAAAATACCGATCATTACGAAAAAAACGCAATCTGACGCATTCGGCCCGTTCGTGAGTAAGTAAATGGGCCCCCTTGTGTCTCAGTCCTTTCTCCTTGTAGAGTGTAAGCTCTTTTGGGCAGGGCTCTCTTCCCCTCCTGTATCGGTTACTGATTGCTTTATATGTTACTCCTTGTAGAGTGTAAGCTCTTTTGGGCAGGGCTCCCTTCCCCTCTTGTATCGGTTATTGATTGCTTTATATGTTACTCCTTGTAGAGTGTAAGCTCTTTTGGGCAGGGCTCCCTTCCCCTCTTGTATCGGTTACTGATTGCTTTATATGTTACTCCTTGTAGAGTGTAAGCTCTTTTGGGCAGGGCTCTCTTCCCCTCCTGTATCGGTTACTGATTGCTTTATATGTTACTCCTTGTAGATTGTAAGCTCTTTTGGGCAGGGCTCCCTTCCCCTCCTGTATCGGTTACTGATTGCTTTATATGTTACTCCTTGTAGAGTGTAAGCTCTTTTGGGCAGCGCTCCCTTCCCCTCCTGTATCGGTTACTGATTGCTTTATATGTTACTCCTTGTAGAGTGTAAGCTCTTTTGGGCAGGGCTCCCTTCCCCTCCTGTATCGGTTACTGAGTGCTTTATATGTTACTCTGTATGCCCAATGTATGTAACCCACTTATTGTACAGCGCTGCGGGGTATGTTGGCACTTTATAAATAAATGTTAATAATAACTGGGGGAACAATAGTGTTTTTTTTTGTTGTTTTTTTTAAAAAGAACTTTAGAGTGTTAGGAGGGAGCTCCCAGCCATACTGTGGCACTCACATTAGCAAGTGGGGAGCCTCACTCATTATGCACATATGTGCTAAATAACATGGCCGCCCACACTGGGCGCTTCTTCCCACTGCGGGCAGTCTAGCATCGGCGGGGTCAGTCTTTTTCAAACAACGATTGTTTCTCCCAAACAGAGTGTGGGCTCTAGAACCCTCCTTTGTGAAATCAGATTGGATTTCAGATTAAAGCCGCCCTTTGCCTTTGGAAGAGTATTACCAAATATGCCAAGTGAAATCTCAAAGAAGGTTTCATGTTATTTTTCATTTGAGTTTTCTAAATTAATTTGAAACTCAGACGATTCATTGGAAATGGGGAGAATATATTATTTAGCTGCATTTACATTTTAAAACACCTTGGTCACTCCGGGCCCCCTGCGGAAAAATCTGCCCCAGCTCCACCATTCCCTCCTACTCCCTGCTAGTCAGTGACCCCTCCCTCCTACTCCCTGCTAGTCAGTGACCCCTCCCTCCTACTCCCTGCTAGTCAGTGACCCCTCCCTCCTACTCCCTGCTAGTCAGTGACCCCTCCCTCCTACTCCCTGCTAGTCAGTGACCCCTCCCTCCTACTCCCTGCTAGTCAGTGACCCCTCCCTCCTACTCCCTGCTAGTCAGTGACCCCTCCCTCCTACTCCCTGCTAGTCAGTGACCCCTCCCTCCTACTCCCTGCTAGTCAGTGACCCCTCCCTCCTAGTCCCTGCTAGTCAGTGACCCCTCCCTCCTACTCCCTGCTAGTCAGTGACCCCTCCCTCCTAGTCCCTGCTAGTCAGTGACCCCTCCCTCCTACTCCCTGCTAGTCAGTGACCCCTCCCTCCTACTCCCTGCTAGTCAGTGACCCCTCCCTCCTAGTCCCTGCTAGTCAGTGACCCCTCCCTCCTAGTCCCTGCTAGTCAGTGACCCCTCCCTCCTACTCCCTGCTAGTCAGTGACCCCTCCCTCCTACTCCCTGCTAGTCAGTGACCCCTCCCTCCTAGTCCCTGCTAGTCAGTGACCCCTCCCTCCTACTCCCTGATAGTCAGTGACCCCTCCCTCCTACTACCTGCTAGTCAGTGACCCCTCCCTCCTAGTCCCTGCTAGTCAGTGACCCCTCCCTCCTAGTCCCTGCTAGTCAGTGACCCCTCCCTCTTACTCCCTGCTAGTCAGTGACCCCTCCCTCCTACTCCCTGCTAGTCAGTGACCCCTCCCTCCTACTCCCTGCTAGTCAGTGACCCCTCCCTCCTACTCCCTGCTAGTCAGTGACCCCTCCCTCCTACTCCCTGCTAGTCAGTGACCCCTCCCTCCTACTCCCTGCTAGTCAGTGACCCCTCCCTCCTACTCCCTGCTAGTCAGTGACCCCTCCCTCCTACTCCCTGCTAGTCAGTGACCCCCATCTGAAAGCTGGAAAGTGAGGAAGGCAAATCATTCAAAAATTATAAAAGATAGGGATGCAATGAATCCAGGATTAGTTTGGGATTCGGCCTTTTTCAGCAGGATTCGGCCAAATCCACAGGATTCGGGATTCTGATTGCTAGTCAGTGACCCCTCCCTCTTACTCCCTGCTAGTCAGTGACCCCTCCCTCCTACTCCCTGCTAGTCAGTGACCCCTCCCTCCTACTCCCTGCTAGTCAGTGACCCCTCCCTCCTACTCCCTGCTAGTCAGTGACCCCTCCCTCCTACTCCCTGCTAGTCAGTGACCCCTCCCTCCTACTCCCTGCTAGTCAGTGACCCCTCCCTCCTACTCCCTGCTAGTCAGTGACCCCTCCCTCCTAGTCCCTGCTAGTCAGTGACCCCTCCCTCCTACTCCCTGCTAGTCAGTGACCCCTCCCTCCTACTCCCTGCTAGTCAGTGACCCCCATCTGAAAGCTGGAAAGTGAGGAAGGCAAATCATTCAAAAATTATAAAAGATAGGGATGCAATGAATCCAGGATTAGTTTGGGATTCGGCCTTTTTCAGCAGGATTCGGCCAAATCCACAGGATTCGGGATTCGTGCCAAATTCAGCCTTTTTTTGATGGATTCGGTTTTGGCCGAAACCAAGGTCCCCGCCGAACCTAATTAGGATTCGGCCGAACCCAAAAAAGTGGGTTTGGCGCATCCCTACTTAAAATCACATGACTTTTTGTCACATAAACTTTTTCGGTGCGCTGCGGGTGTGGAGCTCTTTAACCCTTATCCAAGTTACACATGCCAATTCGGATTTGGATTTGGTTCGTATTCGAGCAAATCTGAAAATACTGGATTCGGTGCATCTGTAATAAAAGATAAAAAATGAAGACCAATTGAAATGTTGCTTAGATTTAGTCATTCTATGACTAAAAAAAGTCAACTTAAAGTTAAACTACCGCTTTAAAATGGAGTCTGTAATTTGGAGCTTTCTGTGTAATGGCTTGTTGGATAACGGATCCCATACTGTCACTCACAAGTGCACCTATTAATGCAGGCCCTGGAGCTAAAAGGAAGGCGGCGGTAGCTCTAGGCATCATGAAGCAGAATTGTGACTAAACAACCCCCACTCCAACAATATTTAGGGCACACACGTCTGATTGTTAAAATGACCAAGTGCAAATGTGTTGAACGCAGATGTGTATTTTTATCCATTGCACACCATTGGCAGAGCAGGAGATGACGATACCTGGAAATGAAGCTTTGTTTCCCCTTTAAACAGGTATTAACCCAGCGATAGTTCATTGGCAGTTCTAATGCCTGCTGGGATGCGGGGAATCATGCTGTGAATCTGAGGGCCCCGCGCTGCTTAACAATCATCCCTTATCTGCTCCGATTGAGTTTTCTCATTTTGTGTGTTGTACCCCCGGGACCTTACATTTCATTCTCTCACTCGTGGTTAAACAATCAGTTTCCTCTCTTATACAGTAAGTACAGCAGAGCAGCAATACCCACACCTCCCATAGCATTTAAAGGCTACAATAAAACTCTGCATTAACTTAGATAACATTTATTCGATTACTAGAGCTTCTCCAGGAGAATCCTGCATTGTAATCTGTTTTTCCCATGGGGCTAGATATATTCTTCATTTCCCAGGGTGCCACAGCCATGTGACCTGTGCTCTGATAAACTTCAGGCACACTTTACTGCTGCGCTGCAAGTTGGAGTGATATCCCCCCCTCCCCCTCACCCCCAGCAGCCGATCAGCAGAACAATGGGAAGAGAGCAAGATAGCAGCTCCCAGTAGGTTTCAGAATAGCACTCAATAGTAAGAAATCCAAGTCCGGCTTGGGACTCCTCCAGTTACATGGGAGTAGGAGAAACAATAGGTTAGCTGAAAGCAGTTCTAATGTGTAGCGCTAGCTGAAAGCTCAGACTCAGGCACACTTTACTGCTGCGCTGCAAGTTGGAGTGATATCCCCCCCTCCCCCTCACCCCCAGCAGCCGATCAGCAGAACAATGGGAAGGGAGCAAGATAGCAGCTCCCAGTAGGTATCAGAATAGCACTCAATAGTAAGAAATCCAAGTCCGGCTTGGGACTCCTCCAGTTACATGGGAGTAGGAGAAACAATAGGTTAGCTGAAAGCAGTTCTAATGTGTAGCGCTGGCTGAAAGCTCAGACTCAGGCACACTTTACTGCTGCGCTGCAAGTTGGAGTGATATCCCCCCCTCCTCACCCCCAGCAGTCGATCAGCAGAACAATGGGAAGGGAGCAAGATAGCAGCTCCCAGTAGGTATCAGAATAGCACTCAATAGTAAGAAATCCAAGTCCGGCTTGGGACTCCTCCAGTTACATGGGAGTAGGAGAAACAATAGGTTAGCTGAAAGCAGTTCTAATGTGTAGCGCTGGCTGAAAGCTCAGACTCAGGCACAAGGCACTGAGATGGCGCCTACACACCAATATTACAGCTACAAATACATTTGTTGGTACAAGAATAAAAGGTTAAATGGCAGAGGGAATTATTTGCTGTGTAACAGTGTCATTTAGAGATAAAAAATGCCCCATAAATATCATGACAGTGTCCCTTTAACCCCTTGCTGCAGAAGCGCAATATGACAAATAAAAGATTTTACTGTACTGTACGTGGTCTCTCCAGCCGTACGGGACTGGCAATAGAGGGAATATGACAGTGAGGAGCTGGAAGAAATATACGCAGGGCCGGTGCAATACTCAGTGAAGGGGAACACCAGCCTGGAGCTTAAGGTTAGTGATTGTAATGCAGTAATATCTCCCAGATATACACTTCCCTTGTCTTTTAAATGGACATTATACACCTAAAAAACACCTTTGCTACAACACAATAATGCAATAAATAGGACTTGTGTTGAAATTAAGTTCTGCTTATAGTTTTAATTAAAAAAGGAAAAAAACATCTTTTCCTATTCTGTTGCCATTATAAAGCACTATTTACACTAAGCTTACCCTCCCTTCCTTTATACACAGGGTAATAGGTTCAGAGCTCCCTATCTACCTTTCAGCTAACACTCCCCTCCCATCACTAAGTAGCGGCTTATCTGGGGCCTCTCAGTGGGACTGGTAATTAGTTTTATCAGCGTCTTTGCAATAGTGATCAGTGCTATAGTGAAACTGGCTTCTTATTCTTGTTTAGTGCTTTTATGTGTTAGAAATGCCTTTTGGATTATAATTTAATAGCATTACTTCCAGAATAAAGTTCAAGAAATGTACTTTTCCATGATTATTCTTTTAAAGGGAAACTGCTCTTTACCGTGCCTTTACACTAGTGATTTTCTTCATTTTCTTACTATTAAGCACTGGAGATGGAATATAATCACTCCTTACCGCCACTTTCAATAGGAAATTCCATACCTTGACTGCCAGCCCTTTCCTCCAGCATCAGTAGATATCTGATAATTCATCTAGAAAATGTATCCATTTGCCTTGTATTGATTTATTTATCGTTATCATGTTCCTTTTCTTTCTAATGAGAAAAAACATATTGCTTCCATTCAAGTGGCTGCCTTTTATAAAATACACATATATTTAACACTTTATAGCCTTTCGTCTTAAGAAAACCTTATTAAAAGGGTTGTTCAACTTTAATAGTAATATTCTGAGACAATTTGCAATTGGTCTTCATTTTTAATTATTTGTAGTTTTTTTTTAGTTATTTCACCTTTTGTTCAGCAGGTTTTCAGTTTGAAGTTTCAGCAGCTATCTTGTCGCTAGGGTCCAAATTACCTTAGCAACCAGGCTGTGGTTTGAATGAGAGGCTGGTATATGAATAGGAGAGGCTAAATAGAAAGATAAGGCATAAAAAGTAACAATAACAATAAAACTGGAGCCTCACAGAGCAAAAGGGTTTGGCTGCCGGGGTCAGTGACCCCCATTTGAAAGTTGGAAAGAGTCAGAAGGAAAATAATTTAAAATCTATAAGAATTCTATAAGATTGGGCATTCTATAACATATTAAAATCAACTCAAAACTGATCACGAAAACATATTACAGGTATGGGATCCCTTATCTGGAAACCCATTATCCAGAAAGCTCCAAATTACAGAAAGCCCATCTCCCATAGACTCCAGTTTAATCAAATAATACAGAATTTTAAAACTGATTTCCTTTTTTTTGGTAGTAGTAATAAACTGTAGTAATAAAACAGTAACTTGTAATTGATCCCAACTAAGATATAATTACCCCTTATTGGGGGCAGAACAGCCCTATTGGGTTTATTTAATGGTTAAATGATTCCCTTTTCTCTGTAATAATAAAACAGTACCTGTACTTGATCCCAACTAAGATATAATTACCCCTTATTGGGGCAGAACAGCCCTATTGGGTTTATTTCATGGTTAAATGATTCCCTTTTCTCTGTAATAATAAAACAGTACCTGTACTTGATCCCAACTAAGATATAATTACCCCTTATTGGGGCAGAACAGCCCTATTGGGTTTATTTAATGGTTAAATGATTCCCTTTTCTCTGTAATAATAAAACAGTACCTGTACTTGATCCCAACTAAGATATAATTACCCCTTATTGGGGCAGAACAGCCCTATTGGGTTTATTTAATGGTTAAATGATTCCCTTTTCTCTGTAATAATAAAACAGTACCTGTACTTGATCCCAACTAAGATATAATTACCCCTTATTGGGGCAGAACAGCCCTATTGGGTTTATTTCATGGTTAAATGATTCCCTTTTCTCTGTAATAATAAAACAGTACCTGTACTTGATCCCAACTAAGATATAATTACCCCTTATTGGGGCAGAACAGCCCTATTGGGTTTATTTAATGGTTAAATGATTCCCTTTTCTCTGTAATAATAAAACAGTACCTGTACTTGATCCCAACTAAGATATAATTACCCCTTATTGGCAGGGGCGATTCTGGACATATCGCCGCCTGAGGCGGCTCCTGGATGCCGCCTCCCCCCCCGCTCCCCAGCGCTTACCTTCTGAGCGCAGGAGTGGGTCCGGGGGCGGTGAGATCGCTAGTGCAGAGAGCGCAATTGCGCTCTCTGCACTAGAAGAGCCGAATTTCCGGTTTAAAAACCGGAAATTCGGCTGTTAAAGTTACCAGGAGCGGCTTTTTGCCGCCCCTGGTAACTGGGGCGCTTCTGCTGCCTGAGGCGAGTTTCTCGACTCGCCTAATGGCAGAAGCGCCCCTGCTTATTGGGGGCAGAACAGCCCTATTGGGTTTATTTAATGGTTAAATGATTCCCTTTTCTCTGTAATAATAAAACAGTACCTGTACTTGATCCCAACTAAGATATAATTACCCCTTATTGGGGCAGAACAGCCCTATTGGGTTTATTTAATGGTTAAATGATTCCCTTTTCTCTGTAATAATAAAACAGTACCTGTACTTGATCCCAACTAAGATATAATTACCCCTTATTGGGGCAGAACAGCCCTATTGGGTTTATTTAATGGTTAAATGATTCCCTTTTCTCTGTAATAATAAAACAGTACCTGTACTTGATCCCAACTAAGATATAATTACCCCTTATTGGGGCAGAACAGCCCTATTGGGTTTATTTAATGGTTAAATGATTCCCTTTTCTCTGTAATAATAAAACAGTACCTGTACTTGATCCCAACTAAGATATAATTACCCCTTATTGGGGCAGAACAGCCCTATTGGGTTTATTTAATGGTTAAATGATTCCCTTTTCTCTGTAATAATAAAACAGTACCTGTACTTGATCCCAACTAAGATATAATTACCCCTTATTGGGGCAGAACAGCCCTATTGGGTTTATTTAATGGTTAAATGATTCCCTTTTCTCTGTAATAATAAAACAGTACCTGTACTTGATCCCAACTAAGATATAATTACCCCTTATTGGGGCAGAACAGCCCTATTGGGTTTATTTCATGGTTAAATGATTCCCTTTTCTCTGTAATAATAAAACAGTACCTGTACTTGATCCCAACTAAGATATAATTACCCCTTATTGGGGGGCAGAACAGCCCTATTGGGTTTATTTCATGGTTAAATGATTCCCTTTTCTCTGTAATAATAAAACAGTACCTGTACTTGATCCCAACTAAGATATAATTACCCCTTATTGGGGGGCAGAACAGCCCTATTGGGTTTATTTCATGGTTAAATGATTCCCTTTTCTCTGTAATAATAAAACAGTACCTGTACTTGATCCCAACTAAGATATAATTACCCCTTATTGGGGCAGAACAGCCCTATTGGGTTTATTTAATGGTTAAATGATTCCCTTTTCTCTGTAATAATAAAACAGTACCTGTACTTGATCCCAACTAAGATATAATTACCCCTTATTGGGGGGCAGAACAGCCCTATTGGGTTTATTTAATGGTTAAATGATCCCCTTTTCTCTGTAATAATAAAACAGTACCTGTACTTGATCCCAACTAAGATATAATTACCCCTTATTGGGGCAGAACAGCCCTATTGGGTTTATTTCATGGTTAAATGATTCCCTTTTCTCTGTAATAATAAAACAGTACCTGTACTTGATCCCAACTAAGATATTATTAATCCTTATTGGATGCAAAACACTCCTACTGGGTTTAATTAATGTTTTATTGTTTTTTTTTAGTAGACTTAAGGTAAGTCCCCTTAAGACCCCTTATCCGGAATACCCTTGGTCCCGAGCATTCTGGATAATGGGTCCTATACCTGTATTAAACTTTATGCCGATTATCAATTTAAAAAAAACGACATCATAGAAATAAACCATAAACGCAATAAAAAAGTTAATATTTTAGTCCTTTGTGGCATAAATTCTCCAGTTAATAGAAGAAAGGTGCAGCGCCCCAATTACTATTCAAACCCTGCGGAAAGTATTAAAAGTGGGAAATTAATTTGGGCTTAAAGCTGAACGGTATATTAACGATGCAAAGAGAAAAGTGTCTCCTTCAGTCCCTTTTTATGATGAACTCCCCAATGATGTTATGAAAGAGTGCGAGTTACTAATCAGCTGTTAATCTGCCCGGGGTGCGCGGCGCTCTGTGCCTTCCTGGGAGTCACGCTCATAGATCACAGATAACAATGGCTCTCGCTCACACAGGGAAGCAGGGTACGAGATGCCAGGACTGAGTTGGAAAATAAAATTTAACGGTAAAATGAATTTCAGGGAATGTCTTATTATGGTATATTTGCAAATTTCTACGCGGCTAAATGGGTACTTTTTATCGAGCTGTTATATTTATAACCTGAGTGCTTACAGTATTTAGACTGCCCAATGGGCTTGGCTTAGGGAGAAATGCTGTATAATGATGCGTGGGGGCTCCTGATATCTATCCAGGCAGGGTAGGACTGGGGGTGTGCGGGTCCACTGGGGCCCCCACATACCCCCCACAGGGGCCCAATCCCTCCCCCCAAGCGTGCATGAGTAGACACAATCGGGGATAGGAGGTCAGTTGGGATTGGGTCTGGGCCGGCGGGGCCCACAGGGTTTTTTCCCACTGGCCCAGTCCGAACCTGGATCCATGAGTATATTGATAGGTTAGACAAAATAGCTCCTTTTTTTGTAACTTGTAATGATGAGCAGGGTCAGACTGGGCCCAGACCCAATCCCTGTTGACGCTTCCTCAGCCGTTTGTCTCCCTCCCCTGAAGTAAGTTTAACTTAAGTGCACTTGGGGGGGGGTTAGGGGAGTAGCGGGGGACGTGGGGGGCACCTTGGAGGGTGCAGGAGCGGCAGCCCCGGTGGGCCCTGCAACCCCTGCCGATGAGCTTATTATTTTGCCATTGTAGTGGAACTTCCACTAATATATTATATTTCACTAGTAGTATTCTTAGACAGTTTGCAATTGGTCTTCATTTTTTATTATTTGTAGTTTTTTAATTATTTCAATATTCATTCAGCAGCTCTCCAGTTTGGAGTTTAAGCAGCTGTCTGGTTGCTAGGGTCCAAATTACCTTAGTAGCCAGGGAGTGGTTTGAATAAGAAACTGATATATGAATAGGAGAGGGGCTGAATACAAACATTAGTTATAAAAAGTAACAATTACAATAAAACTGGAGCCTCACAGAGCAATAGATATTGGCTGCTGGGGTCAGTGACCCCCATTTGAAAGAGTAAGAAGAAGAAGGCAAATAATTAAAAAACTATAAAATAATAAATACTGAAGACCAATTGAAAAGTTGTTTAGAATTCGCCATACTATAACATACTAATAGTTAACCCAAAGGTGAACCACCTCTTTACGTGAGCTATTTTGCACATTATTTATTTAATATATTGCTGTTTGCTACAGGACCCAGTGCGGTTAGCTCACTGGAAGACATACAAAACTCAAACAAGTTTGTATTTATATTGTCAATTATGAGGCAAGCATGGCCTTAAAGGAACAGTAACATCAAAAAATTAAAGCATTTTAAAGTAATTAAAATATTATGTGCTGTTGCTCTGCAAAAAAACTGGTGTTTTTGCTACAGAAAAGCTACTATATAAATAAGCTGCTGTGTAGCCACGGGGGCAGCCATTCAAGCTGGAAAAAAGGAGAAAAGGCACAGGTTACATAGCAGATAACTAGTAGATAAGCCCCATATAATGGGGGTTTATCTGTTATCTGCTATGTGCCTGTGCCTTTTCTCCTTTGAATGGCTGCCCCCATGGCTACATAGCAGCTTATTTATATAAATTATAGTAGTCTTTCTGAGGCAAACACACCAGTTGTACCAGTGCAGGGCAACAGTATATTATATTGTAATTACTTTTATACACTTTCATTTTTTGGTGTTACCGTTCCTTTAAGGACGATGGCTGCAATCTGCTGGGTTTATCATCAAACCCATTCTTAAAAAGGCTACACTGGACCCATCCTGCCTTTCTAACTACCGTCCCGTCTCTCTCCTGCCCCCCCAGCCTCTAAACTCCTGGAACGTCTTGTCTTTTCTCGTGTAACTAACTCCCTCTGCCCCATAATCTGCTGGACCCTATGCAGTCTGGTTTTCAGCCTGCACCCCACTGAGACGGCCTTATGTAGAGGGGCAAATGATCCCCAGACTGCCAAGGCCAAAGGACGCTACTCGGTCCTCATTCTCCTAGACCTTTCCTCTGCTTTTGATACTGTCGACCATTCTGTCCTTATGCAGATTCTCTATTCTCTGGGTATCCGGGATCAGGCTGCACCCTGGTTCTCTTCCTATCTCTCTAACCGCTCCTTCTCTGTCGCTCTTACTAACAAATCCTCTACCCCGGTTCCGCTTAGTGTGGGGGTGCTGCTTAGTGTGGGGGTTCCGCTTAGTGTGGGGGTGCTGCTTAGTGTGGGGGTGCCTCAGGGCTCTGTGCTTGGTCCCCTGCTGTTCTCCCTGTACACTCTCTCTCTAGGAGACCTTATTTCTTCTTTTGGTCTTAAATACCACCTATATGCAGATGCACCCAGATATATTTAGACCCCCATGCACTAACTGCTGATGTACAAACCCAGATTGGTAACTGCCTCCTGGCTATCTCCTCCTGGATAAACCGACGCCAGCTCAAACTTACCCTAGCTAAAACAGAGCTCATGGTCTTCCCGCCCAAACCTGGCCCTCCTCCTCCTTTCACCATTACTATTGATGGCATGACCATCAACCCTGTAAATTCTGCACACTGCCTTGGGGTTATCTTTGACCAGTCTCTCTCCTTCTCTAACCATATTAATAACACTGCCAAAACCTGCCGCTTTTTCCTCCGCAATATTGCCAAGATACGCCCCTTTCTTTCACAAGCAACAGCTAAAACACTAATCCATGCCCTTATCCTTTCCCGCTTAGATTACTGCAATCTCCTACTAACCGGCCTCCCAGACTCCCACCTCTCTCCCCTGCAATCAATCTTAAACTCTGCTGCCAGGATCCTCCTGCTCTCTCCTAAGAGGGATCCTGCTCAGCCTCAATTAAGCTCACTAGCATGGCTGCCTGTCAAGCAAAGGATAGCTTACAGAATCCTTCTGCTGACATTCAAAGCCCTTCACTCCTCTGCTCCTCACTACATTTCTGCACTGGTCTCCCTACATGTTCCTGGTCGTCTCCTCCGCTCCTCTCAGAGCCTCCGTCTCTTTACACCATCCACACCCACTGCGCTCTCTCGTCTTAAACCTTTCTATCTCGCTGCTCCTCTGGAACTCTATCCCTGAATCCCTCCGTAGGGAAAACTCACCCACTCTCTTTAAGAAAAAACTCAGCTGTTACCTTCTGGGGCACTAAGACATTATTTTGCCCAGTCCTGCGCTTAAGGGCAAATGCCCATACCTGATGCACTCTTACCTTCCAGTTTGTGCCTGTATGTTACCCATCCACTCAGATTGTAAGCTCTACGGGGCAGGGACCTCCTTCCTACTGTGTCTCATACCACATGGCACTTATATATATATATATATATATATATATATATATATATATATATATATATATGTATTTATTGTATTTATTTATTATATCACTTGTCCTCCCTGTGTGTAATTTTGTATTCTGTAAGACTGTACAGCGCTGCGTACCCTTGTGGCGCTTTATAAATAAAGTTATACATACATACATACATCAGTAAAAGTGGGTGACTTCCCTCCTTGGGGGTAAGATCGAAAGCCTCGAACAGAGTGGGCATGTTGTCCAATGGAAGGACGGAATCTACAGTAAATTTTGAAGGTGCTCCTTGAAGTGCAGGAGGTACAAATGGGGTTTTACATTGTTAACTTGCATTTATTCTTGCATAGTTTTTGAAAATGTGCACACAAAAGAATTTTATTGTACACGTACCCAAGAAAGAATAAGAGGGAACATTGGTTCCCAGATAACATGTTCAAAAAGCTCTACAAGTCTGCCCCTCATAGGGAAAGCAAACTACACCAAATGAGAGGCTACAGCAAACTGAAGACTAATTATGAGTCACTATGAGAAAATAATGAGTTATCAATTAGTATTTATAGTCTAATGGGAAGGCAAAAGAATTCATAAGGGTATAAAGAAACTAAGGGACAGATGTAAGAACAAGATATAAGGGTATGGGGTCAGACTGGGGGAGGAAAGACCCCAGTAGGAAAAGAAATAGCAGCAGGTTAGGGCTGGGACTGAGTGTGTGGGGAGGTTGGGAAGGGATTTATTGCTAGAAATAACCCTAATTTATCTGCTAATATGGGAAGAAAGAGGGACAGGTGGGGGCCGCTGAATTGGAATATCTAGACATCAGCAGAGAGGTGACTTATGGGATAGGGAATTAATAAATGCAAATCGCTCCTGAGATCCCAACAGCGGTGTGCTGGGAAGCGAAGAGATGATGAAACGGGATTATAAATCCCAGGCGAAAACCAAGGAGAGGAGATTTTAATGACTCTACGAGAGACGAGGAAGATAAAAGGACCGGGGGTGAGCACCGCAGGGATTGGGAATCAGGAAAGAGATGGTGTTACACTGTAGCGGGATAGAGAAGGTGAGAAAATTAGCGTTCGGAGTACAAATAGGTACCAATGGGGGGACTGGTACAGTGTGCTGGGATTAAAGGGAAACTATTCTGAAGTAGGGATGCAACAAATCCAGGATTCGGCTTCGGATTCGGTCAAGATTCAACCTTTTTCGGGGGCCTGGACGAAATTGTAATCCTTCCTTAACCCAATTTGAATATGAAAATTAGGATTTGACTTGTTAATTGGCCAAATATTTTATGGAGGATTCAGCGTTCGGTCAAACCCAAAAATAGTGGATTCGGTGTATCCCTATTTACAATTGCTAAAATACAGTCTTTATTGAGGTATAAAGGGTTTATTTCTGACCACAAGTGCAGTTCCATTTGCACAAATTTCCCCGCAGTCAGTTGCACGTAAAACCCCTTTTATTATAGGTACTTGTATCAAATTGCGCTCCTTGCAAGTCCATATGGTTGTGTTTGGCGCCGCCCAGTCTGTCCTGTCTTCCATTCTGGATTGAATGGAATTCTGGGGGAAACCGCTGCATTGTTGGTACGTTGGTTGATGAGAACGGGGAAAAAGCAGAAATTTTGAACTCTTATTTTTCATCTGTCTATACATCTGAGGAGCCAGATAATGAAGGCTTCCCTTTTAATTTACCCAGTGCTAGTAATTTAGCTACTGACGCATGGGTCACTCGGGAGGAAATTCAAAAGAGACTTGAACATGTAAAGGTAAACAAAGGTCCAGGGCCGGATGGGATTCATCCCAGGGTATTAAATGAGCTGAGCGCTGTGATTGCCAAGCCTCTTCACATAATTTTTCAGGATTCGTTGAGGTTTGGCATGGTGCCGAGAGACTGGCGGATTGCTAATGTGGTGCCATTATTTAAAAAGGGATCTCGTTCTCAGCCTGAAAACTATAGGCCTGTTAGTCTGACATCAGTAGTAGGAAAGCTTCTGGAAGGGGTAATAAGGGATAGGATAGTTGAATACATTGCAGTTCACAATACTATTAGTTTGTGCCAGCATGGTTTTATGCGTAACAGATCTTGCCAGACTAATTTAGTTGCCTTTTATGAGGAGGTGAGTAGGAACCTCGATGCTGGAATGGCAGTTGATGTCATCTACTTGGACTTTGCTAAAGCGTTTGATACAGTACCTCACAGAAGGTTAATGATCAAATTGAGGAATATTGGCCTAAACATAATATTTGTAATTGGATAGAGAACTGGCTGAAGGATAGATTACAAAGAGTGGTGGTAAATGGAACATTTTCTAATTGGACCAGTGTGGTTAGTGGGTACCGCAGGGGTCAGTCCTTGGTCCTTTGCTTTTTAACTTGTTTATTAATGACCTGGAGGTGGGCATAGGTCACCCCTATAGATTAGAGGAACAGAGCTTCCATTTGAAGCAGCGTAGGGGGTTCCTCACGGTGAGGGCAGTGAGGGGGTTGGGGAATGCCCTGCCGGGGGATGTTGGGTAGGGGGTTCCTCACGGTGAGGGCAGTGAGGGGGTTGGGGAATGCCCTTCCTAGTGATGTGGTAATGGCAGATTCTGTTAATGCCTTTAAGAGGGGCCTGGATGAGTTTTTGAACAAGCAGAATATCCAAGGCTATTGTGATACTAATATCTACAGTTAGTATTACTGGTTGTATTTATATAGTTTATGTATGTGAGTGTATAGATTGGTTAGTATAGGTTGTGTGCTGGGTTTACTCGGATGGGTTGAACTTGATGGACAATGGTCTTTTTTCAACCCTATGTAACTATGTAACTATGTAACTATTGTGGCAATGGCAATTGTTTAATAGTGTCCTGATGTTATATATCTATGTATTTAACACATTTATTCTACAATGTGTCTTTTGATTCTGACTTTTGATTGTGACAGTATATCTAGAATTCCTGCCAAAAACCAAGCAAATACTAGGGTCAGATTAGCCTGCCCGGAATACGATATTGTGTCTAATGAAACATTTTTAGGGGAAAAAGCAAGAGTTCTAGGTAATATATAACTGGTGTGTATAATACAAATATATGAAAAATATTAATATTATAATAATAATATTAATTATTATGCACAAGGAGACATTATGGTGCAGTTTAGGAGGGGCAGTGGGACTGTACAGGGGCACAAATAGTTAAAATATCATCTAGGGAGTTTAGTTCTTCACGGAGAGATATAACGTAGGTGAATATATATTGTTAATGGGAAACATTAAAACTCAAGCAAGGACCCAGCACTTTATTGCTGCTAATTATGAGTTCTGTGTTTCCCCAATTGTATTTAATTGATTGTCAGCACTACATGTATATTCATGTCCTGTAAATAATGATCTGCATGGGAAATGAGCAATTTATCCAAACGCGTAGGAACAATACATAAAGTCTTCATTTAACAGGAATTCTATGAATGCCAGGACCATTCCGGTACTAATTATGTAAATATTTAGCCATTTACAAGTGCAGTGAGTAGAATGATTATGGAGTATTAGAACGATAGGAACTCTCCTTTCTGGCCAATGTCATCTGGATCGATTAAGAATGTAAACATGAAAAATGGCAAAGTATTTGTAGGAGCCTGGGAAGAGGATTCCAATAGGACAGAGAGAAAATATGGAGAACTGCATTGTAAAAAAGGATGGTCGGCCTATAGATTTGCTTGAAAGGCCAAGTATGTGGCTCTCCAGAGAGGAGAGGCTGGACAATTCTTTTGTAGACAGTAGTGATCTGCTGTAATTAACTGTGTTTATTTTACAACCTCCCAAAAAGAGAGGAGGACAGCAGATATAACATGGAAGATAGAAACAGTACAATGTGATGCAAATGGTAGAAGATGGAGACAGCTGAGCAAGATAGAGACCTCTGAGCAAGATAAAGACCTTTGAGCAAGATGGAGACCTCTGAAAAAGATGGAAGCATTAGGAGAACATAGAGAGAGATGAGCAAGGCAGGTACAGCATGGGAATTTGGGGACAGAGGGACAAGATGAAGAAAGTAGGGCAAGTTGGAAACAGGAAGGTATCATGCCAACAGTAGGGCATGATGTTAGCAGGTCACAATAAGACATGGAAAAAAAAGGGAAAATGTGGAAAGGCTGGACAATTATTTTGTAGACCGTTATGATCTGCTGTAATTAACTGTGTTTATTTTAAAACTTCCCAAAAAGAGAGAGGAGGACAGTAGATATAACGGGGAAGATAGAAACAGTAGAACGTGATGCAAATGTTAGGAGGAGATGGAAACAGCTGAGCAAGATAGAAACCTCTGAGCAAGATGGAGATCTCTGAGCAAGATAGAGACCTCTGAGCAAGATAGAGACCTCTGAGCAAGATGGAGACCTCTGAGCAAGATAGAGACCTCAGAGCAAGATGGAAGCAATAGGAGAACATAGAGAGAGATGAGCAAGGCAGGTACAGCATGGGAATTTGGAGACAGAGGGACAAGATAAAGAAGCTAGGGCAAGTTGGAAACAGGAGGGTATCACGCAAACAGTAGGGCATGATGTTAGCAGTAGGAGACGATAGAAACAGTTGAACAAAATGGAAACAGTTAAGGAAGATGGAGGCAGCAGAACAATATGGAGACTGTTGGGTTAGAAAGAGAGAATTGGGCAGAATGATAACAAAAGGGAAAGATGGTCACAGTAAGACATGGAAAAAAGGGAAAATTGAGAATATATAATAGTTGGATAAGATGGTAATAGTTTATATCAGTGTTACCAAACCAGTGGCCTTTTGCTGTTTTTTTCCGGACGGTAATCATACCTAAAACACCAACTCCATCATATGGTGAAAGTGGGGCTTAGTATCCCTGAAAAATAAACATATATCAATAAACAAAAATAAAACAAATAAGATAAAAGTAACTCGTTTACAGAGGATTCAGTATTTAATATTTAGAAGGGATTGGCCAAATCAGATCAGATCCAACCATGTGACTATCTCTACGTTCTGGAAAAAATTCTGCAGTGCCCTCATCTGCCTCTAACGACTTCCCATGTTGATCAATAGAGAATGAAAGGGGGGGGAGGCAGACCTCCTCGCTTGAGTTTGCCGTAGTCCTTGGATTCTATTATTACATAGATGTCATGAAAAGGACAAAATATTCTTTGTAGTACAAAAAAAATCAACCACAGAAATCTGAGAGAATGTCAGGGCAGGTCATTATATTCTGTTCCAGTTCTTATTGTCTCATTAAGAGGAGCCGGCCCCTTTCAAGTGTCTGTCGGAGGCAATAAAAACCCATTTCCTAACAAATGAATGCCCATTCCTCTCATACACACAGAACATTACACATTGTGCCTGCGAAGCACTGACATTGCCTGAGAATATTAAAACATCCCAATTAGTCCCAATGCAAATATTTTGTGGTTTTTATTTCATTTTTCTGGTTTAACAAGCGCCTAGAAAAGAGCAATTTCATTATCGCAGGCGAAGTCGGGAATAGATTGCAGCCTTCATTTCTCACTGACAGACAAGACTGACAGGCACCCACGAGTTTGGGTGGAATGTTTCTCTGTTTCTGTAAATAAACTGACGGCTTCAAATGATTTGCTACTTTGGGAACAAGGAGGAAACACGAGGGTTGGAGCCCCCCCTATAGATAGGGAATGTGGAGTTCCAGTAAATTAAGATGTCCATTCTAGTAGAAGGGTGCGCCAGATGCCCCTGTCTTTCTGAAGCTGGCCATACACTCTGCAGATCTGCACATTTGGCACTGTCTCCAAATTAGTGATATTTCCCCATGGTGGCTACCCTGGTGTTGCACCAACAATGTGATCACATGGTACCAGGAGGTGAATGCAACTGATGGGATCTTCCCAGCATCACAATCCATATCTGACCATGCATGAACCATACATGAGATGAAGTGGTCATGCTGTTGGCCCCATTGTTGGTCTGTATACATCTAGCTTGATGCTGGGGTCAAAAAGAAACACCTTCTCCCACCCCTAAAGCTGACTTTCTTATTAGATGTGGTTCTTACGTGGGACTTGGAGCTTTCTGGACTTGCCAAGCTCACTACTTTGGGTTTTGCTCCTTCAGAGAGCAAATAAATTCTTCTGGATGTAAATAGTTCTGCTTCTTCATCGTCCCCTTGTGTTTTTTATGAACAAATAAATAAGGTTAAAGAGACTGCCTCATACAGATAAAAGCAAACAAAACCCACGTAAATGGGATTTTTTTTAAGAGTATGGAATTTATTCTCAGAATTCCTTTTGTATGTTTTTTATGAAAAACTTCACAAGAAAGAATTAACATAACTCAGACCGACATGCCCCGACATGCCGGGCAATAATTACAACCAAAATTCACCCCCCCAGTCCACTGGCCAAATGTCCCGACTCTTCCTAGGACTGAAACTGCTGTTGTCCAATTGTCAAGTTCTTCATCAGGACATTTGTCCAGTGGACTGAGGGGAGGAATTTTGGCTGTATAATGTTGGAATTATTGGCCGGCATGTTGGTCAGAGTTATGTTTATCTTTTCTTGGGACGTTTTCAATAAAAAACATAAAAACCCTAAAGCAGACAGCCATACGTGCAGGTATCTAAAGGAGAACCCGTGCACAATAGATTTTGTCTGTCCCCTGGTTGAACTTCAGACATGTCACCGCAGAAATAAGGGAAGGTGCTGTAATTGGTTTCAATAACCCGTAATTGCTTGAGACATCATTTTATTTTATGGTTAAGTTAATATTAGCACTTGGTTTCTTGCTGACACCTCCACCAACCTGTTAGTTCCTCCATTAACAAATATTTGTCATGTGGATGGAGCAATTAATTCCCTTCTGCTCGCCAGAATATTCCATTAAAGACACGTGAAAAGGGGGGTTCCAGGGACATGCCCCAAAAAGGGTTATTATGGGGATATAAGAACAATTCTGCTATTTGTCCTTTGGCCTTGTCCCATTTGTCCGTGTTTTGATTCCAAAAGGCTATTGAAGAGCTATAAACAGTAGCTACAGTAAAGAAATAGTAACGGGGGGTCAGTGGGGAGCAGCAGGGGTGTAGCAACAAGGCAACAGACCCAGCAGCTGCTTTGGAGGGTGACCAGTAGCCACATCACTATATTTTTCTCCACTGATTTGAATTGGGACCCCAACATTTATTTTCCCACCCCCTCACCCTTTATTAGGGATGCACTGAATCCCGGCTTTTCTTTAAAGATTTGGGGGCACATTTACTAACGGGCCGAATGTGTCCGATTGCGTTTTTTTCGTAATGATCGGTAATTTTGCGATTTTTTTCGGCGTCTTTACGGCTTTTTCGTATTTTTGCGATTTTTCCGGCGTCTTTACGATTTTGGCGTAAAAACGTGAGTTTTTCGGCGTCTTTACGATTTTTGCGTAAAAACGCGAGTTTTTCGTAGCCATTACGAAAGTTGCGCAAAGTCGCGATTTTTTCGTAGCGTTAAAACTTGCTCGAAACGTCGCGCCTTTTAAGTTTTAACGCTACGAAAAAGGCGCGACTTTGCGCGCAAGTGTTAACGCTACGAAAAAATCGCGACTTTGCGCAACTTTCGTAATGGCTACGAAAAACTCGCGTTTTTACGCAAAAATCGTAAAGACGCCGAAAAAATCGCAAAAAAGTCGCAAAATGTTCCACGGTCCTGGCTAACTAGGATTCAGAAAGGGTTAAATCGGCGGGAAAATTTTTTTACTTCGCGCGCGGAAATTTTTAACCCCTTCCGATCCTAATTACCATATGTTAATTAGGATTTGGTCGGGATTAGGCCGAATCCTTCAGAGTGGGTTTGGGGGTTCGGCCTTGAGAAAGGCTCTTTGCCGAAACGTTGGGGTAATTCTCATCTTTGGCAAGTGTATCCGCTAACCTGTGTGTCTCTTTTTGCCTATGCACATTTTTGTGGTATGTATTATCTTACAACTTTGGGCCCGATTCACTAAAGTCCGAAATAAGGAGTGCTATTTATAGCATGCGTTAAAAATCTTATCACTTCTTATTTTTCACTCGATTCACTAAAAGGACACTTGTCATAATTAAGAAGCGATGTTCTTGGCGTTATTTATCTTGCGACGACATATTTTCAAGCAATATATTACGCAGCGCACAACATATTACGCAGCGTGCGATATTTTACACAGAGCGCAATATATTACCCACGTAACCATTACTTTCTGAAGACTACTGTTCTGAAAATTTTGCGCTCTGCCTAAAATATCGCACGCTGCGTAATATGTTGTGTGCTGCGTAATATATTGCTTGAAAATATGTCGTTGCAGGATAAATAACGCCAAGAACATCGCTTCTTAATTATGACAAGTGTCCTTTTAGTGAATCGAGTGAAAAATAAGAAGTGATAAGATTTTTAACGCATGCTATAAATAGCACTCCTTATTTCGGACTTTAGTGAATCGGGCCCTTTATGTGTTATTTTTTGTAATTTTGCAATTAAAATTGATTTCTGTTAAACCCTCCGTATATTATATAAAGGATTACTACTTTTTTAATACTACCACTGTGCTTGTGTTTTTTGTGTGCAAACCCTAATACTATTTATAATTATTGTCTTGGGTACCCTATATGGGGGTACAATATTGGGATTTTTGCACCAAACATCTGTATTGTTTTCTTGACTGTGAAGTGAGTGCCCTCTATTTATCTATATTTATTATATGAATCCCTACCCTTTAGTCTGCCTGCCAATCAGCACAGCACCCATAGATTTGCATGGTCATATGTTTACCCTAAGGTTTGTCAATGTACTATTTGTTTATTCAATTTTTTTTGCACTAGTCACAGCACAGGGGGTATTTTGATCCTTGACTGGTGTGCCAGTCTTCAAGTTGGCAGCATCCATAAAATTCTTATTGTAACTTGACTTACACTATATAAATAATATACAACAGTATATACTTCAGTCTTGAAAATACACAAAGCAAGCAGGCAGCCGCCATTTTGTTGGCACTGTTAGTAAGGCAAGCTTTGTATAACCCCAAAATCTTGTTTATGCGCCAGAAAGAGGGACCTGATGTCTATGAATTGGCTACATAATTAGATGGTGAAAAGGAAGGGGGAAAGTGAGTGCTGAATGGAAAGTGAAAGTAATTGTCTGCCCCTTGCCTTTATGCCATAGGCAGTTAATATATGATTGGCAGCTAAGATTTGAAGTGCCTTTATAATGGGTATGGATGTGGTTATAAAAAAAGGAAATTTGGGTTTCATCTTTAATTTAAAAGGGACTTTTATTATACAGCTTTTTATGTATGCTCTGTTGGCCTTTGTATCAGAGGAGTCATTGCTCCACTATCAACGCCCAAATGAATCATCTGCCCAATTGACTCTGCTGGAAATTGTGTGTATGGGAGTTTCTAGCCGGTCAGCCGTGCCGTTTAATAAGACTCACGCATTTATGTGTCTGACTTATTTCTCTCTAAATCTGAATGTTTTATCACAGTGAATGGCAGTTCGTAGAGAGCAAAGTGATTTGTTCATGTGTTGCGCAAGAGCAAAAATGCATGAAATCTGTCTCTCTATTACCAGTGTGTGTGTGCCTTTAAGTGGAATTGACAGGGTGCATCCAGTAATGAAGGATGGTTAAAAATAATAGTGCAGAAATGTAAATGGGTACAAGCCCCCAATGCCCCCACTTTAAAAAAAAATTTAATATAAAAAGCATTTCTGCTGGCAGAGAAGCACCAAAACCAATGGTAAAGCCTTCCATTAAATTTAGTGGACCTGACAACACTGATACATGTGGTTTTTATCCAATAAATTCTTGTCAGTTGCTCTGCAAATTAATCCTGGTGGCTTCTCCTCCAGCATATTTCTGCAGGCAGAAGGCATCTAATGATGGGCCTAAGGGCCACAAGCTGAATCTGTGCGACTGAATGCTCTGTTATACATATAGCTAGGATCTCAGCCATAAAGCAGGGCAGGACTGCTGCTTACAATGGGGGGATCAGATAGGATCTGTGCCACTGTGACAGAATGCTCTGTTATACAGATAGCTAGAATCTCAGCCATAAAGCAGGGCAGGACTGCTGCTTACAATGGGGGGATCAGATAGGATCTGTGCCACTGTGACAGAATGCTCTGTTATACAGATAGCTAGAATCTCAGCCATAAAGCAGGGCAGGACTGCTGCTTACAATGGGGGGATCAGATAGGATCTGTGCCACTGTGACAGAATGCTCTGTTATACAGATAGCTAGAATCTCAGCCATAAAGCAGGGCAGGACTGCTGCTTACAATGGGGGGATCAGATAGGATCTGTGCCACTGTGACAGAATGCTCTGTTATACAGATAGCTAGAATCTCAGCCATAAAGCAGGGCAGGACTGCTGCTTACAATGGGGGGATCAGATAGGATCTGTGCCACTGTGACAGAATGCTCTGTTATACAGATAGCTAGAATCTCAGCCATAAAGCAGGGCAGGACTGCTGCTTACAATGGGGGGATCAGATAGGATCTGTGCCACTGTGACAGAATGCTCTGTTATACAGATAGCTAGAATCTCAGCCATAAAGCAGGGCAGGGCTGCTGCTTACAATGGGGGGGATCAGATAGGATCTGTGCCACTGTGACAGAATGCTCTGTTATACAGATAGCTAGAATCTCAGCCATAAAGCAGGGCAGGACTGCTGCTTACAATGGGGGGGATCAGATAGGATCTGTGCCACTGTGACAGAATGCTCTGTTATACAGATAGCTAGAATCTCAGCCATAAAGCAGGGCAGGACTGCTGCTTACAATGGGGGGATCAGATAGGATCTGTGCCACTGTGGCAGAATGCTCTGTTATACAGATAGCTAGAATCTCAGCCATAAAGCAGGGCAGGACTGCTGCTTACAATGGGGGGGATCAGATAGGATCTGTGCCACTGTGACAGAATGCTCTGTTATACAGATAGCTAGAATCTCAGCCATAAAGCAGGGCAGGACTGCTGCTTACAATGGGGGGGATCAGATAGGATCTGTGCCACTGTGACAGAATGCTCTGTTATACAGATAGCTAGAATCTCAGCCATAAAGCAGGGCAGGACTGCTGCTTACAATGGGGGTATCAGATAGGATACAGGTATAGGACCCGTTATCCAGAATGCTCGGGACCAAGGATATTCCAGATAAGAGTTCTTTCCGTAATTTGGATCTCCACACCTCAAGTCTACTAAAAAATTATTTGATTAAAATGGAGTCTATGGAAGACGGGCTTTCCGTAATTCGGAGCTTTCTGGATAACAGGTTTCCGGATAAGGGATCCCATACCTGTAGCTAGAATCTTAGCCAATTTGCAATTGCAATTATGCAAAAACGTATGGTGACCTAACCATATGAATACACTACCCTATTGCAAGCGCAAAAGTAAACTTTTCAGAATGTAATTACATTTTTTTCTATTCAACTTGAAACAAAGTTTCTTGTAGGAAGACAGTTCTCTCCGCATGAAATGCAAGACTCGCATCTCTGTGCCCATTTTAAAGTCAGAGATCAAGAAAGAAAGAGGATCAGCCATAAATACCCACAAGTCTGGGATTTACAGAGCCTGGAGCTGTTCTTCAGCAGACAATAGAGATCACTGGGGGTTTTTATTTATATTTCTCTCTTCTTTCTGTCGGCTCATCCTGCCGCCTTGTTATAGGGGGTGATGCATGGGATAGTGTCGAGATTATAGGCTCATATTTATTATAAAGGCAACGTTTACTGGCCCCGATAGATTCTGATCTGTATTCATAAGGCAGACAGAGATCATCGCTCACAGTGACAGAAAGTGTCTTACACAGACCGCTAGTCTGGAGAAGAAATAATATCTCTGTATTTCCCACGGCCCATTTCTGCTGTGCTTGTAATAATGTTGTCCACTGCTATCTGCAGGGTCCTTCTTTGCAATGAAGGCCCACTATGGACCATTTGCATTGGGTCTTCTGGCCTCTGTAGAAACTTATGTGGGTTTGGCAAGTCCCTGTAGGCAAAAAGCAAGGGCTGTTCACCTTTGAGTTAATTATTAGAGAGTAATACTAGAGAGTATTATGTAGAGAGTTCTATTCCAGGATAATTTGCAATTGGTCTTCATTTTTTATTATTTGTAGTTTTTTAAATATTTCAATTGTTGTTTAGCGGCTCATCAATTTGGAGTTTTAGCTATTTGGTTGCTAGGGTCCAAATTACCTTAGAAACCAGGGAGTGGTTTGAATGAAAGACTGATATATGAATAGGAGAGGACCTGAATACAAAAATAAGTTATGAAAAGTAACAATAACAATAAGACTGTAGCCTTACGCAACAATAGTTTTTGGCTGCCGGGGTCAGTGACCCCCATTTGAAAGCTGCAAGAAGTTATAATTAGGGATGCACCGAATCCAGGATTTGGTTTGGTATTCAACCGGGATTCAGCCTTTTTTGGCAGGGTTTCGGCCTGGCTGAACTGAATCCGAATCCAGAAGGGTTAAATGTAAGGGGGGAAAAAAATTTGCCACGTGCGATTTTTACCCGTTCCCACTCCTAATTAATTTGATTTTGATTCGGTATTCAGCGGAATTCATCGGGGTGGGTTTGGCCAAACCCAAAAAAATGGGTTCAGTGCATCCCTATTTATAATTAAAGACCAATAGAAAACTTGCTTAGAATTGGTCATTCTATAACATACTAAAGCTAAAGGTGAACTACCGCTTTATTCTATATTTTTGATGGCCAATGGTAGAGCAATGTATTTCGGTTTTGGTTTCATAGTGGTACTTTTGGCTCTTCCGGTATATAAACAATATTCTCAATGGAGAAAGCAATAGAAACATTTTGGGAGTGATCTATTCATGGTGGTGGGGGGAATGTTAAAACTATGGGAAAAGTCTAGTAGCCCATAGCTATTTCTAATGTACAGCCCTAAACTAATTTAGGGCTTGGGTCATGGGCCAGATTTTTGTAGGACATCTTCTCACCTATACCAATCCCTTGATGATGTACCAGACTATACTCCACCTATCTCTGTTATCATCAGAGGAGTGGGTAAAGTAATATTGATGATAAATATTGGTTTAGGTCAGGTATTGGTTGGGAAATTTCCATCCCGTGCCACCAAACAGCAGCTACTTTTTAGTGGGTCCATTTAAAAAACAAAATTAAATGACATCTGATTGCTCTGGATTACTACAGCATGGCACCAACATGCATACACCGAGCAAACGTGTCAATGCAACGGCATCAGAAAAAGGCGTGGTTGTAGCAAAATATGCGCGGTTGTGTCAAAAAAGGTGCAGTCGCATCAAAATAGATGCGGTCTCTTCAAAAAAACGTAGTGCACGTCAAAAAAGACATGTGATACCCGTGTTTTGCGAATTTTTCCATGGTTTGCAAATTTTTCGCCCAAGCAAAACAGAACAGATTCACTCATCACTAATCATCACCTACTGAAATACACAGGGGGTCAGTTACAAAGACTGAGCAAAATTGCAACTGGGCAGTAACCTATAGCAACCAATCAGTGATTTCCTTGTGAAAGTGATAGCCTTGTTCATTCAGCTGCTGCTTGAGCAATAAAAGCAAATACCTGATTGGTTGCTTTTGGTTACTGCCCAAGTGCAAATTTGCCCAGTCTTTATAAATAAAAGCAACCTAAACATTTTCTGTAGTCTTGAACAAAAATCGTTATCTTCATGAAAATGAAAAATACAATATTTTCTCAAACCTGTGTTCTCCTTAACTGAACCGAACATGGCCGACACTTGATTTAATTATTATTGTATCCGTGCGCTTTATGCCCCTCGCCGTTCCTCAGTTCCTTAAATGCGAGTAAGTGGATTGTTTCGCCTCCCATTCTCCTCCGTAGAGCAGAGTTATTTATCATCAGGACTGCAGCATTGAGCTGTCACAGCAATATTGATGCAGCTGATTCTCAAAGTTTGGGTTTTTGGAGCCTAATATCGGGCAGAGAGCGCTGCTTCCCAGACTCGAGTATTGATAGAGTAATAAACTAATGCAAGGTGATGGCTCAGAGGTTTTTTTCCCCGGGTTTCTCTCTTTGATTCGGTTCACCATTCTTCCTGGAAAAAAAAAAGAAAGTTTCTGCAAATACCTGGAGGATTAATAATCTATATCATGTCAGATATTTCACTTATATGCTGACGGGGCGAGGGGCATCTCAGCCGCAAACAGTTGCTTTGTCAATATTGCATTTGTCTGTATTTATTTAGCGGAATTACCTGGATTGACTTACAGTAAATGTTATGTATTGGCCTGGCATTTTTAGGGGAAAAGATGTTTTCCCTGCTGTGTAACCTTAAAGTTACAGTTACAGAAGTTCCCCCAACAGCAGCATCTTTTCCTAAATACAACCAATGCTGGAGTATATTCTTTCCTTTTTAAATTAACGTAATTATCAAATACATATATAGTAAATATTCTTGAACTAGAACTAATCCCTCACCTTCCCCTCTGTCTGGCTAGGGTCCCTCTGTGGCTCCCCATTCTGTATGTTCCTCTCAACTTCCCCTCTGTCTGGGCAGGGTCCCTCTGTGTCTCCCCATTCTGTATGTGCCCCTCAACTTCTCCTCTGTCTGGGCAGGGTCCCTCTGTGGCTCCCCATTCTGTATGTGCCCCTCACCTTCCCCTCTTTCTGGGCAGGGTCCCTCTGTGGCTCCCCATTCTGTATGTGCCCCTCACCTTCCCCTCTGTCTGGGCAGGGTCCCTCTGTGGCCCCCTGTTCTGTATGTGCCCCTCACCTTCCCCTCTGCCTGGGCAGGGTCCCTCTGTGTCTCCCCATTCATTATGTGCCCCTCACCTTCCCCTCTGTCTGGGCAGGGTCTCTCTGTGTCTCCCCATTCTGTATGTGCCCCTCACCTTCCCCTCTGTCTGGGCAGGGTACCTCTGTGTCTCCCCATTCTGTATGTGCCCCTCACCTTCCCCTCTGTCTGGGCAGGGTCCCTCTGTGTCTCCCCATTCTGTATGTGCCCCTCACTTTCCCCTCTGTCTGGGCAGGGTCCCTCTGTGTCTCCCCATTCTGTATGTGCCCCTCACCTTCCCCTCTGTCTGGGCAGGGTCCCTCTGTGGCCCCCCATTCTGTATGTGCCCCTCACCTTCCCCTCTGTCTGGGCAGGGTCCATCTTTGCTTTCTCATTCTGTGGTTCTGCTCCATCAAACAGCTTATTTATTGACTGCAACATCTATAGAAATCATTCACTAACATGACTAGTCCTCACCTTTTGCTCTGTGGAGTAGAAGGAGCAAAGCCCAGGAGCATGGATACTGCCATAGACCTAAGTACTGGTAGGACATATTATGGCTTGGGTGTGTTGGCCAGGGCTAAATATTTTTCAGTTGAAAGATGCAGGGAGGTATGCAGTGGGGCCAAAGCAGTGATACAAAGATGGCAGCCATATTATTGAGAGTGTTTCACAATGTATACTAGAATTCCATATTGAGGAGGTCACTGTGAAGAACTCACCACTGTTTTATGATTCTACAGTAAACTCTCTCTTTTGGTTTATACGCCTACAATTCTTTACAATCTTATATTTGCCCAAGGAAAGATCAATTTGGCCACTATCTAGGCCTCAGCGACAGAAACTCTCCCTTGAAACCCGACCAGTGCCCATCTTAGAGAGCTCGTTATGGACCGAATTATGAAATTTCGGGCAAAGACTAGCAGGAAGCAGAGCTTATGCCATAGACCTAATAGACTTGAGAAATTGCTCAAAGCAGTGAAGCACGTTCATAGTTACTATGGTATGCAGAAAACAGTAATAGCCTATTTAATTAAATGTTAGTTCTTCTGAAACCCATTTACTTTCCCAAGGTTCAATATACATTATCTGGAACTGCCTGAGCTGAGAAATCATTACCTGATGATGAAACAGTAAAGTTCTATTCAATTGACTAAAAAACACATTTACCCTTTTATTTCATGCATTCATTTAACACTAACGGGTTTCAGGCAGCAGTGCTACACTGCAGGTGAGATTAAAGGGGATCTAAAGTAAAAAACAAAGGGCGGTTATTTTTTTCTACAATAGAGCGAAATAAGCCACTTTGTAATATACATTTATTTGTTTATCTCCTTATTTGCTACAGATTTGAACAAAAGAGATGCTCCAGCCAATGGGAAACAAGCAGCTGTTTGGTCAGAAATACCTGGGCAGGGGGGCTGCCCCTTCTCTAGCAGCAAAATCAGCAATTTGGTTTTAGTCTATAGGAAAGAATGAAAGTTGCAAAGGTGTTTACTGTGCTTATTGGTAGAAACATAAGTCTATTTTTAAAGCACAAAAGAGATTTTCAGAACATTTTGTCACCCGGAATGATTGAGCTCGGTGGTGGGCAACAAAGTTTTAAGGGAACTAGACCAACTGACCTGAAACATAAATAATGTTTCTATAAATATTATAAAAAAAAAAAAACATTTCTAAAGCCACAGAACAAGAGTGACTGTTACCCCAATGTTTCTATATATCTGTAACCTTGTTATGGGCTAAGGGGGCCCAGCCTGAAGGCCAGTTAGGGGGGGATTTGGGGTGAGTGCTTATTTGTGCCCTGGGTACCCCTGGAACTATAGCGGGGTGACCGTTACCCCAATGTTTCTATATATCTGTAACCTTGTTATGGGCTAAGGGGGCCCAGCCTGAAGGCCAGTTAGGGGGGGATTTGGGGTGAGTGCTTATTTGTGCCCTGGGTACCCCTGGAACTATAGCGGGGTGACTGTTACCCCAATGTTTCTATATATCTGTAACCTTGTTATGGGCTAAGGGGGCCCAGCCTGAAGGCCAGTTAGGGGGGGATTTGGGGTGAGTGCTTATTTGTGCCCTGGGTACCCCTGGAACTATAGCGGGGTGACTGTTACCCCAATGTTTCTATATATCTGTAACCTTGTTATGGGCTAAGGGGGCCTAGCCTGAAGGCCAGTTAGGGGGGGATTTGGGGTGAGTGCTTATTTGTGCCCTGGGTACCCCTGGAACTATAGCGGGGTGACTGTTACCCCAATGTTTCTATATATCTGTAACCTTGTTATGGGCTAAGGGGGCCCAGCCTGAAGGCCAGTTATGGGGGATTTGGGGTGAGTGCTTATCTGTGCCCTGGGTACCCCTGGAACTATAGCAGGGTGACTGTTACCCCAATGTTTCTATATACCTGTAACCTTGTTATGGGCTAAGGGGGCCTAGCCTGAAGGCCACTTAGGGGGGGATTTGGGGTGAGTGCTTATTTGTGCCCTGGGTACCCCTAGAACTATAGCAGGGTGTCTGTTACCCCAATGTTTCTATATACCTGTAACCTTGTTATGGGCTAAGGGGGCCTAGCCTGAAGGCCACTTAGGGGGGGATTTGGGGTGAGTGCTTATTTGTGCCCTGGGTACCCCTGGAACTATAGCAGGGTGACTGTTACCCCAATGTTTCTATATACCTGTAACCTTGTTATGGGCTAAGGAGGCCTAGCCTGAAGGCCACTTAGGGGGGGATTTGGGGTGAGTGCTTATTTGTGCCCTGGGTACCCCTGGAACTATAGCAGGGTGTCTGTTACCCCAATGTTTCTATATATCGATAACCTTGTTATGAGCTAAGGGGGCCCAGCCTGAAGGCCAGTTAGGGGGGGATTTGGGGTGAGTGCTTATTTGTGCCCTGGGTACCCCTGGAACTATAGCGGGGTGACTGTTACCCCAATGTTTCTATATATCTGTAACCTTGTTATGGGCTAAGGGGGCCCAGCCTGAAGGCCAGTTAGGGGGGGATTTGGGGTGAGTGCTTATTTGTGCCCTGGGTACCCCTGGAACTATAGCGGGGTGACTGTTACCCCAATGTTTCTATATATCTGTAACCTTGTTATGGGCTAAGGGGGCCTAGCCTGAAGGCCAGTTAGGGGGGGATTTGGGGTGAGTGCTTATTTGTGCCCTGGGTACCCCTGGAACTATAGCGGGGTGACTGTTACCCCAATGTTTCTATATATCTGTAACCTTGTTATGGGCTAAGGGGGCCCAGCCTGAAGGCCAGTTAGGGGGGATTTGGGGTGAGTGCTTATCTGTGCCCTGGGTACCCCTGGAACTATAGCAGGGTGACTGTTACCCCAATGTTTCTATATACCTGTAACCTTGTTATGGGCTAAGGGGGCCTAGCCTGAAGGCCACTTAGGGGGGGATTTGGGGTGAGTGCTTATTTGTGCCCTGGGTACCCCTAGAACTATAGCAGGGTGTCTGTTACCCCAATGTTTCTATATATCGATAACCTTGTTATGAGCTAAGGGGGCCCAGCCTGAAGGCCAGTTAGGGGGGGATTTGGGGTGAGTGCTTATTTGTGCCCTGGGTACCCCTGGAACTATAGCGGGGTGACTGTTACCCCAATGTTTCTATATATCTGTAACCTTGTTATGGGCTAAGCGGGCCCAGCCTGAAGGCCAGTTAGGGGGGGATTTGGGGTGAGTGCTTATTTGTGCCCTGGGTACCCCTGGAACTATAGCAGGGTGACTGTTACCCCAATGTTTCTATATATCTGTAACCTTGTTATGAGCTAAGGGGGCCCAGCCTAAAGGCCAGTAAGGGGGGGATTTGGGGTGAGTGCTTATTTGTGCCCTGGGTACCCCTGGAACTATAGCGAGGTGACTGTTACCCCAATGTTTCTATATATCTGTAACCTTGTTATGAGCTAAGGGGGCCCAGCCTGAAGGCCAGTTAGGGGGGGATTTGGGGTGAGTGCTTATTTGTGCCCTGGGTACCCCTGGAACTATAGCGGGGTGACTGTTACCCCAATGTTTCTATATATCTGTAACCTTGTTATGAGCTAAGAGGGCCCAGCCTGAAGGCCAGTTAGGGGGGGATTTGGGGGGAGTGCTTATTTGTGCCCTGGGTACCCCTGGAACTATAGCGGGGTGACTGTTACCCCAATGTTTCTATATATCTGTAACCTTGTTATGGGCTAAGGGGGCCCAGCCTGAAGGCCAGTTAGGGGGGGATTTGGGGTGAGTGCTTATTTGTGCCCTGGGTACCCCTGGAACTATAGCGGGGTGACTGTTACCCCAATGTTTCTATATATCTGTAACCTTGTTATGGGCTAAGGGGGCCCAGCCTGAAGGCCAGTTAGGGGGGATTTGGGGTGAGTGCTTATCTGTGCCCTGGGTACCCCTGGAACTATAGCAGGGTGACTGTTACCCCAATGTTTCTATATACCTGTAACCTTGTTATGGGCTAAGGGGGCCTAGCCTGAAGGCCACTTAGGGGGGGATTTGGGGTGAGTGCTTATTTGTGCCCTGGGTACCCCTAGAACTATAGCAGGGTGTCTGTTACCCCAATGTTTCTATATATCGATAACCTTGTTATGAGCTAAGGGGGCCCAGCCTGAAGGCCAGTTAGGGGGGGATTTGGGGTGAGTGCTTATTTGTGCCCTGGGTACCCCTGGAACTATAGCGGGGTGACTGTTACCCCAATGTTTCTATATATCTGTAACCTTGTTATGGGCTAAGCGGGCCCAGCCTGAAGGCCAGTTAGGGGGGGATTTGGGGTGAGTGCTTATTTGTGCCCTGGGTACCCCTGGAACTATAGCAGGGTGACTGTTACCCCAATGTTTCTATATATCTGTAACCTTGTTATGAGCTAAGGGGGCCCAGCCTAAAGGCCAGTAAGGGGGGGATTTGGGGGGAGTGCTTATTTGTGCCCTGGGTACCCCTGGAACTATAGCGGGGTGACTGTTACCCCAATGTTTCTATATATCTGTAACCTTGTTATGAGCTAAGGGGGCCCAGCCTGAAGGCCAGTTAGGGGGGGATTTGGGGTGAGTGCTTATTTGTGCCCTGGGTACCCCTGGAACTATAGCGGGGTGACTGTTACCCCAATGTTTCTATATATCTGTAACCTTGTTATGAGCTAAGAGGGCCCAGCCTGAAGGCCAGTTAGGGGGGGATTTGGGGGGAGTGCTTATTTGTGCCCTGGGTACCCTTGGAGCTATAGCAGGGTGACTGTTACCATATTTTCCTATACCTGTACCCTTGTCATCAAGTAAGGGGGGGGGGGAGCTGAACAAAGGTTGGACCTGCAAGGAAGTACTGAACTGAAAATGGCTGACAACCTCTGCCTTAGGATGTCATTGTCCACTTCATATTAAACCTTGAAAGTGAGCCTCCCTTTTAACTAGTGGAATATAAATTGTTGAGTGTCCCCAAGAGACAATGAATTAAGCCATAAAAAGTTTCTCTGTTACCCGTTAAGTCATTTTACAAGTGTAAGAGGCAGTTAATCAGGTAGCAGTGAGGTTACTCGCTTGCCACCAACCTTATTTATTTTAATCACCTTCTATAGGAAAAACAATAACATGATTTTGCTGAGGCTTAGAATGTCGCTGTAGTTTCGATTCCTTTGTTGATCTTGAGATTTAATCAAACAAGGGCCTGGCATTCTATTCCAAGGCTTGTTCAAGGTAGGCGACGTGAAAGGAGCTTTTATAATTCATACTAATCTCAGTTCATTGTGTATTATACTCTAACCGAAAGGCCTGCCAGTTAGTCAATGTATTATAAATCTGGATGGCTGAAATAATCTCTCCCATGAATGTTCAATATACACCCCATGTAAACAGACTTGATATACAAACCTTTCCTTATAACATGGTCCCTGAGTATTATATGGCGGCAAAATGCCCCTTCAGTCCTCAGATGTGGTTTAACTGGCCTGCACCTCCACAAGACAGGTTATATTCTTCTACATCCAGGGTCGGACTGGGGGGTGCAAGGCCCACCGGTGCTGCCGCCCCAGGGGCCCTGCAGGTGCCCCCGCCAAACGGGTCCTCACATCCCCTAACCCCCTACAGGGGCCCCCACTGTGCTTCCCTAACCCCCCACATGGTCCCCCATCCGACGTCCTCCCCTGAGCACACATAAGTTTAACTTATCAGGAGAGGAACAGTCGGCTGGGGGAGTGCCGGTCTGGGCTTCCGGGGCCCACCGGGTTTTTTCCTGGTGTCCCAGCGGTCCAGTCCGACCCTGTATACAAGTACCAAGGAACTGCAATGTATCGTAAGATCACTTTATATATATATATATATATATAAGGCACTGGAACATTCACACTTACCTTTAGATCTTTGAAATGAGGGAACCGCTTGGCATTAGAAGAGCAGATGTTCCATCTTGATATAAAAAAAACTGGGTTATAACTGTGAATTTGTTGGGCCCTCCCAGAAGAATGTGTGCTAGAGAATACAATGGATTAAAGAAAGGGCTGGATGCTTTATAAAAGGGGTGGTTCACCTTTAAGTTAACTTATATGCCCCATTCTAAGCAACTTTTCAATTGGTCTTCATTATTTATTTTTTATAGTTTATAATTATTTGCCTTCTTCTTCTGCTTCTTTCCAGCTTTCAAATGGGGGCCACTGACCCCGGCAGCCAAAAACCGGTTGCTTATGTTACTTTTTATTAGTTATTTTTCTTTTCAGGTCCTCTTCTATTTACTGTACATACAATTTTTTCATTCAAACCCCTCTCTGGTTGCTAGGGAAATGTAAACCCTAGCAACCTGGTAACTGCTGAACTGTCCAACTGGAAAGGAAAGCGGAAAAAAAGTGAAACTGGAAACAAAAAGGGAAATAATGAATGAAAAAAAAACATAAAAAATGAAGACCAATTGCAAATTGTCTCAGAATATTACTCTCTATATCATACTAAAAGTTAACTCAAAGATGAACAACCCCTTCAACAAATAAAGAAAGACAATGATACTCATTGATACTAGTTCAGTGCTGCTTCAAGTACTAATTTTTGCAGTCACCCTAATTACCCCCCTCTCACCCCCGTCCAACCACCTCCCCCAAGTGCACATACAATTTAGTTACCTTCAGACGTGTCATGGGAGGAAAATCAACGGCCCGGGGGTGCACAGTGGGGATCTGGTCTAGGCTGTTGGGGCCCACTGGGTTTTTTCTAGGGATACACCAAACCCAATTTTTTGGATTCGGCCGAACCCCCAAATCCATCGTAAGGGATTCGGCCGAAAACCGAACCGAATCCTAATAAGCAAATGCTAGTTAGGATTTAGAAGGGTTAAATTTTCCACTTTCGTGTTCCATTTAACCCTTCCAAATCCTTATTAGCATATGCTAACTAGGATTTGGATTCGGTTCTAGGACCAGGGTCGGACTGGGGTGTGGAGGGCCCACCGGGGCCCGTGCCCAAAGCGTACCCCCCCAGGGCCCTCCCAACCCCCTTTGCAGGGCCCCCCCTAACCCCCCTCGCAGGGCCCCCCACCCGACGACCTTCCCCGAGCGCATAAATATAACGCGTCGGGGCAGGGGGAGCACCGCAAGGGTCGGGTCTGGGCCGCCGGCGCCCAACGGGATTTTTCCCGGTGTCCCGACGGCCCAGTCCGACCCTGTCTAGGACTGTGGATTTGGGCGAATCCGATCCCTGCCGAAAAAGGCCGAATCCTGAACCGAATCCTGGATTTGGTGCATCCCTAGTTCTTTCCCAGTGCCACATTAGCTCAGTCCAACCCTGTTGCTGGGAACTGAGTGAGCAGAACCCAGAGGAACTGGTATAGGGCAGAAGCAGAAAAAATGATAAACATGGGTGCTCTATGGGGGCGACGTAGCGGCACGGCAACATTTTTTGTGGGGAATATCAACCTTTGGGCCAGATTCAATTCAGTAAGAGAAAAGTTTAACGTGAAAATTTATGGACAAGATTCAATTTGAGAATCTTACGGTTTATAACATGAAAACTCTATTAAAGTCTATGGGAAAAAAACTGGAACCAAATTAGGAGAACAATTATTTCCTTGATAAGAAGTGATAAACCCTAAGGTAACTTTTGCTTGCTGAACTGAATCTGGCCCTTTGTGTGAAAAACCACTTCCTGTCAGTGTCCCTCACAGCTTCCTGCTCAGCTACATCTTCCTTCTTGCCAGGTAGGTATTTTTTCCCACCAAATGGGGCTGCTAATCTAAAGCTCAGGCAGGTGTACACACTAGGCCTAAGGCACACATATTGGGCTACTTTATGGAGCCTTGGCAGGTTTGTACTTTGAAAACTAGACAACTGTTTCCCTAGTGTAACTGGCATACCTCTCCCAATGCATGTTGGGTAATGTAGTTTGTGTTGAACAATTAGCCCACAGCCAAGGTACGTGTAAAACTACATTACCCAGCATGCAATAGGATTGGTGTAGGAAGAAGCTCCATTTTCTACTCAGCTCTGCTGCTGTTCTCAGCCCCAACCTGTCAGCGTTACAGCCCACTTTGTGCTCAGCCTGGTATGATATTGTACTAATACTTTGTGCTGTGATGTGGGGGGGCTGACATTTGTTACTTTTTTTTTCTTAAACTATAACTCTTAGGGGGGAATTCACAAAAGTGGTGATAGATTTGTCGGATTTTCCACCTAATTCACAAACCTCTATCTCCACTTTTGTGAATTTGTCTTTTAAACAGACAGTTTTCAGATTTAGTCATTTTCCCGACATTTTTTTATGAATTTGCCTTTAGCTGTTAGTAAATCTGTCGGTGCCACAAACCCAGTCCCACAGCGACAGGAGCCTCGGGATAAGGAATTTACCCGCAGGATTTGGCATTTCATACGCCATTTATCATTTCACTTTGGGGCATTTCCTGAGGGGTCATTTTAGTTTGCCCAGGGAAACTATACATCTGAGCTTTCAGAAGGAGCCAGTGCTACACATTAGAACTGCTTTCAGCTAACCTATTGTTTCTCCTACTCCCATGTAACTGGAGGAGTCCCAAGCCGGACTTGGATTTCTTACTATTGAGTGCTATTCTGATACCTACTGGGAGCTGCTATCTTGCTCCCTTCCCATTGTTCTGCTGATCGGCTGCTGGGGGTGAGGGGGGGGATATCACTCCAACTTGCAGCACAGCAGTAAAGTGTGCCTGAGTCTGAGCTTTCAGCCAGTGCTACACATTAGAACTGCTTTCAGCTAACCTATTGTTTCTCCTACTCCCATGTAACTGGAGGAGTCCCAAGCCGGACTTGGATTTCTTACTATTGAGTGCTATTCTGATACCTACTGGGAGCTGCTATCTTGCTCCCTTCCCATTGTTCTGCTGATCGGCTGCTGGGGGGGAGGGGGGGGGGGATATCACTCCAACTTGCAGCGCAGCAGTAAAGTGTGAGTGAAGTTTATCAGAGCACAGGTCACATGGCTGTGGCACTCTGGGAAATGAAGAATATGGCTAGCCCCATGGGAAAAACAGATTACAATGCAGGATTCTGCTGGAGAAGCTCTATTAACTGATGGGTTTTGTAACAAACATGTTTTCCCATGACAGTGTTCCTTTAAGTCAATAGACTCAGGCACAGGCATTTTCTCTGACATTACATTAGCCTAATGAGGTCCTTGTTAGCAACCAATATGGCAGTTCCCATTCACAGGACTCAGCACCGAGGGATGGTAAATCACTTTTATATACGGGATATACAACCTCCTTAGGATCTAGAAACCAGATAGAGATTCCCCGCGGGGGGCTTAAGCAGTTGATTGTTTTGGTTTAGCAAACACAGCTGGTTCCCCTCTCGAGTCCCACCAGGCAGCGCAGTTATTTCATCCTCATTGTAATTCAAAGATCCTCCGTATAAACCTTCCGCGCCGAGCAATCCCCGAGCAGCCGGCCACGGCACAACGCTGTTAATTCTGCGCTCTCCAAGGACAAACGCTGCAACTCCCCATCATTGTGTAACTATTGATAATAAGAGGAACGTGCGCCACCGGGTTCCGCCTAAAGCCAACTGCATGATGCGCTGCAGACGCCACCGCCAAATTCACATTCACTCCAAGCCCCCTGGATGTGGCTGCGCACATCAACATTGTTAATCTTCCCTCATGTGTGAAAAATAACCCACGCCGCGCTCGCCACACACTCAGCACCTCAAGCAACGCACGTAGATCGTTTTCCGACATGGAACAGACTTAGCGGTTATTCATATTCTCTTTTGTCGTCGGAATGTCCTCAGGAAATCACAGCATCTCGGAGGATGAACGCGGTGCTGATTTGTTTATTTGCTTGTAGAGTAGAAAGAGTGGGGTTTTACGACTCGGTAGAATACACAGAAACACCCTGCTGTACAGTCACAGCGTTTATTCGCATATTTAACTGTGATCGGATAGACAGAGTACTGAAAGGAGATGAAACCCCGAACAAAAACATTTTGCCTATTGAAAAAAAAAAAAATTATGTGTTGCATGCTTCCCAAGTCTACTGGTTTATTCTACATTGTTTCAAGAGTCAGAACCAGCAGTGCAGAGAAGAGAAAGGGACAGACAGACACAGTGACAGTTATACATAACTATAAGCCTAGTGAGAATGAGGAATGAATGGATATTGGGGAGTTGTATCAGGAGTCAGAACCAGCAGTGCAGAGAAGGGAAAGGGACAGACACAGTGACAGTTACACATAACTATAAACCCAGTGAGAATGAGGAATGAATGGATATTGGGGAGTTGTATCAGGAGTCAGAACCAGCAGTGCAGGGAAGGGAAAGGGACAGACACAGTGACAGTTACACATAACTATAAACCCAGTGAGAATGAGGGATGAATGGATATTGGGGAGTTGTATCAGGAGTCAGAACCAGCAGTGCAGGGAAGGGAAAGGGACAGACACAGTGACAGTTACACATAACTATAAACCCAGTGAGAATGAGGAATGAATGGATATTGGGGAGTTGTATCAGGAGTCAGAACCAGCAGTGCAGGGAAGGGAAAGGGACAGACACAGTGACAGTTACACATAACTATAAACCCAGTGAGAATGAGGAATGAATGGATATTGGGGAGTTGTATCAGGAGTCAGAACCAGCAGTGCAGGGAAGGGAAAGGGACAGACACAGTGACAGTTACACATAACTATAAACCCAGTGAGAATGAGGAATGAATGGATATTGGGGAGTTGTATCAGGAGTCAGAACCAGCAGTGCAGGGAAGGGAAAGGGTCAGACACAGTGACAGTTACACATAACTATAAACCCAGTGAGAATGAGGAATGAATGGATATTGGGGAGTTGTATCAGGAGTCAGAACCAGCAGTGCAGAGAAGGGAAAGGGACAGACACAGTGACAGTTACACATAACTATAAACCCAGTGAGAATGAGGGATGAATGGGTATTGGGGAGTTGTATCAGGAGTCAGAACCAGCAGTGCAGAGAAGGGAAAGGGACAGACACAGTGACAGTTACACATAACTATAAACCCAGTGAGAATGAGGAATGAATGGATATTGGGGAGTTGTATCAGGAGTCAGAACCAGCAGTGCAGGGAAGGGAAAGGGACAGACACAGGGACAGTTACACATAACTATAAACCCAGTGAGAATGAGGAATGAATGGATATTGGGGAGTTGTATCAGGAGTCAGAACCAGCAGTGCAGGGAAGGGAAAGGGACCGGGACAGTGACAGTTACACATAACTATAAACCCAGTGAGAATGAGGAATGAATGGGTATTGGGGAGTTGTATCAGGAGTCAGAACCAGCAGTGCAGGGAAGGGAAAGGGGCAGACACAGTGACAGTTACACATAACTATAAACCCAGTGAGAATGAGGAATGAATGGATATTGGGGAGTTGTTTCAGGAGTCAGAACCAGCAGTGCAGGGAAGGGAAAGGGACAGACACAGTGACAGTTACACATAACTATAAACCCAGTGAGAATGAGGAATGAATGGATATTGGGGAGTTGTATCAGGAGTCAGAACCAGCAGTGCAGGGAAGGGAAAGGGACAGACACAGTGACAGTTACACATAACTATAAACCCAGTGAGAATGAGGAATGAATGGATATTGGGGAGTTGTATCAGGAGTCAGAACCAGCAGTGCAGAGAACAGAAAGGGATAGACAAGAGACTGCTTTCAGTAGCAATAACATTTACAAATATCATTCAAACCATTGATATTTGTAATTAATGTATATTGGGAAGTTTCTTATCATTAAAATATTTGCAGATTTTTTATTTTTTGGTGTAAAGGCAAACTTCGCCAAACAAGTTGACATTGGCAATAAGAAAAAAAGAATAACAAAAAAAATGGCAATGTGTTATTTGCTTTCTGGGTCAGTGACCTCCAACAACCACATCGCAATTCTAGCTGCAGGGCAGAAAGTGGCAGCACTGGAAGGCTTGTAGCTTAATGAGTGTAAATAATAAAGAAAAGTTGTTTAGAACTGACATATCACTAACATTATATTTAAAGGTGAACTTACACGTGAATCAAGCACTTTTTCAAATTGCAGAAGGGAATAAATTCCTTTGACTTTATTCTGCTTACAGCAGACTAGCACTTTGTGTAGCATAAGGTTGCCATCGGTCCCCGATTTATGGGGACTGACCCCATTTTGAGTTTCCTATCCCTGTGGAAAATTGATCCTAGCAAGCATCCCCAACTCTTAAAGCTGTTCCCCTGGCAACAGAGCTGCTCCCCCAGCCAATTGTTGGACAGGAGGAAGGAGTGATCTTCTGTCACCTGACCCCTTCCCGCGTCCTATAAACTTCTCGCGCTAGCTTTCCTGTTGCTGTAGGAAATGTATATATATACTGTAAATGTATTTTGCAGCTTTTCTTGGGAAATATATTAAGATTTAAATAAGTGGCTGTGATTTTGAGTGGGTGTACGGCAATGGGGGAGTGGTCAAAAAGTGGGTGTGGCAAACATTCTTTTTACACTGAGCACTGTTTGTGCCGCAGGCCCATTTCTGCAAATCTGGTAACCTTAGTGTAGCAAATAGGTAGGATAAGGATCTTTATCACCCTCGTGACATAGGGTGAATTGGTATCTGCCCTTTCCTCTTCAGTCTCTTACCCCCTACCTGTTCTTTCATGTCATCTCTCTCTTTTCTTTGTTTTTGCCACCTACTCTTATTCATTATCATGGTTCCACAGTTGGTTATACAGAGGGACGCCATCTATGTGATTCCTGTCAGGGGCCCCGCCCCAGTGGTACCCCAGATTTGTTATCCATGTAGGGGTTACCTTGGGAACGGCTAGGTGGGGATGTGGGCTCGGTTACAGGGGACTAACATTTATTTAAAGGTGCCCATACACCTTCAGATCCACTCGCTTGGCGATGTCGCCAAGCGAGTGGATCTTCTCTCGATATCCCCCGCCAACGAGTGGGCGATATTGGGAAAATCCAGGCTTATTGGGTCATTTGGCCCTGGGGTCAAACATTCCAATTATCATGACGGGTATAGGCACAGTCTGTTCAGGGACTGCATCAACGAGCCGATGCGGTCCCCGATCCAACTAGATTTTTGAACCTGCCCGATCTATATCTGATTGATTTCAGGCCAGATATCGGTCGGCAGGCCCGTTGGGGACCGATATCGGCAGCTACAATCGGCCCGTGTATGGGGACCTTAAGACTCTACCTAATTGGCTGGGGCAACTCCTGGGCAGACAGTAATGGGTAAACAGAATGCCCCAGGTACATTGATGGGGTTCCACATCCAACACAACCCCCTTTTCTATCCAATCAGGGTCCCTGTACCGGAGGGAAGAGCCTGCAGCCTTCACTTCTCTATTAAAACAGTGCGTTTCAAGAAACAGTCTCAGTTCTCCGTTACTTTCCAGTTCATCAGATTAAAGACCAATCTTCCCCCGTGCTGTTTATTTATCTGCACGTATTTATATATTTCTAAGAGAAATGCAATTTCCATCTTTTTTTCACCCCATGGCTTTTCATTTAATGTTCCTGCTCGGCTGCAGACTTTCTTTTTTTCTGAATCTGTAAACATAAATCAGAAGAAACAACCGTACGGGCGAATATATTCCCCGCTGTTATTTTATTTGCCGAAACTTGATTGCTTTGCAAAAGAAAAACAATTTATGTTATTATTCTACCTATCAGTGAAATATGTGTTAAATTCAGGAATATTCAAAGACACATAAACCATTTCTGCTGCGCCGGTGCCGAGAAAGAGCCGAGAACATTAAGCAGAGTCTGCCATGCAGAAAGCGCTCGCTCCTACTTGCAGCGGCACGAGGATCCTGGGAAAGCCGACTGCGCCTTTTTTAGTTAAGGAGGACACGTCCAAACAATCATCCATCCCAGGGGCCCCATGGGGTTACAGTACGTCCCACACTGGGGCTAGGGTTCCTTTCACTTCCAGATCTTCTAATGCAGATCTGTCAACTTTAGTTGCTACAATGTTTGGGGACTTGCGCAAATTTTGAGGGGCATGGCCTAATGACATCATCGCACATTCGCAAAGAACGGCTGGACGCATTAGAAAGGATACTGCTCCCGTGCAGGAGGCCCTTTACAACTACTGTACATGCAATGGGGTTTTTTCATGGAAACATTCAAAATTCTGGGGATTTGCTTAACGTTTTGGAACCAGGGGAGGGACCCCTAAATCTGGCAACACCCAGGATTATAGGGGGGAGTTGACAGCTCTGCTAATGTCTTATGTGCAGAGTGATAGAAGCAGGGTCGGACTGGGAGGTACAGGTCCCACCGGGGCTTCGGGGGAGGGAGATGGCGGATTGCGGGAGCGCTTTGGGGGGTTTGAATCAGGGCCGGCGGGGGCCCACCAGGTTTTTTCCCGGTACCCGACTCTGGATACTAGGCATCAACAGATTCACTGTCTACTGTTGGAAAACTAAAAGATAGAGATGCCATTGTTTGGTGATTCAGTTAGTAGGGTTGATCCCTGGCCAGTGTTTTACTGACCTAGCTGGTAAAATACCACCAAGGCTGGGGCCAGTATTACTAATGCCAGTAAGGCAATGTACTTGCTAGTAAATTTGTAATAACAAACCGGGAAAAATCCCATTGAGCCCCGGCCCTAGTGGCCCCGGTGACCCAGACCTGACGCTTGCCTCCGCCCGACCTTTCCTCCCCTGACGCATTAAACTTACGCACAATCAGGGCAGGACGTCGTGTGGGGGACCCTGTGGGGGGTTAGGGAACGCAGCCAATGGGGACACCTGCAGGGCCCCTGGGGCGGGAGCCCCGGTGAGCCCTGAAACCCCCAGTCCACTCACCTCTTGCACTTGGCTTCCATAGCACTGCTGATGACATTGCCTCGCCCCATTTGTGTTATTACCACACCCTTAGTTCATAGACCCGCCTCCTTATGAACCCTAGTCAGTATTGAGGTGGCAACCCCACCTACCAAATATTTCAACTCTCCTGAATTTTTGGCCCAGTGCAGTAACAGCCCTGTCTCCTTCTTCCAATGGTTTTACTTATGTTAACCCTTCATTGCACAGGTCTATTAACACTTATAAAACAGTCTTCCTGTTCTTTCATGCCATTTCTCTCTTTTCTTTGCTTTTGCCACCTACTCTTATTCATTATCATGGTTCCACCTCCAAAGATGAAACAGTTGGGTATACAGAGGGACGCCATCTATGTGATTCCTGTCAGGGGCCCCATCACAGTGGTACCCCAGATCCATGTAGGTTACCTTGGGAACGGCTAGGTGGGGATGTGGGCTTGGTTACAGGGGACTAACATTTATTTAAAGGTGCCCATACACCTTCAGATCTGCTAGCCAAGCGAGTGGATCTTCTCCCGATATACCCCACCAACGTGTGGGCGATATCGGGAGAATGCAGACTAATTGGGTCATTTGGCCCTTGGGTCAAACGTTCAAATTATATAAATTATTATTATTATATTAAATTATATAAAACAGTCATTTGCAGAGCTAGCGGTGTGATAGAGGCTTGGCCACGGGTGTAACTGGGTGTAGTTGGGGTATAACTGGGCTTGGCCAAAATGCCCTTGAAAAAGTATTAAGGCTGCTTGATATCTTTGCCCCATCATTACACAAATGCCTGCGCAGCAAAATCAAAGGGCGTGATGTTGAAATTCTAAGAAGCACGTTTTTACGTCATTTTTATTTTTCCAATGACATTTCAACCGTGATCTCAATGACATTTTTACAAGTTGTAAAATATCAATTTCTTAATCTATTTTTACCAAATAAGTTGAAAATTCCATTTCAGCTGGCCTTGCCTGGCTGGAATTTTTCATTACTACCAACTGAGTAGTAATAGTGAAAAAGGCATATTTATTACTGTGTGAACCCCTGTTAATAAACATCTTTCCCACAATCCCATGAGCGAAATAGTTTGATACTTTCCTACCTACACTTTATATTTGTGATAAAATATCGTTCAGAGGCGGAGCTGTGACGTCGGGGGCGGGGAAGAGGTGGGGTTGTGACATTGCGGGGAAGAGGTTGGATCGTGACGTCACTGGGAGGGGCTATGATGCAGCGTCTGGTGATTGGCCAATCGCCACGTCAATGTTAGTGAGTCCTGACGGTTTTTCCTAATTTGGGAAACTGGCCAGGAAGTTTTGACCCGGACAGCCCGGGAAGTCTAGGTCAAAACTGGACAGGTGGCAACCCTAGTAATATGGCCATGTGTATAAGTATTTTTGGGCAGTTTACTGATTGACGCAATTCTTTGCCCCTTTAGTATGTGACTCCGAATTCTGACTTTTCCCCACTTTGCACATAGTATCTGTGCCTGGCCGTGTCCAATGTACCTCATCATTCGCCCTGAGCTGTAAAATCCCCCATTTATATTCCTCACATACTGGAGCTGAATATATATATTTTCTTTTTTTTTTGTAACACCGGCATGCCGCTGATAGAGCGCAAATTGAATTCTGAGTTCAGGGGATATTTTACTTCCCATTAGTTATCAAGTTATTTTCATTTTACAACACAACACGGTTGGTTCAATTTATGGGGGAATCTGCGGCAGCTTGTGGCTCTATCTCTGCCAGCAGCAAATTCCTTTCTGCACCCTAATGGAGAGAGAAGAGCAATACACTGGCACGGAATTACCCAGCTCTGCCGCTGCCCTGGGCTGTATGGGGAGCTAAATTGCTGTGTCAAGTGAATAAACTATGCCCACATCCCAGGGCCTTTTTTTAGAAATGGCTTTATAGCCACTGAACTATCATAAGGTTACTGCTAGCAACTCCAATATATTTGGGGTCACACAGGAGATTTTTCACCCCAGTAAGGCTCATAAACCAAACTCTTAGTCCACACCCATAAGTTTGTTTGTATATATTTAGGACGTGGGACGAGCCCAATGGGCAGGGCAGTGAACACATTGTTCACTCTCTTTGGAGTCCAGTCTATGGAGAAGATGGATTTGCAAGAGGGCCTGAAGCTAGAGTTGCCAACTTACTGGCCTTTACAGAGAAGGTTTTGGGGAATGATGAAATAGGAGGGGCGGGGCTATAAGGGAAGGGGCCATGGTGCTAAAAAGTGTGGGGCTAAAGGTGGCCATACACGGACCGATTTTTTACTTACAAACGACCGATTCCCGAACGATCCGATGCTATCGTTAAGTTATCGTATAGTTGGTGGTGTACGAACGATCGTCGGCCCACTAAACGAGCCGACATTATCGTCCCCAAAATCGATCGGCCAGGTTTAAAAATTTTGGTCGTTTAACGATAAAATCTGCCAGTTGGTGTGAGTGTCAGACATTTGTCTTTCAACGATTGTTCTCTGCGCATGTCACGATTGCCAGCAGCGGAAGTCAACGACATCGATCGTACGTAGATGTACGATCGTAGGTATTTTACGATAATGATGCGACAAAATCTTTCCCGAATTATCGTTGCCCGTGGATGGCATATCGTATGGGAACTCGATCGCCATACGATCGTTTGTCGATATAATCGTTCATCGCACAACGAGCGAAATCGCCTCGTGTATGGCCACCTTAAGATGAAGATCGGCTGTGTCGGGTGGCGATTGGGTGAGTAGGCAGGGAGGGTTAGATTGGGAGGGAACTGGGACAGGCCAGGGGGTGAAACCACTGGGAATGATACATTTACCTACAATTCCATTGCCAGTAAATTTAGACTATGGAAGAGCCTTTAGCCATGTTGGAGTGTTGGGCTTGGTAAGTATCGCTGGGCTGGGGGGCAGCTTTAGGGGACTTTTGGCCCCAAACATTTTGCTGATCAAAACTCATTTGTAATATTGATACGTTCCTATGGATTTTCGTCGGAACACGTCTATGTCACTTTAAGGCAATACTGTAGCAAGGGCCAAGCTGGGCTGAGGAGTCGCATGTAGCAGTGTCCTACAATAGATATATATATATATATATATATATATAGTGTAGCTGCAATTGGTATGAGCTAGAGATGCTGCACTTTTATTGAGCGGAATTTATTTTTTCTGGAAGTCGCCGAACACGAGTTTTGTGTACAAGGCCGATCAACTCAAACCCAATTTAAGGAGCTGAAGCTGAAAACGTTCCGCAGGCGGCGGGTTTTATTGTTATTGATTGGGCCGAGGGCGATGTCTTTTTATTTCCCATTGCCTAATGAAATGAGCTGGCCCTCTCCACTTACCCAAAATTGCCTTCCCTGGCAGTGATTGCTTGGACGCGGCACAAGGAAGGGCATACGGCATTCCTTTTGTGTGTGTTCTGCTGCTTGGTTATTGGGTTTGATGTAGGATACGGTAAGGGCACCCACAAACAGCTTATACAGATATAGGCCTGTATAAGGGCTCTAAATAACCAATAAAAAGCGGTGTAAAACTGCTTCTCGTGTCAGTGTTTCAGACTACAACTGCCAGCAAACGTTAACATATCATTAAGGGTTAAATCTTGCAGGTTTTGTAGTTTAAGTTAACTTTTAATATGTCATAGAATGTACTATTCCTAGCAACTTTGCAATTGGTCTTCATTATTTATTTATTTATTTTTTAATAAATTGTTGGAGCTTTCAAATGGGGGTCACTGACCCCAGTATTGCTCTGCGAGGCTCCAGTTTTATTGTTATTGTCACTTGTTATTCTTTATCTTTCTATAAAGAGTACGTACCCACCCACCTCTCCAGTGATGACATAGAGGGACAGGTCACGCACGAGGGTATAGAAAGCTGCCTGGGTTGGTATTGGGTTAATTTTACACTGATTCTTAGTAACCAATCAGAATTTTGCTTGCACTTGCCTTAAGGTCCCCATACACGGGCCGATTCTAGCTGCCGATACCAGTCCCTTAGACTGATTTGGCAGCTAATCGGCCCGTGTATGGGGACTACCGACAGGCCTACCTGAATGATATCTGGCCTGAAATTGGCCAGATATCGATCGGGCAGGTTAAAAAATCCAGTCGGATCGGGGACCACATCGGCTTGTTGATGTGGTCCCCAAACCGACTTTGCCTATACCTGAGGCCAAACGATCGAATTAGCCTGGATTCTCCTGATATTGCCCACCCGTAGGTGGGGGATATCGGGAGAAGATCCGCTCGCTTGGCGACATCGCCAAGCAAGCGGATCTGAAGGTGTATGGCCACCTTTACTGCCATTGACTGATCAGAACTAAGAGCTGATTGGCTACACCTCATTTGTGCATTTCCCCCCAACTCCCCAGTTTTTCTAAACTGTTCTAGCGGCTTCTGACAGACACGTCTGCCCTGCTGCTTTGACATTCCGGCGTTTAAACTTCTCCCCGGTCACCAGTAGCCTCATTCATTATCTCCTTATGGGTTGCTAGGGGCCACCGCCCCTCACAGCATTATATACATTTCTGTCTGGATTGAGAAGAACACAATTGGAAACCATTCCTACAAAATGAAAGAAATAAAAAGATGTTGACTGAAACAAGGTCACGGGGAGTCATAAACGTTACTAAGAGAAAGCGGAGAGGCGGCGTGTCCTCAGCCCATATCTCCTGGGTGCGACAATTATTTATAGCCTAAAGACTTGCCAACAGCAGAACTGCATCCCGGGCCCGAGTCACAGCGGGATGATAATAAGCCTTAAAAAAAGGAAAATACACAGAAATAAAGAAAGAATGGCCACTGCCTCAGCTGCCTATTAAATCTATATATTAAATGGCTGATTAGCACAGTCGCACAGGGACCCACTTTCCCTTAACCCACATTTACACCGAGCATTTGGGTGACAATGGGGTGCAGGGCTCACCGGTGTGGGTGGCAAGAAAGAAAGCAAGAAATGCCTCTCTGCTCCCGAGTATCTCTGTATCTCTGGCCCCGAGCTCTGCGCTATTCAATGCAATAGATAAAGCCAGCGAGACAATTTCAAAATAATGAGATAAAAACCTGAATAAAGACACTGGGAGCCTGACAATAAGACTTGGAATAATAATAAGGAAATAACTCTCACTTCTTCAGCGATACCATAAATCTGTTGTTACCCGTTCCTTTGTACAGATATTGAACCCATTATCCAGAAGGCTTGTGACCTGGGGTATTCTGGATAAGGGGTCTTTCTGTAATTTAGATCTCCATACCTTAAGTCTGCTTAAAAACATTTACGGTAAACATTAAACCCAGTAGGACTGTTCTAAGGGGTAATTATATCTTAGTTGGGATCAAGTACAGGTACTGTTTTATTATTACAGAGAAAAGGGAATCATTTAACCATTAAGTAAACCCAATAGGGCTGTTCTGCCCCCAATAAGGGGTAATTATATCTTAGTTGGTATCAAGTACAGGTACTGTTTTATTATTACAGAGAAAAGGGAATCATTTAACCATTAAATAAACCCAATAGGGCTGTTCTGCCCCAATAAGGGGTAATTATATCTTAGTTGGGATCAAGTATAGGTACTGTTTTATTATTACAGAGAAAAGGGAATCATTTAACCATTAAATAAACCCAATAGGGCTGTTCTTCCCCCAATAAGGGGTAATTATATCTTAGTTGGGATCAATTACAGGTACTGTTTTATTATTACAGAGAAAAGGGAATCATTTAACCATTAAATAAACCCAATAGGGCTGTTCTGCCCCCAATAAGGGGTAATTATATCTTAGTTGGGATCAAGTCCAGGTACTGTTTTATTATTACAGAGAAAAGGGAATCATTTAACCATTAAATAAACCCAATAGGGCTGTTCTGCCCCCAATAAGGGGTAATTATATCTTAGTTGGGATCAAGTACAGGTACTGTTTTATTATTACAGAGAAAAGGGAATCATTTAACCATTAAATAAACCCAATAGGGCTGTTCTGCCCCCAATAAGGGGTAATTATATCTTAGTTGGGATCAAGTACAGGTACTGTTTTATTATTACAGAGAAAAGGGAATAATTTAAAAAAATTACAATTATATGTTTATAATGGAGTCTATGGGAGATGACCTTCCCGTAATTTGGAACTTACTGGATAAGTTACCGAGACCAAGCTAAAATGGCAGCTGCTATCTTAAACTAACAGAGGGAGTTTCTAAGGCTGGTAACTCAGGTATGGTAATGCTTTCTCCCAAATAAATATAGCGTTCTAGCTTGCACTATTGTGACTGTTATATTGGCAATAAAATGCCAAAATGGCTTTCCATCTTTTTTAAACATTGTAGTGCATATAGTATTAGAAAATCTCAGATGAGGCATGGGGCAATATTTTGCGCAGTTAGTAAATGGACCCCTAAGGAACACGTATGTTTTAGTGCTTCTTTAACTCCTAAGCCCACGAAATAAGAGGCATTATGAATTAGCTATGATTAAGGAGGGGATGCTCCAATTCTAGTGCGTTCCCTATCCAATACAGTCAATAGCAGACACACTAATGAGCTCTTCCCAATCAATGATGTTCCCAGGGGAGAGTTGGGTTAGCCATTACTGACATGACTGGGTTTGCCAATATAATCCTATAGAATTGTTCCCTGCACAAATATGGTTTAAATAATGATTAATACCAGTAACAGACAAGAATAATAATTCAACCTTGTCCTTAAGCTAGCGGGCACTTGATACACACACCTAATGGGGTAATGAATGGAGACTGTCAGACCTTTTGCCCTAGAGGCAGTGGTTACTTGTGAGAAATGGCTATTGAGTTTGGACAGAATGTGACATTGGGCATAAAACATCTCATAACAGGGCAGATTTACTAAGGGGCTACATTGGCTAGTGCTGCAGTTACCCCTAGCAACAAGTTAGATCTTTTCTAATTTGTGGTATTTGGATGATTAATTGCTACGAGTAACTGCTTAAGGCAATACAGCACCTATAATAGTAAATCAGCCCCGGTGTATCCTGTCCTGACTTAATTGCATTAGTTTAGTGTTGTCCTCCCCTAAACTACAACTTCCAGTAGACCTGACCGGCCTGTCCGGGGATTAGGTTTCCATGAGGGGCCTTTGTTAGAAGAGTGGGGGCAAAATAGACTTAGTGGAGAGCTATTTATTTGAAGTAGGACTGTTAGTCTTCAGTTGTTGTTCAGTTAGAATTTCCAGGAACCCCCTGAGAGCCTTCCACTTTTAGGAGGTGCTGGGAGTTGTACTTTAGTGACAGGTGAAATGCTGGTCAACGCTGTTATTAAGGGAGTTAAGCAATAAAACGTTTGCCTTGCTACAGGTCTAATCAACTATAGCAGTCAATGGGCAGGTAGCATTTACTCGTCGCCAGTTTAAAACAAATTGACCTTATTTACCCCACTTGTCAAACCTGCATTTAGGGAGTAATCCATAAAAACATGTCAATGAAAACTAAAATTAGATAGGTTACCATGGGTTACTGCACTAGTGCTCATTTGCCCATTGTAAATATTGTCCCCATATTTTTTTACATTTACCATCTACTGTTTCTGTCTTGCTCTTCTGTTTCCATTTTGTTCTGCTCTCAACATCTTGTCCCTCTATCTCCATCCTGCCCTACTGTCTCCATCTTGCCCTACTGTCTCCATTCTGCCCTACTGTCTCCATCTTGCCCTACTGCCTCCATCCTTCCCTACTGTCTCCATCTTGTCCTACTGTCCCCATCTTGCCCTACTGTCTCCATCTTGCCCTACTGTCTCCATCCTGCCCTACTGTCTCCATCCTGCCCTACTGTCTCCATCTTGCCCTACTGCCTCCATCCTTCCCTACTGTCTCCATCTTGTCCTATTGTCCCCATCTTGTCCTACTGTCCCCATCTTGCCCTACTGTCTCCATCCTGCCCTACTGTCTCCATCTTGCCCTACTGCCTCAATCCTTCCCTACTGTCTCCATCTTGTCCTACTGTCCCCATCTTGCCCTACTGTCTCCATCTTGCCCTACTGTCTCCATCCTTCCCTACTGTCTCCATCTTGTCCTACTGTCCCCATCTTGCCCTACTGTCTCCATCTTGCCCTACTGTCTCCATCCTGCCCTACTGTCGCCATCTTGCCCTACTGTCTCCATCTTGCCCTACTGTCTCCATCTTGCCCTACTGTCTCCATCCTGCCCTACTGTCTCCATCTTGCCCTACTGCCTCCATCCTTCCCTACTGTCTCCATCTTGTCCTACTGTCCCCATCTTGTCCTACTGTCCCCATCTTGCCCTACTGTCTCCATCTTGCCCTACTGTCTCCATCTTGCCCTACTGTCTCCATCTTTCCCTACTACCTCCATCCTGCCCTTCTTTCTCCACCTTGCCCTGTTCTCTCTATCATGCCCTACTACCTCAGTCTTGCACTACTGCTTCTATCTTGCCCTACTATCGCCATCTTGTCCATCTGTTTCCATTTTGTCCTTCTGTCTCTCTCTTGCCCTACTGTCTCCATCTTGTCCTTCTGTCTCCCTCTTGCCCTATTGCCTCCATCTTGTCCTTCTGTCCCTCTCTTGCCCTACTGTCTACATCGTGTCCTTCTGTTTCCATCTTGCCCTACTGTCCCCACCTTGCCCTGCTGTCTCCATCTTGTCCTTCTGTCTCTGTCTTGACCTACTGTCTCCATCTTGCCCTACTGTCTCCATCTTGCCCTGCTCTCTACATTTTGCCCTACTGTCTCCATCTTGTCCTTCTGTTTTTATCTTGCCCTACTGTCTCCATCTTGCCCTGCTCTCTACATTTTTCCCTGCTGCCCCCATCTTTTCCTACTGTTTATATACCATACCTTTTCTCTACCTATAACCTGAGCTCTGCGGGACCTTGCTATGTGCTGTGCCAGAGCAGTTGCCCCTATTCACCCTCCCACAGGGCCACTCGGACTACTTAAGTTCCTTGCACACAAGCAGAAGGAGACATTATTGACTATCTTAATTGCAATTTTGGAAGACACATTTCTGTTTAATGCAACCTACACCCTGCTAGGGCTGCCAGATGTCTTTGGCTGACATTAAAAAGGGCACTGTTCTTGGCACTGCCAGCCCTTTCCTGAGATGGTCCCAAAGTCTCACAGACAAACCTATTTTGCTAGGACAGAGCAGATTGAGAGAGAGCACACACAGCAGGGCGGCGAGGAGTCTTTGGAACACACTGTAAGTACAAATCCACTTTTAAGGACTTTTGCCCTTAATAACAGCTATTGTACATATAGATCATTATGGCTAATTTAAGTGAGATTTGCTTACTGATGGCCCCATAGTTATTGTCCATTGTTATTGGTCATGATGAGCCGTTTGCTAGAGAAGGACAGTTTAACCCACCAAAGAACATCCCATTATCTGAAGAGTGGTGAGGCTGCACAGAGAGCTGATGTTCCTTTGCTCAAGAACTAAAGGGGAAGATACGTTTATACATAAACGCTCTCCTGTAGATTCTCTGTTATGGTGCCATTTTTGTTATAGATGGGTCAAGGATAGAGGTGATTGCCCTAGAGTCGTACCTAGTATTGCACTACACAGGGGCCCATCATTATTTAACCATTAAAAATACAGATGTGAGGGTGGATTAAACCTTTTAACGTCATTAACTGGTATGGGACCTGTTATCCAGAATGCTCATGACCTGGGGTTTTCCAGATAAGGAATCTTTCTGTAATATGGATCTTCATACCTTAAGTCTACTAAAAAATTATTAAACATGAAATAAACCCAAGAGGATTGTATTGCCCCCAATAAGGAGTAATTATATCTTAGTTGTGATCAAGTACAGGTACTGTTTTATTATTACAGAGAAAAGGGAATCATTTAACCATGAAATAAACCCAATAGGGCTGTTCTGCCCCAATAAGGGGTAATTATATCTTAGTTGGGATCAAGTACAGGTACTGTTTAATTATTACAGAGAAAAGGGAATCATTTAACCATTAAATAAACCCAATAGGGCTTTTCTGCCCCCAATAAGGGGTAATTATATCTTAGTTGGGATCAAGTACAGGTACTGTTTTATTATTACAGAGAAAAGGGAATCATTTAACCATTAAATAAACCCAATAGGGCTGTTCTGCCCCCAATAAGGGGTAATTATATCTTAGTTGGGATCAAGTACAGGTACTGTTTTATTATTACAGAGAAAAGGGAATCATTTAACCATTAAATAAACCCAATAGGGCTGTTCTGCCCCAATAAGGGGTAATTATATCTTAGTTGGGATCAAGTACAGGTACTGTTTTATTATTACAGAGAAAAGGGAATCATTTAACCATTAAATAAACCCAATAGGGCTGTTCTGCCCCAATAAGGGGTAATTATATCTTAGTTGGGATCAAGTACAGGTACTGTTTTATTATTACAGAGAAAAGGAAATCATTTAACCATGAAATAAACCCAATAGGGCTGTTCTGCCCCCAATAAGGGGTAATTATATCTTAGTTGGGATCAAGTACAGGTACTGTTTTATTATTACAGAGAAAAGGGAATCATTTAACCATTAAATAAACCCAATAGGGCAGTTCTGCCCCAATAAGGGGTAATTATATCTTAGTTGGGATCAAGTACAAGGCACTTATTTTATTTTAAATATTTGATTAAAATGGAGTCTATGGGAGCTTTCCAGATAATGCATCCCATACCTGTATTAAGTTTATTACCTGCCATGGAGGGGACTTGCATAATATACGCCACCATCTAATCTGGTGGGTTTTTTTATCTGTTTGGTTCAAGACCCTGTTTTATGCCATGACCCCCTTAGCCCTAAACAAGTCTTTCTCCAATTGGACATCAAGCTCGGCTTCCAGGGGTATGTAGGAGACTGAATAGTCATTCTTCACAAATATGGTCTAACGGGGCACATCAGCCAAGGCTCGGAGCATCTAGGGGACAGCCCACAGTATGGAAGGTGTAACCCAGTGATCCGCAACCAATGGCTTGTGAGTAACATGTTACCACCCCCTCAGATGTTGCTCCCAATGGCCTCAAAGCAGGTTTTCATTTTTGAATTTGTCACTTGAAGACAAGATTTGGAGGCATAAAGACCATGTGTGGTGTTAAGCAGAGCCTCCTGTAATCTGCCAGTCATCCTTGGGCTATCAAATAACCAATCACAGCCCTTATTGGTTATCCTTAGGAAATGTTTTTATGCTTGTGGTGCTCCCCAACATTTTTTACTCATAGGTAAAAAAAGGTTGGGAACACCCCTGTTGTCACCAGTTACAGTTAAACATATGCTGAAGGACAGCCAACCAAGGAAAAGCTTGTACTAGAAGAGATATCTAACAAGCTTTCATTAGGGGGCTACAAACGTGGGGCTGCTACAATAGGTCCCAACTATTGATGTCCCTTGGGGTAGATTGATTGTTATAAAATGTTAATTTGATGAATGGGAAGTAGAAACTCTACAAGAAAGGTTTAGGCTGATGCCACATGCATCAGCCTAAACCTGAATGCAGGCACATGTAGCCGATATACGCACGAAAACACGAGAGAATGCAAAGTCTCGCGTTTTCATGCGTATATCGGCTACATGTGCCTGCACCCGAGCGTATCCCATTCATTCGGGTGCAGGCACAAGTAGCAGGCGTAGAGCTGAATTTTCGGCAAGCGTTTTTCCGCTTGCCGAAAAAATCAGCCCTACGCCGCATGTGGCATCAGCCTTAGAGAAGAGATAGGGCCCTAAAGGGTATAAAAGGAGGGAAGGAAGAGCCAAGGACATCTCTGACCAACAACTGGGAGCCAAGCCAAGGTCCTGCGGTGCCCAACTCAGTAGGAATTTTAGGTCAGGTGGTGTAGTAACTCACTATTGCAGTAAGAGATAGCAAGGCCAGTAAGGTTAGTAAGGGCAGCTTGAGCTATGGCTACCCCACCAGTTAGGGCCAAGGTGGAAAGATCAGGGTAGACAAGTATTCCCAAATGTGCCTAAGGCAAGAGCCCTGGAACGGGGGTCCAGAGACCTCCAGTAATACATTTTCCATTCTTATGAAAGACTGGCAGCAAAGAGGGGTATCAGGATCTAACTGCCAGCTGCAATGTTCCAGTGGAAGAAGCGCTACTTGTGCCGGAGGGAAGAGCAGGTCACTTTGTATCTTTTCCCGAGTTCCCCTTAAATGATTTAGACAAGGTTTTTAATATGAATCCCTGTTTTTGCTGATCGGACAAAAGTGCGTGAAGCTATTAACTTGGAGCTGAATGCTATCACAGGGGAGATCTGCATACATTGTAAAGTGTAGAACGTTCAGCTAAAGGGAGAGAGTGTATTTCTGGGGTAATTATAAAGGATGTCCTGAGACCATGTGACCTGAACCCAATAGCTTTGATTCTTTGATACGATCATAAATGTGTTTGTTTACTTTTTTAATGACAGTACGCATATTATGTTCATTGAAGGGACAATTAAAAAACACAAAACTCCACAATCATTTTTTCTGTCAGAATGAATTTTCTTAAGGCTGAAAGTAACATGGAATATTATCTAAAGTAATATAGCTAAGGTGTTCAAAAATGGATTATTTTTCTCAAAAAGTACAAGGAGTTAGGTGTAATTGCAGATGTACTAAGGTCCACAAAATTGTCTCCATCTTGCCCTACTGTGTCCATCTTGCCCTACTGTGTCCATCTTGCCCTACTGTGTCCATCTTGCCCTACTGTCTCCATCTTGTCCTACTGTGTCCATCTTGCCCTACTGTCTCCATCTTGCCCTACTGTCTCCATCTTGTCCTACTGTCTCCATCTTGCCCTACAGTCTCCATCTTGTCCTACTGTCTCCATCTTGTCCTACCGTCCCCATCTTGTCCTACTGTCGCCATATTGCCCTACTGTGTCCATCTTGCCCGACTGTCTCCATTTTGCTCCACAGTCTCCATCTTGTCCTACCGTCCCCATCTTGCCCTACTGTCGCCATCTTGCCCTACTGTGTCCATCTTGCCCGACTGTCTCCATTTTGCTCCACAGTCTCCATCTTGTCCTACCGTCCCCATCTTGCCCTACTGTCGCCATCTTGCCCTACTGTCTCCATCTTGCCCTACTGTCTCCATCTTGTCCTACTGTCTCCATCTTGTCCTACTGTCTCCATTTTGCTCTACAGTCTCCATCTTGTCCTGCTGTCCCCATCTTGCCCTACTGTCTCCATCTTGCCCTACTGTCTCCATCTTGTCCTACTGTCTCCATCTTGTCCTACTGTCTACATTTTGCTCTACAGTCTCCATCTTGTCCTGCTGTCTCCATCTTGCCCTACTGTCCCCATCTTGCCCTACTGTGTCCATCTTGCCCTACTGTGTCCATCTTGCCCTACTGTCTCCATTTTGCCCTACTGTCTCCATCTTGTCTTACTGTCTCCATCTTGTCCTACTGTCTCCATCTTGCCCTACTGTGTCCATCTTGCCCTACTGTCTCCATCTTGTCCTACTGTCTCCATCTTGCTCTACTGTCTCCATCTTGTCCTACTGTCTCCATCTTGTCCTACTGTCTCCATCTTGCCCTACTGTCTCCATCTTGTCCTACTGTCTCCATCTTGCCCTACTGTCTCTTATAGTGTCTTACTCTCTGCATCTGGTCCTACCGTCTCTAAATTGCCCTACTCTTATCATTTTGCCCAACTGTGTATTCTTAATATTGCAAGTATTCCATATTTTGTGTGCAGCCATGAATCAAATAGCTCTATGGAAAGGCTGGATTCTATGACTACATTCCTGCAGTTTGTTGCTAGACTTCCATCTATCAGGGGCTGGAGACAGTGAATAGCTAAAATGATGCCAGCATGTTCTGTATGGGCTGGGGAGAAGCACAAATCATTTTACTTTCCCAGTGTGAAGCAAAACCAGACAATTCTCATTTAATAAAGGGAAAGTATTGCTTCGGTCGTTTCTTCCACCTGTGAACAACTGATGTTATTTTTCATGAAAAACACTTCAAGCTTGAAGTGCTATTAATCATACATACCTTCCGTGTAGTCTTTATTATCCCACCGGCATTCCATCTCTGGGCCGCAGTTATGGACAAGGGCATCATGGCAGATTGTGGGATTTGTTACTAAGGAGGAACAGTGGGCAATGTTACTCTGTTTGGGGGATTGAGTACTATGGGGGAACAGTAGGCTATGTTACTCTGTTTGGGGGATTGAGTACTATGGGGGAACAGTAGGCTATGTTACTCTGTTTGGGGGATTGAGTACTATGGGAGAACAGTGGGCTTTGTTACTAAGGAGGATTGAGTACTATGGGGGAACAGTGGGCAATGTTACTCTGTTTGGGGGATTGAGTACTATGGGGGGAACAGTGGGCTATGTTACTCTGTTTGGGGATTGAGTACTATGGGGGGAACAGTGGGCTATGTTACTCTGTTTGGGGGATTGAGTACTATGGGGGAACAGTGGGCTATGTTACTCTGTTTGGGGGATTGAGTACTATGGGGGAACAGTGGGCTATGTTACTCTGTTTGGGGGATTGAGTACTATGGGAGAACAGTGGGCTTTGTTACTAAGGAGGATTGAGTACTATGGGGGGAACAGTGGGCAATGTTACTAAGGAGGATCGAGTACTATGGGGGAACAGTGGGCTATGTTACTAAGGAGGATCGAGTACTATGGGGAAAAAGTGGGCTATGTTACTAAGGAGGATCGAGTACTATGGGGAAGCAGTGGGCTATGTTACTAAGGAGGATCGAGTACTATGGGGGAACAGTGGGCTATGTTACTCTGCTTGGGGGATTGAGTACTATGGGGGAACAGTGGGCTATGTTACTCTGTTTGGGGGATTGAGTACTATGGGAGAACAGTGGGCTTTGTTACGAAGGAGGATCGAATACTATGGGGGCTATGTTACTCTGTTTGGGGGATTGAGTACTATGGAGGAACAGTGGGCTATGTTACTAAGAAGGATCGAGTACTATGGGGGAACAGTGGGCTATGTTACTCTAGGGGATTGAGTACTATGGGGGAACAGTGGGCTATGTTACTAAGGAGGATCGAGTACTATGGGGGAACAGTGGGCTATGTTACTCTGTTTGGGGGATTGAGCACAATGGGGGAGCAGAGGGCTATGTTACTCTGTTTGGGGGATTGAGTACTATGGGGGAACAGTGGGCTATGTTACTCTGTTTGGGGGATTGAGCACAATGGGGGAGCAGAGGGCTACATTACTCAGGGGGATTGAGTACTATGGGGGAACAGTGGGCTATGTTACTCTGTTTGGGAGATTGTGTACTATGGGGGAACAGTGGGCTATGTTACTCTGTTGGGGGATTGAGTACTATGGGGGAACAGGGGGCTACGTTACTCTGTTTGGGGGATTGAGTACTATGGGGGAACAGTGGGCTATGTTACTCTGTTTGGGGGCCTGAGCACTATGGGGGGAACAGTGGGCTATGTTACTCTGTTTGGGGGCCTGAGTACTATGGGGGAACAGTGGGCTATGTTACTCTGTTTGGGGGCCTGAGTACTATGGGGGAACAGTGGGCTATGTTACTCTGTTTGGGGGATTGAGTACTATGGGGGAACAGTGGGCTATGTTACTTCTGTTTGGGGGATTGAGTACTATGGGGGAACAGGGGGCTACATTACTCTGTTTGGGGGATTGAGTACTATGGGGGAACAGTGGGCTATGTTACTCTGTTTGGGGGCCTGAGCACTATGGGGGGAACAGTGGGCTATGTTACTCTGTTTAGGGGCCTGAGTACTATGGGGGAACAGTGGGCTATGTTACTCTGTTTGGGGGCCTGAGTACTATGGGGGAACAGTGGGCTATGTTACTCTGTTTGGGGATTGAGTACTATGGGGGAACAGGGGGCTACATTACTCTGTTTGGGGAATTGAGTACTATGGGGGAACAGTGGGCTATGTTACTCTGTTTGGGGGCCTGAGCACTATGGGGGGAACAGTGGGCCTATGTTACTCTGTTTGGTGGCCTGAGTACTATGGGGGAACAGTGGGCTATGTTACTCTGTTTGGGGGCCTGAGTACTATGGGGGAACAGTGGGCTATGTTACTCTGTTTGGGGGATTGAGTACTATGGGGGAACAGTGGGCTATGTTACTCTGTTTGGGGGATTGAGTACTATGGGGGAACAGGGGGCTACATTACTCTGTTTGGGGGATTGAGTACTATGGGGGAACAGTGGGCTATGTTACTCTGTTTGGGGGCCTGAGCACTATGGGGGGAACAGTGGGCTATGTTACTCTGTTTAGGGGCCTGAGTACTATGGGGAACAGTGGGCTATGTTACTCTGTTTGGGGGCCTGAGTACTATTGGGGAAAAGTGGGCTATGTTACTCTGTTTGGGGGATTGAGTACTATGGGGGAACAGGGGGCTACATTACTCTGTTTGGGGGATTGAGTACTATGGGGGAACAGTGGGCTATGTTACTCTGTTTGGGGGCCTGAGCACTATGGGGGGAACAGTGGGCTATGTTACTCTGTTTGGGGGCCTGAGTACTATGGGGGAACAGTGGGCTATGTTACTTTGTTTGGGGGCCTGAGTACTATGGGGGAACAGTGGGGCTATGTTACTCTGTTTGGGGGATTGAGTACTATGGGGGAACAGTGGGCTATGTTACTAAGGAGGATCGAGTACTATGGGGGAACAGTGGGCTATGTTACTCTGTTTGGGGGATTGAGCACAATGGGGGAGCAGAGGGCTACATTACTCAGGGGGATTGAGTACTATGGGGGAACAGTGGGCTATGTTACTCTGTTTGGGGGATTGAGTACTATGGGGGGAACAGTGGGCTATGTTACTCTGTTTGGGGGCCTGAGCACTATGGGGGGAACAGTGGGCTATGTTACTCTGTTTGGGGGCCTGAGTACTATGGGGGAACAGTGGGCTATGTTACTTTGTTTGGGGGCCTGAGTACTATGGGGGAACAGTGGGCTATGTTACTCTGTTTGGGGGATTGAGTACTATGGGGGAACAGTGGGCTATGTTACTAAGGAGGATCGAGTACTATGGGGGAACAGTGGGCTATGTTACTCTGTTTGGGGGATTGAGCACAATGGGGAGCAGAGGGCTACATTACTCAGGGGGATTGAGTACTATGGGGGAACAGTGGGCTATGTTACTCTGTTTGGGGGATTGAGTACTATGGGGGTAACAGTGGGCTATGTTACTCTGTTTGGGGTATTGAGCACAATGGGGGAGCAGAGGGCTACATTACTCACGGGGATTGAGTACTATGGGGGAACAGTGGGCTATGTTACTCTGTTTGGGGGATTGAGTACTATGGGGGAACAGTGGGCTATGTTACTCTGTTTGGGGGATTGAGTACTATGGGGGAACAGTGGGCTATGTTACTCTGTTTGGGGGATTGAGTACTATGGGGGAACAGGGGGCTACGTTACTCTGTTTGGGGGATTGAGTACTATGGGGGAACAGTGGGCTATGTTACTCTGTTTGGGGCCTGAGCACTATGGGGGGAACAGTGGGCTGTGTTACTCTGTTGGGGGCCTGAGTACTATGGGGGAACAGTGGGCTATGTTACTCTGTTTGGGGGCCTGAGTACTATGGGGGAACAGGGGGCTACATTACTCTGTTTGGGGGATTGAGTACTATGGGGGAACAGTGGGCTATGTTACTCTGTTTGGGGGATTGAGTACTATGGGGGAACAGGGGGCTACATTACTCTGTTTGGGGGATTGAGTACTATGGGGGAACAGTGGGCAATGTTACTCTGTTTAGGGGCCTGAGTACTATGGGGGAACAGTGGGCTATGTTACTCTGTTTGGGGGCCTAAGTACTATGGGGGAACAGTGGGCTATGTTACTCTGTTTGGGGGATTGAGTACTTTGGGGGAACAGGGGGCTACATTACTCTGTTTGGGGGATTGAGTACTATGGGGGAACAGTGGGCTATGTTACTCTGTTTAGGGGCCTGAGTACTATGGGGGAACAGTGGGCTATGTTACTCTGTTTGGGGGCCTGAGTACTATGGGGGAACAGTGGGCTATGTTACTCTGTTTGGGGGATTGAGTACTATGGGGGAACAGGGGGGCTACATTACTCTGTTTGGGGGATTGAGTACTATGGGGGAACAGTGGGGCTATGTTACTCTGTTTGGGGGCCTGAGCACTATGGGGGGAACAGTGGGCTATGTTACTCTGTTTGGGGGCCTGAGTACTATGGGGGAACAGTGGGCTATGTTACTTTGTTTGGGGGCCTGAGTACTATGGGGGAACAGTGGGCTATGTTACTCTGTTTGGGGGATTGAGTACTATGGGGGAACAGTGGGCTATGTTACTAAGGAGGATCGAGTACTATGGGGGAACAGTGGGCTATGTTACTCTGTTTGGGGGATTGAGCACAATGGGGGAGCAGAGGGCTACATTACTCAGGGGGATTGAGTACTATGGGGGAACAGTGGGCTATGTTACTCTGTTTGGGGGATTGAGTACTATGGGGGTAACAGTGGGCTATGTTACTCTGTTTGGGGTATTGAGCACAATGGGGGAGCAGAGGGCTACATTACTCACGGGGATTGAGTACTATGGGGGAACAGTGGGCTATGTTACTCTGTTTGGGGGATTGAGTACTATGGGGGAACAGTGGGCTATGTTACTCTGTTTGGGGGATTGAGTACTATGGGGGAACAGTGGGCTATGTTACTCTGTTTGGGGGATTGAGTACTATGGGGGAACAGGGGGCTACGTTACTCTGTTTGGGGGATTGAGTACTATGGGGGAACAGTGGGCTATGTTACTCTGTTTGGGGGCCTGAGCACTATGGGGGGAACAGTGGGCTATGTTACTCTGTTTGGGGGCCTGAGTACTATGGGGGAACAGTGGGCTATGTTACTCTGTTTGGGGGCCTGAGTACTATGGGGAACAGGGGGCTACATTACTCTGTTTGGGGGATTGAGTACTATGGGGGAACAGTGGGCTATGTTACTCTGTTTGGGGGATTGAGTACTATGGGGGAACAGGGGGCTACATTACTCTGTTTGGGGGATTGAGTACTATGGGGGAACAGTGGGCTATGTTACTCTGTTTGGGGGCCTGAGCACTATGGGGGGAACAGTGGGCTATGTTACTCTGTTTGGGGGCCTGAGTACTATGGGGGAACAGTGGGCTATGTTACTTGTTTGGGGGCCTGAGTACTATGGGGGAACAGTGGGCTATGTTACTCTGTTTGGGGGATTGAGTACTATGGGGGAACAGTGGGCTATGTTACTAAGGAGGATCGAGTACTATGGGGGAACAGTGGGCTATGTTACTCTGTTTGGGGGGATTGAGCACAATGGGGGAGCAGAGGGCTACATTACTCAGGGGGATTGAGTACTATGGGGGAACAGTGGGCTATGTTACTCTGTTTGGGGGATTGAGTACTATGGGGGTAACAGTGGGCTATGTTACTCTGTTTGGGGTATTGAGCACAATGGGGGAGCAGAGGGCTACATTACTCACGGGGATTGAGTACTATGGGGGAACAGTGGGCTATGTTACTCTGTTTGGGGGATTGAGTACTATGGGGGAACAGTGGGCTATGTTACTCTGTTTGGGGGATTGAGTACTATGGGGGAACAGTGGGCTATGTTACTCTGTTTGGGGGATTGAGTACTATGGGGGAACAGGGGGCTACGTTACTCTGTTTGGGGGATTGAGTACTATGGGGGAACAGTGGGCTATGTTACTCTGTTTGGGGGCCTGAGCACTATGGGGGGAACAGTGGGCTATGTTACTCTGTTTGGGGGCCTGAGTACTATGGGGGAACAGTGGGCTATGTTACTCTGTTTGGGGGCCTGAGTACTATGGGGGAACAGGGGGCTACATTACTCTGTTTGGGGGATTGAGTACTATGGGGGAACAGTGGGCTATGTTACTCTGTTTGGGGGATTGAGTACTATGGGGGAACAGGGGGCTACATTACTCTGTTTGGGGGATTGAGTACTATGGGGGAACAGTGGGCAATGTTACTCTGTTTGGGGGCCTGAGTACTATGGGGGAACAGTGGGCTATGTTACTCTGTTTGGGGGCCTAAGTACTATGGGGGAACAGTGGGCTATGTTACTCTGTTTGGGGGATTGAGTACTATGGGGGAACAGGGGGCTACATTACTCTGTTTGGGGGATTGAGTACTATGGGGAACAGTGGGCTATGTTACTCTGTTTAGGGGCCTGAGTACTATGGGGGAACAGTGGGCTATGTTACTCTGTTTGGGGGCCTGAGTACTATGGGGGAACAGTGGGCTATGTTACTCTGTTTGGGGGATTGAGTACTATGGGAGAACAGTGGGCTATGTTACTAAGGAGGATCGAGTACTATGGGGGAACAGTGGGCTATGTTACTCTGTTTGGGGGATTGAGCACAATGGGGGAGCAGAGGGCTACATTACTCAGGGGGATTGAGTACTATGGGGGAACAGTGGGCTATGTTACTCTGTTTGGGTGATTGAGTACTATGGGGGGAACAGTGGGCTATGTTACTCTGTTTGGGGCCCTGAGCACTATGGGGGGAACAGTGGGCTATGTTACTCTGTTTGGGGGCCTGAGTACTATGGGGGAACAGTGGGCTATGTTACTTTGTTTGGGGGCCTGAGTACTATGGGGGAACAGTGGGCTATGTTACTCTGTTTGGGGGATTGAGTACTATGGGGGAACAGTGGGCTATGTTACTAAGGAGGATCGAGTACTATGGGGGAACAGTGGGCTATGTTACTCTGTTTGGGGGATTGAGCACAATGGGGGAGCAGAGGGCTACATTACTCAGGGGGATTGAGTACTATGGGGGAACAGTTGGCTATGTTACTCTGTTTGGGGGATTGAGTACTATGGGGGGAACAGTGGGCTATGTTACTCTGTTTGGGGGCCTGAGCACTATGGGGGGAACAGTGGGCTATGTTACTCTGTTTGGGGGCCTGAGTACTATGGGGGAACAGTGGGCTATGTTACTTTGTTTGGGGGCCTGAGTACTATGGGGGAACAGTGGGCTATGTTACTTTGTTTGGGGGCCTGAGTACTATGGGGGAACAGTGGGCTATGTTACTCTGTTTGGGGGATTGAGTACTATGGGGGAACAGTGGGCTATGTTACTAAGGAGGATCGAGTACTATGGGGGAACAGTGGGCTATGTTACTCTGTTTGGGGGATTGAGCACAATGGGGGAGCAGAGGGCTACATTACTCAGGGGGATTGAGTACTATGGGGGAACAGTGGGCTATGTTACTCTGTTTGGGGGATTGAGTACTATGGGGGTAACAGTGGGCTATGTTACTCTGTTTGGGGTATTGAGCACAATGGGGGAGCAGAGGGCTACATTACTCACGGGGATTGAGTACTATGGGGGAACAGTGGGCTATGTTACTCTGTTTGGGGGATTGAGTACTATGGGGGAACAGTGGGCTATGTTACTCTGTTTGGGGGATTGAGTACTATGGGGGAACAGGGGGCTACGTTACTCTGTTTGGGGGATTGAGTACTATGGGGGAACAGTGGGCTATGTTACTCTGTTTGGGGGCCTGAGCACTATGGGGGGAACAGTGGGCTATGTTACTCTGTTTGGGGGCCTGAGTACTATGGGGGAACAGTGGGCTATGTTACTCTGTTTGGGGGCCTGAGTACTATGGGGGAACAGGGGGCTACATTACTCTGTTTGGGGGATTGAGTACTATGGGGGAACAGTGGGCTATGTTACTCTGTTTGGGGGATTGAGTACTATGGGGGAACAGGGGGCTACATTACTCTGTTTGGGGGATTGAGTACTATGGGGGAACAGTGGGCAATGTTACTCTGTTTAGGGGCCTGAGTACTATGGGGGAACAGTGGGCTATGTTACTCTGTTTGGGGGCCTAAGTACTATGGGGGAACAGTGGGCTATGTTACTCTGTTTGGGGATTGAGTACTATGGGGGAACAGGGGGCTACATTACTCTGTTTGGGGGATTGAGTACTATGGGGGAACAGTGGGCTATGTTACTCTGTTTGGGGGCCTGAGCACTATGGGGGGAACAGTGGGCTATGTTACTCTGTTTGGGGGCCTGAGTACTATGGGGGAACAGTGGGCTATGTTACTCTGTTTGGGGGATTAAGTACTATGGGGGAACAGGGGGCTACATTACTCTGTTTGGGGGCCTGAGTACTATGGGGGAACAGTGGGCTATGTTACTCTGTTTGGGGGATTGAGTACTATGGGGGAACAGTGGGCTATGTTACTCTGTTTGGGGGATTGAGTACTATGGGGGAACAGGGGGCTACATTACTCTGTTTGGGGGATTGAGTACTATGGGGGAACAGTGGGCTATGTTACTCTGTTTAGGGGCCTGAGTACTATGGGGGAACAGTGGGCTATGTTACTCTGTTTGGGGGCCTGAGTACTATGGGGGAACAGTGGGCTATGTTACTCTGTTTGGGGGATTGAGTACTATGGGAGAACAGTGGGCTATGTTACTAAGGAGGATCGAGTACTATGGGGGAACAGTGGGCTATGTTACTCTGTTTGGGGGATTGAGCACAATGGGGGAGCAGAGGGCTACATTACTCAGGGGGATTGAGTACTATGGGGGAACAGTGGGCTATGTTACTCTGTTTGGGTGATTGAGTACTATGGGGGGAACAGTGGGCTATGTTACTCTGTTTGGGGCCCTGAGCACTATGGGGGGAACAGTGGGCTATGTTACTCTGTTTGGGGGCCTGAGTACTATGGGGGAACAGTGGGCTATGTTACTTTGTTTGGGGGCCTGAGTACTATGGGGGAACAGTGGGCTATGTTACTCTGTTTGGGGGATTGAGTACTATGGGGGAACAGTGGGCTATGTTACTAAGGAGGATCGAGTACTATGGGGGAACAGTGGGCTATGTTACTCTATTTGGGGGATTGAGCACAATGGGGGAGCAGAGGGCTACATTACTCAGGGGGATTGAGTACTATGGGGGAACAGTGGGCTATGTTACTCTTTTTGGGGGATTGAGTACTATGGGGGGAACAGTGGGCTATGTTACTCTGTTTGGGGTATTGAGCACAATGGGGGAGCAGAGGGCTACATTACTCAGGGGGATTGAGTACTATGGGGGAACAGTGGGCTATGTTACTCTGTTTGGGGGATTGAGTACTATGGGGGAACAGTGGGCTATGTTACTCTGTTTGGAGGATTGAGTACTATGGGGGAACAGGGGGCTACGTTACTCTGTTTGGGGGATTGAGTACTATGGGGGAACAGTGGGCTATGTTACTCTGTTTGGGGTCTGAGCACTATGGGGGGAACAGTGGGCTATGTTACTCTGTTTGGGGGCCTGAGTACTATGGGGGAACAGTGGGCTATGTTACTCTGTTTGGGGGCCTGAGTACTATGGGGGAACAGGGGGCTACATTACTCTGTTTGGGGGATTGAGTACTATGGGTGAACAGTGGGCTATGTTACTCTGTTTGGGGGATTGAGTACTATGGGGGAACAGGGGGCTATGTTACTCTGTTTGGGGGATTGAGTACTATGGGTGAACAGTGGGCTATGTTACTCTGTTTGGGGGATTGAGTACTATGGGGGAACAGTGGGCTATGTTACTCTGTTTGGGGGCCTGAGTACTATGGGGGAACAGGGGGCTACATTACTCTGTTTGGGGGATTGAGTACTATGGGTGAACAGTGGGCTATGTTACTCTGTTTGGGGGATTGAGTACTATGGGGGAACAGTGGGCAATGTTACTCTGTTTAGGGGCCTGAGTACTATGGGGGAACAGTGGGCTATGTTACTCTGTTTGGGGGCCTGAGTACTATGGGGGAACAGTGGGCTATGTTACTCTGTTTGGGGGATTGAGTACTATGGGGGAACAGGGGGCTACATTACTCTGTTTGGGGGATTGAGTATTATGGGGGAACAGTGGGCTATGTTACTCTGTTTGGGGGCCTGAGCACTATGGGGGGAACAGTGGGCTATGTTACTCTGTTTGGGGGCCTGAGTACTATGGGGGAACAGTGGGCTATGTTACTCTGTTTGGGGGCCTGAGTACTATGGGGGAACAGTGGGCTATGTTACTCTGTTTGGGGGATTGAGTACTATGGGGGAACAGTGGGCTATGTTACTCTGTTTGGGGGATTGAGTACTATGGGGGAACAGTGGGCTATGTTACTCTGTTTGGGGGATTGAGTACTATGGGGGAACAGTGGGCTATGTTACTCTGTTTGGGGGATTGAGTACTATGGGGGAACAGTGGGCTATGTTACTCTGTTTGGGGGATTGAGTACTATGGGGGAGCAGAGGGCTACGTTACCCCACTGGGCACCCAGTACAGCAGTGAGTATGCCCGACAGTTATATAGAGACAGTTATATAGTGACGGTCCCTAACCCACTCAGCAGAACTGACAGTCAGGAGAAGAAAGTATCCAGCACAAAGCATGGTTTATCTTTTAATTAACCTGAGAGGGCTTTCCACAAATGATTAGCCGCTGTAAGATTTATGGCAGGGACTGATCCCAGCTGCTTTGAATGCAGTTTATGGAAGAGATAAGATGGTTTCCCTATCAGTATGCGAGTAACCGAGTCGGGGTCACCGATCCTATTTCCTCTACAACAATCGTGGCATAAAAACATGAGAAATGATAAGGAGAATAACGGGATTTGATCGCTCCTGATGTCTCTTTTGTAGCCTCTCTTGCCTGTACCATGTCATTAAATGTATTAGCCTCCCAGGAGCCTAATGGGGCCCTTGAATTAAGGTGGACAATACGTTAAGATCCATTCGTTTGGCAAGGTCATTATACAAGTGGCTCTTTCTCCCAATACGCCCACCTAAGGTCCAACCAATCAAATTGCACCCTAGGGCCTAACGATCTAAATACAACAACGGGTATAGGAGCTGTCGGAGGGAGGACCGCAACAATGAGCCGATGTGGCCCCCCATCTGACAGGAAGATAAAACCTGCCTATCTATCATATCTCTATCTGTCTATCTATCTATCTATCTATCTATCTATCATATCTCTATCTGTCTATCTATCTATCTATCTATCTATCATATCTCTGTCTGTCTATCTATCTATCTATCATCTATCTATCTATCTATCTATCATCTATCTATCTATCATCTATCTATCTATCTCTATCTATCTATCTATCTATCTGTATCTACTGTATCTATCTATCTATCTATCTGTATCTACCGTATCTATCTATCTATCTATCTATCTGTATCTACTGTATCTATCTATCTGTATCTACTGTATCTATATATCTATCTATCTATCATCTATCTATCTATCATCTATCTATCTATCTATCTATCTATCTCTCTATATCTATCTATCTATCTATCTTTCATCTATCTATCTATCTATCTATCTATCTATCTATCTATCTATCTATCTGTATCTATCTATGTATTATTTATCTTATGTGTAAAGGACCTAGTGGGTCAAGGTGGTCTAGATAAGGTCAACTGCCCAGGGAAAGAGCAGTAACAGTTGTAGGGGGAATAGTAAGTACATAAGGCTGGGTGGTGATAGTAGGACAAGAGGAAGACCATAGAAGGAATGAAACATTGGGGCAAGTTTATCCATTCAGTAGCCCCTCTTTTATTATTAAGTACAGGTATAGGACCCATTATCCAGAATGCTTGGGACCAAGGGTATTCTGGATAAGAGAAAAGGGAATCATTTAACCATTAAATAAACCCAATAGGGCTGTTCTGCCCCAATAAGGGGTAATTATATCTTAGTTGGGATCAAGTACAGGTACTGTTTTATTATTACAGAGAAAAGGGAATCATTTAACCATTAAATAAACCCAATAGGGCTGTTCTGCCCCCAATAAGGGGTAATTATATCTTAGTTGGGATCAAGTACAGGTACTGTTTTATTATTACAGAGAAAAGGGAATCATTTAACCATTAAATAACCCCAATAGGGCTGTTCTGCCCCCAATAAGGGGTAATTATATCTTAGTTGGGATCAAGTACAGGTACTGTTTTATTATTACAGAGAAAAGGGAATCATTTAACCATTAAATAAACACAATAGGGCTGTTCTGCCCCAATAAGGGGTAATTATATCTTAGTTGGGATCAAGTACAGGTACTGTTTTATTATTACAGAGAAAAAAGAAATCAAGTTTAAAAATCTCAATTATTTGAATAAAATGGAATCTATGGGAGACAGGCTTTCCGTAATTCGGTGCTTTCTGGATATGGGTTTCCGGATAAGGGATCCCATACCTGTACAATAATGGGGCTTTTCAAAGGAACCCTAAATTCTGGGAGCAGTTACTGGTGCGTTTCAGTGCCAAGCTGGAAAGTATTTATTTCAGGAATGGGGGTTCCGGTTTGTTGGTGAAGATTTGGTGCCCACTCACCTGATGTTTCCCTGTTTATGGGGTAACTAACTGGTTTTGGGACCTTTGTAACATTTCAGCAAATTCAACAAAATGGGCAGAACAACCTTCACGATTTATGGATCAATTTTTCAGCCCCTCAGTGGTCTTTAGTGAGGAGCCTTCCAGTATAAGTGTTTGATTGTATCCGGCCCAATTGTTTCCATGCTGGTTGTAAATAAAGCCCATTCGGGCAGAACCCACCCACTACTGGGCCTGGCGCTTTTACCTTTTTAAATTATTTGCTAAAAATTCTGTATTTTGCCACTTTCTTTTTTTTTTTTTTAATTTTAATTACCTTTTAGAAGCTGAATTAAGTGTGAACATATTTATTACTCCATAAATTTTTAAAATATTGCATTAGATTTCTGTTCCGAGCTAATGAATTCATTATTTAAACATCTGGGTTCACTGAAGGAAGATCGAAACATAAATGAGTGTCACAATCACAGGACGAGGACGCAGTCAATTTCAGCCGAAGCCGCTAATTAGGTAATGGGGGGGAGCTCCGAGCAATTTGGCACCGGGTTATTTGTAATGCAGTTATACTATAATAACAATACTGGGGGAAGGGACAGCTTTTCATTTTCTGTATCTGCATTGTCTTAGTTGGGAGCTTATTGGCCTTTGTAAGGGGACGATAGGATTGGCTGCCAGACCAGTACCCAGAGGGGATCAGATACAGACCTCTTGGAGGCTTGGACAACCTATCAAGGGAGGACCACATCTCTCCATCCTCTTCCAACATTTCCTCAGACCTCTATTATGGTCTGATCTTTGGACCAAGGACCTTGTCAAAGGGTTCTTTTTGCATATGGTCACTTTAAAAGCTCATAAGATGCAAAAAGTCACTGGTATGGACCAAGAAGGCGCTAAGTTTGAGGGTAGCAAGGAACCATCACCCAGCAGCCAATGGGGAGTATTAATGCAATAACAACTGAAGGTGCCAATTTGGGCATTTGAAGTTGCAATCACTGGAATAACAGAAATCTGATACTAAGCCACACCCTGATTCTTAATGGCCACACCCAGTTAGCCCAGACACAGCCAATCAGCAAGAAATCCTGCCCACTTTCCTGTAAACGTCTCACCTTTTTGGGGTATATATATATATGCTGTTAGATACCTGAATATATTAAAGAAAGAAAGGATAATTCACTAGGGGTGCCAAATGTTAGGCACCCCCAGTGTAACCGCCCCCCCCCCCCCCCGGCCGGAGCTGCCCCGGGGTGTATGTGACAAAGCGATCCACTCTCTTCTTCGGTCATTGCTCAGGCCCCGGGATCTCGTCAAAAGGAGGAGGAAGAAAGGGGATCGCTTCCCTGCATTTACCCAGGGCTGGTGCAGTTTTCTCCGTCCGGGTGGGGGCGGTTTCCAGGTAAGAGATTACAATCACTGGGGGTACCTAACATTTGGCACCCCTAGTGATTTAGCCTTTCTTTGTACTTTAATATAGTCAAATAGCTAACAGTATATATATATATATATATATATATATACATACATACCCAAAAAGATGGGGCATTTACTGCTAAGTGAGCAGGATTTCATGCTGATTGGCTGGCGTCTGGGCTAACTGGGTGTGGCCAGTAAGAATCAGGATGTGGTTGAGTATGTCCAGATTTCTGTTATTTCATATATTGAGAGGTGTGTGTATACTGAGTCCACTTGAGCTTTATTTTTAACAAACCTTTCACCGGCCAATGGGAAATTCTATGTTTAGTTCTGAAATGTGAAAAAAACATTATTTATTCTTGGCCCGCCTCCTTCTTCACAGAAATGGTGGGAGGTGTAGAAATGATTTTATCAAATCCCCGTCACAGTCGAACTGATTATTGGTAAGCCCTGGGGAAGGGCAGCAAATAGAACTGTAAGCAGTGCTCATTCTGTCTCCCCCAGGGGGTAGGAGCGGGAGGTAATAAAGACAAAAAAAAACCCCATAGATTTTTTTGCCCTTTATTACAGAAAAATAGAGACAGGAATTGTTCATATAAAAAGATAAATCAATGCCCAGTTGAGCACAAGTCCTGTTTACTTTATTTACTGTGCAGTTTCCCCTCTGGCTAATTGTGACAATCTGTGCAGTAAATATACCCCTTTGCCTGCAATGCTGTGATTGCTCTACCATTAGGGGGGTACCGGAGCAATGTCTGGGGGGTGGGGGTGCAGCCTGAATGCAATTTAGGGTTGGATATGTAGAGTGTCTGTGTGACGGCTGGAACTAGGGGTTGGCACAATAGATGGCTGCCTTGGGCACAACCTCTTCAGTTCAGTTCTAAGCAACCTTTCAATTGGTCCTTATTTATTTGTTATAGTTTTTGAATTATTTGCCTTCTTCCAACTCTTTGCAGTTTTAAAATGGGGGGTCACTGACCCCGGCAGCCAAAACCTATCGCTCTGTAAGGCTCCAGTTTTATTGTTATTGTTACTTTTTGTAACTTTCTTTTCTATTCAGTCCCTCTCCTATTCATATAACAGTCTCTGATCCAAACCACTCCCTGGTTGCTATGGTAACTTGGACTCTAGCAACCAAATAACTGCAAAAACTCCAAACTGAAGAGCTCCTGAACTGAAAATGAAATAACCTAAAAACTACAAATAATTGTTGGGGGACTCACGTTGGAGCCCATAATTGTATGGCCAAGTGACCAATGGGCAAAGGTGTGTGATGGGAGTGGGGAAAAGGGGTTTTGCAAGTGACCAGAAGTGGGGGGGGGGCAGTGTGCTGGGCCTTGGCACCAACAGAACTTGGCACTGCTGATTACAGACATGCCAACTCGCCTTGTTTATAAGGAATGACTGTATTTATAGAGCTGGTTGGGGTTGTGCAATGGCACAGCTGGGTGTAGTAAAGGGCCTGGCTGGGGGTCATGGTGTTGGTGTGGCCAAGAAACTGATATTGGAGTGGGCAGTGTTGGACTGGCCCGATACCAGGAAAACTCCCGGGGGGCCCAGGTGTCAGTGGGCCCTCCTGCTCCTCACTATTTGGCCTGTTTCATGGCCATTCCCTATTTCTGAATGGGAAGAAAGAGGAGAAATAGATGGAAGAATAGATGCTAGTATGTAAATAAAAGAGACTGGGAGAATAAAGAGGTTGGGTGAGGAAAGGAGGAAAAATAGTTTGGGGAGTGGGCCTAGGGTCTAAGGTTTTCTGGGGGGCCCCTGGGGTCCCAGTACGACACTGGGAGTAGGGGTGGGGTTGTTGGCTGTAAATGGATAAAATAGTAATGTTATCCTACATCTGTAACCTTCCGCTGAGTTAGGGGCCCAATAAAATGTTGGATATCATAGGGGGCAAAAATATTCTTGAGCATGGAAGAGTTTCCTATAGAAATTTCACCGTTGTGAATTATGGGCAACTTTTTTGACTCATTAGGGTTGATTCACTAAAGTGCGTTAAAACGAGCGCTATTTATACTGCGTTAAAAATTTTATTGCATCTTATTTTTCGCGACTTAATGCGCGATTCACTAAAAGCATACTTGCGTTAATTTTGACGCAATGCTGTTTGCGTTATTGAAGTTGCGAAGACCATTTTCGTGCGGTAATTGACGCAACGTGCGCTAATCAATGCATCGCGCACAAATAGTCGCCACGTGCGAAAAAACGCACGCCATGTTAGCCATACACACCATTACTTTCGTAAAACTACTTTTATGAAAATGCCCATTTCCCTGCAAACTGGCGGCTGCATCACTCTGGGGCCAACACAGACTGAATAAATCCCACTGCAAAGTCCATATTGTATTGCCAAAAGCTCATTAACTGTACTTTCCTATAATTACCCCCTGCCCCAATTAGGTGTTGATTTTCGCATAGACTAATGCGATATTTAGCGCGTATAAGTGTTGGTGAATCATGCGTTAGTTTTATTTCTGCGCGAGAATTAACGCACAAGATATGGGACTTAAAGGAGGATGCAAGTCAAAATGTAAAAAGCATACTGCCCAATAGTCCTCCTATTGTTTAGTAAAAACGCCACACTTTTGGCCTAATCAGATATTTACTCACTTACACTTACTGCACATTTTCTAGACCAGGCAGCCATCTCTAAAAAGGTATTCTCCCTTCCTTTCCCTCCTTGCTTCATACTGCACATGTGTTTCATTCCCTCCCCCCCCCTCCCCTCTGCCAGATCCGCTTCTGATTGGCTGGTGGGCATGTGTAGCTCAGAACAGGAGACAGAATCAAGTTACACACATGCTCAGAGAATAGGAAGGCTACAGGAAGGGGAGAGAGATTTCAGTGATGTCACTGTAGGCTTCACACTGCTGTAGGCTGCCAGCACCATATCTCAGAGAAGCAAGCAGGGATCTGGGAATTTAGATATGCAGTAAGTACTTAAAAAGAATGCCTTTAGACTTACTTTTAATACTTTAGCGAATCGCGCGGTTTTTTTCGCATCAAGTTTAACGCAAAAAAAAAATGCGATAAAACTTATCGACCTGGGCACTCAAGGAAAAATTTGAGAAACGGTTTAGTGAATGGCTAAGAACCTGCATAAATAGAAAAAAAAAGTACAAAGCACTGATCTCTGCTAAATCTGTCCCTCAGTTTCCCTTTAACCCCTGCACTTATTACTGTACAATCTGCCACATTCCCATAAAGAGTGAGCTGTAACAATAACAGGTCTGACCGCAGAGAAACCAGAACACATCTCAGCAATTTGTGTTCAGATCTGATCCGGGGGGGGACGAAAAACTCCCAACGTCAATTAAGACTAAACACAAAAATCATTATTTCCAGTTGGAGAAAAAGGGAAAAGGGCAGGACGGTCAAGTGGCGCTCTCCCCGGCAGGTCAGGAGAGACACAACATGAACTGACATTGTTTCTGGGAAGAAGATTAATGTTTTCATAAAAAGCAATGGCCATTCTCTCTCTCGCTTCACAAAGAGTCAAAGGAACGCTCTATCAGATGTACTAAACACAGACAGATAGGTACAGTCACTCCTATGTACAGACACAATGCGCACAGACTCACATGCCCATCGCCATGTCTTTTACTGACCGTGTCAAATTCCAGCCCTCAACTACTACAGATGCTGATATGTCTGTGTGTGGCATTAATAACTGCATCTGCTTCTGAATTACAAGCCAGTTGCTGCTATTAAAGGGACCCTGCCATGATATTTATGGGGCACTTTTTATCTCTAAATGACACTGTTACACAGCAAATAATTCCCTCTGCCATTTAACCTTTTATTCTTGTACCAACAAATGTATTTGTAGCTGTAATATTGGTGTGTAGGCGCCATCTCAGTGCCTTGTGCCTGAGTCTGAGCTTTCAGCCAGCGCTACACATTAGAACTGCTTTCAGCTAACCTATTGTTTCTCCTACTCCCATGTAACTGGAGGAGTCCCAAGCCGGACTTGGATTTCTTACTATTGAGTGCTATTCTGATACCTACTGGGAGCTGCTATCTTGCTCCCTTCCCATTGTTCTGCTGATCGGCTGCTGGGGGTGAGGGGGATATTTTTTCCATGACTTTTAGTGCTAAAAATTAGGAAAGAAAAAAATCCAACCTTTAGTATGTTATAGAATTACCAATTCTAAGCAACTTTTCAATTGGTCCTTATTTATTTGTTATAGTTTTTGAATAATTTGCCTTCTTCTTCCAACTTTTTAAATGGGGGTCACTGACCCCGGCAGCCAAAACCTATTGCTCTGTGAGGCTCCAGTTTTATTGTTATTGTTACTTTTTGTAACTTTCTTTTATATTCAATCCCTCCCCTATTCATATACCAGCCTCTCATCCAAACCACTCCCTGGTTGTTAAGGGAACTTGAACCCTAGTAACCAAATAGCTGCTAAAACTCCAAACTGGAGAGCTCCTGAACTGAAAATGAAATAACCTAAAAACTACAAATAATAAAAAATGAAGACCAATTGCAAATTGTTTCAGAATATCACTTCCTACATCATACTAAGAGTTGACAACCCCTTTAAAGCAACACAAATAAAAAAAAAAACAAGAATAAATAGAATAGAAACTGTGTTCATTCTGTATATTAGACTTCAGTTTTGTTGATTGTAGCAGCCCAGGGAATATCCTCCATCCCTATTACTATAGGGCTACTAGCAGTAGTATTTCCTCTTTATTTCTTATTGTCGTTATTTATATTATAGTCACTAATCCCTTTAGTCATTTATTGCATCAGGGTTTTTTTTTTAGCTGTGTGTATGTAATACATAATGAATGGGGGTCATTTGGAAGGGTTGAACTTGATGGGTTTTGTCTTTTTTCAACCCAATCTGACTGTGTAACTACTGTATGTTCAGCTCACATATTTTCCATATGCTAAAGACTCCGTACTGTTTTTAGAATAAATCATGGCTGTTCTACTTTCTGTGGTGTAATGAAACATATATAAGAGAAATGTTTGAAGAATCCTCCAGGCACTGATTAAGAACCGGCACCAATTAACTTTCCCTTTAATACCAGCAGAGAAACCATGACTTTCTATTTCGTGACTAATGTAAATTTTTGGTTTTCATTTCTCGGAACGTCAATCGGCGTCGCTCTTCAGAGCAAATAAACTGCGAGTTCGCCGACTCCCGCCGTCCATTACCTGCTCGCAGACGCGCTCGCTGAGCCTGTACCTATATTTAGAAGGTGATTTAAGATTTCAAGTGGTTTATGGGCCTCGTAAAGTGTAAATAATACGAGTAGAAAGTAATGCACTCCCTATAAAATGGGATTATTACTTTCTGACAATCAATTAATGAGTTGTAAAAGTGATTTGTGGACGTGTGGGACGCGCGGGAGAAAGTCGTACGTTGCAATCTGCTTCGCTATCAGTATTGGCGGATGTTGCAAAGTGGGATGCAAAGGGCAGGGTTAGTGTCAGGCTGGGAAACAGTTAATTGTCTAGTTGTCTGGATCGTACCATTCCATGATGGGGGTGCTGGGGGCCCCCAAGGTAACCATAGACACAGTGCTCACTCTCCTCCTCTCTATAGTAGCATTTGCCCTTGTTACATTCTCTAATCCAGGGATCCTCAAACTACGGGCCACAGGCTGGGTCTGGCCCCCCAGGGTAATTTCCCCGGCCCCCTGCCTCCTCACCCCTGGCAGAAGAGAGAGAGGACAGGGAGCGGGACGGGGGAGCTGGGAGAGGGAGGGTGAACAGAGCTGGCAGAAAGAGGACTCAGCTGGGAGAGGGAGGACGGACGAAGTGGGGGGGAGGAGCTGGAAGAGGGAGGACTCAGCGGGCAGCGGGAGGGAGGAACTGGGAGAGGGAGGATGGACAGACGGAGAGGGGGGAGGAGCTGAAGAGGGAGGACTCAGCGGGAGCTGCGAGAGTGAGGACGGACGGAGCAGGGGGGGGAGCTGGAAGAGGGAGGATTTAGCGGGCAGTGGGAGGGAGGAACTGGGAGAGGGAGGACGGACAGAACGGGGGGGAGGAGCTGGAAGAGGGAGGATTTAGCGGGCAGTGGGAGGGAGGAGCTGGCAGAGGAAGGACAGACGGAGGGAGCAGGAGCGGGGTGGGGGAGCTGTACGGGAGCAGGAGGGGGGAGCTGGGAGAGGGAGGATGGACGGACGGAGCGGGAGTGGGTACTGGACTCAGTGGAGAGGGGGAGTTGAGAGAGAGAGAGGGAGGATGGACTGCCCCTTTTTTATGCTTTCAACAGTTTGGGCGTCTCATACAAACCAATTCCACAGAGCGCTTTATACATTATTCCTACTAGTCCCTGCCCCAATGTATGTATGTATGTATGTATATCTTTATTTATAAAGCGCTACTTATGTACGCAGCGCTGTACAGTAGAATTCATTAATACAGACAGGGGGGTTAAAGATAATGGATAAATACAAAGTACAACAATAAATACAAATAAATACAAGGTACAGTTGCAATAAGAGTCAGAAACACAAGATGAAGGAGGTCCCTGCCCCGTAGAGCTTACAATCCCAATGGGGTTTATAATGTAAGGTTCCTATTGCATTCACAGATATATCAGAGAGTTACCTGCAAATTGGATCTTGGGAGAAAACTGGGGTATCTGGAGGCTTAGATCCTGTGTCTAAATCGCTAGTTGGGTTTCCAATTGGATCGTGGTCTGGAATATACTCTGCTGTGATTGGGCAGGAGTATATAATGTTACTTGGACAGTAGCTCATCTGAATGTGTTTGGACAGGAGGCCCAGGTACTAGGGTGAAGGCAGAGAGATAAAGTTCTGGAAGGGAGTTTAGGGTAAGAGGATTGGTAGAGAAGAGGGTCATTTGTAGTTAAACAATATCTGGAGTGACACAGATTGAAAAAAGACCCCTATGTTGGTTTGCCAAAGGCGCTGGTTGAGTTGTAGTCTAGCAACATCCGGAAAGGCTTCCCTTTCACAAACCATTTGTTAAGAGGCTTATTGGCTCTAAGGGTGAAGACAAGCAACTTAGAAAAATTTACACAAAATAATTACAAAACAAAAGCAAATATTCTGTCTTAAATATAAACAAAATCCATAAATATAAACAGAATGTGTAACAATAAAATTAAAACTTAGCATATATTTACATGCATTTAACAGACAATGCAGATCATTTACTGATAACTGTCTCTACCTGTGTTTAGCAGAGGCAATTCTCAGTATTGTCTATGGCAGGGGATTTTCTGGTGTTTAGTAGCCATGACAAGTAGCTGCTACTAGTAGCTCTGTGTGTCTTCACCCTAAAGCCGTATATAGAATTGTATATTGCTTTGTGTATGGTGTGTTTATTGGTGTGTATAATGTTGAGTATATGGTGTGTATGGGTAGTTCTAGCCTCTGAGCCCACTATCTGTTGTTTCTATATATGAGCAGTTAGTGCAGAGCTGGGCCGCAGACTGACATCCCATATACAGCGTCGGACCAGCCCAGACCCAATCCCCCCCAGGGTGGGAGGGGGTTGGCAGGTGTTGGGGGCCTCTGCAGGGTGGGGGGTGGAGGTTAAGGTGGCGGAAGCAGGGGCCCCTGAAGCAGAAGCCCTGGTGGGCCCTGCACCCCCCAGTCCAACCCTGCCCATAGAGATGTATAGAGTCCCGAGGAGCCTGGGATTGGTGCCCCACAGCTCCTAACGTAGGGTAATTATCATTTACGGGGCGCCTGTACATTTAAGTGTGGCGCAGAGCAGCAACACGACTGCAACAAAGGGTGCAAGTTTCTTATAACGATCCTTCTGTGTGACTTCAGCAGATAAAAGTTATGAAATTTCATTTAAGTTTAAAAAGGAGTCGGGCAATAATCTTTATTTCATGTTCTTTTACTTCTCAGCGGCACATTGTAATTCTCACTGAGAGACGCTCATAGACATAGACATATAGTACAGGTATGGGACTTGATCCCAACTAAGATATAATTACCCCTTATTGGGGGCAGAACAGCCCTATTGGGTTTATTTAATGGTTAAATGATTCCCTTTTCTCTGTAATAATAAAACAGTACCTGTACTTGATCCCAACTAAGATATAATTACCCCTTATTGGGGCAGAACAGCCCTATTGGGTTTATTTCATGGTTAAATGATTCCCTTTTCTCTGTAATAATAAAACAGTACCTGTACTTGATCCCAACTAAGATATAATTACCCCTTATTGGGGCAGAACAGCCCTATTGGGTTTATTTCATGGTTAAATGATTCCCTTTTCTCTGTAATAATAAAACAGTACCTGTACTTGATCCCAACTAAGATATAATTACCCCTTATTGGGGGCAGAACAGCCCTATTGGGTTTATTTCATGGTTAAATGATTCCCTTTTCTCTGTAATAATAAAACAGTACCTGTACTTGATCCCAACTAAGATATAATTACCCCTTATTGGGCCAGAACAGCCCTATTGGGTTTATTTAATGGTTAAATGATTCCCTTTTCTCTGTAATAATAAAACAGTACCTGTACTTGATCCCAACTAAGATATAATTACCCCTTATTGGGGCAGAACAGCCCTATTGGGTTTATTTCATGGTTAAATGATTCCCTTTTCTCTGTAATAATAAAACAGTACCTGTACTTGATCCCAACTAAGATATAATTACCCCTTATTGGGCCAGAACAGCCCTATTGGGTTTATTTAATGGTTAAATGATTCCCTTTTCTCTGTAATAATAAAACAGTACCTGTACTTGATCCCAACTAAGATATAATTACCCCTTATTGGGGGCAGAACAGCCCTATTGGGTTTATTTAATGGTTAAATGATTCCCTTTTCTCTGTAATAATAAAACAGTACCTGTACTTGATCCCAACTAAGCCTGTGCCCTAGAGGAAGCCAAATCCATCTAGAGATTCTAAGTCGGGGATCAGGGACCCCGTGAGTGAAGTCATTTGCAGCTGTAGGAGTGGGACTGAGTTCAGGGCTATTTAGCAAGAGCAGCTGTGGCTCCAACAAAGGAGAATTTAGTGGGGTTAGTACCCCCAAGGCTCTGCTGCCTTATTGTAGGGGCCACAGTTTCAGACACAGGCAGACCCCCCTGGGACTCCTGGCTAGTATCCCTCATCTAACTCCACCGGGGTGCTACACTTGTTCTGCTACTTTGCAGCTGCATTTGACATTTGTGCTACTCTACCTCAGTGCTGTGAGTATTAACCCTGCATATGCTGTGTACCATCAATAAACCAAGTTCTAGTTCAATGCAAAAGAACCTCTGGCATCCATAATTACATCATATACACCTTTGGCAGTGGAGAGTTGAAGTTCAGCAACATCTCACAAGTGCATTTCTTCCATTTTGTGAAGGCCCAGCCTGCGTGTTTGAGTCATAATGTTCATACCTACTAGTCGGAATTGGCAAATACTGGCCAAAATAGGGTTACATTATAATATTATTATTTGCCTTCTTCTTCCAACTCCTTGCAGCTTTTAAATGGGGGTCACTGACCCCGGCAGCCAGTAAACTATTGTTTATTGTTACTTTTCATAACTTATTTTCGTAATCAGACCCTCTCCTATTCATATACCAGTCTCTAGTTTAAACCACTCCCTGGTTGCTAAGGCAATTTGGACCCTAGCAACCAGATAGCTGCTAAAACTCCAAACTGGAGAAATGCTAAACAAAAAATGTGTAATAATGTATTAAACCTCTCTGAAATATCTCGTTACAGGTTATAATTTTGCTAAGGTTTCTACAAGCAATCCCCTTGCTATCTACACCTGGAACATTTCCTGGACTATGAAAGAAGCTTTCCCATTGGCTACTCCCAGAACAAGGCACAGTAAGTTTATATCTATGTACATTTCACTTGCCTTTTGCAGAGCAGAGATATGAAATAATTCAGGACTAATGTTGCCGAGCCATGTAATGCTTTTGGGAATTTACAGTAAGCTAAGTGCATAAATATATTAAAAATGCAGCGAGTAGAATGTTCTGTGACTGTTGCAGCTGACAGATCTGACAGTTCTTATCGCAGTGAGACTGTAAGTAGAGTGTTTGATAGTAAAAGGCTACAACAAGGTTTAGTTTAGCTGTGGTTTGGTCACTACCAGGACCCGTAGTGGCTTGGACCAAGTTAAGAACAAGACAACTTCACCTATAAGTTAATTTTTACTGTGTTATAGAATGGCCTATTCTAAGCAACTTTTCAATTGGTCTTCATTATTTAAATGTTATAGTTTTTTTAATTATTTGCAATTGGTCTTCATTTTTTTATTATTTGTGGTTTTATAATTATTTCACTTTTTTGTTCAGCGAATGTCCAGTTTACAAACAGAAAGATAAAGGAATAAAAAGTAACAATAACAATAAAACTGGAGCCTCACAGAGTGTTAGTTTCCTGGCTGGGGTCAGTGACCCCCATTTGAAAGTTGGACCAATTGTAACGTTGCTTAGAATAGGCAGTTTTTAAATGGGGGTCAGCCAGGAAACTAACACTCTGTGAGGCTCCAGTTTTATTGTTACTTTTTGTAACTTTGCTAATTAGAATTCGGAAAGGGTTAAATGGGCAGTTAAAATATTTTTAACCCCTTCCAATCCTAATCAGCATATGTTAATTAGGATTCGGATTCGGCCAAATCCTTCTGGGTGGGTTCGGGGGTTCGGCCGAACCCAAAAAGGTGTGTTCGGTGCATCACTACTATTTAGTCCCTCTCCTATTGTATACCAGTCTGCAACGTCGAACTGGGCCATAGAGGTAACGGGAAAGATCCCGGTGGGCCCCGAGGCTACTGCCCCTGCTGGCTGTGTCCCCCACACCCCCTAACCCCCCGCTGAGCCCCTCTAAATGCTCGCAGGGTCCCCCACCCATTGTCTAACCCAAGTCTAACCCGTCCAAGGAGGAACGGCCGGGGGGGCTCCAGTAAGGGTCAGGTCTGGGCCACTGGGGCACACCAGGTTTTTTCCCAGTGTCCTGGTGGCCCAGTCTGACCCTGTATATGGTACATCCCTTTGCCTCTGCTGCTCTGGGGCTGATTTGGCACCCTGACGGGGCAGAATTAGGGTCTGATTTTACCGAATGACTTATTTGCTTTCAAGGTTTGAAAATGATCCCATCAACCCCACAATGGGACGTATGAAAGCGATGGGTCCGACTGTATCGGTGCTGTAACTACATTTTCTGCTTTATTTCCAGTGCAATCTTCCCCCCCCCACACACACATTTTGTAGCTTTTTGTATTTCTGCACTATTCACTATTATTCAGACCAGGAATATTATTTGGAGAGCATTATATCCCCCGAGAATACGCTTTCCATTTTAAACAGGATTATAATGAAAGATTCAAAGAGGTGGCAACTTTTTTTTTTTTCACACAGCAAATTATGAGCTTCTAATGGATTTGTAATGGGAAGTCGTGCTCTAAACTGAGAAAGCGAAACGCGTTTCTGAGCTGGGGAAAAGGGGGTCGCGGCTGGATGGAAACTCATTGAGGCGATTGGAAAGATACAATTTGGGCCCATATGTGTCAGTAGCGCATAGCGAGACTCTTGGATAAAGGAAACTGGTTCCGTTTAGTAATACAGGGGTTCTAGGCAGGGTCGGACTGGGCCAGCGGGACACTGGGAAAATACCCGGAAGCCCCGACCTATGATGAAGTGCCTCATGTAGGCAGGAAATGCGTAAGGCTACCATTTTTTGCACCATGTAAGGGGAGTTGTTAATTGTTTATTAAAAAAGGGGAGGGTCACCTTTACATTAACTTTTAGAATCTCCTATTCCCAGCAACTTTGCAATTGGTTTTCATTATTTATTTTCTTATAGTTTTTTTAATCATTTGCCTTTCTCTCCTGCCTCTTTCCAGCTTTCCAATGGGGGTCACTGACCCCGGCAGCCAAACCCTATTGCTCTGTGAGGCTCCAGGTTTATTGTTATTGTTACTTTTTATTCTTTCTTTCTGTTTAGGTTCTTCCCTATAAATTAGGGAGGCACCGAACCCAGTTTTTTGGATTTGGCCGAACCCCTTAATCCATCCCAAGGGATTCTGCCGAATACCAAACCGAATCCTAATTAGCATCCGGAAGGGGTAAAAGTCAAAAGAAAATGTTTTCACACAGACATTTAACCCTTCCAAATCCTAATTAGCATATGCTATGTTCTAGGTGGCACTAATGTGGTGAATCTATTGAAAGTAAAATGCCAAAATGACTTTCCTTCTCCTTAAATTAACATTTATTGCTTAAATCCATCTTCTTCTCGGTTGACACGTTGGTGTTGATATCTGTTGCTAGTGAGCAGGAAAAACCAGGAAAAAAACAGGAAAAAACCCGGCCATAGGGCCCCCCCAGTTGCGGCCTGTGCCGGCTCCCTCCTACCGTTCTACAGCTGTGGCCTGTGCCGGCTCCCTCCTACCGTTCTACAGCTGTGGCCTGTGCCGGCTCCCTCCTACCGTTCTACAGCTGTGGCCTGTGCCGGCTCCCTCCTACCGTTCTACAGCTGTGGCCTGTGCCGGCTCCCTCCTACCGTTCTACAGCTGTGGCCTGTGCCGGCTCCCTCCTACCGTTCTACAGCTGTGGCCTGTGCCGGCTCCCTCCTACCGTTCTACAGCTGTGGCCTGTGCCGGCTCCCTCCTACCGTTCTACAGCTGTGGCCTGTGCCGGCTCCCTCCTACCGTTCTACAGCTGTGGCCTGTGCCGGCTCCCTCCTACCGTTCTACAGCTGTGGCCTGTGCCGGCTCCCTCCTACCGCTCTACAGCTGCGGCCTGTGCCGGCTCCCTCCTACCGCTCTACAGCTGTGGCCTGTGCCGGCTCCCTCCTACCGCTCTACAGCTGTGGCCTGTGCCGGCTCCCTCCTACCGTTCTACAGCTGTGGCCTGTGCCGGCTCCCTCCTACCGTTCTACAGCTGTGGCCTGTGCCGGCTCCCTCCTACCGTTCTACAGCTGTGGCCTGTGCGGCTCCCTCCTACCGTTCTACAGCTGTGGCCTGTGCCGACTCCCTCCTACCGCTCTACAGCTGTGGCCTGTGCCGGCTCCCTCCTACCGCTCTACAGCTGTGGCCTGTGCCGGCTCCCTCCTACCGTTCTACAGCTGTGGCCTGTGCCGGCTCCCTCCTACCGTTCTACAGCTGCGGCCTGTGCCGGCTCCCTCCTACCGCTCTACAGCTGTGGCCTGTGCCGGCTCCCTCCTACCGTTCTACAGCTGCGGCCTGTGCCGGCCCCCTCCTACCGCTCTATAGCTGCGGCCTGTGCCGGCTCCCTCCTACCGCTCTACAGCTGCCTCCTTATGTCTTCCCTTGTGCAGAATGGGAATCTGGATCTGATGATCCCGTGTCTCCCCATTCTTTACATACAAAGGATAATCCTTTAAAGTGAGCTTGTTGATCGGACGTGAATGGAGTCTTGTCTTTGTCGGAGCTGATCAGCGTCTTGTGCGGCACCGCGTCTGGTATGTCCTTTGCTGGAGGCTGAAAGAGGAAAAATTTGATGAGAAATAAAGAATGACTAATATCTCAATTTTGAATTATCTTCTTTACTAGCCACACCCATTCCAGCCCTCTCCTCAAACCTCCCTTAGCTGGTCCCACCATGGACCTCGCCCACCATGGACCTCCCCCACCATGGACCTCCCCCACCATGGACCTCCCCCACCATGGACCTCGCCCACCGTGGACCTCCCCCACCATGGACCTCCCCCACCATGGACCTCGCCCACCGTGGACCTCCCCCACCATGGACCTCTCGAGGAGGTGCTTTCTCCACATAGACCAAGACCACACATCATCATATCTCCGTGGATGTCATTCACTGTGGTCTGATGATATCAATGTAACTAAAGTAACCAAGATCGAGTTAGAAATGACTTACTAGTATCAAGGGAGAATCTATTTCTCTTGCCTCCAGGGCGTCCCAATTAATGGACGCAAAGAACGGATGATCCTTTATGGTGACGACAAAGTTCCTCCTTGCGACACGATTGTCACAGGTTAGCTATGAAATAAGAAAAGGGCAATTAATATCATAAAGAGTAAAGTAAAAGAGCTGACTTACCCTTTAAACCCCAGAGCTACAAACACTTGTGGCCTAACGAAGCCGCATTATACTCACCTTCTGGATAATGTCCCTGAGGTCAGAATCCAGGCCGTCTATACCTACTTTCGCCCTTGGATCTTCTATGTATATGGATGTCAGCTCAGTGGCCAAATAAAACAGCATTACTCCGAGTGAGTAATAATCCGCAGAGCAATCGTACACCTCCCGGCGGGTTAACTGCAAATGCACCAATGGGAGAAGCTTATTCACCTGACAGTTTATAGGTCATTTAAATGAATAATATATTTATATTAGTATTGTAGATTCCTTACTCCTTTCCTGATATATATTGCTATTAAAACATAATACAGGTATGGGACCTATTATCCAGAATGTTTGGGACCTGGGGTTTTCTGGATAAGGAATCTTTCCATAATTTGGATCTCCATAACTTGTCTGCTAAAAATCATTTAAATATTGAATAAACCCAATAGGGCTGTTCTGCCCCAATAAGGGGTAATTATATCTTAGTTGGGATCAAGTACAGGTACTGTTTTATTATTACAGAGAAAAGGGAATCATTTAACCATGAAATAAACCCAATAGGGCTGTTCTGCCCCAATAAGGGGTAATTATATCTTAGTTGGGATCAAGTACAGGTACTGTTTTATTATTACAGAGAAAAGGGAATCATTTAACCATTAAATAAACCCAATAGGGCTGTTCTGCCCCAATAAGGGGTAATTATATCTTAGTTGGGATCAAGTACAGGTACTGTTTTATTATTACAGAGAAAAGGGAATCATTTAACCATTAAATAAACCCAATAGGGCTGTTCTGCCCCAATAAGGGGTAATTATATCTTAGTTGGGATCAAGTACAGGTACTGTTTTATTATTACAGAGAAAAGGGAATCATTTAACCATTAAATAAACCCAATAGGGCTGTTCTGCCCCAATAAGGGGTAATTATATCTTAGTTGGGATCAAGTACAGGTACTGTTTTATTATTACAGAGAAAAGGGAATCATTTAACCATGAAATAAACCCAATAGGGCTGTTCTGCCCCCAATAAGGGGTAATTATATCTTAGTTGGGATCAAGTACAGGTACTGTTTTATTATTACAGAGAAAAGGGAATCATTTAACCATTAAATAAACCCAATAGGGCTGTTCTGCCCCCAATAAGGGGTAATTATATCTTAGTTGGGATCAAGTACAGGTACTGTTTTATTATTACAGAGAAAAGGGAATCATTTAACCATTAAATAAACCCAATAGGGCTGTTCTGCCCCAATAAGGGGTAATTATATCTTAGTTGGGATCAAGTACAGGTACTGTTTTATTATTACAGAGAAAAGGGAATCATTTTTTAAAAATTAGAATTATTTGCTTATAATGGAGTCTATGGGAGATGGCCTTTCCCTAATTTGGAACTTTCTGGGTAATGGGTTTCCGGATAAGGGATCCCACACCTGTAATAAGTAGAATAATAAGAGAAAATGGTCCCTTACCTCAGGAGCCTTGTACCCCCTTGTTCCCGCTCGGCCTTTGGCCAATCCATAGCGAGTCTGTACAGCGAGGCCGAAATCTGCTATTTTGATGTGACCGCTGCCATCAAGCAGAATATTTCCCAGTTTCAGGTCCCTGTAAGGAAAGATGGGAAGTCCTGTAAGTTATATGGGCAGTAAACACATGGCACTGGGTCAGCATTCCCGGGTTTATAAAATCCCCCAGGGCCAATCCCTAAACACCCATTGGGCAGAGGATTCCCACAGCACTATAGGGTAGGTATAGGAGTCCCAGCTGCCAATCAGGGGACAGTACTACTCACCGATGGATAATCAGCCGAGAATGCAGGAAATTCAGGCCGCAGATAACTTCTGCCGCTATGAACCTAATGAAGGGAAAACAGTTAATTAGAATGAAATTCAGTGTTTATATGCGACAGTCACCATTAATGCTTAGTTACCTACCTGATCTGCTCGATATCCATGGAGTTCCCATTAACGCAGAGATCGAATAAGCTCCCTCCGGCTGCATATTCCATCACAAAGTAAATGCTGTCCTGTTAGAGAAGAGAGAGACCAGGGGACGGGGGTTACAATACAGGAATGGGATAGAGAGTATGGGCAGTGCAACTCTATGGTTGGGTGGGAGATCATCCAAAGTATCAAGGCCTTCCTAATAAATAATATTGTAAAAGCTACAGGCATCTGAACTAGGTACGGCCCTGCTACTCGCACTATCTATCTGTCTGTCTATCTGTCTGTCTGTCTGTCTATCTGTCTGTCTATCTATCTATTTCTCTATTTATCTATCTATCATCTATCTATAATTAGCTCTTAGGGGATCTAGGGAACATTCTGTAGGGAAGAGAAGACAATAATAGAGACAAATGATGTTGGTACCTCAGTCTGAAAAGAACCAAACGCTCGAGTGAGGAACACACAGTCCTGGGCTAATTCCAGTATCTTCTTCTCAATTTTGGCGCTGCCCGTGTGGTTCAACAGTGGCCTCTTCTTGATTTGTTTCACTGCTACCCACTGTTCATTGAGAAGGTCTCGTGCCAGGAGGACCTGAAGGGGATAGAAAGGAGATAAAGTCAGGTGACCTCCTCGGGGACTTATAATATCCCTATATGTTACAATAGGGGGTACTTTATTCACTATATATTATAAGGAACTCCTCTGGGGCTTATAATATCCCTATATGTTACAATAGGGGGCACTTTATATTATAAGGAACTCCTCGGGGGCTTATATTATCCCTATATGTTACAATAGGGGGCACTTTATTCAATATATATTATAAGGAACTCCTCGGGGGCTTATAATATCCCTATATGTTACAATAGGGGGCACTTTATTCACTATATATTATAAGGAACTCCTCGGGGGCTTATAATATCCCTATATTATACAATAGGGGGTACTTTACTCACTATATATTATAAGGAACTCCTCGGGGGCTTATAATATCCCTATATGTTACAATAGGGGGCACTTTATTCACTATATATTATAAGGAACTCCTCGGGGGCTTATAATATCCCTATATGTTACAATAGGGGGCACTTTATTCACTATATATTATAAGGAACTCCTCGGGGGCTTATAATATCCCTATATGTTACAATAGGGGGCACTTTATTCACTATATATTATAAGGAACTCCTCGGGGGCTTATAATATCCCTATATGTTACAATAGGGGGCACTTTATTCACTATATATTATAAGGAACTCCTCGGGGGCTTATAATATCCCTATATGTTACAATAGGGGGCACTTTATTCACTATATATTATAAGGAACTCCTCGGGGGCTTATAATATCCCTATATTATACAATAGGGGGTACTTTATTCACTATATATTATAAGGAACTCCTCGGGGGCTTATAATATCCCTATATGTTACAATAGGGGGCACTTTATTCACTATATATTATAAGGAACTCCTCGGGGGCTTATAATATCCCTATATTGTACAATAGGGGGTACTTTATTCACTATATATTATAAGGAACTCCTCGGGGGCTTATAATATCCCTATATGTTACAATAGGGGGCACTTTATTCACTATATATTATAAGGAACTCCTCGGGGGCTTATAATATCCCTATATGTTACAATAGGGGGCACTTTATTCACTATATATTATAAGGAACTCCTCGGGGGCTTATAATATCCCTATATTATACAATAGGGGGTACTTTACTCACTATATATTATAAGGAACTCCTCGGGGGCTTATAATATCCCTATATGTTACAATAGGGGGCACTTTATTCACTATATATTATAAGGAACTCCTCGGGGGCTTATAATATCCCTATATTATACAATAGGGGGTACTTTACTCACTATATATTATAAGGAACTCCTCGGGGGCTTATAATATCCCTATATGTTACAATAGGGGGCACTTTATTCACTATATATTATAAGGAACTCCTCGGGGGCTTATAATATCCCTATATGTTACAATAGGGGGTACTTTATTCACCATATATTATAAGGAACTCCTCCGGGGCTTATAATATCCCTATATGTTATAATAGGGGGCACTTTATTCACTATATATTATAAGGAACTCCTCGGGGACTTATAATATCCCTATATGTTACAATAGGGGGTACTTTATTCACTATATATTATAAGGAACCCCTCGGGGACTTATAATATCCCTATATTGTACAATAGGGGGTACTTTATTCACTATATATTATAAGGAACTCCTCGGGGACTTAAAATACCCCTAATGGTTACAATATGGGGTACATTATTCACTATATATTATAAGGAACCCCTCGGGGGCTTATAATATCCCTATATGTTACAATAGGGGGTACTTTATTCACTATATATTATAAGGAACTCCTCTGGGACTTATAATATCCCTATATGTTACAATAGGGGGTACTTTATTCACTATATATTATAAGAAACTCCTCTGGGACTTATAATATCCCTATATGTTACAATAGGGGGTACTTTATTCACTATATATTATAAGGAACTCCTCGGGGGCTTATAATATCCCTATATGTTACAATAGGGGGCACTTTATTCACTATATATTATAAGGAACTCCCCGGGGGCTTATAATATCCCTATATGTTACAATAGGGGGCACTTTATTCACTATATATTATAAGGAACTCCTCGGGGGCTTATAATATCCCTATATTATACAATAGGGGGTACTTTACTCACTATATATTATAAGGAACTCCTCGGGGGCTTATAATATCCCTATATGTTACAATAGGGGGCACTTTATTCACTATATATTATAAGGAACTCCTCGGGGGCTTATAATATCCCTATATTATACAATAGGGGGTACTTTACTCACTATATATTATAAGGAACTCCTCGGGGGCTTATAATATCCCTATATGTTACAATAGGGGGCACTTTATTCACTATATATTATAAGGAACTCCTCGGGGGCTTATAATATCCCTATATTGTACAATAGGGGGTACTTTATTCACCATATATTATAAGGAACTCCTCCGGGGCTTATAATATCCCTATATGTTACAATAGGGGGCACTTTATTCACTATATATTATAAGGAACTCCTCGGGGACTTATAATATCCCTATATGTTACAATAGGGGGTACTTTATTCACTATATATTATAAGGAACCCCTCGGGGACTTATAATATCCCTATATTGTACAATAGGGGGTACTTTATTCACTATATATTATAAGGAACTCCTCGGGGACTTAAAATACCCCTAATGGTTACAATATGGGGTACATTATTCACTATATATTATAAGGAACCCCTCGGGGGCTTATAATATCCCTATATGTTACAATAGGGGGTACTTTATTCACTATATATTATAAGGAACTCCTCTGGGACTTATAATATCCCTATATGTTACAATAGGGGGCACTTTATTCACTATATATTATAAGGAACTCCTCGGGGACTTATAATATCCCTATATGTTACAATAGGGGGTACTTTATTCACTATATATTATAAGGAACTCCTCGGGGACTTATAATATCCCTATATGTTACAATAGGGGGTACTTTATTCACTATATATTATAAGGAACCCCTCGGGGGCTTATAATATCCCTATATGTTACAATAGGGGGCACTTTATTCACTATATATTATAAGGAACTCCTTGGGGGCTTATAATATCCCTATATGTTACAATAGGGGGCACTTTATTCACTATATATTATAAGGAACTCCTCGGGGGCTTATAATATCCCTATATGTTACAATAGGGGGCACTTTATTCACTATATATTATAAGGAACCCCTCCGGGGCTTATAATATCCCTATATGATACAATAGGGGGTACTTTATTCACTATATATTATAAGGAACTCCTCGGGGACTTATAATATCCCTATATGTTACAATAGGGGGTACTTTATTCACTATATATTATAAGGAACCCCTCGGGGGCTTATAATATCCCTATATGTTACAATAGGGGGCACTTTATTCATTATATATTATAAGGAACTCCTCTGTGACTTATAATATCCCTATATGTTACAATAGGGGGTACTTTATTCACTATATATTATAAGGAACTCCTCGGGGACTTATAATATCCCTATATGTTACAATAGGGGGTACTTTATTCACTATATATTATAAGGAACTCCTCTGTGACTTATAATATCCCTATATGTTACAATAGGGGGCACTTTATTCACTATATATTATAAGGAACTCCTCGGGGGCTTATAATATCCCTATTTGTTACAATAGGGGGTACTTTATTCACTATATATTATAAGGAACTCCTCGGGGGCTTATAATATCCCTATATTGTACAATAGGGGGCACTTTATTCACTATATTACTGACAGTAGGAGCTATGCTGTCCCATATTCAAGAAATGTGCATATTGATATTTAAATATGACAAGTTTTCTACACATAACGAACCTTTCCAAATGATCCTTTTCCAAGTACTTTATGGAAAGTGAATCTGCCGAGGCATAACGTCCGGTCAACAGGGATCGGAAGTTCGACTTCTGAACCTGAATAAAAAGATAAGTATTAGAAAGTACCAAAAAAACTGGAGCCTCCCCCCCCAACAACAACCAGATAGCAATGTAACCTGGGAAGGGGCAAAGTATTAAAATTAAATAAAATTTAAATTGAAGAGCAATTAGCGACATAAAAGCCAATGCAGAGAAGCTTTGCAGCGACAAACCCCAATGAAATCAGAAACTGAAGGTAAATCCCACTTCTCCCAATGACTTATTAGCTGATTAATTATTTATTGTAACTGTTTATATGAGCGGCTTATTATAGAGTCCCATCAGCTGTTTGTATTGCCCCATATAAGAAAGTCGTTCTGGCCTGGGCCCAGAACTGGATGGACTTTGGTCTTTTTTCAACCCAATTCAACTCTATGTAAATGGATTTAAAGATCAGCCGTTGTATAGAGTTTTCCCATTGGGGAGTGAGCGGCAGTTAAACGGCATTGGACGTTATTTGCCTGAACATAACCCAAAATGTACCCTGACTCTCTGTAGGGTGGGAAGGAAGGATAATAGGTAAGTTATATGTGAAATATCTATGGAACATTCTGGAATTTATCTATCTAGTTTAACTCCAACTTACTCGGTCCTGGTTGGGGGGTTTCTATACCCTCAGCACTGGGTACTGCACATTTGAGTCGTTTAATATGTATTTCTTCATTATCCTCTTCTGTTCTTGGGCGCTTCAATCCTTCCTTTGGGACAGAAACCTCTTTTTTCTCCAGTTCCAAACACGGTTCAACCAATGGGCTCGCCTGGGCAATCTCTTGCAGCTCGGGCATCGCCATGGTTGGTTCCGTTTGTGTTGGGCTGGGGGCAGCAAAGTAGGTTCTGCTCTTCTTTATGGAGATGCCGTGTCCCTCAGAGCTTTCCTCTCGCTCTCTCTTTCTAGGTGTGTCCATCTTCTCCTTCTGGTCATCACTTTTTTTCTCCGATTTTTTCCGTGTAGATAAAGTGAATGTAGCCTTCAGCTTTTTGTGAAAGTTTCTAAGGGCTGCAAAAAATCGGGCTTTAAAGCCCGATTTCTTGCTACTCATCTTAGTGATTGAACAGTCTATCAAAGTTAAAGAAATGCTAACACTCCTCCTCCTCTGATAGCACTGAGCACAACTGAGCCTGCACCAACTGTCACCGACTCTGTTGATGACATCACAATGCCTGTGCTTTGGTTGAGCTGTGATGTCACAATAGCAGCTGTGAGCTCAGTTCAGCCTGTGGAACAGTAGAACATTCCGCTCAGCTGGTACCTATTATCCTCAGTTCCATTTGCCCAGTGAAACAACAGACAAACCGAGTAGTAAATAAAAGTCATAAACAGAAAACAAAATGAGCACAAAAATAAGAATAAAACTTCCCATTTCCTATTGTAATATTCCCCATTAGACTTTTATTGCATTGGGAATTTTAATTGCACACAAGTTTTTCGCAAATCTGTCCCGTTTTGCTTTGCCAAAAAATTCATAAAACTGCTACAAAATGGTAAAAAATTTCCGCAGTGCGGCTAACGTCCGACTTTTTTTTTCAGCCGCAGCTTTTTTTTGACGCAACCACTAGTGATGAGCGAATCTGTCCCGTTTTGCCCAAAAAATTACAGACACTTCAAAATTCATCAAACGGCGAAAAATTAAGGAAATGCAAAAAATGACGCACACATAAAAAAAGTCACATGTCAAAAAAATTGGCACACGTGTAATTTTTTTTGCAAATTTTTTGATGCGTAATTTTTCGTATTTCGAGAATTTTTGGGTGTTTTGCGATATTTTTTGGCAAAGTGAAACAATTTTTCTTGACGTGATTCATTTTTTTATGTGCGCAACAATTTTTTTTATATTTTCAGAAGCGAGCAACTTTTTTTTGTCGCAAGGCACATTTTTTCCGCTGCGCCTGAAATCCGCTAATAGGCAAAACACAGAGATTCAACGCGAATCCATGGCCGCCGAACAGTTTCTGTTGCCACTAGTGACCACAACTTGTTTATTGCAGCCGTGGCTTTTGTGACTTTTTGCTGACTGACTGCAATAAGGGCCAGACTGGGGGGTGCAGGGCCCACCGGGACTTCTGCCTCAGATGCACCCCAATGGCCCCTGCCACCTTCTCTGTAATAATAAAACAGTACCTGTACTTGATCCCAACTAAGATATAATTACCCCTTATTGGGGCAGAACAGCCCTATTGGGTTTATTTAATGGTTAAATGATTCCCTTTTCTCTGTAATAATAAAACAGTACCTGTACTTGATCCCAACTAAGATATAATTACCCCTTATTGGGGCAGAACAGCCCTATTGGGTTTATTTCATGGTTAAATGAGTCCCTTTTCTCTGTAATAATAAAACAGTACCTGTACTTGATCCCAACTAAGATATAATTACCCCTTATTGGGGGCAGAACAGCCCTATTGGGTTTATTTAATGGTTAAATGAGTCCCTTTTCTCTGTAATAATAAAACAGTACCTGTACTTGATCCCAACTAAGATATAATTACCCCTTATTGGGGGCAGAACAGCCCTATTGGGTTTATTTAATGGTTAAACGATTCCTTTTTCTCTGTAATAATAAAACAGTACCTGTACTTGATCCCAACTAAGATATAATTACCCCTTATTGGGGCAGAACAGCCCTATTGGGTTTATTTCATGGTTAAATGATTCCCTTTTCTCTGTAATAATAAAACAGTACCTGTACTTGATCCCAACTAAGATATAATTACCCCTTATTGGGGCAGAACAGCCCTATTGGGTTTATTTCATGGTTAAATGATTCCCTTTTCTCTGTAATAATAAAACAGTACCTGTACTTGATCCCAACTAAGATATAATTACCCCTTATTGGGGGCAGAACAGCCCTATTGGGTTTATTTAATGGTTAAACGATTCCTTTTTCTCTGTAATAATAAAACAGTACCTGTACTTGATCCCAACTAAGATATAATTACCCCTTATTGGGGCAGAACAGCCCTATTGGGTTTATTTCATGGTTAAATGATTCCCTTTTCTCTGTAATAATAAAACAGTACCTGTACTTGATCCCAACTAAGATATAATTACCCCTTATTGGGGGCAGAACAGCCCTATTGGGTTTATTTAATGGTTAAATGATTCCCTTTTCTCTGTAATAATAAAACAGTACCTGTACTTGATCCCAACTAAGATATAATTACCCCTTATTGGGGCAGAACAGCCCTATTGGGTTTATTTAATGGTTAAATGATTCCCTTTTCTCTGTAATAATAAAACAGTACCTGTACTTGATCCCAACTAAGATATAATTACCCCTTATTGGGGGCAGAACAGCCCTATTGGGTTTATTTAATGGTTAAATGATTCCCTTTTCTCTGTAATAATAAAACAGTACCTGTACTTGATCCCAACTAAGATATAATTACCCCTTATTGGGGGCAGAACAGCCCTATTGGGTTTATTTAATGGTTAAATGATTCCCTTTTCTCTGTAATAATAAAACAGTACCTGTACTTGATCCCAACTAAGATATAATTACCCCTTATTGGGGCAGAACAGCCCTATTAGGAAACATGTATCAAAGTTAACAGGGAGCGCCTTTATACCAATTCCACTCCAGGCCACTAAGTGTTAAAGAGAAATCAGGTCGCCGCGCTGTAATGATGTGCCAGTGTGGGTCCGATGGGCATAGAGATACGCTGCACTCAGCATTAGAGCGCTCGGCCCTCTCTGTCAGTTCCTCTGCAGACGCATGAACTCCGGTTAAAGGAAAGAAGCGTCCGCGCATGTATATCCCTCCTTATTGCCTAATGCTGAATTCATTATGATAATACTTCTGATCAAGAGTAGGAAATGCTGGGTCATCAGACCAAATTGGAGCCTTGTTATTTTTCAAGCAGGTACAGGGTTAATATTAGGGATGCAACATATCCAGGATTCAGTTCGGGAATCTACGCTCCTGGGGGAACCAAATCCGAATGCTTAAAATCATATGACTTTTTGGCAAATAAACACGGAACATTTTTTATGTTTGAGTCCCCCGTGATAGATATGTGCTATCGCAAAGCTGCTCCGAAAAGCCTTTCCAATACAATAGGAATTGTTAGTGGGAAGCCATTCGCATTGCTTCGGTATCCCTCCTGCATGCAACTTTGTGCAACTTCGGAAAAAGAAGCGATGAAAGGGCTTTCCACTGGTGGCTCCTATTGTTGCTGGGGGAAAGCCATTTGTGAGCAGTTTGTTGCCTGTAATAGCAGAGATCTATTGTGGGCGAATCAACCACAACGTGGGTTCTTACCCTAAAGGTGCCCATACACGGGCCGATTCTAGCTGCTGATATTGGTCCCTTAGACCAATTCAGCAGCTTATTGGCCGTGTATGGGCACTAACGACGGGCCTGCCTGACCGATATCTGGCCTGAAATCGTCCAGATATCGATCGGGCAGTTTTAAAAATCAGTCGGATCGGGTACCGCACCGGCTCGTTGATGCGGTCCCCGAACCGACTGGGCCTATGCCCATCGTTCTAATTTAACCGTTTGGCCCCAGGGCCAAAAGACCGAATTAGTGTGATATCGCCCACCTATAGGTGGGGATATCGGGAGCAGATCCTTGCGTATGGCCACCTTTACCCTTTGGTTCAGTATTCCCACTTATTGTACAGCGCTGCAGAATAGGTTGGCGCTTTATAAATAAATGTTAATAATAATAAATATTCAGCCGAATCTTTCACAAGGGGTTCTGGGTCAGCTGAATCCGAAATTAGTGGATTGGGTGCATCCCTAGTTAATACCAATAGATGGAGCACATATCCCAGATTGAAATCTGGCAACTACTGGGCTACAGCCCCATAGCGGGGCCCCCCAGCCTAGTAAGCAGGAAAAAACACAAATATTCAGGAATAAAGCTACTTGTGCTGATGTTTTTTACCCAGGGTCAAACTGGGGGGTACAGGACCCACTGGGGCTACTGCTTCAGGGGTCCCTGTGGCGGTCTTTACACCCCCCGTCCGACCCCCTCTCCCGATCGCGCGTAGGGGAAACTTACCTTCAGCGCATTGGGGTAGGTGTCGCAGGTCAGCTCTTCCCCAAGAGCCCCTTCATTGTAACAAACTGACATATTTCCCCTTTATTTTCAGATTTTGACTGTAACTTCGAGTCTCCGTGTGATCTGGAGTATTCCCTGCCGCCATATGGCGCCAAAGCCTGGAGAATCGCCACCGCCGAGGAACTACTACAGCGCTACATTTTCAGCGGCCCCCCTGGCGATTACTCCGAGAATTCAACAACAGGTAGGCGCCAGGCCTGGGGGGGAGGGGCTGGGATTGCTATTCTATCCAATCAGATTTGATACATAGGTGCATAGTTATTTCCGAAGCGCAAGGTCCAACCATTCCCGGGGGCTACGTGGAGGTCAAGATGATTGTATCTCTTCTTCAGGCTTAAAGAGGTGGTTCACCTTTAAATTAACTCTACGGTTTGCAATTTTAGCAGCTAGGGTCTGGATTACCTTAGCAACCAGGCACGGGTTTGAGTGAGAGACTGGAATATAAACAGAAGGAGGCCTGGATAGAAAGAACGTAGTAAAAAATAACATTGTCGGCTCACAGTGCAAACGGTTTTGGCTGCTTTCAGCTAACCTATTGTTTCTCCTACTCCCATGTAACTGGAGGAGTCCCAAGCCGGACTTGGATTTCTTACTATTGAGTGCTATTCTGATACCTACTGGGAGCTGCTATCTTGCTCCCTTCCCATTGTTCTGCTGATCGGCTGCTGGGGGTGAGGGGGGGGATATCACTCCAACTTGCAGCGCAGCAGTAAAGTGTGCCTGAGTCTGAGCTTTCAGCCAGCGCTACACATTAGAACTGCTTTCAGCTAACCTATTGTTTCTCCTACTCCCATGTAACTGGAGGAGTCCCAAGCCGGACTTGGATTTCTTACTATTGAGTGCTATTCTGATACCTACTGGGAGCTGCTATCTTGCTCCCTTCCCATTGTTCTGCTGATTGGCTGCTGGGGGTGAGGGGGGGGGATATCACTCCAACTTGCAGTACAGCAGTAAAGTGTGACCTTGGTCAGTTACATCCCTGCCACTATAAGGGCCTGCAATCTGGATTATTGGGTGGGAATATGACGTGTAAAGTCGTTTCTCTGATGTGTAGGTTCATGAAATGTGCAATAACGGGTGTGAAAAAGTCATTTCCAGACAAGTCGCTCCCATTCACACGTGTGCAAATCAGACCACGGATGTGACTGGACCTGTCCTGTTATATTTAATAGGGGTCTGTATGAATGAAACCAAAGCACGCAAAGCTGTATGTTTCTCGCTATCGTTAGTCGCCAATTGGCAGCGTATCCGGCAGGCTGCAATGTGATTTATTGTGGGGCTCATTATGGGCTCTGTATTCCCTGCGTCTGTTTATTTTATTTATCCTTCTAACTGAGCCTGGAATAATGGCGGCACAATGTTATGGAAATCTCAATACTCCCCCTCAGTAACAGTGTCGCCCACTGTGTCACCCACTGTGTCACCCACTGTGTCACCCACTGTGTCTCCATTTACAGCCCTGTATGCCACGGGAATCTGCAAACTAACAAGTGTAGCCCCTTCCATCCAAATTTACCCCCTTTCCACCTATTGTTGTATTGCTCCCTTAAATTAAATTATTTATTAAACTAAATATTTTGGAATAAGTGTCACTTAATTTTGGCACATCTGGATCCTGCAACTTTTGACCACTCTTCTTGGCAAACTTTCCATGGAAGTATTGGGGAACGGCAGTTTACAAGTTCTGTCATGGATTCTTTGGCTTGGGCCTGGGCATGGGCATGGGCTTGGGTCTGGGTATGGGCTTGGGTCTGGGCTTGGGCATGGGCTTGGGTATGGGCTTGGGTCTGGGCTTGGGCATGGGCTTGGGTCTGGGCATGGGCTTGGGTCTGGGCATGGGCTTGGGTATGGGCTTGGGTCTGGGCTTGGGCCTGGGCTTGGGCATGGGTCTGGGCTTGGGTCTGGGCTTGGGCATGGGCTTGGGCCTGGGCTTGGGTCTGGGCTTGGGTCTGGGCTTGGGCATGGGCTTGGGTCTGGGCTTGGGCAAGGGTCTGGGCTTGGGCAAGGGTCTGGGCTTGGGTCTGGGCTTGGGTCTGGGCTTGGGCCTGGGCTTGGGCATGGGCTTTGGCTTGGGCCTGGGCTTGGGCATGGGCTTGGGTCTGGGCTTGGGCTTGGGTCTGGGCTTGGGCATGGGCTTGGGTCTGGGCTTGGGCATGGGCTTGGGTTTGGGCTCGGGCCTGAGCTTTCATTGGTCCATTCTAAGAGTGAAGACACACTGAGCTACTAGTAGCAGCTACTTGTCACGGCTACAGAAACAGACAATGCAGATCATTTACTGATAATTGTCTCTACGTGTGTTTAGCAGGGGCAATTCTTATTAGTATTAGTCTATGGCAGGGGATTTTCTGGAGTTTAGTAGCCGTGACAAGTAGCTGCTACTAAGTTTTTTGTTTTCCAAAGCCACGCAAAGTTGCCTGCAGGAGGAAACCCGAAGCAATTCCTTTCCACCAGAAATGGGTGAATAAACAATGAAAAGGGAATGTTTTTTTATAGCTTCATTGGAAAAGGCAAATTCTCAGTATTGGGAAGTGACCCTGTGGGTATCCCGGATAATGTATACGGCATTGGTAATGGGACCCTTCAGCCAGTGGCGGCCAAGCCTGCCAGAGCCTATACTGAACCCTACACTGGTGACTGGGCCTTTGCTTGCCCTTTGACTTGCACATTCAGCTTTTGGGTTTGATTAATGTTGGCTAAAGGCTCTTAATGTTATGTGCTGAAATAGCCTAAAACAACAGGCAAGGAGGGCGCGCCAGGCTGAAAGCCGTATTTCACCGCAACTTTAATACCAGGAAGGATTTTATTCCTAATGTCGGCAATGCCATATAATAGATAAATAGGTGCCGCCGCAGCGTCTCATTGCTGTGACTGCCTGTAACACACAGATAGATGTCTCGGGGAGATTGGAGATGTCACGAAGATGAAAGCCGGGCCCTCATTCCCAGGGAAAGGCCTTCATTTCCATTCTGATACATTTCTGTCTGCAAATCCTCCAGCTTGGCTAATGCGGCCAATCATTCCCACAGACAGCGAGACGGGCAGTCGGATATACCGGGACTGACAGACAGACAGACAGAGAGATGTGATGGTGAATATGGAAGGTGAATAATTATCATTATTCTGTATTAATATAATGTAGCACTGACCTATTACAGAGATTATACATCTTTCCCATCAGTCCCTGCCCCAGTGAGCTTACAATCTAATGTCCCTATCACATTCCCATCAGTCCCTGCCCCAGTGAGCTTACAATCTAAGGCCCCTATCACGTCCCCATCAGTCCCTGTCCCAGTGATCTTACAATCTAAAGTCCCTATCACGTTCCTATTAGTCCCTGCCCAGTGAGCTTACAATCTAAGGTCCCTATCACGTTCCCATCAGTCCCTGCCCCAGTGAGCTTACAATCTAAGGTCTCTATTCCATTCCCATCAGTCCCTGCCCCAGTGAGCTTACAATCTAAGGTCCCTATCCCATTCCCATCAGTCCCTGCCCCAGTGAGCTTACAATCTAAGGTCCCTATCACATTCCCATCAGTCCCTGCCCCAGTGAGCTTACAATCTAAGGTCCCTATCCCATTCCCATCAGTCCCTGCCCCAGTGAGCTTACAATCTAAGGTCCCTATCACATTCCCATCAGTCCCTGCCCCAGTGAGCTTACAATCTAAGGTCCCTATCACGTTCCTATCAGTCCCTGCCCAGTGAGCTTACAATCTAAGGTCCCTATCACATTCCCATCAGTCCCTGCCCCAGTGAGCTTACAATCTAAGGTCTCTATCCCATTCCCATCAGTCCCTGCCCCAGTGAGCTTACAATCTAAGGTCCCTATCACGTTCCCATCAGTCCCTGCCCCAGTGAGCTTACAATCTAAGGTCCCTATCCCATTCCCATCAGTCCCTGCCCCAGTGAGCTTACAATCTAAGGTCCCTATCACATTCCCATCAGTCCCTGCCCCAGTGAGCTTACAATCTAAGGTCCCTATCACGTTCCCATCAGTCCCTGCCCCAGTGAGCTTACAATCTAAGGTCCCTATCCCATTCCCATCAGTCCCTGCCCCAGTGAGCTTACAATCTAAGGTCCCTATCACATTCCCATCAGTCCCTGCCCCAGTGAGCTTACAATCTAAGGTCCCTATCACATTCCCATCAGACCCTGCCCCAGTGGAGCTTACAATCTAAGGTCCCTATCACATTCCCATCAGGCCCTGCCCCAGTGAGCTTACAATCTAAGGTCCCTATCACATTCCCATCAGTCCCTGCCCTAGTGAGCTTACAATCTAAGGTCCCTATCACATTCCCATCAGGCCCTGCCCCAGTGAGCTTACAATCTAAGGTCCCTATCACATTCCCATCAGCCCCTGCCCCAGTGAGCTTACAATCTAAGGTCCCTATCCCATTCCCATCAGTCCCTGCCCCAGTGAGCTTACAATCTAAGGTTCCTATCCCATTCCCATCAGTCCCTGTCCCAGTGAGCTTACAATCTAAGGTCCCTATCACATTCCCATCAGTCCCTGCCCCAGTGGAGCTTACAATCTAAGCTCCCTATCACATTCCCATCAGTCCCTGCCCCAGTGAGCTTACAATCTAAGGACCCTATCACATTATAAGGCCCCTATCACCAGAGATATAATGACTGAAAGGCCATTTAACCCTGTATTATTTACTTAGAAAGGCCTGAGTATTTCCAAAACCGCCAGAACGCTGCGCTCACTTAGGCGCATTGCCAGGGGTCGTTCCTCAGTAGACAAAGGGCATTAAGGGTGAGGTTAGCCGTGCTTTGCTAGCCCTGTATCCATAGGAATGTTTGATTGATTCTCAACGTCATGGACCAAGGGATGTAAAGATGGGAGTAAAGGGAGTAAAGATGATTATTTTCTAACTCATTAAACTTGTTTCTCTTCCCACTGCCCCTGTATAACGCTTCCCACTGCCCCTGTATAACGCTTCCCACTGCCCCTGTATAACGCTTCCCTGTGCCCCTGTATAACGCTTCCCTGTGCCCCTGTATAACGCTTTCCACTGCCCCTGTATAACGCTTCCCTGTGCCCCTGTATAACGCTTCCCTGTGCCCCTGTATAACGCTTCCCTGTGCCCCTGTATAACGCTTCCCTGTGCCCCTGTATAACGCTTCCCTGTGCCCCTGTATAACGCTTCCCTGTGCCCCTGTATAACGCTTCCCTGTGCCCCTGTATAACTCTTCCCTGTGCCCCTGTATAACGCTTCCCACTGCCCCTGTATAACGCTTCCCACTGCCCCTGTATAACGCTTCCCTGTGCCCCTGTATAACGCTTCCCTGTGCCCCTGTATAACGCTTCCCACTGCCCCTGTATAACGCTTCCCTGTGCCCCTGTATAACGCTTCCCTGTGCCCCTGTATAACGCTTCCCTGTGCCCCTGTATAACGCTTCCCTGTGCCCCTGTATAACGCTTCCCACTGCCCCTGTATAACGCTTCCCTGTGCCCCTGTATAACGCTTCCCTGTGCCCCTGTATAACGCTTCCCTGTGCCCCTGTATAACGCTTCCCTGTGCCCCTGTATAACGCTTCCCTGTGCCCCTGTATAACGCTTCCCTGTGCCCCTGTATAACGCTTCCCTGTGCCCCTGTATAACGCTTCCCTGTGCCCCTGTATAACTCTTCCCTGTGCCCCTGTATAACGCTTCCCACTGCCCCTGTATAACGCTTCCCACTGCCCCTGTATAACGCTTCCCACTGCCCCTGTATAACGGTTCCCTGTGCCCCTGTATAACGCTTCCCTGTGCCCCTGTATAACGCTTCCCTGTGCCCCTGTATAACGCTTCCCTGTGCCCCTGTATAACGCTTCCCTGTGCCCCTGTATAACGCTTCCCTGTGCCCAAGGCTTGCGGAATGTCAGCAGAATGGTTGGATAATGTGATTTCTTGGTGCCCAGAAGAGCTGCTCCCAAGACCTTACACTATAGAGATGGTAGGAAACTGATAGAGAAACATGAAAGAATAATAGGAAGGGAGTGTGGGGAATACAGCACTGACTTGTATTAAATGACGGGTATACAATGAGGATCTGATGAGTAGGAGAGAGAATCCCATGGAAGTAAAGTAATGTATTAAGCGCATCAATAGGGAGAAGCCGGGGTACAGGGGACTGGGGTTTCATTACTGGAGTACAATGTATGGTACCTGGGTAATACTGAGGTTGTAAATAGGTTATGGTGACTAGTGGGGGACCTAGAGCAGGGGCTGATACATAGTAAGGGTGAGATACATAGGGGTGCACTGGTCCCAGTAACGTGTAGGGTAGGGCTTGTTATTGGGAGCTATGGAAGGAAATGTAAAGATCCTGGAAAGGATAGAAACTGCCTATTGAGGAATCCTCCTCATACAGATAGGGAGCTCACTGGAACTGATGACACCCCCTCCCTATGAAAGAACTGATGGGACCCCCTTCCTATTAAAGAACTAATGGGACCCCCTCCCTATGAAAGAACTGATGGGACCCCCTCCCTATGAAAGAACTGATGGGACCCCCTCCCTATGAAAGAACTAATGGGACCCCCTTCCTATGAAAGAACTGATGGGACCCCCTTCCTATGAAAGAACTGATGGGACCCCCTTCCTATGAAAGAACTGATGGGACCCCCTTCCTATGAAAGAACTGATGGGACCCCCTCCCTATGAAAGAACTGATGGGACCCCCTTCCTATGAAAGAACTGATGGGACCCCCACCCCATTTAAAAACTGATGGGACCCCCTTCCTATGAAAGAACTGATGGGACCCCCTTCCTATTAAAGAACTGATGGGACCCCCTTCCTATGAAAGAACTGATGGGACCCCCTTCCTATGAAAGAACTGATGGGACCCCCTCCCTGTGAAAGAACTGATGGGACCCCCTCCCTATGAAAGAACTGATGGGACCCCCTTCCTATGAAAGAACTAATGGGACCCCCTTCCTATGAAAGAACTGATGGGACCCCCTCCCTATGAAAGAACTAATGGGACCCCCTTCCTATGAAAGAACTGATGGGACCCCCTTCCTATCAAAGAACTGATGGGACCCCCACCCCATTTAAGAACTGATGGGAACCCCTCCCTATGAAAGAACTGATGGGACCCCCTTCCTATGAAAGAACTAATGGGACCCCCTTCCTATGAAAGAACTGATGGGACCCCCTCCCTATGAAAGAACTGATGGGACCCCCTTCCTATGAAAGAACTAATGGGACCCCCTCCCTATGAAAGAACTGATGGACCCCCTTCCTATGAAAGAACTAATGGGACCCCCTTCCTATGAAAGAACTGATGGGACCCCCTCCCTATGAAAGAACTGATGGGACCCCCTTCCTATGAAAGAACTGATGGGACCCCCACCCCATTTAAGAACTGATGGGAACCCCTCCCTATGAAAGAACTGATGGAACCCCCTTCCTATGAAAGAACTGATGGGACCCCCTTCCTATGAAAGAACTGATGGGACCCCCTCCCTATGAAAGAACTGATGGGACCCCCTTCCTATGAAAGAACTGATGGGACCCCCTCCCTATGAAAGAACTGATGGGACCCCCTCCCTATGAAAGAACTGATGGGACCCCCTCCCTATGAAAGAACTGATGGGACCCCCTCCCTATGAAAGAACTGATGGGACCCCCTCCCTATGAAAGAACTGATGGGACCCCCACCCTATGAAAGAACTGATGGGACCCCCTTCCTATGAAAAAACTGATGGGACCCCTCCCTATGAAAGAACTGATGGGACCCCCTTCCTATGAAAGAACTGATGGGACCCCCTCCCTATGAAAGAACTGATGGGACCCCCTTCCTATGAAAGAACTGATGGGGACCCCCACCCCATTTAAAAACTGATGGGACCCCCTTCCTATGAAAGAACTGATGGGACCCCCTTCCTATTAAAGAACTGATGGGACCCCCTTCCTATGAAAGAACTGATGGGACCCCCTTCCTATGAAAGAACTGATGGGACCCCCTCCCTGTGAAAGAACTGATGGGACCCCCTCCCTATGAAAGAACTGATGGGACCCCCTTCCTATGAAAGAACTAATGGGACCCCCTTCCTATGAAAGAACTGATGGGACCCCCTCCCTATGAAAGAACTAATGGGACCCCCTTCCTATGAAAGAACTGATGGGACCCCCTTCCTATCAAAGAACTGATGGGACCCCCACCCCATTTAAGAACTGATGGGAACCCCTCCCTATGAAAGAACTGATGGGACCCCCTTCCTATGAAAGAACTAATGGGACCCCCTTCCTATGAAAGAACTGATGGGACCCCCTCCCTATGAAAGAACTGATGGGACCCCCTTCCTATGAAAGAACTAATGGGACCCCCTCCCTATGAAAGAACTGATGGGACCCCCTTCCTATGAAAGAACTAATGGGACCCCCTTCCTATGAAAGAACTGATGGGACCCCCTCCCTATGAAAGAACTGATGGGACCCCCTTCCTATGAAAGAACTGATGGGACCCCCACCCCATTTAAGAACTGATGGGAACCCCTCCCTATGAAAGAACTGATGGAACCCCCTTCCTATGAAAGAACTGATGGGACCCCCTTCCTATGAAAGAACTGATGGGACCCCCTCCCTATGAAAGAACTGATGGGACCCCCTTCCTATGAAAGAACTGATGGGACCCCCTCCCTATGAAAGAACTGATGGGACCCCCTCCCTATGAAAGAACTGATGGGACCCCCTCCCTATGAAAGAACTGATGGGACCCCCTCCCTATGAAAGAACTGATGGGACCCCCTCCCTATGAAAGAACTGATGGGACCCCCTCCCTATGAAAGAACTGATGGGACCCCCTCCCTATGAAAAAACTGATGGGACCCCCTCCCTATGAAAGAACTGATGGGACCCCCTTCCTATGAAAGAACTGATGGGACCCCCTCCCTATGAAAGAACTGATGGAACCCCCTTCCTATGAAAGAACTGATGGGACCCCCTTCCTATGAAAGAACTGATGGGACCCCCTCCCTGTGAAAGAACTGATGGGACCCCCACCCCATTTAAAAACTGATGGGACCCCCTTCCTATGAAAGAACTGATGGGACCCCCTTCCTATTAAAGAACTGATGGGACCCCCTTCCTATGAAAGAACTGATGGGACCCCCTTCCTATGAAAGAACTGATGGGACCCCCTCCCTGTGAAAGAACTGATGGGACCCCCTCCCTATGAAAGAACTGATGGGACCCCCTTCCTATGAAAGAACTAATGGGACCCCCTTCCTATGAAAGAACTGATGGGACCCCCTCCCTATGAAAGAACTAATGGGACCCCCTTCCTATGAAAGAACTGATGGGACCCCCTTCCTATCAAAGAACTGATGGGACCCCCACCCCATTTAAGAACTGATGGGAACCCCTCCCTATGAAAGAACTGATGGGACCCCCTTCCTATGAAAGAACTAATGGGACCCCCTTCCTATGAAAGAACTGATGGGACCCCCTCCCTATGAAAGAACTGATGGGACCCCCTTCCTATGAAAGAACTAATGGGACCCCCTCCCTATGAAAGAACTGATGGGACCCCCTTCCTATGAAAGAACTAATGGGACCCCCTTCCTATGAAAGAACTGATGGGACCCCCTCCCTATGAAAGAACTGATGGGACCCCCTTCCTATGAAAGAACTGATGGGACCCCCACCCCATTTAAGAACTGATGGGAACCCCTCCCTATGAAAGAACTGATGGGACCCCCTCCCTATGAAAGAACTGATGGGACCCCCTTCCTATGAAAGAACTGATGGGACCCCCTTCCTATGAAAGAACTGATGGGACCCCCTTCCTATGAAAGAACTGATGGGACCCCCTCCCTATGAAAGAACTGATGGGGCCCCCTTCCTATGAAAGAACTGATGGGACCCCCTCTCTATGAAAGAACTGATGGGACCCCCTTCCTATGAAAGAACTGATGGGACCCCCTTCCTATGAAAGAACTGATGGGACCCCCTTCCTATGAAAGAACTGATGGGACCCCCTCCCTATGAAAGAACTGATGGGGCCCCCTTCCTATGAAAGAACTGATGGGACCCCCTTCCTATTAAAGAACTGATGGGACCCCCTTCCTATGAAAGAACTGATGGGACCCCCTTCCTATGAAAGAACTGATGGGACCCCCTTCCTATTAAAGAACTGATGGGACCCCCTCCCTATGAAAGAACTGATGGAACCCCCTTCCTATGAAAGAACTGATGGGACCCCCTTCCTATGAAAGAACTGATGGGACCCCCTCCCTATGAAAGAACTGATGGGACCCCCTTCCTATGAAAGAACTGATGGGACCCCCTCCCTATGAAAGAACTGATGGGACCCCCTCCCTATGAAAGAACTGATGGGACCCCCTCCCTATGAAAGAACTGATGGGACCCCCTCCCTATGAAAGAACTGATGGGACCCCCTCCCTATGAAAGAACTGATGGGACCCCCTCCCTATGAAAGAACTGATGGGACCCCCTTCCTATGAAAGAACTGATGGGACCCCCTCCCTATGAAAGAACTGATGGGACCCCCTTCCTATGAAAGAACTGATGGGACCCCCTCCCTATGAAAGAACTGATGGAACCCCCTTCCTATGAAAGAACTGATGGGACCCCCTTCCTATGAAAGAACTGATGGGACCCCCTCCCTATGAAAGAACTGATGGGACCCCCTTCCTATGAAAGAACTGATGGGACCCCCTCCCTATGAAAGAACTGATGGGACCCCCTCCCTATGAAAGAACTGATGGGACCCCCTCCCTATGAAAGAACTGATGGGACCCCCTCCCTATGAAAGAACTGATGGGACCCCCTCCCTATGAAAGAACTGATGGGACCCCCTCCCTATGAAAGAACTGATGGGAACCCCCTTCCTATGAAAGAACTGATGGGACCCCCTCCCTATGAAAGAACTGATGGGACCCCCTCCCTATGAAAGAACTGATGGGAACCCCTCCCTATGAAAGAACTGATGGGAACCCCCCTCCCTATAAAGGAGGAGTCGGCTTAGACTCTAGGAAAACTCCTCCTCCTCAGAGACAGGTTAAGTGAGTCCTTGGTTCAATTCCCCATGGCAACTCGTTGTCACCTCAAACAAGTCACTTGCCCCCAATACTCAGTGCCTAAAATGGCTGCCCTGCTTGCTGTAAAGCGCGTTGAGCCCCCTGTAAGTAAACCACTATATATAAATGACTCCCTTACAGCCCCCCCCCCCATAATCTCATACAATATTCACAATATCACTGACTTAACCCTTGATGTTTGGGGGCCGGTTATGATTGTTGCACAAACTGATTTATTCCGGCGTTTGATATACAAACGTATTTATATGCAGATGTGTGTCGGGCCGCGCGGGGGGGGGGGGGGGGCAGCGTGGGAATTTCCATTCATCCCCGGCTCACACTCAGCTGAGATTCCTGGGTTTTCTCCTAATTAGAATATCTCATGAATAATTCAGCAGGAGCCGCCATTGGGCGCCGGAGTTCATGCAAAACATCGTAGAAGTGATCAAAAGAAGTGATTTCTTATTGCTACAAACGATCGGCGTCGATAATGGATTTGTGGACCTGGCGCATTTTGGATTCCGCTCCCGTCGGCGCCGATTGCATTCAGATTAGATTATTAGATTACAATGTCCAGGTTTAATTACCTCCATTCCGGTGAGACCCCCCGGGACCCTGGGGCAATGGGAAAAGTGTAAATTGCCATGTTTCCAGGGTTGGACTGGGGGGTACGGGGCCCACCAAGGCTGCCACATCTGCACCTCCCAAGGGGCCCCTGAGAGCCCGTAATTAAACTTACCTTCAGTGCCTCGGGGGAGTAACACTGGCGGCCTGGGGGAGTGTCCAGCTGGGATTGGCCCAGTCCGACCCTGCATGTTTCTTACCCATAATGCTGCATTTTCCCCCACAATTAGTGACGAGCGAATTGACATTAAAGTCAATGGGCGTTTTTTTGGTGGTGACTTTTTTTATCTCTGCGCCATGATTTTTTTGGCGACTTTCTTGACTTGCTGACTTTTTTGTCTTGGTGGATTTTTTTTATCGCTACATTTTAGCCGCAGTTTGTGGACCTGGCGCATTTTGGATTCCGCTCCCGTCTGCGCCGATTGCATTCAGATTATATTATTAGATTATAATATGCAGGTTTAATTACCTCCATTCCGGTGAGACCCCCCGGGACCCAGGGGCAATGGGAAAAGTGTAAATTGCCATGTTTCCAGGGTTGGACTGGGGGGTACGGGGCCCACCAAGGCTGCCACATCTGCGCCTCCCAAGGGGCCCCCGGTACGGCCTCCACACCCCCTGCAGGGGCCCCTGAGAGCCCGTAATTAAACTTACCTTCAGCGCCGCAGTTTGGAAAGAAATTTGCGAGGGCGAAATGCAGAATTTTGCGTCACTGAGACCCCGAGTGGGAGTTGTATCTGTAGGTGGCAGTAGCTCACGATTCCCTTGCATCAATAGACGCACTTCACTGCAATTCATCCAAACAGTAATGATCCAGGCCTTCACAGTTGCCCCCAGCAGCCCCCCATCTTGGGTCTTGTTAGGCCATTGTTTGTGTGTCAGTGGCACTGCACGTGCTCAGTGGGCTCTGGGCTGCTGCTGAGAAGCTTAGGGGGGCAGGGAAATCATCAAGCAGGAAGTGAGGTTCATCTGCCATAGAAGCTGATGCTACAGGGCTGATTATGGATCAATTCTGACGCAGACTGCACTGGCTTCTGTGCTGCCATGTAATGTGACTCTGAATTCATTACTAATCAGCCTTGTACTGTGCCTGTTATAGTGTGTATATACTGTATATTGGGGCGTGGGGGTCCCTAAGTGCAGGTAAGTGACAGGAGCCCAGAGTATGTGCTGGGGATCAGTAGAAAAGAAGATGGGGGCTACTGGGGGCATCTTTGTGGGCACAGATCTTGCCTGCTAAAGGGCTGGGGGCCTCGGGCTGATACAGAAGCACAAAACCTAAGGTGCAGCATTTCTGCCCTGATTGTTTGCTGAGCTTTACTTCTCCTTTAATTAAAGTGCTCCCTGTATGACCGCGTTCCACATCTATTCGTACCTCAGCACTTTGCTGGGTGGGTAATGTCTGCGCATATTACTCTCTTCCCTTTAGTCCCGCTGATACGACTCCCGCCGCTCCCATTTCTCTCTCCGACAAACAGCGGCACATTTGTTCCCTCCGCTTATGAGGCTGAAAATGAGAGGCAATGGGAGGAGAGCAGCGCTGAGCTGCTGTGCAATAGACGCCATACAGCAGCTCCGTGATTGGATTCTACCAACCGCTCCGGTAATCGGGGGGGCACTTATAGTTGTCATATATATATGTTTCCTGCGCTTTATAGGGAAACCCCCCAGATACCTAATGGGCTGATTTTAAAGGGTAAAAACAGCTTTCCTCTTCCCGTCAGAAAATCCAATTACATTTTTATGCCGCTCGCCTGTCTCTGCGGCGGCTGCAAGGGATTTCATCTCGAAATTGTGTAAAGTTAATATTAAACGCGGCTCGGCGGGTACTCAGTGGGCGCCGCGCTCTTCAATATCAGTAAACCTATCATGTTAAATTCCTCCGTTAAATTGCTTCCCGTGGGATACGGGGAAATCTGCATAATCAACTCCGCGCTGTCACTTCCATTTCCAGAATTCCAGCGTTACCGCCAAGTGACTGCGCTGCTTCCCTCGGTGCGTTCCATACGCCGCGGCGGGGGGCGGAAAGCCTTGGAATAATTTCCCAGTGTTGCTTTGGAAATCACTGTTTACGGAAACCCATTTTCAAGTGTTTAATAGTTTCCCCCTTATCAGCAGCGTAACTTGGTCGCACCGGGCCCCCCCTGCGGAAAAAGCTTCTGAGAGGGCCCCAACGCTCCTGGGGAGGGGTATTTAAGGTAGGAGGGGAATTAAGGTACAGCAGACCCTGCGGCTGCCTGGGTCCCCCCCCCACAACCACAGGGTCTGCTGTATATGTCGTTACGCCATTCAGGGTCGGACTGGGGAAAAAACAGATGGGCCCCGCAGGCCCAGAACTGATCCCTGCTGGGTGCTTCTGGACCCCCAGGTCCCCCTCTCCCGCGTGCCTAAGTATGCACGCTCGGGGAGTGGGGATGTTTGGGCACCCCTAGGTGGGTGCGGGCCCCTACACCCCCCAGTCCGACCCTGACGCCACTGCCCCTTATTCATAATCGCACTTAAATTCTCAAGCTTTTATAGAGCTGTTTTATTCTAATTATAAAGGGAAAACTTGAAAAAAGACCCATGCCCATCATGTTCAACCATAATGCCTATATATAACCTGCCTAACTGCAAGTTGATCCAGAAAAAGACAAAAAAAACCCCATCTGAAGCCTCTCTGATTTGCCGCTGGGTGCTTCTGGGCCCGCAGATCCCCCTCTCCCGATACGTCTAAGTATTTGCACTCGGGGGAGGGGGTTGGGTGGGGGCCGGGGAAGATGTTTGGGGCCCCTGCACCCCCCAGTCCGACCCTGATGCCACTGCCCCTTATTCATAATCCCACTTAAATTCTCAAGCTTTTATAGTGCTGTTTTATTCTAATTGTAAAGGGAAAATTTTGTAACATAGTAAGTTGGGTTGAAAAAAGACACACATCCATCACGTTCAACCATAATGCCTATATATAACCTGCCTAACTGCCAGTTGATCCAGAGGAAGGCAAAAAACCCCATCTGAAGCCTCTCTAATTTGCCGCAGAGGGGAAAAAATTCCTTCCTGACTCCAAGATGGCAATCGGACCAGTCCCTGGATCAACTGGTACTAAGAGCTATCTTACTGCTGTGCTTCGACAGTGTCGGAGGGGCCCACTACACCGCCCCCCCCCCCCACCCTAGATGCAAGCTCCTGCCCCCCCCCACGCACTGCGTGCCGCACACCCCACTCTGCAACCTGGGTTGGAGCACCAACGCACACAGTTCCCGGCTGTGTCCCATCAGCCCAGTCTGACCCAGTCCCCTTATCATTTCCACTTTAGCCACAGGCATGTCCAGGCAGCAGTGCTGTAAATGAGCCTTTCAGATTCAGTGTCATTGATCCTACCATGTGACTCCTGCAGAGCCAATAACCAACCCCGTCCATAATCCCCGATAATGATCCAATCCTGGTGGGTGTTTTTTTTTTTTTGTGGCCTGAATTTCTTTTCACACTAAATGATAACATGAAATAAGGTCCCGGAGTGGATCATTGTCTCCTTCATGACGTGGCATTGGTTGACAGCTCTGCTCTGATCTGGAGCATATATTGAGAACACCTTGCCATAAAGGAAGACAGTGCTGCTGCAATTCCAGACATACGTAACAGGAAATACACATAGTGACATAATGATTGGGGAAAAGGAGGGCGGGGGTCATTTGCTAAAAAAACATTGGCCATGTAAGGGGCAGGGTTTCCCACAAAATGGGTGGGGCTGGGCAGATGAGGGGTGTGGCCAAGCAGTCACATGGGCCTCATTATATCTTATTCAAGGCTGCTAGTTGCACTTTGTGATGGTGTAATTGGATGAGAAATTAGGAAAATCCCAGGGGAAAAACAACCACAGTCCGCCATGTTTTTTGCAAGTTACCCCCTACCCTCAAAGAGTTCTATTTGCCCCATAAGTTACCCCCTACCTTCAAAGAGTTCTATTTGCCCCATAAGTTACCCCCTACCCTCAAAGAGTTCTATTTGCCCCATAAGTTACCCCCTACCCTCAAAGAGTTCTATTTGCCCCATAAGTTACCCCCTACCCTCAAAGAGTTCTATTTGCCCCATAAGTTACCCCCTACCCTCAAAGCGCTATATTTGCCCCATAAGTCAGTCAGAAATGCTATAATCATGATGACGGTGGAAGCGCCCCCTTACTGCTTTACTTGTGTTGGGGGTCAGTGTAAACGACTCCCTACTGATTTGTAGCTGTGGTCAGTGACCCTAGCAACCAGACAGCAACCGCAGTGCTGTAGTGTAAGTAAATTACATCATTTAAGCTCCCAGCCCAACAATCAAGACCAATTGCAAATAACATCCCACCGGGAGTGAATTATACGCTCAGTTTCTCCTCTCGCGCAGGGTCAATTGCTTTTCCAGGCCCTTCTAAAAGTCACCTCCAGACATGGCGCTGCCGCCCTGCCTCTGCCAGAAATCCTATTGACTTGAGAAATCTCCCCCCGAGCGCGGCACTTCTTCATTACTTCCAGCTTTACGGGCCCTATTCATCACGCCCGCCTCCTGCCGCTGCAGAGCATCTGAAAATGGAATAGAATTTATAAACAATAAAAATCCGTCACCTCGGCCATTAATCAGCGCCGGGAACGCCGCCGTATAGAGGTGAGAAATTGTGACCTTTTTAGACTTTGGATTGGTTAATGGGACTTCATACAAAACAAGGTGATTAGAAAATGCTTGAAACCCCTTAAATCAAGAGGATTGTGACGCACTGCTAACAGTCACCGAAAGGTCAATTTATAAGGCGGCACTCGCTTTAACTGAATCTATTGGGCTCTGTCAGTACCTACAGGCTCTGCACTCAATCACTGGCAACGGGCCCCTGACCCAGTGAGCTCCTATTTACTCTCAGCTGTACTGCCTCCCAGTAGTATAAACTTACCCACTACTCCCCCTGTCTCTGCCCCTATATATTAGGTACCTACCTAGTGCTACCAACCCCTATTTCTGTAGGGAAATGAGAGCAGGGCAGGCAGTAACCCTCCCAACACTTTCCCCTGTCTCTGCCCCTATATATTAGGTACCTACCTAGTGCTACCAACCCCTATTTCTGTAGGGAAATGAGAGCAGGGCAGGCAGTAACCCTCCCAACACTTTCCCCTGTCTCTGCCCCTATATATTAGGTACCTACCTAGTGCTACCAACCCCTATTTCTGTAGGGAAATGAGAGCAGGGCAGGCAGTAACCCTCCCAACACTTTCCCCTGTCTCTGCCCCTATATATTAGGTACCTACCTAGTGCTACCAACCCCTATTTCTGTAGGGAAATGAGAGCAGGGCAGGCAGTAACCCTTCCAACACTTTCCCCTGTCTCTGCCCCTATATATTAGGTACCTACCTAGTGCTACCAACCCCTATTTCTGTAGGGAAATGAGAGCAGAGCAGGCAGTAACCCTTCCAACACTTTCCCCTGTCTCTGCCCCTATATATTAGGTACCTACCTAGTGCTACCAACCCCTATTTCTGTAGGGAAATGAGAGCAGGGCAGGCAGTAACCCTTCCAACACTTTCCCCTGTCTCTGCCCCTATATATTAGGTACCTACCTAGTGCTACCAACCCCTATTTCTGTAGGGAAATGAGAGCAGGGCAGGCAGTAACCCTTCCAACACTTTCCCCTGTCTCTGCCCCTATATATTAGGTACCTACCTAGTGCTAGCAACCCCTATTTCTGTAGGGAAATAAGACCAGAGCAGGCAGTAACCCTTCCCAAAATTGTGGCCTAGTGATTCTGTATAATAATTGTATGTTTATTCAGTTAAGTTACATTTGTACAAGTTGCCTAAATAACTCATGAACACTTTGCAAGCTCTTGCAGCGAGGGAACCACATCCTTCACAGCATGTTTTATTTATTGGGTTACAAGTCTGACCCCCCATTGTCAGAACTGAAGAATAGGTTTGGAACATTATAAATAAAATATCATAACGATACAATTTATAATAATGTCCAGACTCCATGCAGTCTTGTCTGTCTGAGATAAGTTCAAATGATATTCTCTTATATGTAGCTCTGGAGACTTTACAGTATTGCAGTGCAGGCAATATAAAAAGCAAGTATTCAAAGCTATTGTTAGTGGGGCCAAATATTGGCAAATGCCCCATCCCCCCCACATCATGGGGCTCCACAAATCCCAGTTGTAGACAGAAAAGGCTGTGGATAGCAGGGATGGTAAGATGTTTACAGGGTAGGATGAGGGAATTAGGACAAGAGAGGGACTGTATGGGATGATTACGACAGTAGGACAAGATGGGGACAGTAGGACAAGATGGGGCAGTAGGGAAAGAAGGTTAGTGTAAGACAAGATTGGGACAGTAGGGCAAGATGGAGACAGTGGGACAAGATGGAGACAGTAGGACAAGGTGGAGGCAGTAGGGCAAGATGGAGACAGTAGGGCAAGATGGAGACAGTAGGACAAGATGGAGACAGTAGAACAAGATGGGGACAGTAGGGCAAGATGGAGACAGTAGGGCAAGATGGAGATGGTAGGGCAAGATGGAGATGGTAGGGCAAGATGGAGACGGTAGGACAAGATGGAGACAGTAGGACAAGATGGAGACAGTAGGACAAGATGAAGACAGTAGAACAAGATGGGGACAGTAGGACAAGGTTGAGGCAGTAGGGCAAGATGATGACAGTAGGATAAGATGGAGACAGTAAAACAAGATGGAGACAGTAGGGCAAGATGGAGACAGTAGGTCCTACTGTCTCCATCTTGTCCTACTGTCTCCATCTTGTTTTACTGTATCCATCTTGTCCTACTGAGTAGGACAAGATGGATACAGTGAAACAAGATGGAGACAGTAGGGCAAGATGGAGACAGTAGGGCAAGATGGAGACAGTAGGGCAAGGCAGAGACTGAAGTGAAAGATGGGGACAGTAGGGCAATATGCTGACAGTAGGGCAAGATGGAGACAGTAGGGCAATATGCTGACAGTAGGGCAAGATGGAGACAGTAGGGCAATATGCTGACAGTAGGGCAAATAGTGAGAGTAGTACACAAAGTAGACAGTAGGGCAAGATGGTGAAAGTAGAAAAAGATAGACACAGCAGGAAAGGTTGGTGACATTAGGAAGGATGGTGATAGTTGGACAAGGTGGGCAGAGGGGGATGGTGTGGCAGCAGGTGAAGGAGCCAGTAGGGTGGCACTGAGAGAGCAGTGTTGGACAAGTTGTTATCTTGCAATGTTGGTGACTATAAGGCAAAAGACATGCACAATGAGGGAAGTGCCTTCATTCTAGCAAACTGTTCCAGGGGTAAATGATTTCCTTCATTGGGCAGAGATGTGACTCCTACTGTATATTAGCTCTCAGCTATACCCATCCATGGGTGTAACTACCGGCCCGCAGTCCCTGCAGAGAAACTGGTTTCAGCAGCAACTGCATTTACACATAAACATATACGGGAAAGCTGCTTAGAACGAAACTTTCTTTCATTAGGAAAATAGAGGGTCGACCCCCCTTGAGTACAAACAAAGTCCAGTCGCTGAGGCTTTAGATGCCCTTTAACCATATTCACGACTATTTAGAACAAAGTTGTAAAATATTTATCCCTACTCGGGAGATTGTCCATTGTCCCGGCAGTAAACCAAGGGGATAAGGAACCTGCTGCTTTTCCTATTGGCTGTTTGGCATACATAAAGGCAACACTAAGATATAATCTGACTTTTTTATTGCCCGGCCTTACATTTTAATTATGTTTTCCCATCCTGATGGGCTGTTATTTTAGTGCCCCCGCACTTTATTGGGAGCTCGTGTTCCGTTCGGCAAATGTCTCTGGCCTGGATAAGTTACTATAGTAATTATGTAGCCGGGGTGGGCGGCCATCTGAACTAACGATATGGTGGTGGAAACAGTAGGAGAGAGAAATCTCATCTTCTCGTGACAGTTGGCCGGGCCATTGCCCATTTTATCTCCTCGGAGCTATGAAAAGATAAGAGCCATTCTACTGTCTGCAACACTCTATATTTTATCCGACTGCACAGGAGACAGGGAGGCCTGTGGGTGAACCTGATACGGCAGGGGGGCCCCACACTTGGATACAGATCGCTGATATAGTTTGGGGGTGCAGGTGAGTGACCCCTCTGAGCCACTAGTGAGTCCCATTAGGGCTACAGCAGTGCCCGGGGTTATCTGATATAGAGTTTGGGGGTACAGGTGAGTGACCCCTCTGAGCCACTAGTGAGTCCCATTAGGGCTACAGCAGTGCCCGGGGTTATCTGATATAGAGTTTGGGGGTACAGGTGAGTGACCCCTCTGAGCCACTAGTGAGTCCCATTAGGGCTACAGCAGTGCCCGGGGTTATCTGAAATAGAGTTTGGGGGTACAGGTGAGTGACCCCTCTGAGCCACTAGTGAGTCCCATTAGGGCTACAGCAGTGCCCGGGGTTAGCTAATATAGAGTTTGGGGGGTACAGGTGAGCGACCCCTCTGTAGTGAGTCCCATTAGGGCTACAGCAGTGCCCGGGGTTAGCTAATATAGAGTTTGGGGGGTACAGGTGAGTGACCCCTCTGTAGTGAGTCCCATTAGGGCTACAGCAGTGCCCGGGGTTAGCTAATATAGAGTTTGGGGGGTACCCCTCTGTAGTGAGTCCCATTAGGGCTACAGCAGTGCCCGGGGTTAGCTAATATAGAGTTTGGGGGGTACAGGTGAGCGACCCCTCTGTAGTGAGTCCCATTAGGGCTACAGCAGTGCCCGGGGTTATCTGATATAGAGTTTGGGGGTGCAGGTGAGTGACGTTGGGGGGAAATGATAGATTTATTTTTATAACGAGCTTCCCCTTTAAACACAACTGTAACTGACACCTCGTCCTTCTGTAATACCCAGTGCAGCTTGTGGTGTGATTTTAAGATCTTCATTTATATCTGTGTACAGTGCGGTGTAAAAGCCATTATTATCCTTGCCAAGGCCCATTCCCCCTCTCCCTGCCGTCGCGGCCCAATCCTCGCCAGCAGCTCTTTCATTCCGACGATAAAAAACAACCATAACCGCAAATAGGAATTCAGGCTTCAAAGGAGAAAAAATGATATTTTGCATTCGGACGGCGAGCTCCCCGGCCAGGCGAGGCTATCGGAATCACTTCAGCGACCGAAACACCAATATGATGTTATTACGGAGAGATAAAAGGAACGGTTTGTGCGATAATGCTATTGTGTGGGCCCCAGGCGTGATGCTGAAGGAACTGATAGGAACCGGGGGGACACGGGGGTGCAGAGATGGACCTGTGCAGCCTGGGTGGCTGGGGGGGCAGTCCAATACTAAGCTTTCAATGGAATATTGTCACAAATCAATTTACTGTACATGGGGCAGGATGCTATTCTGTGCCATTAATTGCCCATACAAAGCAGTGGGGCAAATAATACTAGTGGGACCATCCCCTCAAAGTGTGGGCCCCCTTGGATATTTTGCACTGGGGCCTGCAGGACAATAAAGATTATATACAGTAAAACTCATTGATAGGACAAGGAAAAGTCCAACGCGTTTCATGCCTTGGGGGTTTTCCCTTTTGGTACTAATATTTTCCATATATAACTGTAACGGAGCTCTCTGCTCTCTGGTCGCCCTGCAGGACAATAGTTACTGATCAGTGAGTGATAACCTGCAGAGGGGCCAGGCCAAAACCAAGGGGGCCCAGGGGTCGATCAGGCAAAAGGCACCTGAAGGAAGTTACTCCTGGTTGGTGGGATTAACTCTTCCCACTGATGACATCACGTCCTCCAGTCCAACCGTTAAGATTTCTGCAATACCCTACTGGTGGGCACTGGTTTAAACATCCAGTCTGGTGAAACCCGGCCCAAGAGGTACTGCTTGCACTCACTCCCCACTCACTTGCACACCCACTCACTCCCCTGCTTCCTCGCGCCTCATTGGTCCCTGCTCACCCCCCACTCACCTGGGGCCCACTCTGATACCAATGACAGGAACTTGCTTGGGTAAAGCCAGGGCGGCAAAAGCAGTGATATTTGCTGGTTGGGGCCAGATTGGGTTTGGGTTTGGGCAGGGTTGCCACCTTCCTGTTATATTAATGGCCGAGCTAGTAAGATTCCAACCAAGGCCTACAAAGTTGTAATCCCCAATAATTCCACCCCTGCCCTATTTCCCTATGCCCTATCCCCCTCTATCAGCCCCTGTTCACCCATTAACCCTGTTCAGCCCCTGGCCCACCCCCTTAAGCTTCAATCTGCCCAAAACCCACCCCAAACTTACCCTTCCTCCTCCTCCTTCTCCAACCCCCCTTGCAACATTCGTGATGTCATATCCCCGCCCCTTTTGTCACTGCCCTGCCCCCATCTACATCACAGCCCACCCTTTTGTTTCTGCCCCTCTCTTCATATAATAAAGATGGCAACCCTAGCCCTTCCCCTTACTGCCCGCCATGCCTTTAACCCTTCCTTGTTCTGATTTGCATATGCAAATTAGGATCCAGTTGAATCTCTCAAAGGGATCAGGGTTTGGACAGATCCTAAAATAGTGGATTTGGCGCATCCCTACATCTATCAGAGCGTCTAACCCAAAGCAACCAATCATATGCCTGTTTTTAAACAGCTGATCAGTCAGTGATATTAGCTGACTTGTTGCTCCGGGTTACAAGACCTGATAAAAACTTTACAACTGTTACAGGGAACCGGCGTTACCCAGGAAATGTATTCATTTTATGCTGTTTTTTTTTATATAATTAAGTCAAAGGGAAATAATATGAAAACAAATAAAAAAATCAGTTTGATTTAAATGTTTGATTTCTGCCCAACAGGCAAAACACCTGTCTGCGGGGAACAGTAACGCCAGGGGGGGCGAGTAGCGTAATTAGATATTATAAATCTTATTTATTGTACATCTGCTGGAATTTCATTATTACAACTGTCTTTTTGTTCTGAAATCGTGAAAAAGGAAGAATCCCGGCCCAGGTGTTCCTGTTCCCATTATAAAGTAAATATAAAATAAATATCATCTGGGCCCATATTCCCCTCGGCTGCCTCTTAGGGGTTTCTTGTAGGGGTTGTAGGGGTTTGGGTCAGTGACCTTAGGGGCGGGGCTACAATTGGCTTAGCCGCTAGCCATTCAGTGAGAGACCTGTATGGATTTCAAACCTATATATCAGCCTTTTATTCAAACCACACCCTGGTTGCTAAGGTAACCTGGATCCTAGCAACCAAACTGGAGAGCTGCAGAACAAAAACTGAAATAATAAAAAAAAAAAAACTACAATTTATAAAAAAGGAAGACCAATTGCAAATTGTCTCAGAATATCACTCTCTACTAGGGATGCACCGTATCCAGGATTTGGCCTTTCTCTGCAGGGTTCGGTTTTGGCCAAATCCACGGTCGTGGCCAAACCCAATCTGAATCCTAATTAGGATTTGTAAGGGTTAATGTCGATGCGCGCAAAGCACGTAGTGAAAAATTTTATACTTACATGTTTATGCGGCGACATTAACCCTTCCAAAGGATTAGGATTCAGATTCGGCCAGGACCGTGGATTCGTTCTGCAGCGCTCCAGTTTGGTTGCTAGGATCCAGATTACCTTAGCAACCAGGGTGTGGTTTGAATAAAAGGCTGATATATGAATTATAGTTTTTTGGCTGCCAGGGTCAGTGACCCCCATTCGAAAGCTGCAAACAGAATAAGAAGGCAAATAATTCAATAACTATAAATAATACATAATGAAGACTAATTGAAAAGTTGCTAGGAATAGGCCATTCTATAACATACTACACACTACTACTACTACTGCACACTACTACACAGAACTACTACTACACACTACTACACACTAGTACTACTACACACTACTTCACAGTACTACTACTACACACTACTACTACTACACACTAGTACTACTACACATTACTACACAGTACTACTACTACACACAACTACTACTACACACTAGTACTACTACTACACACTAGTACTACTACTACACACAACTACTACTAAACACTAGTACTACTACTACACACAAGTACTACTACACACTACTACACAAAACTACTACTACACACTAGTACTACTACTACACAGAATGACTTTGGCCACTATAGCTGCTACAAACCTGGCCAACATCGTACCCCTTTGTGGCTCTCCTTAGTCACTAAGGTACTTGCCTCTGACTATGAAGGCACCCAATACACTATTTTAGGGCCCAGCCGAACCCCAAATTCTTTGCGAAAGAACTGAATCCGAATCCTAATTTGCATATGCAAATATACAAATTAGGGAAAGGAAGGGCTAAAGTCAACCTCGTTTTTATGTGACAAAATCCCTATTTGGTATAAGTATAAAGTCCTCAGTCCCGTATCAGTTGTCCCGGCAATTACCAACATGGATAGAAGGTTCCATTGTTTCTCACAGTAGAATGGAGCGAGTGTGCAGTGTAGTTCCGTCTCTCTGAGCGCCTGTAGGGGGGACTGGGGGCATATGGGGTCTCCTTGGGTGGCCCCCCATTCAGGGACAGCAGGACGAGCAGCAATTATCTGACATCTGTTCCCAGATCTTCCTCATTAGGAAATAGATGGTTCTGGGTCGGAGTTGCTAATCTCATTCTTCCTCCTCCTCTCAGGAATTTTAATGAAGTGTGGCAGTATTAGCCGGTATTCTGGGCCAGTTTGGCTGAAGAGCTCATTATTACATGTCTGCGCCCAACGTTCCATCAGCGGCTTCCAGAGACCTCCGGCGCTACTGAGTGGGGCAGCCTTAAACTGTAACTCTCTGCACATTTTCATCCCAAGGTTCCACCAAATCTTCACTGCGGAGCCGAAACAAATCCAAAGTGGGTTTTTTTGTCCGCAGACGATGCAATTTTATTATTTAAATCAAATTTCAACAAACAAAGTACGATTTGGTATTTGGGCAACTGTCTTGTGGAGGATTGTTCTGCCGGAATCAGCAGTGTAACTTGGTCAAGCCGGGCCCCCCTGCACAAAAATCTTCTGATGGGGTCCGACATGTCCAGTCCCTCCTCCCCCTCCCGGCCCAATCGAGCCACACCCCCAAGCGCACTTATACTTTGGCACTTTAGTGGCCCTTTACCCCTTCGGGTCCTGTACTGATCGGGGGCTTCTCTCCCCCCCTGATAGCCGACCCTGAGGAGATTACATTCATTTTTGGACCCCTTCGGATGTAGATTTGTAGCCTCTTTCCCTGAAAGGCTTACTGGGGATGGGACAAAGGGGCCCCCCTAGCCTTGTGGCAAAGGGGGTCTATAGACCCTTGCCTTCTGCAGGCCTTCAGGCCGGGGTAGTCATGGATAAAGGGGCCTGCCCTAATCCTTGGATGAAGACAGACCTATGTCATTGTGGGTCCTATGGCCAGGGGCCAGGCAACATGGAGCTGGGTTTTTTCAAAGCAAAGTAATTTGCCACACTGTGTGTTTTTGGATTTTTTTGGATAAAAGAAGCTGAGATGGAAGAGAAAAGGAAAGCGAAGCTGACTTGCTTACTGCACCGGCTGCCAAGATCCTGTGGATGAGCTTTACCTATAGGGCTTCCTTGGAAATTTTAGAATGATCCTGGGTTGGGGTTGCCTCCTCTGCTGGCGGGTAATGAAATCAAAGGGGTGGGAAGAGGCGGGGCTGTGATGTCACAGGAGTGGGGAAGAGGCGGGGCAGTGAATTTGGGATTTGGGTTGAGCTCTTCTGCTCGCTCTCCCCGCCCGCGACCTAACGCTGTTGATTGCCCTTTCTGGCTTCTGAATTTATAGGGGCCTGCCCACCATGCCCCGCCCCTTTTGTGATGTTGGGTCAGATGTTGGTCTATAAATACAGGGCAGAAGCCGGGTCTGGTAGGGTTTGTGTTGGGAGCGGGGGGGGGGTTAGGGTCAAGGTATTTCTCAACCTGCACATCACTACAGGACAGGCCTTCTGAAAACCAGGCTGTTTGGGTCAAAACCAGACAGGTGGCACCTTATCCCTATACCTTCCCGCTATTCCTTCTAATCTCAATAAAAGATATTCCGAACATCTTCCCAAAATGAACCTACCCCTCTAGTAATCCCCTAGTAGTCAGGGGTATCGTTCCACCATTATTACTATAGCCCTACTAGACCCCAACCTTAAGGCAGAAGGAAAGTTACAGTCATTGGGGGGTACCTAACATTTGGCCCCCCTAGAGATTTAGCCTCTCCTTCTCCTCTAAGACAGGTTGGTGCTACCCAATGGCTGTACATCCCCCAGATCCCCGGCCCCGCGGCACTAAACGAGCAGTGTTAATTAAAGAGTTGTACAGTTTTGGGTTCATCTGTGTTTTACAGACAACCCTGACGGACATGTTTGTTCCATCGCTATTGGCCAGTCGGCCGGTCGGATTGTATAAATACCAGGCGAGACCCCGGTGTGCCGCTGGGGGGGCCCTAACTCTCCCGCACACTCACCCACAGTAACTAAGAGACAAGTCTCACCGCAGCCAGTTGCACCGGGGGGCAAACCCGCCATGTAAACACATTCTAATTCTGTTTATCTGTAAACACAGCCCCGAGCCCCGCAGATTTACTACTCACATAAAACCATGCCTCTCATTGCCGTATTATTGGAACTAAATGCTTCCATTTGTTATTCTTTTATTTTATGTCTTCCCCTTCCAGTGATTTCTCCCAAAGATTTACAGCCCTGCAACATCATAGAATGTATTTAGGGATAATACGGGCGGTAATGGAACTGATCTCCTCCCAGGGAAAGGGGGAAACTCATACACCTCTCTGCCATTATCTCTTATCATTACCCATGGTTACATTGATAGATACTGAGTATCAGATAGATAGATAGATAGACAGACAGATAGGAGATAATGAAGACCGACAGACAGACAGAGGATAGATAGATTGATCAATGATAGATAGATAGAAAGATAGATAGATGATGATAGATAGATAGCTGATAGATAGATAGATAGACAGATGATAGATAGATAGATAGATAGATAGGGGATAATGAAGACAGACAGAAAGAGGATAGAAAGGTTGATATATGATAGATAGATAGATAGATAGATAGATGATAGATAGATAGATAGATAGGGGATAATGAAGAGAGACAGAGGATAGATAGATTGATCAATGATAGATAGATGATAGATAAATAGATAGATAGATAGATAGATGATGATAGATAGATAGCTGATAGATAGATAGATAGACAGATGATAGATAGATAGATTGATAGGGGATAATGAAGACAGACAGAAAGAGGATAGAAAGGTTGATATATGATAGATAGATAGATAGATGATAGATAGATAGATAGATAGATAGATAGATAGATAGGGGATAATGAAGAGAGACAGAGGATAGATAGATTGATCAATGATAGATAGATGATAGATAAATAGATAGATAGATAGATAGATGATAGGGGATAATGAAGACAGACAGACAGAGGATAGATAGATTGATCAATGATAGATAGAAAGATAGATAGACAGATAGATATTGTGTGGATAGATAATGTATGGATATATAGATGATCGATAGAGAGATAGATGATAGATAGATCAATAGATGATAGATAGATAGATCAATAGATGATAGATAGATAGATAGATCAATAGATGATAGATAGATAGATAGATTGATAGAGCAGAATGAAGTCAGACAGAAGATACATAGAAAGAATGAAAGATGATAGATAGATAGATAAATAGATGATAGATAGATAGATAGATCAATAGATGATAGATAGATAGATCAATAGATGATAGATAGATAGATAGATAGATCATTAAAAGGCGTGATTCACAGATCATTAAAAGGGTGGAGTTTGGGGCATTTTTTTCCCATGTTACCTGGGTCCTGCCAACTGAATACAGGGTCCTATGATTACTGATTACCGTCTTCTTTAGAGGGGAGAGATAAAAATGCTAAAGCGCCAGTTTCAGTGTTTGCAGCAGTGCCATTTTCCAAGGATTTTAGAAGAGAGATTTCTCAGCTGCTACTTATCACTGAATGCTCCCCCTAGTGGCAGAATATGGAATTTTGTAATAAGAAATAAGCTGTAAGGGAGAAACTAATCTTTCATTTGTAAATTCAAGAGGGTTCAGCCATTAGGGGGCAGATAGGAATGTGTGATTGGGTAATGACATGAGAAAGTGATGACGGGATCAGGTGGGTCAGAGACCCGGATTTATCTTTCCTGGAATGTTCTGTACTGTTTGTTCTGTTCGTACTCAAGAACTTTCTTGCTCTTAACCATGGAACTTCCGCTGCATCTGTGGCCTTTACAAAAATTCATCAAGTGAGAAAAAAAATTGCAATTGGTCACAAAAAAAATTCACACGGTACATGCATTTTGTGACTTTTTCACTGTTTTGTGAATTTTTCAGCTTTCAGCTTTATTTTTCCTGGTTTCAATTCACTTTAATGAGTAACTCAACGCCCCCAATAAACCCTGAATGTACAAATCCCTGCTCTGTGAATGAGGCCCTTTCCCACGTCCTTAGCTTCTGACTCCCCCCGAGGCACCAGGAAGGCGCCGCCCCATTCCGCTTCCCTTGATGTAATTACGCTTTCCCATAAACCACTTATCCCGCTCCCGACAGGCCGCGCGCCACAAACCTGCCGCAATTTGTTGACCTTTTTTCCGTAATTATAATTTCCTAATTTCTAAATAGCAATTAACCCCTGAGTGAATCTGCGCTCCTGCCCTTGTGGGAAGCTGTGACAATGACACCAACATGCTTGGGTTTAGTACTGCGCTCTGTTTGCTACGTCAGCGCCAGCGGTCTCATTGCTTACATGTCTCTCCCAACAGACAGAACTTTCTAATTTGGGGTCCCCCCCAAATGAACCAAGGAACCCCCCAAGTCCAAGTAAAATGCAACATAAGCATCGAGCCACATTAAAGGGGAGGTTCATCTTTTAATATGTTATAGAATGGCCAATTCTAAGCAACTTTTCAATTGGTCTTCATTATTTATTTCTTATAGTGTTTGATCTATTTCCCTTCCTCTTCTGCCTCTTTGCAGCTTTCAAATGGGGGTCACTGACCCCGGCAGCCAAACCCTATTGCTCTGTGAGGCTCCAGTTTTATTGTTATTGTTACTTTTTATTACTTATCTTTCTATTCAGTCCCCTCCCCTATTCATATATCAGTCTCTCATTTAAACCACTCCCTGGTTGCTAAGGTAACTTGTATCCTAGCAACCAGATAGCTGCCGGAACCCCAAATTTGTTGCAACCGAAAATTCACCAGGGAAAATATCTTTTCTGCATAATAAAATATTTTCCGCCATTTTGCTAATTTTTCAGCAGTTTTGCAAGTTTTTCGGCAAAGCCAAATGGGACAGATTCTCTCACCACTAGTTATCTGGCTTCTGCTACATTGTTTCAGGAGTCGGAACCACGGACCCACATCAACCTGTACATTTATATACAGATTTACACATGTTTATAATAGGAAGCTGCTTGGAATGCCTTTTTCTTTCATTAGGAAACATCTGATTTGGGGGCTTTTGTGACCCCCCCATAGGCAGGGGCTGCTGTTTGTTAGAAATGATTTTATGGGAAAAATAAACAAATGACTTTTATATTTCATTGATGGATGGGGTTTCTGTTAGCCGCGCACAAAGGACACGCGCCGCGGGGCCAGATATTCAGCCCCTTCGTTTCTCAAGGTCACCGGCACTTACAGGAGCAAAGTCTGATTTATGTACCCGGCGCCGGCACGGCCCATGCACATAGCAACAGAACTAAATCATACGGATGGGATGTGGGATTTATCAAAGGCATGGTCTGGGGGTGACAGACTTCTGTATGGGGTGATGGAGATTTGGGGTGAGGGCTTATTTGTGCCCTGGGTACCCCTGGAACTATAGCAGGGTGACTGTTACCCCAATGTTTCTATATATCTGTAACCTTGTTATGGGCTAAGGGGGCCCAGCCTGAAGGCCAGTTAGGGGGGGATTTGGGGTGAGGGCTTATTTGTGCCCTGGGTACCCCTGGAACTATAGCAGGGTGACTGTTACCCCAATGTTTCTATATATCTGTAACCTTGTTATGGGCTAAGGGGGCCCAGCCTGAAGGCCAGTTAGGGGGGGATTTGGGGTGAGTGCTTATTTGTGCCCTGGGTACCCCTGGAACTATAGCGGGGTGACTGTTACCCCAATGTTTCTATATATCTGTAACCTTGTTATGGGCTAAGGGGCCCAGCCTGAAGGCCAGTTAGGGGGGATTTGGGGTGAGTGCTTATTTGTGCCCTGGGTACCCCTGGAACTATAGCGGGGTGACTGTTACCCCAATGTTTCTATATATCTGTAACCTTGTTATGGGCTAAGGGGGCCCAGCCTGAAGGCCAGTTAGGGGGGATTTGGGGTGAGTGCTTATTTGTGCCCTGGGTACCCCTGGAACTATAGCGGGGTGACTGTTACCCCAATGTTTCTATATATCTGTAACCTTGTTATGGGCTAAGGGGGCCCAGCCTGAAGGCCAGTTAGGGGGGGATTTGGGGTGAGTGCTTATTTGTGCCCTGGGTACCCCTGGAACTATAGCAGGGTGACTGTTACCCCAATGTTTCTATATATCTGTAACCTTGTTATGGGCTAAGGGGGCCCAGCCTGAAGGCCAGTTAGGGGGGGATTTGGGGTGAGTGCTTATTTGTGCCCTGGGTACCCCTGGAACTATAGCAGGGTGACTGTTACCCCAATGTTTCTATATATCTGTAACCTTGTTATGGGCTAAGGGGGCCCAGCCTGAAGGCCAGTTAGGGGGGGATTTGGGGTGAGTGCTTATTTGTGCCCTGGGTACCCCTGGAACTATAGCGGGGTGACTGTTACCCCAATGTTTCTATATATCTGTAACCTTGTTATGGGCTAAGGGGGCCCAGCCTGAAGGCCAGTTAGGGGGGATATGGGGTGAGTGCTTATTTGTGCCCTGGGTACCCCTGGAACTATAGCGGGGTGACTGTTACCCCAATGTTTCTATTGGAGTTTCTATTTAATGATAGTCAGTCAGTCCCATATCAGAAATTCATTTCATAGAAGCCAACACAGTTATGACCCATAAAGCGACTCGGCCCTGTTTAATCCAGAACTTTAAAGCTAAATAGGTTGATAAAAATATAAAATAATACGAGGATACATTCCGTTTAATGCAGTTTGCCTTCATCCCAGAGCTGTAATAAAGTTATATCTTTTTATACTACGGAAGGCGGTAAAATGCATTTTTCTCCAATATCACTTTAAAACTTAGGGAAGAAATAATATCGGGGGCTGTTTACAGTTTGGGTAGAAAATCTGAGGTTTTGAGACCTTGGGAGAATATTAATCAAGTTCAGACAAAAGTCACAGATAATTACGTGGCCCCCGAGGAAACTCATTAAGGAAAATAAGGGAGAGTACAGTATAGTGAGGCCACACTCTACCCAACTGATCACTTAAAGGGGAACTTAACCCAAACATACGGTGCTGGTTTCCCTTTGGGCTAAACATTAACCCTATCTGTAACACTGGCCCCTTTATTGGAGCTCCCTATAGATCAGCGGTTCTCAACCTTCCTAATGCCGCGACCCTTTAATACAATTCCTCATGTTGTGGTGACCCCCAACCATAAAATTATATAATATATAATAAAATATGTGCTTTCCGGTGGTCTTAGGCAACCCCTCTGAAAGGGTCGTTCGACCCCCAAAGGGGTCCCGACCCACAGGTTGAGAACCACCGCTATAGATCCTCTCAGGTCCCTGTCTGGGTTTCTAATGAGGGGTGGGCGTGTCCTAACCTTCCCTGCCAGAAGCACAGTAGGAGGGGGAGAGCCAATCACAGCCCTGCAGCCACCAAGACAGGGTGGGCCCAAAAACCTCCCAGATGTCTCATTTTTGCAGATATTCTAGATTTCAAGAATGAAGATTTTGATACATTATAAGCAGCCAATTGTACAATGTACACACAAGCCCCGCCCATTTTAGACAGGCCACTCCCCTTTAAGGTTTACGATATGGGATAGTTTTCCTAGAGAAAAACAGATGAAATATAAACAGTTTGGGTTTGGGGAGCCCCGGGCTAATTCCCCGCACACACAGGCTCCGGGCTCATTACCCCCAGAGCCAATCAGCTCCTTCTAAATTGAATTTTCCCAATTATAATAAAAATATCTGCGTCTGGTTTTCATTAAACAGCGATGGTTCTTTTTGCCCGATGACACAGCAGGGGGGCCCCCGTCGCCTCCCCCCAAGTCTCTATTAGATTTTCTAATCATCCTCAATCCGCTTCTCCCAAAGTTGAAGCTCTAATTGATCGCTGGCTGGTGGGGAGGCCGGGCCCCGGAGAATGATCCCATTAGGAATAACAGAAAGGCCGCAAATGAGGGATAATTGAAGAAATTGTTGTCTAAATTTCAGCTAATGATGCAAAATGGCCGCAAATGTTGTAAAGGGCAACTGTCCTGGGAGTTGGGGGCCTGGTATTTAGTTGGGTAAATCCGACCATGAGTCATTGGCTTAATTACTGTGTGTTCCCTCCTATGTACCCACTGCTCATAGTACTGCCCCCACAGTGTGGCCCCTAGCAGCACCCACTGCTCATAGTACTGCCCCACAGTGTGGCCCCTAGCAGCACCCACTGCTCATAGTACTGCCCCACAGTGTGGCCCCTAGCAGCACCCACTGCTCATAGTACTGCCCCACAGTGTGGCCCCTAGCAGCACCCACAGCTCATAGTACTGCCCCACAGTGTGGCCCCTAGCAGCACCCACTGCTCATAGTACTGCCCCCACAGTGTGGCCCCTAGCAGCACCCACTGCTCATAGTACTGCCCCCACAGTGTGGCCCCTAGCAGCACCCACAGCTCATAGTACTGGCCCCACAGTGTGGCCCCTATCAGCACCCACTGCTCATAGTACTGCCCCCACAGTGTGGCCCCTAGCAGCACCCACTGCTCATAGTACTGCCCCACAGTGTTGCCCCTAGCAGCACCCACAGCTCATAGTACTGGCCCCACAGTGTGGCCCCTATCAGCACCCACTGCTCATAGTACTGCCCCCACAGTGTGGCCCCTAGCAGCACCCACTGCTCATAGTACTGCCCCACAGTGTGGCCCCTAGCAGCACCCACTGCTCATAGTACTGCCCCCACAGTGTGGCCCCTAGCAGCACCCACTGCTCATAGTACTGCCCCACAGTGTGGCCCCTAGCAGCACCCACTGCTCATAGTACTGCCCCACAGTGTGGCCCCTAGCAGCACCCACTGCTCATAGTACTGCCCCCACAGTGTGGCCCCTAGGAGCACCCACTGATCATAGTACTGCCCCACAGTGTGGCCCCTAGTAGCACCCACTGCTCATAGTACTGCCCCACAGTGTGGCCCCTAGTAGCACCCACTGCTCATAGTACTGCCCCACAGTGTGGCCCCTAGCAGCACCCACTGCTCATAGTACTGCCCCCACAGTGTGGCCCCTAGCAGCACCCACTGCTCATAGTACTGCCCCCAAAGTGTGGCCCCTAGCAGCACCCACTGCTCATAGTACTGCCCCCACAGTGTGGCCCCTAGCAGCACCCACTGCTCATAGTACTGCCCCACAGTGTTGCCCCAAGCAGCATTCACTGCTCATAGTACTGCCCCACAGTGTGGCCCCTAGCAGCACCCACTGCTCATAGTACTGCCCCCACAGTGTTGCCCCTAGCAGCACCCACTGCTCATAGTACTGCCCCACAGTGTGGCCCCTAGCAGCACCCACTGCTCATAGTACTGCCCCCACAGTGTGGCCCCTAGCAGCACCCACTGCTCATAGTGCTGCCCCCACAGTGTGGCCCCTAGCAGCACCCACTGCTCATAGTACTGCCCCACAGTGTGGCCCCTAGCAGCACCCACTGCTCATAGTACTGCCCCCACAGTGTTGCCCCTAGCAGCACCCACTGCTCATAGTGCTGCCCCCACAGTGTGGCCCCTAGCAGCACCCACTGCTCATAGTACTGCCCCCAAAGTGTGGCCCCCTAGCAGCACCCACAGCTCATAGTACTGGCCCCACAGTGTGGCCCCTATCAGCACCCACTGCTCATAGTACTGCCCCCACAGTGTGGCCCCTAGCAGCACCCACTGCTCATAGTACTGCCCCCAAAGTGTGGCCCCCTAGCAGCACCTAGGGCAGAGAATGGGGGCTCAGCCTGAAGGCCAGTTAGGGGGAGATTTGGGTGAGTGCTTATTTGTGCCCTGGGTACCCCTGGAACTATAGCGGGGTGACTGTTACCCCAATGTTTCTATATATCTGTAACCTTGTTATGGGCTAAGGGGGCCCAGCCTGAAGGCCAGTTAGGGGGGGATTTGGGGTGAGTGCTTATTTGTGCCCTGGGTACCCCTGGAACTATAGCAGGGTGACTGTTACCCCAATGTTTCTATATATCTGTAACCTTGTTATGGGCTAAGGGGGCCCAGCCTGAAGGCCAGTTAGGGGGAGATTTGGGTGAGTGCTTATTTGTGCCCTGGGTACCCCTGGAACTATAGCGGGGTGACTGTTACCCCAATGTTTCTATATATCTGTAACCTTGTTATGGGCTAAGGGGGCCCAGCCTGAAGGCCAGTTAGGGGGGGATTTGGGGTGAGTGCTTATTTGTGCCCTGGGTACCCCTGGAACTATAGCAGGGTGACTGTTACCCCAATGTTTCTATATATCTGTAACCTTGTTATGGGCTAAGGGGGCCCAGCCTGAAGGCCAGTTAGGGGGGGATTTGGGGTGAGTGCTTATTTGTGCCCTGGGTACCCCTGGAACTATAGCGGGGTGACTGTTACCCCAATGTTTCTATATATCTGTAACCTTGTTATGGGCTAAGGGGGCCCAGCCTGAAGGCCAGTTAGGGGGGGATTTGGGGTGAGTGCTTATTTGTGCCCTGGGTACCCCTGGAACTATAGCAGGGTGACTGTTACCCCAATGTTTCTATATATCTGTAACCCTGGGGGCCACACTGCTAATAATGGTACCCCAATGCCAGTCAGTGCCAGGGTTAGGTTGCTGGGGAGCCAGAAGAATCATTTGAGTTGTTAGAGGGGGTCGGTGTTAGTTTTTGTCAGTATTTTCTGATAAATTGATCCCTTTGGAAGTTTCTCCACACTTTTCCTGCTGTATTTCCAGCTCAGGCGGATCCCAGGGCAGCGAGGCTGCTGGGGGAATTGCTGGAAAGGTTATGTGCGTCTGTGTTTCTTTTTTTAGCGGCACACAATTGGGCAGGTTCCATGTCCATTGGAATGTTACTGGGGGGCACGCGGGGCGGGGGGGCTATTTACTGATTTCCTTCACCAGCAAATACACTTTCTGTCTGGGGACTGAACTGTAACTGGCAGATTGTACCAATCGCTCTGGGCACTTCCGCAGGCCCTGAATGTACAAACAGCCTCTGTCCTACCGTCCCCTTATTATCTGTGTCTGCTGAACTGGCACTGTCTTCCCTGTACCCCCATCATTTGCCCCTCGTTATACTGACAGGTACTTATATATAATATAATCTCATATATAACGACTGGCTTTCCAGTTTTCCTCCTGCTTGTGCTTAGTACAGGGGAATCCCTATGTGCCATAGTTTTATGGTATCTCTCTGTACAGGCTATGAGCAAACTTAGGGGGGTGTTCCTGCTGAATTGTGCTTAGTACAGGGGAATCCCTATGTGCCATAGTTTTATGGTATCTCTCTGTACAGGCTATGAGCAAACTTAGGGGGGTGTTCCTGCTGAATTGTGCTTAGTACAGGGGAATCCCTATGTGCCATAGTTTTATGGTATCTCTCTGTACAGGCTATGAGCAAACTTAGGGGGCTGTTCCTGCTGAATTGTGCTTAGTACAGGGGAATCCCTATGTGCCATAGTTTTATGGTATCTCTCTGTACAGGCTATGAGCAAACTTAGGGGGCTGTTCCTGCTGAATTGTGCTTAGTATAGGGGAATCCCTATGTGCCATAGTTTTATGGTATCTCTCTGTACAGGCTATGAGCAAACTTAGGGGGCTGTTCCTGCTGAATTGTGCTTAGTACAGGGGAGTCCCTATGTGCCATAGTTTTATGGTATCTCTCTGTACAGGCTATGAGCAAACTTAGGGGGCTGTTCCTGCTGAATTGTGCTTAGTACAGGGGAATCCCTATGTGCCATAGTTTTATGGTATCTCTCTGTACAGGCTATGAGCAAACTTAGGGGGCTGTTCCTGCTGAATTGTGCTTAGTACAGGGGAATCCCTATGTGCCATAGTTTTATGGTATCTCTCTGTACAGGCTATGAGCAAACTTAGGGGGCTGTTCCTGCTGAATTGTGCTTAGTACAGGTAATCCCTATGTGCCATAGTTTTATGGTATCTCTCTGTACAGGCTATGAGCAAACTTAGGGGGCTGTTCCTGCTGAATTGTGCTTAGTACAGGTAATCCCTATGTGCCATAGTTTTATGGTATCTCTCTGTACAGGCTATGAGCAAACTTAGGGGGCTGTTCCTGCTGAATTGTGCTTAGTACAGGGGAATCCCTATGTGCCCTAGTTTTATGGTATCTCTCTGTACAGGCTATGAGCAAACTTAGGAGGCTGTTCCTGCTGAATTGTGCTTAGTACAGGGAAATCCCTATGTGCCATAGTTTTATGGTATCTCTCTGTACAGGCTATGGGCAAACTTAGGGGGCTGTTCCTGCTGAATTGTGCTTAGTACAGGGGAATCCCTATGTGCCATAGTTTTATGGTATCTCTCTGTACAGGCTATGGGCAAACTTAGGGGGCTGTTCCTGCTGAATTGTGCTTAGTACAGGGGAATCCCTATGTGCCATAGTTTTATGGTAAAGTTGCTAGGTAAAGTACATGAAATGCAATTTGAAACACAGAGTGTAAGCTCTGCAGATCAGGGCTTAATAGCTGTGTGTTTGTTGCTGGGAATATTGAGCAGAGCTCTGTATGGGGACCGGTTCCTCGCTGTTTCCGCCATGTTGACAGCGCGTTTAATATTCAAACGAATGAGCGGCGAGCATGTGGCGACTTCGATAACAGCTGGAAATGGAAATGGGGGATTCCTGAGCCATCTGTAAACACGGCGCGTCGGCCAATCAAGCGGCAGCCTAATAGCAATCACATCTTCCGCTGATCCTGTCAGGCTGCCGGGAGTTACGGCTATTTGGGCTAATGGCTTCTGACAGGTCTGTGCCGGCGCCGCCCGAGAGATGGGCACCAACAAATCTGAGCTGCCGGCAGGGTAATTGGTGCAATTGTGCTGATATTATTAGTACATGGCACTGCCGACCGGGGCAACCGGGGGGGGGGATGTGCCCTAATCACTGGGACGTGGGGGGGCTGCTGTCTCTTTCATTGTGGGACTGGGAACCTGGTACCTGCGCCTCCTCCTGGTGGGATCTGGAACTACAGGTAGAACAATCATACGTAGGATGCGCAGTGTAACATTATATTTGCAATTGGTCTTCATTTTTTTTATTATTGGTAGTTTTTTTTTTTAATTATTTGTAGGGATGCACCGAATCCAGGATTCGGTATTCAGCCAGGATTCGGCCTTTTTGGGCAGGTTCGGTTTCGGGCGAATCCACAGTCCTGGCCAAACCGAAGGGGAATTAGCGTACATTAGCATATGCTAATTAGCATTCGGAAGGGTTAAATGTTAGGGGGGGGAGTTTTCACCGTGAGCTATGCGCTCAACAATCTTAACCCTTTCCGGTTCCTAACTAGCATATGCTAATTAGGATTCAGACTCGGTTCGGTATTCGCCTGAATCCATCAGGGTGGGCTCGGGGTGCAGTGGAACCCAAAAAACTGGCTTCGGTGCGCCCCTAATTATTTCACATTTTGTTCCGCAGCTCTCCACTTTGGAAATTCAGCGATAACCTGGTTGCTAGGGTCCAATTTACCTTAGTACCCTGGGAGTGGTTTCTGGGAGTGACTGGAATATGAATAGGGGAGGGGCTGAATAGAAAGATAAGGAATAAAAAGTAACAATAACAATAAAACTGGAGCCTCACAGAGCAATAGGGTTTGGCTGCCGGGGTCAGTGACCCCCATTTGAAAGCTGCAAAGAGGCAAAAGAAGAAGGGAAATAGTTAAAAAACAATAAAAAAATAAATAATGAAGACAAATTGAAAAGTTGCTTAGAACTGCCCCTGTAGGGGAATTGGGTAGCACAATGGTATCCCCCGGGAATGCCCCTCGCTGTGCCGATTCCACTTCTCTGTTCACTTGACCAAAAGTCACATGATTTTACGGATTCAGTTTGGCCAGGGACTCGGATTCAACCAATGCCAAACCTTGACCATACTCCGAACTACACCCTGGATTTGGAACCTCCATCTTTACTGGGTGCTACCAGGTTCTTCATGGTGAGCTCACAGCTATGCCACCTCTCTGCCCCAGCCCTGGCACCATGTTTAACCTTTCTGCCCCCTACTGGGGGTTTAGGCTGCTCTGGGACCCCTCAGGCTGGGGTTTGGAGCTAAGGGGCCAACAAGACCAAGCAGAATTGGCACGAGCCGGTACCAACCATGGAGCTGCTGCAGTAGGTGTGACTTGGATAGTAATTAGCCCACCAGTGCCAGACAGGGGCCCCATGTTCTTCCCTGAAGCATTTGGAATAGGTCACTAGGGACCCCACTCCTCAAGGGCAACTTAACCTAAATAAAGAGAAGATGTAGTGGAGCTGTTTTTGGACAACGCTCTACTGTTGGGTTCTGCTGGCAATCATCTCCAGATGTACTGGTGGGCAATGGCCCGGCTTTTGGGCACCTCTGAGCTTACGGGGGAGGCCGGGACTATATGATGCTGGCCAAAGGCAGGGCTGTCCGGCTAGAGGCACCACCGCCATTATCAATAGAACCTTGTTGGGCCGACCTGAGGGCTACTGAGTGCCCAGTCAGGCAAAGAGTCAGCAGTTGGGCTACACTTTCCCAAAATAAAATGTGCCGCCATATTCCCTATACACATTACTGTGCTGGCCCCAGAGACAGTGGAGCCCTTGCCGGTCTCTCTATAGACACGGGGGTGACCTGACCTGTTCCGCTTTGTTCTGCGGCACCTTTGTCTCCGCGCTGGCACCCTGCGCCCGTCCCTTCTTTCCAATTTGCCAACATACGTTCCGCACCATTTGCCATTGATAGCGCGCCGTTGGGCGCCCGGTATAATTAACTCATCAAAAAACCCAATAAACTAACAAAATAAAACACAATTGCCGCATGTGACTTTATTTCCATTTGAATAATGTTTTACGAGTCACTTTTGCTTCCAATTAAACCATTTCATAAAGAAAAAGGTGAAAAAAGATGAAAAGGCAAATTTAACCCTGTCCGTATCGTACGGCTTTCTTTCCTCTGTCACTGGGAAAGCGACTTCCGCTCCCAACTCAATTTATTCCAACGCCAACTTTCATTTCTCTGGGATTTGTGTGTGGCATTTACTACTGTCAGTATTTATATAACCGGGCGGCCAAACACATCTTATTGGCACGTACAGGCTTGGCAGGTATAGCTTACTGCCTCCTCTGCTCTCATTTCCCTACAGAAATAGGGGTTGGTAGAACTAGGTAGGTACCTAATATATAGGGGCAGAGACAGGGGAAAGTGTTGGAAGGGTTACTGCCTCCTCTGCTCTCATTTCCCTACAGAAATAGGGGTTGGTAGCACTAGGTAGGTACCTAATATATAGGGGCAGAGACAGGGGAAAGTGTTGGAAGGGTTACTGCCTGCCCTGCTCTCATTTCCCTACAGAAATAGGGGTTGGTAGCACTAGGTAGGTACCTAATATATAGGGGCAGAGACAGGGGAAAGTGTTGGAAGGGTTACTGCCTGCCCTGCTCTCATTTCCCTACAGAAATAGGGGTTGGTAGCACTAGGTAGGTACCTAATATATAGGGGCAGAGACAGGGGAAAGTGTTGGAAGGGTTACTGCCTGCCCTGCTCTCATTTCCCTACAGAAATAGGGGTTGGTAGCACTAGGTAGGTACCTAATATATAGGGGCAGAGACAGGGGAAAGTGTTGGAAGGGTTACTGCCTGCCCTGCTCTCATTTCCATACAGAAATAGGGGTTGGTAGCACTAGGTAGGTACCTAATATATAGGGTTGCCACCTTCCAACTATGCTAAGTCAGGGTTGGGGGGAGGCGGGTCAGTCACGCCCCCTACTGGCATAACTGTAGCAGTTTGTTTATTGGCTGAAAGCTATAAATAATCCCAAGAGTTTATTCTGTACAGGGTGTGCTTCCCCTTTGTAAAAACGAATGCACCTTTAATCCGTGCCCAAATGGATCCGCCCTAATACCCACGTTCCCCTCGGTGCCAGGGACTGTGCCAGCCTTGTTGTATAAACACGCTTGGCATGCAGGCTCCTCCCGCCCCGGGCGAATTGATTAAAATCTATGGCTTTGTCCTTGGAGTTTTATATCCCTGTATAAATTTAGTGAAGGGAATAAAATTGTTTTAAAGTCATTTGATTTCCTCGGAATAGGCAGTGCCCGTGGATGATATACGGGCGTAAGTGGCATATTCATCATGGGCAGAACCCGCTGGATACACAGGGGGAATATTCTGTATATACAAAATGGGGGTTAATAGGAGAAGCCCCCTCGGTGCCCTGACCCCACAAGGCTGGCATGGTGGGTGCTACACCCAGGTGCCCGTATAGACAATACTCCCTGCCCGGTGCCAGTCTCCGTGATGCCCGGGATCATTCGTGTATCGGATGCCGAGCAGATGGATATCATTAGAGGAACATTGTCGCTGCTTTAATTCAATCTAATTGGCACTGATCTAACGATGTGTTTGGTACCAGAGGGTTCATTACAGCAAAGCCGCCAATCATTTGTGTAATTAACTCTGGCGCTCACGTTGCTGCACTCAGGCCACCGTGTATTCTGGGAAAGCTGTGGGGCAGGGGGGGCATTTGCTGGAACCAAGAGGGCAGAAGTACAAAGGGCAAATTATCCTGCGTATCAATCCATTCCTTTCATGTAGTTAAGGTCTGACCCTGCAGCTTTGCTTTTCACATGTTTATACGTTATACAGGGTTCAGGGTTTTGGTCACTCTGCTTTAGCTCCGCTTTCTGATCTCGGCCATTTCATTGGGTTTTTCTTGCCCCCGTTATTATCAACTCTTGTCGTAAATCTAAAAAAGAAATCAGTGTTTTTAGGCAAAAAATTCCTAAACTTGACCTTGATTATTTCTTGCAATGGGCGCGATTATATTATATTAATGTGCATGTAAAAATCCAACTCTGAATGTTGATAAGGGGAGCAGTGGGGGGGGGACACAGGGTGTGTCCTCCACCCTGGGAACAGTATACAGTGAAAGGCAGCAGGTACTGGCACCCCAAGTAGTTTGTACAGTAAGAGGCAGTGGGTACTGGCACCCCAAGTACAATATACACAGTAAGAGGCAGTGGGCACTGACACCCCAAGTACAATATACACAGTAAGAGGCAGCGGGTACTGGCACCCCAAGTACAGTATACACAGTAAGAGGCAGCGGGTACTGGCTCCCCAATTACAATATACACAGTAAGAGGCAGTGGGTACTGACACCCCAAGTACAATATACACAGTAAGAGGCAGCGGGTACTGACACCCCAAGTACTATTTACACAGTAAGAGGCAGCGGGTACTGACACCCCAAGTACAATATACACAGAGGCAGTGGGTGCTGGCACCCCAAGTACAATATACTGAGTAAGAGGCAGTGGGTACTGGAACCTCAAGTACAATATACACAGTAAGAGGTAGTGGGTACTGGCTCCCCAATTACAATATACACAGTAAGAGGCAGTGGGTACTGACACCCCAAGTAAAATATACACAGTAAGAGGTAGTGGGTACTGGCACCCCAAGTACAATATACACAGTAAGAGGTAGTGGGTACTTGCTCCCCAATTACAATATACACAGTAAGAGGCGGTGGGTACTGACACCCCAAGTACAATATACACAGTAAGAGGTAGTGGGTACTGGCACCCCAAGTACAATATACACAGTAAGAGGTAGTGGGTACTTGCTCCCCAATTACAATATACACAGTAAGAGGCAGTGGGTACTGACACCCCAAGTACAATATACACAGTAAGAGGCAGCGGGTACTGACACCCCAAGTACTATATACACAGTAAGAGGCAGCGGGTACTGACTCCCCAAGTACAATATACACAGAGGCAGTGGGTGCTGGCACCCCAAGTACAATATATTGAGTAAGAGGCAGTGGGTACTGGCTCCCCAAGTACAATATACACAGTAAGAGGCAGCGGGTAATGACACCCCAAGTACAATATACACAGTAAGAGGCAGTGGGTACTGACACCCCAAGTACAATATACACAGTAAGAGGCAGTGGGTACTGACACCCCAATAACAATATACACAGTAAGAGGCAGTTGATACTGGCACCCCAAGTACAATATACACAGTAAGAGGCAGCGGGTAATGACACCCCAAGTACAATATACACAGTAAGAGGCAGTGGGTACTGGCACCCCAAGTAAAATATACACAGTAAGAGGCAGTGGGTACTGGCACCCCAAGTACAATATACACAGTAAGAGGCAGCGGGTACTGGCACCCCAAGTACAATATACACAGTAAGAGGCAGCGGGTACTGACACCCCAAGTACAGTATACACAGTAAGAGGCAGTGGGTACTGGCACCCCAAGTACAATATACACAGTAAGAGGCAGTGGGTACTGGCACCCCAAGTACAATATACACAGTAAGAGGCAGCGGGTACTGACACCCCAAGTACAATAAATACATACTAATGTTGCTAGCAGGGAAGCCAACCTGGTTTTATTAAACACTTGGTGTTTCAACCACACCCCCATTCCACCCTTGCCACACCCATTCCACCCAAAAGCCTTGAATGAACACAGAGAGGGAATAGTTTTGCTGCTGAAACAGAAATTCATTCAAAGCTTTTTTCCTCCTCTGAGCAAATTCCTGCGCAACACAAACCCCCTGACCCCTGACTTATTATATTTGTTTTATTTTATTTTTCATTCTGCCCCATTTCAGATTGGGGATTTAATATTCTCCGGTCGGTTTCCACAAATCTATTTGTCATTATCCCGACATCTCGATTTGATAAAGGTTTGCTTTCCATTTCCACTTGATTAGTTTTTATGGGGGGAATGTGTTATTTCTCTCCTACCTGCCGCTGCCAGATTGTTTGTGATCATTGAATATAACAGTGTATTCCTGCACAACCATCTCATATTCTGCTGTTTGTCACAGTCATTCACATGGCACAGTATTCAGCAGGAACAGCCCCCTAAGTTTGCTCATAGCCTGTACAGAGAGATACCATAAAACTATGGCACAAAGGGATTCCCCTGTACTAAGCACAATTCAGCAGGAACAGCCCCCTAAGTTTGCCCATAGCCTGTACAGAGAGATACCATAAAACTATGGCACATAGGGATTCCCCTGTACTAAGCACAATTCAGCAGGAACAGCCCCCTAAGTTTGCTCATAGCCTGTACAGAGAGATACCATAAAACTATGGCACATAGGGATTCCCCTGTACTAAGCACAATTCAGCAGGAACAGCCCCCTAAGTTTGCTCATAGCCTGTACAGAGAGATACCATAAAACTATGGCACACAGGGATTCCCCTGTACTAAACACAATTCAGCAGGAACAGCCCCCTAAGTTTGCCCATAGCCTGTACAGAGAGATACCATAAAACTATGGCACATAGGGATTCCCCTGTACTAAGCACAATTCAGCAGGAACAGCCCCCTATGTTTGCTCATAGCCTGTACAGAGAGATACCATAAAACTATGGCACATAGGGATTCCCCTGTACTAAGCACAATTCAGCAGGAACAGCCCCCTAAGTTTGCCCATAGCCTGTACAGAGAGATACCATAAAACATAAGAAAGTAATAACGGTATCAGTATTAATTCCATTGTGTATGATAGAAATTTCCAGCTGCACATAAAGGTAGTAGATACAGTGACTGTAACGCAGAGCTGACATTTCCTATTGGCGTAATGATCCCTACATACAGCGTCCCATTCCCACCCAGGGCTCCCATCACTATTAGAGCAGCTAAGAGATAGGGCTACACTGTGACCTTTAGAATTTACCTACATCTTATCCCTCCCCATAATCCCCTGCTTACTATTCCTGCCTGCGCTCCCCTAGCCGCCAGTGAGTGGCATTGTGGGAAATAATCAGCCCAACAACACCTAGTTACATATAAATGAGCGAGGGACGGCAATATTGGGCCTGAATGGCTGGGGGGTGCGAGAGAGACTGGGGCGGGATGGGGCGGTGCCCCCAGGGGTATGGGAAGCTGCACAGGATCCTGGGAATATTTAGGCACTTACCTGAGAGTAATTTCCCTTATCAGTACAAATAGTGGAACAGGTTGAGCAACACAGATATGGAGTGTTACTGACCCCCTGCTCCCCCTTCCTCTGGGGTCTTCTTGTTCTGTAGTTGCCATCTTGTCCTACTGTCTCCATCTTGCCCTAAATCACCATCTTGTCCTACTGTCTCCATCTTGCCCTAAAATCACCATCTTGTCCTACTGTCTCCATCTTGCCCTAAATCACCATCTTGTCCTACTGTCTCCATCTTGCCCTAAAATCACCATCTTGTCCTACTGTCTCCATCTTGCCCTAAATCACCATCTTGTCCTACTGTCTCCATCTTGTCCTACTGTCTCCATCTTGTCCTACTGTCTCCATCTTGCCCTAAAATCACCATCTTGTCCTTCTGTCTCCATCTTGTCCTACTGTCTCCATCTTGCCCTACTGTCTCCATCTTGTCCTACTGTCTCCATCTTGCCCTACTGTCTCTATCTTTCCCTACTGTCTCCACCTTGTCCTACTGTCTCCATCTTGTCCTACTGTCTCCATCTTGTCCTACTGTCTCCATCTTTCCCTACTGTCTCCATCTTGTCCTACTGTCTCCATCTTGCCCTACTGTCTCCATCTTGCCCTACTGTCTCCATCTTGCCCTACTGTCTCCATCTTTCCCTACTGCCTCCATCTTGCCCTACTGTCTCCATCTTGCCCTACTGTCTCCATCTTGCCCTAAATCACCATCTTGTCCTACTGTCTCCATCTTGTCCTACTGTCTCCATCTTGTCCTACTGTCTCCATCTTGCCCTAAAATCACCATCTTGTCCTTCTGTCTCCATCTTGTCCTACTGTCTCCATCTTGCTCTACTGTCTCCATCTTGTCCTACTGTCTCCATCTTGCCCTACTGTCTCTATCTTTCCCTACTGTCTCCACCTTGTCCTACTGTCTCCATCTTGCCCTACTGTCTCCATCTTGTCCTACTGTCTCCATCTTTCCCTACTGTCTCCATCTTGTCCTACTGTCTCCATCTTGCCCTACTGTCTCCATCTTGCCCTACTGTCTCCATCTTTCCCTACTGCCTCCATCTTGCCCTACTGTCTCCATCTTGCCCTACTGTCTCCATCTTGCCCTACTGTCTCCATCTTGTCCTACTGTCTCCATCTTGCTTTACTGTCTCCATCTTGCCCTACTGCCTCCATCTTGCCCTACTGCCTCCATCTTGCCCTACTGTCCCCATCTTGCCCTACTGTCTCCATCTTGCCCTACTGTCTCCATCTTGTCCTACTGTCTCCATCTTGCCCTACTGTCTCTATCTTGCCCTACTGTCTCCATCTTGCCCTACTGTCTCCATCTTGCCCTATTGTCTCCATATTGCCCTATTGTCTCCATCTTGCCCTGTTGTCTCCATCTTGCCCTACTGTCTCCATCTTGCCCTCTTACTGTTACCATAAGAGCTGACTTGCCCTACAACTGCCCTGTTGCCCTACTGCCCCAGTTTGGGGCCCTGTATTGTTGGACATTCGGTGTGAGCCAAAGCAATGAGGCTGGAGGCAAATGCCGTTTGTTCTCTCACTTTAACCCCTCCCTGACTCCTTCGTTACAGTTCTCGGTAATCACCTAAATGAGGGATTTACATGGGACACAATATGGATTTTACCTGGGATCCGACATCAGGAGTAGTTGGTAATTCCGCGCACAAGCGCTCTCCTCTCACAAGGGCTCATTGCGCTCGGCTCTCAGCTCAGCCATCGAGATAAAAATCAAAGAAGAGAATAAAAATGAACCTTCTCCTGAATGCTCTTATATAAATATATTTATTGGTTTATGCAGTCAGAACACAATTACACGAGAAACAAATTAAACCCTGTGGGGCTTCACAAGGTAACGAGAAATAACAATATACAGAGCGAGAAATGGGGGGAAAGAGCAAAACTAGAGGTTTTTATTTGAAAAGTTGTCTACAAAAAGCTAAATGTATTTGGAAATGTAGGTTAAATAGATATTCTTCAATACTGGGTAACCCCAAGGCTTTTATTTTTTTTTTAGAGTAAATCATATTTTACCTAAACCCCAAATTTATTAAATCAGGGATATTTAAAATTTGCCTGCACAACAAAAGTGCCCAGTGAATGTGAATTATGAGAGACACATAATGTTATGATAAAGTTTACCCTGTAATGGTTATACCTAATTAAAAGGAGGTTTCTAAGAAATAAGAGTGCAATATATAAGGGATAATGTGCCCCCTACTGTAAATGATAAGGATATTAGCAGTCACTGAGGGGTTCTGTGCCCATATAAAGGCACAAGGCTGCAGGCTGAGTTATACAGGGAACTCTGAGTATCACTCATGTATTATAAGGGATAATGTACCCCCTACTGTAAATGATAAGGATATTAGCAGTCACTGAGGGGTTCTGTGCCCCCCATATAAAGGCACAAGGCTGCAGGCTGAGTTATACAGGGAACTCTGAGTATCACTCATGTATTATAAGGGATAATGTACCCCCTACTGTAAATGATAAGGATATTAGCAGTCACTGAGGGGTTCTGTGCCCCCCATATAAAGGCACAAGGCTGCAGGCTGAGTTATACAGGGAACTCTGAGTATCACTCATGTATTATAAGGGATAATGTACCCCCTACTGTAAATGATAAGGATATTAGCAGTCACTGAGGCATTCTGTGCCCATATAAAGGCACAAGGCTGCAGGCTGAGTTATACAGGGAACTCTGAGTATCACTCATGTATTATAAGGGATAATGTACCCCCTACTGTAAATGATAAGGATATTAGCAGTCACTGAGGGGTTCTGTGCCCATATAAAGGCACAAGGCTGCAGGCTGAGTTATACAGGGAACTCTGAGTATCACTCATGTATTATAAGGGATAATGTACCCCCTACTGTAAATGATAAGGATATTAGCAGTCACTGAGGGGTTCTGTGCCCATATAAAGGCACAAGGCTGCAGGCTGAGTTATACAGGGAACTCCGAGTATCACTCATGTATTATAAGGGATAATGTACCCCCTACTGTAAATGATAAGGATATTAGCAGTCACTGAGGGGTTCTGTGCCCCCCATATAAAGGCACAAGGCTGCAGGCTGAGTTATACAGGGAACTCTGAGTATCACTCATGTATTATAAGGGATAATGTACCCCCTACTGTAAATGATAAGGATATTAGCAGTCACTGAGGGGTTCTGTGCCCCCCATATAAAGGCACAAGGCTGCAGGCTGAGTTATACAGGGAACTCTGAGTATCACTCATGTATTATAAGGGATAATGTACCCCCTACTGTAAATGATAAGGATATTAGCAGTCACTGAGGGGCTCTGTGCCCATATAAAGGCATTTTAGATGACAGAAGTGACGTGACTAAGCCCCAGGTATAGGGGGATACTGTGCTCGTTAGTGATGCCGTTAGATGAATACGATGTGCCGGTCTCTATCCATTAGAACATTATAAGAGACATTTCAGCCCAGAGTCAGAGCCAGAGCAGAACGCCGTGTTTCCCACTGTACTTTATTCTCTCGCTGCCTTATTTACTCTTATAAATCTCTCTTTTTAATTACCTCCCAGACAGATAGAAAAAAAAAGCAGCTTTGATGTGGCAGTAAATTCCCTTAGACTTGCAGGAGAAATACAGTGCGGATTGGGCAATTTATGGCTCCTGTTTATATTTGGGAATGTTCCGCTGTCCGTACCAATAAAACAAATCTACCTGCATAATAAAGTAACCCAGCCAGGGCTCTGCTAAATATACTGATATACACAGAGAAAACACTTAAAGGGCCACTGTATCATTTTGATTGGCTGAATTTGGCCCTACTAAACACACCCTATTAACCCTTAAGTAAAGGGCCAGATCCAATTTGACGAGGAAAACTTATCTCCCACTTCAGTTTCAGATTTCCCCAAACTTGAATGGAAAGTACCGTTAGGCTGCGCCCCTATCACTGTACCTACCTTATGACCACGCCCATTTTAGTGACCACACACCCCTAAATACCACTCCCATTTTACAAAATTTGTCAGGTTTGGACACATTTCTAGGGGGTCTTGTTTTATGTGTTATTACAGTTTTGCTAATGAAGGTGAAGTTGCCCTTTAAGCTGCAAGTCATTCATTATGGTTGAACGTGATGGACGTTTGTCTTTTTTCAACCCAACTTACTATGTTACTATGAGTCTCAGTTCCCCCAAGAGACCTGTTTAGCTTGTTAGTTACATTTGCAGGGGGTGAGTATTCTAGGATCTGCCAAAAGCTACTTATTTAATTAAGTTTGAGCAACTCTGTATCTTTTTTGGCATTCAGTGCAGGAGATCAAGGGGAAACGAGGGAGTTTTCTGAGTGGGAACATGAGTTATATAACTTATAATTTATACACCGTGAAATATTTCATATTATTATTATTTTTTTCCTTGGGAGGCAGCTCGTTAGCATCTCTCGGCCCGGGAAGCTCTTTCTCTGCAATATGCAAATGAGCTATGCTAATGAGCGCCGCGCACAGTCACATTGAGGCTCGCTCATTACACCACCGGCGGCCGCAGGTTTAAGCAGGAACAGCTCAGGTTTATTCCGCTAAATAAACCCTTGTGATGCAAATGCTCTTCGTTAGGAACTCGCCGGCTCCCAAACAAAGAGCAGAAACAGAAAAGTCAGAAAGAATCGAAATTTACTTAGATTTTTACTTTCTGAAATGTCGTACCGAGCCGGAATTGGCAAGTGATCTTATTGGCAGAGTCTGTGGCAATGCATTAACCCACTGTGTGCCGCAGCGCAGGGGCCCCTGGGAGCCCTTACAAAGGATTTAATTCTCATAAAGCACTTGGAACAACATTGGAGCTCGTTTACTAATTAGGGTCAGACTGGGCCGCCGGGACACTGGGAAAATATCCGGTGGGCCCTGGCCCTATTGAGCCCCAGCAGCCCAGACCCTGTTGCCATGTTCCCTGGCCGCCGGTGGAGGACGTTGGGCGGGGGGGGGGGTTAAGGGAAGCGCAGCGGGCCCCTGCAGGGGACGCTTATGGCGGAGGTACCTTGGGGGGTGCGGGACCCCTGCAGGGGACGCTTATGGCGAAGGTACCTTGGGGGGAGCAGGGCCCTTGCAGGGGACACTTATGGCGGAGGTACCTTGGGGGGTGCGGGACCCCTGCAGAGGACGCTTATGGCGAAGGTACCTTGGGGGGAGCAGGGCCCTTGCAGGGGACACTTATGGCGGAGGTACCTTGGGGGGTGCGGGGCCCCTGCAGGGGACGCTTATGGCGAAGGTACCTTGGGGGGTGCGGGGCCCCTGCAGGGGACACTTATGGCGGGGGTACCTTGGGGGGGTGCGGGGCCCCTGCAGGGGACACTTATGGCGGGGGTACCTTGGGGGGTGCGGGGCCCCTGCAGAGGACGCTTATGGCGGAGGTACCTTGGGGGGTGCGGGGCCCCTGCAGAGGACGCTTATGGCGGAGGTACCTTGGGGGGTGCGGGGCCCCTGCAGGGGACGCTTATGGCGGAGGTACCTTGGGGGGTGCGGGGCCCCTGCAGGGGACGCTTATGGCGGAGGTACCTTGGGGGGTGCGGGGCCCCTGCAGAGGACGCTTATGGCGGAGGTACCTTGGGGGGTGCGGGGCCCCTGCAGGGGACGCTTATGGCGGAGGTACCTTGGGGGGTGCGGGGCCCCTGCAGGGGACGCTTATGGGCGGAGGTACCTTGGGGGGTGCGGGGCCCCTGCAGGGGACGCTTATGGCGGAGGTACCTTGGGGGGTGCGGGGCCCCTGCAGGGGACGCTTATGGCGGAGGTACCTTGGGGGGTGCGGGGCCCCTGCAGGGGACGCTTATGGCGGAGGTACCTTGGGGGGTGCAGGGCCCCTGCAGGGGACGCTTATGGCGGAGGTACCTTGGGGGGTGCGGGGCCCCTGCAGGGGACGCTTATGGCGGGGGTACCTTGGGGGGTGCGGGGCCCCTGCAGGGGACGCTTATGGCGGAGGTACCTTGGGGGGTGCGGGGCCCCTGCAGGGGACGCTTATGGCGGAGGTACCTTGGGGGGTGCGGGGCCCCTGCAGGGGACACTTATGGCGGAGGTACCTTGGGGGGTGCGGGGCCCCTGCAGGGGACACTTATGGCGGAGGTACCTTGGGGGGTGCGGGGCCCCTGCAGGGGACGCTTATGGCGGAGGTACCTTGGGGGGTGCGGGGCCCCTGCAGGGGACGCTTATGGCGGAGGTACCTTGGGGGGTGCGGGCCCCTGCAGGGGACACTTATGGCGGGGGTACCTTGGGGGGTGCGGGGCCCCTGCAGGGGACGCTTATGGCGGAGGTACCTTGGGGGGTGCGGGGCCCCTGCAGGGGACGCTTATGGCGGAGGTACCTTGGGGGGTGCAGGGCCCCTGCAGGGGACGCTTATGGCGGAGGTACCTTGGGGGGTGCGGGGCCCCTGCAGGGGACACTTATGGCGGAGGTACCTTGGGGGGTGCGGGGCCCCTGCAGGGGACACTTATGGCGGAGGTACCTTGGGGGGTGCGGGGGCCCCTGCAGAGGACGCTTATGGCGGAGGTACCTTGGGGGTGCGGGGCCCCTGCAGGGGACGCTTATGGCGGAGGTACCTTGGGGGGTGCGGGGCCCCTGCAGGGGACGCTTATGGCGGAGGTACCTTGGGGGGTGCAGGGCCCCTGCAGGGGACGCTTATGGCGGAGGTACCTTGGGGGTATGGGGCCCCTTCAGGGGATGCTTATGGCGGAGGTACCTTGGGGGGTGCAGGGCCCCTGCAGGGGACGCTTATGGCGGAGGTACCTTGGGGGGTGCGGGGCCCCTGCAGGGGACACTTATGGCGGGGGTACCTTGGGGGGTGCGGGGCCCCTGCAGGGGACACTTATGGCGGAGGTACCTTGGGGGGTGCGGGGCCCCTGCAGGGGACGCTTATGGCGGAGGTACCTTGGGGGGTGCGGGGCCCCTGCAGGGGACACTTATGGCGGAGGTACCTTGGGGGGTGCGGGGCCCCTGCAGGGGACACTTATGGCGGAGGTACCTTGGGGGGTGCGGGGCCCCTGCAGAGGACGCTTATGGTGGAGGTACCTTGGGGGGTGCGGGGCCCCTGCAGGGGACGCTTATGGCGGAGGTACCTTGGGGGGTGCGGGGCCCCTGCAGGGGACGCTTATGGCGGAGGTACCTTGGGGGGTGCGGGGCCCCTGCAGGGGACGCTTATGGCGGAGGTACCTTGGGGGGTGCGGGGCCCCTGCAGGGGACGCTTATGGCGGAGGTACCTTGGGGGTGCGGGGCCCCTGCAGGAAACACTTATGGCGGAGGTACCTTGGGGGGTGCGGGGCCCCTGCAGCGGACGCTTATGGCGGAGGTACTCTGGGGGGTGCGGGGCCCCTGCAGGGGACGCTTATGGCGGAGGTACCTTGGGGGTATGGGGCCCCTTCAGGGGACGCTTATGGCGGAGGTACCTTGGGGGGTGCAGTAGCCCCGTGTGCCCTGCACCCCCCATCTCTACGTTCTGTCGGATCAGCATCAGGGGGGTAAAGGGTGCTACTGTCACGGGCCCTGTGACCAGGAGGGATCAGAAGCATGGGCGGGCATGTGATGCTTTCTATTTTTCATTGGGCCTCATTCTATTTAACGGAAGGTCCCCCCCCTCACCCAGGGGGTCAGGTAACCAATAGGCTAATCTTTGGGTAGCCCCTGGAAGGGGAGGGCCCACCTAATATAGGAGTATGGGTCTGATATCGGACTAGGGGCTTCTTCCCCTGGGGCTCCCACCACCCACCCAACCCCCCTCCCTGGAGCACACATTAATTATGAGAGATGAGTGGCACAGGGATCCGGTTTGGGCCCTGTATGGGTCCTGTAGTTTCCGAAGGCAGCAGTGAATGCGGAATTATATGTGACCATACAGAATCTCCGGGCGGAACTCGGCCCGGTTACCTGAGCAAATTAAAAAAAAAATGAATTCCAAATTTTATAACAGGTAATTTAATAATTAAGAAAATAAACAAAACAAATAAAAAAGTGAATGCAGCAGTCTGTATCACATTGCAAGTTCATTTGAAGGTGAACTTTGCCTTTAACTGCATAAACTGGAATTAGAAGTATCACCTCTGGCGCAAAACACTGGGAATAACCGCACCTTTAGTTTTTCCTAATCCAATCAGCTCCCCCCCCCCCAAACAATGGCCAGCCAATGGCAATAGAGACGCACAGCGGGGCGCGGCCCCCAGAGAATAACCCGGCCCGGGGCCTGTTCCGCAGAGCTTATCTAATCAACTTCCCTTCATGGATCATTAGCACTAAATTAAAAACAGAGCAGCCGGTGCTGTTGTACCTGAGAGCGGAATATTACTTACTGGGGATATTACACCAATTGTAATTAATAGGCTTTCCTAACGAATGATTTCACTATCCCAGCAAAGGGCAAGTAAATCCAACAGTTATTTCTTACATAGAGAGAGCAACAGATAAGTGCGGCATGCTCGTAAGCAGGGGAAATACACAGTATTGTAATTATATTAACGAGCACTGACGGTATTTCAGGAGTCAGAACCAGCAGTGCAGAGAAGGGAAAGGGACAGACACAGTGACAGTTACACATAACTATAAACCCAGTGAGAGTGAGGAATGAATGGGTATTGGGGAGTTGTATCAGGAGTCAGAACCAGCACTGCAGAGAAGGGAAAGGGACAGACACAGTGACAGTTACACATAACTATAAACCCAGTGAGAATGAGGAATGAATGGATATTGGGGAGTTGTATCAGGAGTCAGAACCAGCAGTGCAGGGAAGGGAAAGGGACAGACACAGTGACAGTTACACATAACTATAAACCCAGTGAGAATGAGGAATGAATGGATATTGGGGAGTTGTATCTGGAGTCAGAACCAGCAGTGCAGGGAAGGGAAAGGGACAGACACAGTGACAGTTACACATAACTATAAACCCAGTGAGAATGAGGGATGAATGGATATTGGGGAGTTGTATCAGGAGTCAGAACCAGCAGTGCTGAGAAGGGAAAGGGACAGACACAGTGACAGTTACACATAACTATAAACCCAGTGAGAATGAGGGATGAATGGATATTGGGGAGTTGTATCAGGAGTCAGAACCAGCAGTGCTGAGAAGGGAAAGGGACAGACACAGTGACAGTTACACATAACTATAAACCCAGTGAGAATGAGGGATGAATGGGTATTGGGGAGTTGTATCAGGAGTCAGAACCAGCAGTGCAGGGAAGGGAAAGGGACAGACACAGTGACAGTTACACATAACTATAAACCCAGTGAGAATGAGGGATGAATGGGTATTGGGGAGTTGTATCAGGAGTCAGAACCAGCAGTGCAGGGAAGGGAAAGGGACAGACACAGTGACAGTTACACATAACTATAAACCCAGTGAGAATGAGGAATAAATGGGTATTGGGGAGTTGTATCAGGAGTCAGAACCAGCAGTGCAGGGAAGGGAAAGGGACAGACACAGTGACAGTTACACATAACTATAAACCCAGTGAGAATGAGGGATGAATGGGTATTGGGGAGTTGTATCAGGAGTCAGAACCAGCAGTGCAGGGAAGGGAAAGGGACAGACACAGTGACAGTTACACATAACTATAAACCCAGTGAGAATGAGGGATTAATGGATATTGGGGAGTTGTATCAGGAGTCAGAACCAGCAGTACAGGGAAGGGAAAGGGACAGACACAGTGACAGTTACACATAACTATAAACCCAGTGAGAATGAGGAATGAATGGATATTGGGGAGTTGTATCAGGAGTCAGAACCAGCAGTGCAGGGAAGGGAAAGGGACAGACACAGTGACAGTTACACATAACTATAAACCCAGTGAGAATGAGGGATGAATGGGTATTGGGGAGTTGTATCAGGAGTCAGAACCAGCAGTGCAGGGAAGGGAAAGGGACAGACACAGTGACAGTTACACCTAACTATAAACCCAGTGAGAATGAGGAATGAATGGATATTGGGGAGTTGTATCAGGAGTCAGAACCAGCAGTGCAGGGAAGGGACAGACACAATGAAATGATACAATGTGCAGCAGTGAGTATATAGGGAATAACACAGCGGCAGTCGGACCGACTCAGGGAAATAACATGGGTCAGTGTGACATTTCCCACCGTTCAGGAACGAGGTGACCACATATTTTTAAAGCCCAGTATATTCCTACCTAATCCCTCATTTCTTTATCATTTATACAATTGTCTGCTTATAATAAAAGTTAATAAAGATTTGTAAACTATTTATATGTTACAAATCTATATTTTATTTTTAAAAAAAGACTCAGACTGTTGAAGATATATTTTAGTTTTTATGAAGCTAGTTTATGTAATTTTTAGGTGGCATTCTCAATTATAGGTAACTATCCAATGTTTATAAATATTCTCACTCAAATCTTCTAAAAGATCCTATCTCCCCCCCCCCCCATTGTAAGCAGCAGTCCTGCCCTGCTTTATGGCTGAGATTCTAGCTATCTGTATAACAGAGCATTCTGTCACAGTGGCACAGATCCTATCTGATCCCCCCATTGTAAGCAGCAGTCCTGCCCTGCTTTATGGCTGAGATTCTAGCTATCTGTATAACAGAGCATTCTGTCACAGTGGCACAGATCCTATCTGATCCCCCCATTGTAAGCAGCAGCCCTGCCCTGCTTTATGGCTGAGATTCTAGCTATCTGTATAACAGAGCATTCTGTCACAGTGGCACAGATCCTATCTGATCCCCCCCCATTGTAAGCAGCAGTCCTGCCCTGCTTTATGGCTGAGATTCTAGCTATCTGTATAACAGAGCATTCTGTCACAGTGGCACAGATCCTATCTGATCCCCCCATTGTAAGCAGCAGTCCTGCCCTGCTTTATGGCTGAGATTCTAGCTATCTGTATAACAGAGCATTCTGTCACAGTGGCACAGATCCTATCTGATCCCCCCATTGTAAGCAGCAGTCCTGCCCTGCTTTATGGCTGAGATTCTAGCTATCTGTATAACAGAGCATTCTGTCACAGTGGCACAGATCCTATCTGATCCCCCCATTGTAAGCAGCAGCCCTGCCCTGCTTTATGGCTGAGATTCTAGCTATCTGTATAACAGAGCATTCTGTCACAGTGGCACAGATCCTATCTGATCCCCCCCCATTGTAAGCAGCAGTCCTGCCCTGCTTTATGGCTGAGATTCTAGCTATCTGTATAACAGAGCATTCTGTCACAGTGGCACAGATCCTATCTGATCCCCCCATTGTAAGCAGCAGTCCTGCCCTGCTTTATGGCTGAGATTCTAGCTATCTGTATAACAGAGCATTCTGTCACAGTGGCACAGATCCTATCTGATCCCCCCATTGTAAGCAGCAGTCCTGCCCTGCTTTATGGCTGAGATTCTAGCTATCTGTATAACAGAGCATTCTGTCACAGTGGCACAGATCCTATCTGATCCCCCCATTGTAAGCAGCAGTCCTGCCCTGCTTTATGGCTGAGATTCTAGCTATCTGTATAACAGAGCATTCTGTCACAGTGGCACAGATCCTATCTGATCCCCCCATTGTAAGCAGCAATGCTTAAGCAACTGCTGTAAGTGAAGCAGGGAATGATGGATATAAAGCATTTGCATTGTAATTAAAAAGAATAAAACTGTAAAACTAAAAGTGAATAATCAAAAATAATTGTTACTGTTTTATCTCCATTTATATGAAGTTTAAATACAAACTACTCACTGGATTAAAAATATCCATATTTCTATTCTTCATATCAGAAACCCTGTAAAGACAAACACAGCCCTTTTGAATACAATGCTGCGACATGGCCGACATTTATATGCTTGTTAATTAATTGTATATTAAATTAATTAATTGGATAAATTATACACGCACTTCATCCTAACAGAAGCCGGATATTTGTTGTATTAAAGTGGACATAAACCTTCCAGGCAGATTAATTATGCTCCGAGTTTCCTTTAAAGGGGAGGGAAAAGCCCCCGACAAATTAAATGTAAATATACAGACAGGTCTAGCTTCCCCTTTTTAAAGTGACAGTCACACCTTTAGTTTTGAGAGCCGCAATAACTATTGATCACAAAATCACTTACATAAACCCAACTCCTTTTTCTGGAAAACTCCTCTGCTTTAGGGGCGTGACAGAGAGGGAGTCGCCAAGCGACTAATCTCCCCGAAATGCCATCCCACTGGCTAGAATGTATATCGCCGCGCCCGTGACAAGTCGCCCGCGACAAGGGAGATTAGTTGAGTGGCAACTAATCTCCCCGTCTGTTACGGCCCTTAAGCTGGCCATACACGCACCGATAATATCGTACGAAACCTCGTTTCGTACAATATTCGGTGCGTGTATGGCATGTCGGCGAGTCGATATCGCAGGAGGCTGCTGAAATCGGCCGATCGGCCAGGTTAGAAAATTTTGATCGGGCGCCATAGAAGGCACCTGACCAAAATCTGCCGTCAGGGCTGAATCGGCAGAAGGAGGTAGAAATCCTATTGTTTCTACCTCCTTATCTGCCGATTCAGCCCTGAACGGTTAGTGGCGGATTTAACAAATATTTCGAGCGATCGATGGTCGCGGGAAAGATCAGAAATCACCACGTGTGCGGCCACCTTTAGACAGACCTCAGGTTCCGCCCTATGGCACCGCCCCTTCCTGGCTACAAGAGATGGTGCCTTAGTGCGGTTCAACCTCCATCTTTCCTCCTTCGACTTTATAGCCATTTACAGTGGGAATTTGCAGCCATTATATAATATACTGCCGCCGTTTAAATCTCCTGGCCGTCTCGCAGGAGGAACGAGTAGAAGTTCAGGCTCAGAGGCTGTACGTGCCCTGACGCAGCAGCAATAAAACACGCGCGGAAAGGTTACGGTATTTATTGTATGATGCGCCGCTGCCAACGGAGCCAAATATTTTAGCGAAGAGAATCTCGGGTCAAAGAAACCTACAGAGATGAGAGAAGAGACGGTCGGGTACGAAATTTTATTTATTGACACTGAAATATTATCTGCTATTTATAATGGTGCCCATAGGGGAAGTCACGTCTTCCTAAGGTTCTCTACTTGGGGTCTCCAAGGGGGCGGCCATGATGGAATCCCAGAGGAGAAATGCATTCTGGTGGAATAGGGTATGATAGAAAAGTCTAGAAATAATCTGAATGGCAGGGATACTAACCAACCCCCTTCTCATCCATCATCATCATGGCCCATTCTCCAGTCCATGCCAAGATGGAAGCACTGGAATAACTAAATGGACCCAGCAGGGTCAGACTTGCGGGGTGCAGGGCCCACCTTGACTATCACTCCAGGGGTCCACCACCCCGCCCCCTGCCCAATCCCCTCCCCTGAGCATCGGGGAAGGGAGATCAGCGGCCTGGGGGAGCGTCGGAGGGGATCAGTTCTGGGCTACTTGGGCCCACCAGGTTTTTTGCCGGTGCCACACTGGCCCAGTCCGACCCTGGGACCCAGTGCAAAGCCTTTGCTGGAACCCACTTTTGCACTGAACCCCACTATTTTTGCCCACGTCCTTAGGCGGCACTTACTTAAGAGGATCCAGTAGGCTTCCTAGTGAGTGGGGCCCGGGTACATTTGCACCCCGACTCCCAAGGTAGTTACCCCACTGGATGGAAGTAAATAAAGACTGACACTAGGCACATACCCCATCTACTTACCCCTTTCAGCTCCCTTGCCAACAGATAGGACAATGATCGGGATAGGCCAGACCCCCATGTCACCATCGCACAACGCTGCTCCTGCTCATCACCCCAACTTATTAACCCTTTCCCTCCCCTACACTCCTAAAATCACTGTGGCAAGGGAACAAGGGGGTTTATTGGGGGTGAGGGGCTTGTCTAGGGCTCTCCTTAGCCTTGGCCTACACTGTAAAAAACATGATAATTTCATTTTCCCAATGTGCCACTTTTTGAAGGCTTTATGTCTCAATAACTATGAGGCCCTCTGCAGGCCCGGACTGGCAATCTGTGGGTACTGGGAATGCCAGAGGGGCTGTAAGGTGCCACAGACAGTCGCTATTTATTGGGGTGATGGGGGCTGTTTGGGCCTTTGGGTACTGGGAATGCCAGGGGGGCTGTAAAGTGCCACAGACAGTCACTATTTATTGGGCTGGGGGGGCTGTTTGTGTCTCTGGGTACTGGGAATGCCAGGGGGGCTGTAAGGTGCCACAGACACTCACTATTTATTGGGTTGGGGGGGCTGTTTGTGCCTCTGGGTACTGGGAATGCCAGGGGGGCTGTAAGGTGCCACAGACAGTCACTATTTATTGGGCTGGGGGGGGGGCTGTTTGTGCCTCTGGGAACTGGGAATGCCAGGGGGGCTGTAAGGTGCCACAGACAGTCACTATTTATTGGGCTGGGGGTCTGTTTGGGACTCTGGGTACTGGGAATGCCGGGGGGCTGTAAGGTGCCACAGACAGTCACTATTTATTGGGCTGGGGGGGGGCTGTTTGTGCCTCTGGGTACTGGGAATGCCGGGGGGGCTGTAAGGTGCCACAGACAGTTACTATTTATTGGGCTGGGGGGGCTGTTTGTGCCTCTGGGTACTGGGAATGCCGGGGGGGCTGTAAGGTGCCACAGACAGTCACTATTTATTGGGCTGGGGGGGGGGGCTGTTTGTGCCTCTGGGTACTGGGAATGCCAGGGGGGCTGTAAGGTGCCACAGACACTATTTATTGGGCTGGGGGGGGGGGGCTGTTTGTGCCTCTGGGTACTGGGAATGCCAGGGGGGCTGTAAGGTGCCACAGACAGTCACTATTTATTGGGCTGGGGGGGGGGCTGTTTGTGCCTCTGGGTACTGGGAATGCCAGGGGGGCTGTAAGGTGCCACAGACAGTCACTATTTATTGGGCTGGGGGGGGGCTGTTTGTGCCTCTGGGTACTGGGAATGCCAGGGGGGCTGTAAGGTGCCACAGACAGTCACTATTTATTGCCAGGGTCTATTTTGAATCCCAGTCTGGACCTGGCCCTCTGTTATATCCTACTGAACTTCCCTGGCCAACGGTTCTGACCCAGATCACAAGGAATTCTCACTGTTCTGCAGGAATGGCTTATTAATAAATATCACTATAAATAAGATACAACCTTAGAGCGGGGAATGGAAAGGGTTGAGTTCTGAAGCTGCTGCCGAACAGAACATTTCCCACAGTTCCGGCAGTTTCCATCCTGCGAGCGGCAGATCACGGCACTCACGTGGCACAGATACATAATTACTTGGGTGGCACGAGGGGGAAGAAAGTACATAAATTAATCAGCCTGACATTTCCCCAAACTCCTGTCGCTGCGGCTGCAAAATAAATGAAAAAAGGCGAGTTTTTCTCCAAAGTATCACTTATCTTTGGGGTTGAAAGCAGCAGTTTTATTCCCCATTGATGAGAATTCTAGTTAATTAAAGGGCCGTGTCATTAGAATAAAGAATACAGTCTGATCCCTGGAATGTGGGAAATGCCCCCCAATACAAAGTCAGTAAATACTCCTGGGGTCCCACTGCTGTTCCAAAGTCATCAGAATATTTGGGGGAGTCTGATGAATAAGGAACGTGTGAACCCAAATGCAAATGGTGTTTCTACCCAACCACAGAGTTGTACCCCAATCTGGCCAAATGATGTCAAATGAAAGCATTAAACCTATGGCAGGGCTGCCAAAATGCTTTTGGGGTGTATTTCCCCTTTAAAATAATGTTGAACGTGCAGCAGAACATTGCCTGCTCCATATTACTTATTATTACGGACTGGGGGGTGCAGGGCCCACCGGGGCTCCTACCCCAGGGGCCCTGCAGGTGCCCCCATCGGGCGTGTCCCCTAACCCCCCCCTCCGCAGGGGCCCCCCTAACCCCCTGCAGGGTCCCCCACCCGGCGTCCTCCCCGGAGCACCGGCAAGGGTCGGGTCTGGGATTTTTCCTGGTAGCCCAGTCTGACCCTGTGAAGCGGAATGGGCCACTTGCTTATTAGGAAACATACAGGCTTTTGTAATCCCAATATTGTAGGTGCTACAGAACCAGGGGCCACCACAGACCACCAGGGGCCCCTCAGGCAGGACAGGCACCCCACAAACAGACAGGCAGGTACCAGGCAAGGCAGACGGAAGGCACAGCTAATGGGCAGGGGATAAGGCAAGGGAGGTTGGCGGTAGGGGCAGGATAAGGAACAGAAGCTCCTCCCACAAGCAATGACAAGCAGGATGATTGGCCACAAACTGGCATCAGTGGTCCTTTTGAATTTATTTTTTGTGTCATTGGCACACTGACAGCGCCCCCTGGTGTCTAGAGGCCTTGGCACAACAGCACCATGACACACAAGTGGCCACTAAACCCAGGCTTGAACCTTCCTTCATAGACACACAATGTAGAGTGTGACCGAGTAGCTGTGGAACATTTAGGGGCTTATTTATTGCTTATTTAGTTCCCTGTTATTTATATAGTGCCAACACATTTCCGCAGCTCTTTACGGAGATTATTCACATCAGTCCCTGCCCCAGAGGAGCTTACAATCTATGATCTCATTCACACATACTATGGTCAATTTAATGTATGTTTTTGGGCTGTGGGAGGAAACCCTTGTGGACACAGGGAGAACATACAGACTCCTGGCAATGGGATTGGCTGGGATTGAACTCAGGACCCAAATGACCAAAGTAGCGCTACTCACTGAGCCGTCGTGACACAATGTAGAGTGTGAGTAAGTATCTGACGCACATTTAGAGGAGTATTTATTATAGAGTGCAAGCCAACATCACCGGTGACCTTGCCCATAGCAACTAGTGATGCACTGGATTCGGTTCGGGATTCGGGCCAAATCCAGCCTTTTTTTTAAGTTTTCAGTTTGGGCCGAATCCACGTTCCCAGGCGAACCGAATCCTAATTAGCACAAATTAGCATATGCTAATTAGTATTCAGAAGGGTTAAATGTCGCATGCCATTTTTTAACCCTTTCCGATGCTAATTAGGATTCGGTATTCGGTCGAATCCGTCGGGCTGGGTTCGGGGTTTCGGCCGAACCCAAAATAGTGAGTTCGGTGCATCCCTAATAGCAACCAATCAGATCTTTGCTTTTGTTTTATAACACTTGACTGTTACAATCTAATTGCTTATTGGTTGCTAGGGGCAAAAATATTATTATTATTATTATTATTATTAAAATGGGCATCCGATAATGAAAAGCAAAGAAAAGAACTTAAGGGGAGAAGAGACCTGGGGAAGGAAATGGAAAATGGGGAGAAAAGGGGGGCAGAAGGAGATAAAGAGCTGCACCCCACTGTCCTGTTGTCTATATATTCACATTACAATGTTCTTTCCGTACAAAACTGACTGAATTTGGTCCCTTATTGTGCAAAATGACCGTAATACTGACAAATACTCCGCTTATCTGCCTATATAAAGCCTGCAGTGCCACGCTGCACAGTCGGTGCCCTCAGCCGAGCTCTCATTTACATCCTGGCAATAAAGAGTTAATATTCTATTTGCAAAGTCTAATCATTTATTATTATTATTATTATTATTATTATTATCAGTACTTGCACAGCAGTGTATGGCGCTGGGACAATGACTGATCTCTGCCCCACGTCACTCACGGGAAGAAAATGTAGAGACGTTGTGCAGACTTCCCCTTTACTTCCATCTCCGGGCTGCTGGGGGGGCATTTAACTTGCTGAAAAGACAGATTAAGTCCAAAAAAAAAAATCATCAATAACTCGCTTAGTCCTCAGACCAAGCTGAGCCCTTCCATTGGCTGCGCTGCTGAACAAAAGGCGATAAACAGCAGCCCGAGAGCCAGTCAATCTGTGGGGCCGAGCCAAGGTGTCAGTTACACAAACCGCAATCAATAATTTATTCTGTCAAATTAGGAATTTGGTGGGTTCTTGTCTGTAAAACCACTAGTCACTGGCAGAGCCGGCGCGGAGGGACCAGGCTGTAGACACTATTATATATATATTTATTATATTGCTGATATCAGCATTAATAGCGATAGGGCGCTGTGTTTATAAATATAATTGAAATTCAATAAAGACTTTCAAATACTTTGCAGATTTGTTAATCACAGCCAATGATTTATTCTAACAAGTTATAGTTGCAAGGCCAGGATATAATATCAAATATATATATAATAATAATATAATATATATAAATATAGTTAATCAAAACATTAGAATATCCCCAGGGATAGGCCTAGCTGTAGCAAATCCACAACTGGAGTGACCCATAGGTTAATAAAACCCCCCCCCCCAGGCTGTTCTGATATGAGAACATACCCAGAGATAGATCAACCTGTAGCCAATCAGAGAACATGAACCTTCACAGGGGAAGACTTGCCAGCAGCCAATTAGGATATTAGGACTTTTATGGGATGGCCCAATGGATCCCTAGGGGTGCCTCGTGATGGCATTTACCAGCTGAAATGCTAAACGTGATCAATGATCAAAATTGGGAGGGCTTGGAATTATTCAAGGTGGTGACCCAACTTCTTGTGAGACAGAGGCTAAACCAACCAGAATATTCTTAAGGCTAAATACCAACCTGTAGCCAATCAGATCATTCTCAGGGCTAAACCAACCTGTAGCCAATCAGAACATTCTCAGGGCTAAACCAACCTGTAGCCAATCAGAACATTCTCAGGGCTAAATCATCATGTACCCAACCAGAACATTCTCAGGGCTAAACCAACCTGTAGCCAATCAGAACATTCTCGGGGCTAAACCAACCTGTAGCCAATCAGATCATTCTCAGGGCTAAATCATCATGTACCCAACCAGAACATTCTCAGGGCTAAACCAACCTGTAGCCAATCAGAACATTCTCAGGGCTAAACCAACCTGTAGCCAATCAGAACATTCTCAGGGCTAAACCAACCTGTAGCCAATCAGATCATTCTCAGGGCTAAACCAACCTGTAGCCGATCAGAACATTCTCAGGGCTAAACCAACCTGTAGCCAATCAGATCATTCTCAGGGCTAAACCAACCTGTACCCAATCAGAACATTCTCGGGGCTAAACCAACCTGTAGCCAATCAGAACATTCTCAGGGCTAAACCAACCTGTAGCCGATCAGAACATTCTCAGGGCTAAACCAACCTGTACCCAATCAGAACATTCTCAGGGCTAAACCAACCTGTAGCCAACCATAACATTCTCAGGGCTAAACCAACCTGTAGCCAATCAGATCATTCTCAGGGCTAAACCAACCTGTACCCAATCAGAACATTCTCGGGGCTAAACCAACCTGTAGCCAATCAGAACATTCTCAGGGCTAAACCAACCTGTAACCAATCAGAACATTCTCGGGGCTAAACCAACCTTTAGCCAATCAGAACATTCTCAGGGCTAAACCAACCTGTAACCAATCAGAACATTCTCGGGGCTAAACCAACCTGTAGCCAATCAGAACATTCTCGGGGCTAAACCAACCTGTAGCCAATCAGAACATTCTCGGGGCTAAACCAACCTGTAGCCAATCAAAACATTCTCAGGGCTAAACCAACCTGTAACCAATCAGAACATTCTCGGGGCTAAACCAACCTGTAGCCAATCAGAACATTCTCAGGGCTAAACCAACCTGTAACCAATCAGAACATTCTCGGGGCTAAACCAACCTGTAGCCAATCAGAACATTCTCGGGGCTAAACCAACCTGTAGCCAATCAGAACATTCTCAGGGCTAAACCAACCTGTAGCCAACCAGAACATTCTCAGGGCTAAACAAACCTGTAGCCAATCAGATCATTCTCAGGGCTAAACCAACCTGTACCCAATCAGAACATTCTCGGGGCTAAACCAACCTGTAGCCAATCAGAACATTCTCGGGGCTAAACAAACCTGTAGCCAATCAGATCATTCTCAGGGCTAAACCAACCTGTAGCCAATCAGAACATTCTCGGGGCTAAACCAACCTGTAGCCAATCAGAACATTCTCGGGGCTAAACCAACCTGTAGCCAATCAAAACATTCTCAGGGCTAAACCAACCTGTAGCCAATCAGAACATTCTCAGGGCTAAAAACCAACCTGTAGCCAATCAGAGCACTGTTACAGTATCATTACCATTCTTTTTGGCAAACACAGATGGGCCAGCAGTTATGGAACTGGGTTCACCTGTTTGGTCGTTTTGCACTAGAACTCATCTGGGAAATACGGGCACCCATAGGGCACCTGGCAGATTGCCCTCTTTTGTGCACCCTAGGGTGTAGCACTCCAAGCTCATAGAATAGGGTGCCAAAAGCTGCACCTCGCTCTTAATTCCCGACTCTGACCTGTGTAGGGGCCCCAGGGACCCGCAGCCTTTCTGAGCCCTGGTCTTGTGTTTTGAAATATGTCTCTTCTCCTGCTGTTAAATAGATAAAATGGAGGTTTTCGTGGGAAATAATTTTTAAAAAAATCACGCAGGGTGAGGTAGCGGTGCGTCTGAATTGCCCCCATAACCCCCAGGCTTACACTTTCCTGTCAATCAAGCACATTCCTGAGAGAGGGGATTCTGGCAGCAGCAGCAGCAGCGCCTGATTAATTCAGCGAGGATATCTGTATCTGCCATTGATGTTTTAATATTGTTTTATTATTCTTATTCCCTCACTTAGCAAGAGATTTCATTTGCAATTCATTGTTCCATAGAAATACATCACTGCCTGCCTATTGTTCCCTCCATCGATTATACAGTGTGAGTCCTATTGGTATCAGAGCCGCCATCCCTACACTTCCCTTTGTAATTAATCTGATTTCATTTCATGCAGCTCTAATTACTGCCGACCGGTTCCCTGCTACTCCCCTACATCAACTGTCATTATATCTCATTGAATCTGCTAATTAATTCTGTTAAGGGTTAAAAGACGTTGTGGGGAACTTGGACCACTGTGACAGAATGCTCTGTTATACAGATAGCTAGAATCTCAGCCATAAAGCAGGGCAGGACTGCTGCTTACAATGGGGGGGATAGGATCTGTGCCACTGTGACAGAATGCTCTGTTATACAGATAGCTAGAATCTCAGCCATAAAGCAGGGCAGGACTGCTGCTTACAATGGGGGGATCAGATAGGATCTGTGCCAGTGTGACAGAATGCTCTGTTATACAGATAGCTAGAATCTCAGCCATAAAGCAGGGCAGGACTGCTGCTTACAATGGGGGGATCAGATAGGATCTGTGCCACTGTGACAGAATGCTCTGTTATACAGATAGCTAGAATCTCAGCCATAAAGCAGGGCAGGACTGCTGCTTACAATGGGGGGATCAGATAGGATCTGTGCCACTGTGACAGAATGCTCTGTTATACAGATAGCTAGAATCTCAGCCATAAAGCAGGGCAGGACTGCTGCTTACAATGGGGGGGGATCAGATAGGATCTGTGCCACTGTGACAGAATGCTCTGTTATACAGATAGCTAGAATCTCAGCCATAAAGCAGGGCAGGACTGCTGCTTACAATGGGGGGATCAGATAGGATCTGTGCCACTGTGACAGAATGCTCTGTTATACAGATAGCTAGAATCTCAGCCATAAAGCAGGGCAGGACTGCTGCTTACAATGGGGGGGATCAGATAGGATCTGTGCCACTGTGACAGAATGCTCTGTTATACAGATAGCTAGAATCTCAGCCATAAAGCAGGGCAGGACTGCTGCTTACAATGGGGGGATCAGATAGGATCTGTGCCACTGTGACAGAATGCTCTGTTATACAGATAGCTAGAATCTCAGCCATAAAGCAGGGCAGGACTGCTGCTTACAATGGGGGGATCAGATAGGATCTGTGCCACTGTGACAGAATGCTCTGTTATACAGATAGCTAGAATCTCAGCCATAAAGCAGGGCAGGACTGCTGCTTACAATGGGGGGATCAGATAGGATCTGTGCCACTGTGACAGAATGCTCTGTTATACAGATAACTAGAATCTCAGCCATAAAGCAGGGCAGGACTGCTGCTTACAATGGGGATCAGTAAGAAGCTGTGACACAATTGAAACTTTATTTTAATATCAAAATGCCCCCATTAGCCATGAATTAAATATTTTTATTTTTTTTTTGTTTAGGGCATTTTTTGTACCTGAATGCTTCAACAGCCCACAACCCCATACTGCTGAGTCCCTGGCTGAAGAGCAGTAGTCGGAACTGTCTAGTGGAAGTCGCTGTCTACACCCAGAAGAACGGCAGATACATCGGTCACGTTCAGCCAATCAACAGAACTAGTTATGAGGTCCTATTCACGCCGAGGCAGAAGAAGACTGGGTAAGGCCCAACCTGATAACATTTTAGTTCTTAATCTTGAAAATACCAATTTACTGAAGGGGAATGGGGCTCCACTGCGCTCACACACAAACCGAGGGCACACATACATGCTACATAATTATAGATGCAAGAAAACTAACCAATGAGCCTTCTACTGAGCAACATGTGATTATAAGTGCAAGAGAAGTGACCAATGAGAATGCTGATTCCCAGCACTGTGTCAGGCCCCTTGCTGGTACCTTACATATAGAGATAATGATGGCATTTTCCCGTCATTATATGGCACAGGAATCAGACATGGGGATAAAGGGACAGACTTGTTCAGTGCTGGGAAACTGTGCTTATTGCTCCCAACTCCAATTGCAGGAACAGAGAACAGGGAGCCGGATTTACTCACATCAGCTGGGATTCTCATTGGGGGATTTCTTGCATTTTAATGCAGTTTTATTGGGCAATATTGCTTTAAGAATACAGCCCTGATGTTGCTGGACTACAGCTCCCAGCATGCCTCACCCTTCATTATATGTTACATTATTCTGGGATTTGTAGTCCGGCAACAGCTGAGTAACGTTTGGTTGAGCCGCGATGTGCCGCAGGGTTTAGTTACCCTTTAAAAAGTAATACATTGTAGAAAAGAGCTCAGTATACAGGCTGTAGTGTGTGGGGAGGGGTGGTCCAGGTCAGCTACTCACTAGTCCACAAAAATCAGCCATTAATGCACACGTGTTATTTCCAGCCAATCCCGGGCGCCATTGTTTGGAGACTCGGGGCAGCGGCGGAGAATTACGGGCTGCGGCTTCCTCGAATGCTCCATAGATCAATCCATTTCCCGTCCTGCTTTGATAAGTTTAAGACCTCAGTCCTAGAATTAAGGGCTGAATTACGAGGGAAATCAAGCGACTTCCAGTTAGTTAGCTCGGCACTAAATACTCGCTTTACTGCACGCTGTCAGCTTCAACGCAAAATCCCGTAAAAAAATTAAAATACATCCGAGTGATAATCGCTAAGGTAGCAGATTTATCTGCCCCAGTTCAGCAGCCGGCAGGGAGTTTACCTACAAATCACTGGGAAATTGGGTTTATCTGGCGAATATGGGGGAGGGGGGTGAACGGCGTTAGATCCAGCGCTCGCGTGTAAAAGCCCAAATGGCTAAAGGGAACGTCTTTATAGAGAGCAGAAATGTCATTTATAATTTGCCTAAATCTTTGCAGTTTTGCCTTCTTACAAAGTGGGGAGTGTATATATCTCCGAGATAGAGCGACGCTCTTATGCCAAGGGGAGGAACATACCAAGATAGGTGGAGGGGGGATATCACTCCAACTTGCAGCGCAGCAGTAAAGTGTGCCTGAGTCTGAGCTTTCAGCCAGCGCTACACATTAGAACCGCTTTCAGCTAACCTATTGTTTCTCCTACTCCCATGTAACTGGAGGAGTCCCAAGCCGGACTTGGATTTCTTACTATTGAGTGCTATTCTGATACCTACTGGGAGCTGCTATCTTGCTCCCTTCCCATTGTTCTGCTGATCGGCTGCTGGGGGTGAGGGGGGGGGATATCACTCCAACTTGCAGCGCAGCAGTAAAGTGTGCCTGAGTCTGAGCTTTCAGCCAGCGCTACACATTAGAACTGCTTTCAGCTAACCTATTGTTTCTCCTACTCCCATGTAACTGGAGGAGTCCCAAGCCGGACTTGGTTGTTAGTTATAAACCAAGGGTGGGGTGGGATTTGTTCCCCTTTAAATCATTAGTTCATTTTAGGCTAAAGGTTTCCATGAAAGTCCTGACAGAGAATGGCGCATTGGCCCCTCCGACTGCCGCCTCATTTACTGGGGATTGTAGTTCTGGCAGGGAACCTGCGCAGCCTGGCACAGCGAGAGATTAACTGGCAGATGTTACAGGGAAGCGGAATTAGTATTAATGCAGAACTCGTCAGCAGAACCCAAACATTTTACTATTTTATTAATTAAACTCACTTTCCGCTGCTCATTTTTTTCCCTCTATCATTTGTTTTCTGTAGAGGAAACACTGTCACTGGGGTGGGTTATTCTAGGTTTGTCTGCGGCGGCTTAAAGGGGAAATATACCGGCTTATTCATATATTCTCTTTATATCTCTCATCTCTCCCTACTATACCTGCTATCCCACAGCCCCAGTCCCTTCCCAGAGGCTATTATCCCCCCACTGCTACTATAGGCACCATCTCTCCCTACTATACCTGCTATCCCACAGCCCCAGTCCCTTCCCAGAGGCTATTATCCCCCCACTGCTACTATAGGCACCATCTCTCCCTACTATACCTGCTATCCCACAGCCCCAGTCCCTTCCCAGGGGCTATTATCCCCCCACTGCTACTATAGGCACCATCTCTCCCTACTATACCTGCTATCCCACAGCCCCAGTCCCTTCCCAGAGGCTATTATCCCCCCACTGCTACTATAGGCACCATCTCTCCCTACTATACCTGCTATCCCACAGCCCCAGTCCCTTCCCAGAGGCTATTATCCCCCCACTGCTACTATAGGCACCATCTCTCCCTACTATACCTGCTATCCCACAGCCCCAGTCCCTTCCCAGAGGCTATTATCCCCCCACTGCTACTATAGGCACCATCTCTCCCTACTATACCTACTATCCCACAGCCCCAGTCCCTTCCCAGAGGCTATTATCCCCCCACTGCTACTATAGGCACCATCTCTCCCTACTATACCTGCTATCCCACAGCCCCAGTCCCTTCCCAGAGGCTATTATCCCCCCCACTGCTACTATAGGCACCATCTCTCCCTACTATACCTGCTATCCCACAGCCCCAGTCCCTTCCCAGAGGCTATTATCCCCCCACTGCTACTATAGGCACCATCTCTCCCTACTATACCTGCTATCCCACAGCCCCAGTCCCTTCCCAGAGGCTATTATCCCCCACTGCTACTATAGGCACCATCTCTCCCTACTATACCTGCTATCCCACAGCCCCAGTCCCTTCCCAGAGGCTATTATCCCCCCACTGCTACTATAGGCACCATCTCTCCCTACTATACCTGCTGTTACAAAGCCCCAGTCCCTTCCCAGAGGCTATTATCCCCCCACTGCTACTATAGGCACCATCTCTCCCTACTATACCTGCTGTTACACAGCCCCAGGCCCAGAGCCAGTTGAGCCAATGATGTGCATCCCTCTGTATCCCTGAGTAAGTAAGTAAGTGCATAATGGCTGTAATGTCAGAAACGCTTAATGGCGTGAAAGCTTTATTAAGGGATTATTAATTGATGCTGCTCCTGATAATATTAATTCCTCGCCGGACGTAATTGCTTTCCGTGAGAGTATGGGGAGCTAATCCAGTCAGGATCGTATAATGGAAAATACACTGTTGAATCGTCGCACTTGAGAGTTCAAATCGCTGTAATATTGTATTAGTGGGTTAAACAAACTGCTGGGCTTCCCACTGTTTAATTAGCTGTTAAACCACAGCAGAGACATGTTGCTTAATGTCTTTAAGGAAATTTAAATGCCAACAGGGGACACGGAATACAATTCTGAAGATTAACAATGACTGTGATTGGGGGGGTGGAACTGCTGGAACTGGTTCAGTTATTTCAAGGAGCAGCAACTCGGAAATAATCTGTTAATAAAATACTTACACATGAGATTCAGCTCGTTCTGTAATGTTCTGTGAGTTCTACAGGTATGGAACGGCTATCCCACTGATCTCTCAGGGACTTATTATAGAAAATATGTGCCCCAGTGGGGGGCTGTTCCTGCTGAATTGTGCTTAGTACAGGGGAATCCCTATGTGCCATAGTTTTATGGTATCTCTCTGTACAGGCTATGAGCAAACTTAGGGGGCTGTTCCTGCTGAATTGTGCTTAGTACAGGGGAATCCCTATGCAGCCATTGTTTTATGGCAGGGGTAGGGAACCTATGGCTCGGGAGCCAGATGTGGCTCTTTTGATGGCTGCATCTGGCTCTCTGCCAAATCTTTAATAAAAAAAAGAAATAAGGGGGGCGTGGCCTGAGCTCGGCGGATAGAAGACGTGTTCTAAGCCTTAGAACACATCTTCCATCCGCCAAGCGCAGGCCACGCCCTCCTCTGCATCGCATCCGGCATCCTTGGCACCCACCCTACCTTGCCCCGCAGCATCCGCGGCCAAACATATTGTATGGCTCTCACGGAATTACATTTTAAAATATGTGGTGTTTTTGGCTCTCTCAGCCAAAAAGGTTCCCGACCCCTGTTTTATGGTATCTCTCTGTAAAGTCGCAGGTCACATTTCCACAATACACTATGGTTGATTTAATCAGGAGCCAATAACCTGCTCCCAAAAATTCCTTGCCCTTGCTGGAATTGAACCTAGGACTTGCTACACTGTGGTTGTAGGTTCAATCCCAGCTATGGCTAGCTTTGATGTGAAACTTGCACTTTGGATATAGAATTATTAGCAAATATAATACAACCATAGCTGTTATGTTACACACCTAGGGGCAGTTATGGGGTAGAATTACTCCAGTTGAGCCCATGCTGATGTGCCGCTGGTGAGAAGACAGAAGAACATTAAATAAACATCTGAATATCTTGATCTGCAGGTGAAACTCCACTGTTTATTACAGATGGAGAACCCCCTGACCATTAATAAATGGGCCCTTGAGGCTACACATCCGTCAGCCCCACAGACTGGGCCCCTCTGGGTTTGGCTAGCCGACACCCTTGCTTATTGGATGCCCTTCTTTGTTGAAGAAGAAGAAGGAGAGAATGAAAGAGGGTAATTGTAATCATCGGCAAATTTCTTTGCTGGTCCGGCGCCAATGATATCATGATCCACTGGGACTAGAGCCGAGCCCTCTTTATGAGCGGCATTTATCCTGCGCGGTGACAGGCCCTTTTATATTCCGCACGGAACCGACGACGTTACTTCTTGGTTATTTGGTAGAAAGGGATCCGCGCCTCCCTACACCTGAAATGTTAATTGCACCATCGATAATATTTATCACTCAAATAAAAGTCTGTGCATATTGCGCGCTGACATATAATGCAATGAGGCTTAATAAATGGAACCTTAAGAGAATTACACTCCGAGGTCACAGCCAACGCGGCCATTTTGCTGATAGATTGGAGCTGGCGGGATTAGCTCTGCACGGAGGAACACGGAGCCGTTCCTGGACGGGGCCTCTATTTGGATGCCAGGTCTCTGCACTTTATTGTAATAAAATGAAGTTATATACCTAGTGATGGGGCCATTTTCTTAATGTTTGTATTTTTATGCGACCTCTGTAGGTTTCTGTGTGACCGGAGCTCCGTCATGTCGGTAATGGAGTAATACGTCCCTTTGTTTGCCTTCTCTTTACTTTCATATAAAGCAGGGCGGCCTTTGCTTGTGCTGTGTAATGTATTCAATGAATACAATCTCATACTGACCTTAAATACTCGGGGACACCACTTCATAGGTTCAACCAATGACAACCCAGGCTTCTTTATGGCAATGGGTTTAAGAATTATAAGTCAGAAAGGTCAGACCCATAACTACTACAACTAGTGCTGTAAAGCAGCCGTCGGGAAGGCAAAAATAGAAAATGAGGAGCTGATTGCATCACAAGCAAAGACTAATTCCAAAAATGATTTTTATTTACAGTGTATATCAATGGTAAAAAAGATACACATGTGGCTCCAATAAAAGGTCAGATACTTATTATGGGACCCATAACTACTACAACTAATGCTGTAAAGCAGCCGTCAGGATGGCAAAAGTAGAAAATGAGGAACTGATTGCATCTCAAGCGATGAGTAATTCCAAAAATGTTTTTTAATGACAGTGTATATCAATGGTAAAAAAGTTACACATGTGTCTCCAGTAAAAAATAAAGATATTTTGGTTACAGGGGAGTCTGAACAAGTTCTTTCCTCTATGTACAGTATACAATGGAGGAGTCAGGACCAAATTTGTAAAGGTGCTGATGGCCCAGCTCCAACAAGAGCTTGTATTTAATGAATACAATCTCATACTGACCGTAAATACATACTCTGCAATAACGGGACACCACTTCATAGGTTCAACCAATGACAACCGATGGTTCTTTATGGCACTGGGTTTAAGAATTATAAGTCAGAAAGGTCAGACACTTATTATGGGACCCATAACTACTACAACTAGTGCTGTAAAGCAGCCGTCGGGAAGGCAAAAGTAGAAAATGAGGAGCTGATTGCATCCCAAGCAAAGACTAATACCAAAAATTATTTTTAAGTACAGTGTATATCAGTGGTAAAAATAGATACAGTTGTGGCTTCAATAAGAAATAGAGATATTTTGGTTACAGGGGAGTCTGAAAAGTTATTTTCTTCAATGTACACAATGGAGGAGTCAGGACCAGATCTGTAAAGGTGCTGATGGTTCAGCTCCAACAAGTTGCCAGTGGCTGACACAGGATATGGTACGAAGTGTAGGCAAAATCAATGTGTGTATCCTCAGGTGCTTAAAGAACTTGTTTTCAATGAGTACAATCTTGTATTGACCTCAAATACATACTCTGCAAGAACGGGACACCACTTCATAGGTTCAAAGACAACCGACACTTCTTTATGGCACTGAGATTAAGAATTAAAAGTCAGAAAGGTCAGACACTTGTTTTGGGACCCATAACTAGTACAACTAGTGCTGTAAAGCAGCCGTCGGGAAGGCAAAGGTAGAAAATGAGGAGCTGATTGCATCACAAGCAAAGACTCATTCCAAAAATGATTTTATGTACAGTGTATATCAATGGTAAAAATAGATACAAATGTGGCTTCAATAGAAAATAAAGTTATTTTGGTTACAGGGGAGTCTGGAAATGTGCTGTATATCTCAGTGTATACAATGGAACTTTAGTTTTAGCCAGGAAACATTTTCTGACTTTCTTAGATTCACTTTCATCTGGTAAAGACCTAATGGGCTGTAGGAAAGCTGCCCAATATTTGCAAAGGGATTACCTGGCAATTACAGGCCGGTGAGTATGTTCTGGAGCATATACACATACAGTATATATATATATACACACACATAGAGTTTATACATCTGATCTGATGCTAATCTCTGCTTATCCGTATAGACATTATTTATACATTCAGAACTATCAGGAATTTCTCATCTGTTTTTTTTCTGTGATTCTGCCTCCCCCCCCTTAGGGAACCAGCGGCCATATTGCCTTTCTTTTTCTCATTACTGTTACTTACTCAAGTGCTGCTCAGGAATGATTGAATTCAGGGTTTTTTTACCTGTTATAATTCAGAATTGTTATTCCGTGCCATGTAACATGTGTCAAATATATTGTGAGAGCGGAAGGAATCTCAGGTGCAAAGTGGAACTCTTGGAAAGATGCTTTAAATAAACAGGAATAAACTGGCAATAGGCAAAGGGAGCCCTGCTGCTTCTGCCACTAGGGGCGCTGCTTCTACCACTAAGGGCGCTGCTTCTACCACTAGGGGCGCTGCTTCTACCACTAGGGGCGCTGCTTCTGCCACTAGGGGCACTGCTTCTGCCACTAGGGCCCTGCTTCTGCCACTAGGGGCACTGCTTCTACCACTAGGGGCACTGTTTCTACCACTAGGGGCGCTGCTTCTACCACTAGGGGCACTGCTTCTCCCACTAGTGGCGCTGCTTCTACCACTAAGGGTGCTGCTTCTACCACTAGGGGCGCTGCTTCTACGACTAAGGGTGCTGCTTCTACCACTAGGGGCGCTGCTTCTACCACTAGGGGCGCTGCTTCTGCCACTAGGGGCGCTGCTTCTACCACTAGGGCCCTGCTTCTGCCACTAGGGGCACTGCTTCTGCCACTAAGGGCGCTGCTTCTACCACTAGGGGCGCTGCTTCTACGACTAAGGGTGCTGCTTCTACCACTAGGGGCGCTGCTTCTACCACTAGGGGCGCTGCTTCTGCCACTAGGGGCGCTGCTTCTACCACTAGGGCCCTGCTTCTGCCACTAGGGGCACTGCTTCTACCACTAAGGGCGCTGCTTCTACCACTAGGGGCGCTGCTTCTACGACTAAGGGTGCTGCTTCTACCACTAGGGGTGCTGCTTCTACCACTAGGGGCGCTGCTTCTACCACTAAGGGCGCTGCTTCTACCACTAAGGGCGCTGCTTCTACCACTAGGGGCGCTGCTTCTACCACTAGGGGCGCTGCTTCTACCACTAAGGACGCTGCTTCTACCACTAGGGGCGCTGCTTCTACCACTAGGGGCCCTGCTTCTACCACTAGGGGCGCTGCTTCTACCACTAGGGGCGCTGCTTCTACCACTAGGGGCGCTGCTTCTACCACTAAGGGCGCTGCTTCTACCACTAGGGGCGCTGCTTCTACCACTAGGGGCGCTGCTTCTACCACTAGGGGCCCTGCTTCTACCACTAGGGGCGCTGCTTCTACCACTAGGGGCGCTGCTTCTACCACTAAAGGTCCTGCTTCTACCACTATGGGCGCTGCTTCTACCACTAGGGGCGCTGCTTCTACCACTAGGGGAGCTGCTTCTACCACTAGGGGCGCTGCTTCTACCATTAAGGGCGCTGCTTCTACCACTAAGGGTCCTACTTCTACCACTAGGGGCGCTGCTTCTACCACTAGGGGCGCTGCTTCTACCACTAGGGGCGCTGCTTGTACCACTAGGGGTTTTTTGAGTTTTTTGTATTGGCAGAAAGCCCCTCTGTATTAGTTCAGGTCTCCATTATATTCAGGCAAACTGCATAATCCTGAAAACGCCGGATCCATTTCCTTCGTTCTTATTGCTCTGTCGGGGGTTACTGTGCTTGTTATAGGGGGCAGTTCACCTTCGGGTTTACTCCTAGTATGTTACAGAAGAGCCTATTCTTAGCAACTTTTTATTTGGTCTTCTTTTTTTTTATTCTTTATAGTTTTTGAATTATTTGCCTTCATGAAATCCCTCCCACTTTCCGATAAACCCCACCCCTTCCCATGGATCTGGACTGTCCCATCTGAACAGGGGTGAATGGAATGTGTGCTGAACATTTCTTTACTCACAATAATTATTATTGACTGGTTTATTGGTAAGCGCCATTGTTTCCCGGGGTGCCCCACGTGCCGCCCAGCCTTGGCACCAGACAAGAGGCATCAGCACGAAGCGACTGGGCAGCAGGAAGGCAGTGAGTTATGGGGCATTTGTCTGGATGGAATGTGCAATACACCGCGGCCATAACAAAGCCATTACTACTTCCCCACCAAAAATCAATTATACGCGCCCATATATCCTCTCCCATTGTGACACTTTCATTCTAGGTGAGTCACTGGCAGTGTATTAGCCGCAGCGCTCACCGGCGGCCATGGAGCCCGGCCAACATCTGACGTCTCCCTAAGTGGAATGGAACGAGCGGCCAGTGTGTATTTCATCCATTAGATCAGCGCCGCTCGCCCGTTAGGCTAACAAAGACTCCGTATCCCAGGATTCCCCCTGCTGGGGGCCAAGGGGGTCAGAAACATTAGAGATAATGAGACCACATTATTACAATTTCTTTTTTAGTTGACAAAAGCTTTAAAGGGGAAGTTCACCTTTCCATACAGTATAGAAGGACCTATTAAAGCAGCTTTTTAGTTGGTCTTCATTTTGCCAATGCTATCTGTGTGCTGGAATCACTGACCTGGTAACTAAAACACAGACTAAATGCCAGACTTTATTTATCATTATTCTTGTTTGATTCAGTAGGGATGCACGAATACGGGATTCGGTTCGGGACTTGGCCAAGATTTGGCCTTTATCGTTCGGATTCGGGCGAATCCACGCTCCTGGCGGAACTGAATCCGAATCCTTCCGTGTTTACATGACTTTTTGTCATGTAAACACGGAAGTTGAACATTTTTCAACCTTTTACCCTTCAGTAACCTAATTTGCATATGCAAATTAGGATTCAGATTTGGTATTCAGACAATCTCTCACATAGGATTTGGGCGAATCCAAAAAAAAGTGGATTTGTTGCATCCCTACCCATAAGTACGCTGTTCTCTTTGACCCTTCCTTGCCCTCATTTGCATATGCAAATTATTATTCAGCCAAATTTTTTGCAAAGGGTCCTGAGTTCGGCCGGATACTAAAATATTGAATTTGGTACATCTCTAAAATCAGTTAACCCAAGAGTTGCTGACTTTCCGAGTTTCAGAGAAAGCTGCTGAACCAGAGGCTGGGTATTAGCAGTCTAAAACTGCTAATATACTAGAAACCACTAAAAATAGAAAACGCATCTGAATGATACAGTTGCTCCATATAAGTAGCACCTTGAGTAAGTTTACATGATTCCCTTTTTGGGTTTAGTTCTCCTTTAAAGTCCAGGGCTCCCCTTATATTTCTGCGGGTCGGTTCCTATTGGATCCATGTCTCCTATTCAGATAAAGGGACCCAGTTTCCGGCCCCCCTGCGCAAATGATCTGCCAGTGGTCCGATCCGATTTGTTTAGTAGATTTGGGCGGTATTTCTATCCGTGCCCACCGCGTTCCTGCGCCGAAGCTCTGCCAGCTAATGAGGTTAATGTATTTCTGTATCGCAGAGAGCTCACATCCAAACCACGCCGCGCTCTCAAATAGCAAACAGCAGGAATGCGCCTAAATGGACGTATTTTAAGTGGTTGCAGCCACGAGTAATGCATTGTCAGCCGTCCAATTTCCCCGCAATTACCCAGAATGCCCCGCTGCTTTATTATCTGACGGCAGCCCCATTAGTGGGCACCGGCGGAAGGCAAAGCTAAGAAAGACTTTCAGATTTTGCTACTGAAATGGGAAAAAAAGAAGAGAAATTAAGTACAGTCGGTAAATGGCAAAGTTGTTAAGATGAGAGAACGCGGCAACGTCGGACGCAGAGAGAACAAAAGATGCGACTTTACTCGGGGGCACGGGAGGGAAATGATGGAACTCGCTGCCGGGGGGCATTAAATACACATAACAGGGTCGAGGTACCGGCGCGGATACAGAGGGGATTCAAGGCCGCAGGGAGTCGCTGGGAGAATATTGATCCGGGCAGAAGGGTGTTCGGGAGTCACAAATGATTCTAATTCAAAACTTGCTTCAAACGAATGGAATGAATTGTTTGTATTTGTAGGAAAGAGAGGAAGATATGAAATTCCCACAGAACTGAGTGGGGGGGCAAGTTCAGCATTAGAGCCCGGCATTTAGCTGGGTGCCAAGGTGGATACCCTCACTCTGCCCATGGGGAATCTGGGAAAGGCTAATAAAGAGTTAATCTCAAGCTGCAGGCATACCTTCAGTTCTCTCAATAGTGCCCCTAAGTCTCCCCATATTTCTCCCGTTCAGATGATCAGAAGCCTCATAGGAAAAAAATGCTGAGCTCTGTAAAGAAAGTTCCCATAATGCCTCACTCCTGCATCAAGACACATGCTCAGTGTGTAAGACTATGGGGCTGATTTACTAACCCACGAATCCGACCCGAATTGGAAAAGTTCCGACTTGAAAACGAACATTTTGCGACTTTTTCGTATGTTTTGCGATTTTTTCGGATTCTTTACGAATTTTTCGTTACCAATACGATTTTTGCGTAAAAACGCGAGTTTTTCGTATCCATTACGAAAGTTGCGTAAAAAGTTGCGCATTTTTCGTAGCGTTAAAACTTACGCGAAAAGTTGCGCATTTTTCGCGTAAGTTTTAACGCTACGAAAAATGCGCAACTTTTTACGCAACTTTCGTAATGGATACGAAAAACTCGCGTTTTTACGCAAAAATCGTATTGGTAACGAAAAATTCGTAAAGAATCCGAAAAAATCGCAAAACATACGAAAAAGTCGCAAAATACCGATCATTACGAAAAAAACGCAATCGGACTCATTTCGACCCGTTCGTGGGTAAGTAAATCAGCCCCTATGAGTCAGCTTCCTGCTGATTGGCTCAGATCCACTTTCCTAAGGGAGGAAGAGTGAGTTCTTAGCATTCTTGAGGGAGGGGGGAGCAGGAGAGGGGAGAGACGAGCAGACTCTGGTACAGGAAAACAAAGAGACAACAAATCCTGTTTCTTTTGACAGAGGACTCAGTGCAGTGTTTCAGCGTGCTCTTTTACATCCTTTCCCTTGAGCCGCCATTTAGTGATGGGCTGTGTGCTCCCTCAGAGATCAGCTGACCTACATTGTTTGGGGGGATAGTTTTAGTGCAATTTGGGTACAACTGGAGCCGCCGCCAACACTGACCAACCCACTTGTTTGTGTATTTCTTTTACCTGTAGGTATGGAGAGTAATACAGACAAACGTTATAGTGACTATATCCAGGGTACCCAGGCCCGGATTTGTGGAAAGGCCACAAAGGCCCGGGGCTAGGGCGGCACAAATTGGGGGGCGGCATGCCGCCCTGCCGCACCAAAATATTAAAGTTTTTTGTCGTATACAGAGCAATGGGACCTCTCCCCCACTGCTCCCTATGCGATTGAAAAGACAGAGCAGGCGCGATCGTGAGTGTGCGCATGCCCGGGCAGTGGTGCGTGCGCCGGTCACGCGAGGGGGGCGGCCTCGGGGCGCCCGGCTTATAAATCCGGCCCTGCAGGTACATTCTCTGGCTATTTACGGGGTGGGGGGCATCGCTGTCCCGCCCAGTGATGTCACGTGGGTGGGGCTGTGACATTGCAGGGGCAGGGCTATAACATTGCAATCTGCCCAAGTTGGGGAAACTGGGTGGGCAGTTTTGACCCGGACACCTTTTGAAAACCAGGCTGTTGGGTACATAACTGGACAGGTGCCTGACTCTGGGCGCAGTCCAAGCACAATCTGACATTTCTATTGGCCCGTGTCCTTGACAATTCTCTTATCCGGTTTGGAGAAACCGAAGAAAGATTTTTAAATTATTATTCTGATTTATTTTTTCCCCCTTATTTCCCAGAAAATGAATGTCCTTCCAGCGCCGGCCCGAACCTGCGGCCGACAGATATCACTTCCATTAGAACCAACAGACAGAGCGGCCATTTCTATTTCCCTGCCAAATAGCGGGATCCTAATTTCCCCTGCAGAAATGACACATTTCCCTCCCTGCGCTCTAATGGGCTCAGCGCCGTGAGTTATGGAGTGGCGCCGACTTGACCACTGAATGGGCCATGAATCAAGGGCAAATAAACCAAATCCTGCTGACAAGTCCCCGCACCGGATCTAGCACTCAATTTAAATGATATTTATCAGGCCCCGGAGGTAGTGTCGCACCCCGTGATATATGGAACGTGCCAGGGGCAGAATAAATCCTCCGGTTACGCCTGCGTGCAATTAATGTATCGCTCTGTATAAACCATCTCTGTTCCCTCGGGGGGGATCCATAATATTTGTTAGAAAGGGGGGTGCCCATTTAGTGATTGTGCCCAGAGAATTGCCATTGTTCCAATTGACTCCATTCATTAAAGATAAATGCACCCAAAACCTTCCCTTCCCCTGCCCCCCCGCGGTGCAAGTTGACACCTGGAAACCTTCAGAGGTGGCAATTGCCCCAGGGGGCCCCCTGCAGGCTTGCACCTAAGTGCCGGACAGAGGCATCATCGTGATACTGCTGCATTTGTAGTTATAAATTACCCTTAGGGGCTTATGTACTATACTGTGCAAAGTTTGCTGCAGTTTTTAGCACCCATAGCAACCAATCAGAAGCTAGCATTTATCCGTCAGTTGTTTTAGAGCAAACATCTTACTGGCTGCTGGTTGTACATCTGTAATGGGGAAATGGCGCTGGTGAGTTTACTGCCATAAAGCAACAATGTAGCTAATTCTGTATCGTTATAATGGCAGGTCGCCAGCCTGGAACCGGCCGTGTTACTTTGGGTAAAAAAATACTAAATTGATTAGTTTCACGGTGGGAAAAATATGTGAATGTTCCTCAATGCGAAACTAAAGGGGAAGTTCACCTTTACGTTAACTTTTAGTATGTAATAGAATCTCCTATTCATAGCAACTTTGCAATTGGTCTTCATTATTTATTTTTTTTATAGTTTTTTAATTATTTCCCTTCTTCTTCTGACTCCAGTTTTCAAATGGGGGTCACTGACCCCGGCAGCCAGAAAACTATTGCTCTGTGCGCTTACAAATGTATAAATATTGTTACTTATATTACTATTCAGCCCCCTTCTATTCATATTCCAGTCTTTCATTTAACCCACTGCCTGGTTGCTAAGGTAAACAAGACCCTAGCAACCAGCTGCTGAAATACCAAACTGGGGAGCTGCTGAACAAAAAGCTAAATTACTGGAAAACCACAAAAAATAAAAAATGCCTGAGAATATTAACATCTACATAATTTTAAAAGTTAATTTGAAGGTGATCAACCCTTCAATACACCAAAATCTTTGCACTTTAGTAAACTGCAGAATATTTGTATTTGGAGAAAGTTTGACGCTTAGTAAACACACCCCATGGGTAGAATGTTAATTTGCTGTCCTAAATTGTAGGGGGTTATGTAATAAAAGGCACTAAGTTTGCACAGGTGCAGTAACCCATAGCAACTAATCAGCCGGTATTGGTTCTCTTGGTTCAAGCAAGCATCCTATTGGTTGCTATGGGTTTCTGCACCTGGGCAAACTTAGTGCCTTTTATTACATATGGGGAATAGAGCTGAAAGTCACTTAGGATGAGTTTGTGAGGTAGAAATGTATTGGGCGCCCAATATCGTGGATCGTGGCTGAATGTTTAATCTATCTGTAACTTTGTGATAATCCAGGAAGTGGTTTCCCAAAATGCAGGTTTGTGCCGACCAAGTGCTGCCCCTAGAGGCGGGTTTGGCGCCGGCGGGGCTTAGTGTAGTGAGGGTTTGGGTAAGGGATGGGTGGAACTAACACAAGTGCTGCCCCTAGAGGCGGGTTTGGCGCCGGCGGGGCTTAGTGTAGCGAGGGTTTGGGTAAGGGATGGGTGGAACTAACACAAGTGCTGCCCCTAGAGGCGGGTTTGGCGCCGGCGGGGCTTAGTCTAGTGAGGGTTTGGGTAAGGGATGGGTGGAACTAACACAAGTGCTGCCCCTAGAGGCGGGTTTGGCGCCGGCGGGGCTTAGTCTAGTGAGGGTTTGGGTAAGGGATGGGTCGAACTAACACAAGTGCTGCCCCTAGAGGCGGGTTTGGCGCCGGCGGGGCTTAGTGTAGCGAGGGTTTGGGTAAGGGATGGGTGGAACTAACACAAGTGCTGCCCCTAGAGGCGGGTTTGGCGCCGGCGGGGCTTAGTCTAGTGAGGGTTTGGGTAAGGGATGGGTCGAACTAACACAAGTGCTGCCCCTAGAGGCGGGTTTGGCGCCGGCGGGGCTTAGTGTAGCGAGGGTTTGGGTAAGGGATGGGTGGAACTAACACAAGTGCTGCCCCTAGAGGCGGGTTTGGCGCCGGCGGGGCTTAGTCTAGTGAGGGTTTGGGTAAGGGATGGGTGGAACTAACACAAGTGCTGCCCCTAGAGGCGGGTTTGGCGCCGGCGGGGCTTAGTCTAGTGAGGGTTTGGGTAAGGGATGGGTGGAACTAACACAAGTGCTGCCCCTAGAGGCGGGTTTGGCGCCGGCGGGGCTTAGTCTAGTGAGGGTTTGGGTAAGGGATGGGTCGAACTAACACAAGTGCTGCCCCTAGAGGCGGGTTTGGCGCCGGCGGGGCTTAGTGTAGCGAGGGTTTGGGTAAGGGATGGGTGGAACTAACACAAGTGCTGCCCCTAGAGGCGGGTTTGGCGCCGGCGGGGCTTAGTCTAGTGAGGGTTTGGGTAAGGGATGGGTGGAACTAACACAAGTGCTGCCCCTAGAGGCGGGTTTGGCGCCGGCGGGGCTTAGTCTAGTGAGGGTTTGGGTAAGGGATGGGTGGAACTAACACAAGTGCTGCCCCTAGAGGCGGGTTTGGCGCCGGCGGGGCTTAGTCTAGTGAGGGTTTGGGTAAGGGATGGGTCGAACTAACACAAGTGCTGCCCCTAGAGGCGGGCTTGGCGCCGGCGGGGCTTAGTCTAGTGAGGGTTTGGGTAAGGGATGGGTCGAACTAACACAAGTGCTGCCCCTAGAGGTGGGCTTGGCGCCGGCGGGGCTTAGTCTAGTGAGGGTTTGGATAAGGGATGGGTGGAACTAACACAAGTGCTGCCCCTAGAGGCGGGTTTGGCGCCGGCGGGGCTTAGTCTAGTGAGGGTTTGGATAAGGGATGGGTCGAACTAACACAAGTGCTGCCCCTAGAGGCGGGTTTGGCGCCGGCGGGGCTTAGTCTAGTGAGGGTTTGGGTAAGGGATGGGTGGAACTAACACAAGTGCTGCCCCTAGAGGTGAGTTTGGCGCCGGCGGGGCTTAGTCTAGTGAGGGTTTGGGTAAGGGATGGGTGGAACTAACACAAGTGCTGCCCCTAGAGGCGGGTTTGGCGCCGGCGGGGCTTAGTCTAGTGAGGGTTTGTGTAAGGGATGGGTGGAACTAACACAAGTGCTGCCCCTAGAGGTGGGCTTGGCGCCGGCGGGGCTTAGTCTAGTGAGGGTTTGGGTAAGGGATGGGTGGAACTAACACAAGTGCTGCCCCTAGAGGTGGGCTTGGCTGGGACCGTACTGGCAGCGTCAGGAAACATAACCCCCGCTCCCATCACTGCTATGTGACTGCACATTCTTATTCTCTGGCTTCTGTCAGTTCTCTTTGCTGCTCTGATTCTGTTTAATCGATTACACAGTGTCCGTCAGATCCGACTGTCGGCATCCTAACCGCCCCCTGCGTCAGACTCTCAGGGAAATCTGTGTATAAAGGGGAAGGTAACTCTTTATATATATATATGTATCTAATTATATTTCAGTTAACTTTTAGTATGTTATAGAATGGCCAGTTCTAAGCAACGTTTCAATTAGTCTTTATTATTTGTTTTTCATAGTTTTTGAATTATTTGCCTTCTTCTTCTAACGCCAGCTTTCAAATGGGGGTCACTGACCCCGGCAGCCAAACCCTATTGCTCTGTGAGGCTCCAGTTTTATTGTTATTGTTACTTTACATTACTTATTTTTCTATTCAGTCCCCTCCCCTATTCATATATCAGTCTTTCATTCAAACCACACCCTGGTTGTTAAGGTAATTTGGATCCTAGCAACCAAATAGCTGCGGAAACTCCAAACTGGAGAGCTGCTGAACAAAAACTGAAATAATTAAAAAACTACAAATATTAAAAAAATTAAGACCAAATACAATTTGTCAAACTTTTAGTCTCAGGGGCCACAGACGGGCCGGACCGGGCTAGTGCCGTCTCCACTCAGTTTTGCTTCGCCGCGCTTACATGCAGTCTCGATGCCAAGTCTCGCGTGATGAGACTTGAGGAATTGGGATTTTCTGAACCAACGGGCCAGACGTGGTCCGCGGGCCCGTAGTTTGGGCACTCATACTAAAAGTTAACTCAAAGGTGAACAACAACCTTTAAATGTAATGTTCCACCTAACGTACAGGAAGCAGTTTATATATATATATATATTTATATACAGGGCCACCATCAGGGGCAAAGATGGGGTACAGTTGTGAAAAGCTGTTCCGTAAGTTACGTATAAAGTTCCGTCAAAGCTTACGCAGTTTACGTATCTTCCGTAAAAACTCTGTCTCTTGTTCCATTGGCCCCCAAGCGTGGGGCACTGACACCCAAGCATACTATATAGCAGGGGTGGGCAGACTACGGCCCACGGGCCAACTCCGCAAGTCTCATCACGCGAGACTTGGACTGACGAGCACAGACGGCATAACGCTGGCCCGGCCCAAATGTCAAACCCCTGGGCCGTCTGTTGGCCCCTGAGCCAAAAAGTTTGCCCACCCCTGCTATATACAGTGTGATCATTGGCCCCTCCGACACACTATACACAGTGACAGACAGTGGGTACCCTGGGGTACAGTAGGAATGCAGGGCCCACTTTATGTTTAATGTCCCAGAACACATAGCAGCATTACTTGGCAATCATTGTTGGGGGTGGGCCGGGCAGCTTTATGCACTTATTCCCACTGGTGCGGGGCCCCCATGGGTAGGCAAAGAGGCTCCAAACGCACCTGACACAAAAGGCTCGCTAAAACTCGATCTTTATTACTCCATTTAAAATCAGTACGCCTGACTTGTTTTGTGCGTTTGTGCACTTAATCATAGGCAGATGGGCCCCCATGGGCCCTATTGGCCTGGCTGTACCCAGCGCTTTATACAGCAGTCCGGTCTATTTGTGCGCAGCGCCTTGTAGATGAACGATTACGTTCCAACGTCCCGCAATGTTCCGGTCCCTACTGTGCATTGTGAATGTGCATTCAATCAGCCCCACTCTCTCCTCTTTCCATTTCCACGGCTGTGGTTTCCCGCATTGTAGCTCAGCCGAAACCCTCCCGTGCAACAACCGCCGTGCCGCTTATGAGCCGCGGTCAGACATCCCTGACAGAATAAAAAGCAACTTGACGTGCCTGATAATGCTGTTGTCTGGAAACCGGCGCTGGCGCATCTCCCCCCCATTAAATATCCCCGGCGAATGGCGCTCGTCATTCTTGTCTGGGGAAAAGGGCCAATTATTTCTTATTTCCCCCAGTGAAGCATATGATAAAATGAAGAGCCTGCAGGTAAAGAACGTCAGTCGTGGTGGAAATAAAAAGCCCCTTATATAAAACATTCCTGCAAGATACAGAGGGTTTTATAGGAACATTACAGGCTCCATGGATTATCTCTCCAGCACCTCGTAATATGGGAACCTGCAATTACCCCTCTTTTATTCCTCTGGCAATAGGTTTATCCAATATATATTTCTATATACAAATTTATGGGAATTCAGCCTCAGAACTCCAGTAGCCTTAGTCATTTGCTTTGGCTTCGGGACCTTGGACTCTACTCCATGTAAGGTTCCCAGAGCACCCATGTTGCTGAGAGTAGACAATGGGAAACTAGAGGAAAATGTAAAAAACGAAAGGGTAATAACAACCAAGAGACCTGCTGAAAGGCAGAGCAACATGAAGACTCCACTGTCTCTCAAGCCTGATGGAAGGGAATAAAACTGGGGAGCACTGAGCCTATTGAAAAATATTGGGGCAACGATGGTGCCCTCGGTGGGACAGGAACTATATGGTGTCAGTAAGACCATCAAAGAAAGATGAAGAGCGAACTACAACCAAAATAACCAGAAATGTTTACAGATCAGTAAGCACCCATGAAATGGGGTGTAGGAACCCTACATTGGGGTGTGAGTAGGAAAAAAAAAACTAATTGACGGTGTCTACAATGATCACAACCAGCTTAGTCATGCAAGACAACTGTAGAAGAACAAACGCTAAAGAGTTGTGGGAAACCATAGCTTAATCTAATTGGTATCCTGTATCTCCTGCCAACCAATCAGCTGTTTCCTTTCATTATTGATTCCCGAACCCTAGGGCTTGCATCCTTCAGGGGTTTGGGGGGGCCCAGAATGAAGGTTAACAAGGGAGACATTTGATGTTGAGATACTCTTGACCTGAGGGTCCAGCCTGAAGGTCAATCAGGGTAACATTTGGGTTGAACACATTTGTTGTCCTATATATTCCTAGAGCTATTGCTGATACAGTAAAGTTGTGATAAAATGGAGGGGAGGGGGACAGACCAGATGAAGACACTTGAACCCAAAAACGTAATAACTTTGAAGGTCCTTCATTCCACTGCTCCTCACTATATCTCTTCTCTTGTGCCACTGTCTATTCCTGGTCAGTGCCACCTATATCCCACCTTGAACCCTTATCTCTTATTGTCCTTCTCCCTCTGGAACTTGATCCCTGAGTGGAGTTTGATCACTGAATTCCTCCTTAAAGAATCCTCCTCAATCTATTGCACGACCATAAGATGCAGTGCCAAGATCTGCCAACCATGTAGAATGTAAGCTCTACGGGCAAAAGACCTCCTTCTTGTGTCTTCTTGCTCTGCCCAAGTGATACTGAAACCCTGTCGATCTCTTACAGAGCAGAACAAAGAGTGATTCTCTGTCCGTCTGTGATACTCGCGAGCCTTTGTACGTAATTAGCTCATAAATTCCATGTTCCAATATTAAATTAGAGAGTAATTACCAAACCAGACCTGACCTTCCACAAGGCGCACAAATAACCGGACTGCAGCTGTCTCATGAAAAGCCTGAGTTTATTGGAAAAGACAGTTATTGGGACCTGAAGGGAAAAGAGGAGGAGGAGGACCAAGATGGATGCATCACAATCATGTCCACGGCGTTGGGAAGCCTGAAGGTCCAAGCAGAAGAACATTATCCATGTGGCCTCCAGAAATCCAAATCAACTTGACGGCTCGATCAACAACTCACTCACCCCAGACTGATCCAAGTACCAGTAGGTTGCACCAGGGGCAGCCCCTAGCAACTGAACATCATGACTATGTTGTGTCAACACTACTGAACCCTTTAAAGGACATGTAAACCCTACATTTTCCTCCCATGTATATAAGTTGGGCACATCTCCCCCACCCAAACTGCACCATTTGTATTTAAAATATCCCTTCCATTCGGAGCACCCATTGTATTTTCCTAAAACGAATAGCAGCTTTCACCCGGCAGCTATTTTCTCTCTCACATGTGTGCTGTAAAGTTCATGCAATGAAGAATGCAGGCTTACACAGGCAGAACTTATTTTGATAAAAAGTCCTGCTAGTACTGAGCACTGTAACGGTTAAGCTAGCTAAGTATAAATCCTTCAAATTTAATTTATTTAAATATTTTTCGGGCCTAACCATGAGATTGTAGCATCTGCCCGACAACCTAGTGTTTAGCCCCCCCCTTGCTCCGTCGCCGCCGGTTGGCCGGTAGCCCTCGCAGTGAGGAATTGTTTTAATTTAGAAGACAAAACACCTTCTTCCTGTCAATCCTTCAGGACTAACGACACGGACGGTGATCTGTCAAACGAGCGGCGGCCGCAGAGCATAGAACATATTTATCAGCCATGTAAATCTCATTTCTGCTCATAAATCATGGATCCATCAGGGCTGCACTTAGCATTAATTAGATGTTGGGAGCGGCGCTCGCCCTGCTTGGCCTTTCCCTGCTGGAGAAGGGAGCTAAAGGGATCACTGCTACAATAAACACTGGGGGTAAGTTCTTCCCTCAGTAATTAACCAGCCGTCCTGCCTAGGGGCAGATATAGAACTGCTTGTCAGTTGCCCCATATTGTGGCTACCCTGCCTAAAGGAGGAGCCTTCAGTGCCTAGAGGAGGAGCCTTCAGTGCCTAGAGGAGGAGCCTTCTGTGTGTATGAGTTGGGGGTTGTTGGAGCCACTTTCCCAACACTGTGCCCAATTAATGATGACTGGGAGATACAGGGGGTCATTTGTATGTTTGGCAATGGATACAATGAAGAAGACTCCCAGCTTGTTGGTGAAGCAGAAGGAAATGTTGGAAAACACATGACCAACTAGGGGCAATTGATGAAGTCCATACTGTGCTTTGATTGGCTACAGGTTGGTCTAGTGCAGTAGAAATTCTAATGCTTTTATTGGCTACAAGTTATCCCAAGCATGTGAACATTCTAATGTCCTGGCTACAGTGTGTTCTATGGATAGTCTAATACCCTGACTGACAGTAGGTTCACCCCACCCATACCCAAATCCACAGATCAGGTGGTTGAGCAGTTGGCCGAGCAACCAGTGACCATTTACACTTGGAGATATTACCATTGGACCCCTCAGATTTGCCAACCTGCCAAAAAAAGAAAAAATTGTTTGGTGCACAACAAAGCTCAGTCATGCAGTTAAAGAGCAAGTATAGTACTGCAAGGGCAATGGTTGGGTAGGGCAGGATGATGACATTAATGCAAGGTGGAGACAGTAAGACAAGATAGCGACAGTATTACAAGATGGAGACAGTAGGGCAAGATGGAGACAGTAGTGCAAGATGGAGACAGTAGTGCAAGATGGAGACAGTAGGGCAAGATGGAGACAGTAGGGCAAGATGGGGACAGTAGGACAAGATGGAGACAGTAGGGCAAGATGGAGACAGTAGGGCAAGATGGAGACAGTAGGGCAAGATGGTGACAGAAGGGCAAGATGGAGACAGTAGGGCAAGATAGCGACAGTAGGGCAAGATAGAGACAGTAGGGCAAGATGGAGACAGTAGGGCAAGATGGAGACAGTAGGGCAAGATGGTGACAGTAGGGCAAGATGGAGAAAGTAGGGCAAGGTGGAGAAAGTAGGGCAAGGTGGAGACAGAAGGGCAAGATGGAGACAGTAGGGCAAATTGGAGACAGTAGGGCAAGATGGAGACAGAAGGACAAGATGGAGACAGAAAGAAATGAAAGAGACAGTAGGGCAAGATGCAGAGCAAGGCCAAAATATATTGACATGATATTGTGCACTTTGCACTTCTCTAGTAAATAAGCCATCAAAGAAGCACTGTCCCTTTGCCTTGCTGCCAGGCATTCCCACAACTCAGATATCAGTAAAGGAGTGATGGCAGGTGCTTCTGGGCACACTAAACATAGAGAGTCACAGTTGCACAGCCTCTAATACCCACCCTTCATGGGCACGAGGATCATAAGTGTAAATTGTGGGGGTTGGAATAGTAGAGAGGAGACAGTAGTGAGGACACAGGGAGGGCAGTGGGGACCCCAGTTAGGAAAGACAGGACGACAGTAGAACCAAATGGTGGGACCAGATGGGGACAGTTGGCAGAGATGCAACATTAGGGCAAAATGGAGGCAGTTGGCAAACTCAAGCAGAACCTTGTCGTGATGAGTGAAAATTCCGCATTTCAGCAATGACAGATTTGGTCACAAAAGGGACACAAAAATTTGCAGTGGAAAAAATTTGGTCACATCCAAAAAGTTGTGGTTGTGTAAAAAAAAAGTCACAGGTCAAAAAAAGTAGCGTGCGTCCCACGATAACTGTCACCATTTCGCCATTCGCAAATTTTTTCACAGTTTTGCTACTTTTTCCCCTAGAACTTTGTTTTTATACAGCGGAGCAGTTACTACCTGCGGGTTACGGGGCCACAAGGTGTTTGTTACTGGATATCGGTGCTGTTTGTCCCCACAAACCTGCCTGGTGCTAATGAAACCCCCCCCCATTCTAATAGGTTAATGAGGCCGCGGCACAGCGAGGGTTATGCGCTTCTATTAACTGCAATTAATCGCCGGTCGGTTCCATTTAGGTGACAGAAATGGGCTCTCGCTGCACTTTAATGGTCCCTATTAGTCCCCCTGACAGATGATTCCCCGCGTACAGTAAAACTGCTCCGGGATGACGAATAGTTAAATCAAAATGCTAATCCCCTTTTTGTTAGCGAGGGGCCACTCGGGAGCGCACAGGAACGGAGGGGCTAATGGCGGATTCCCACTGATATATCGACTCTATAAACTGGGGATGGGGACAGAGAACGTGGAGCCAATGGAACGGGGGCAGGGCTGGCACCGGCATGGGGGAGAAAGAGGGTTTGTTCTGTTCCCCCCGGGGCAATAAAGGGTCCCCCATGGGGTGAAACAAGTGCAAAATGCATAATTCTGCAGAACTAGCAGTCCTTGTATTGTGGGGGGATGCTGGGAGCTGTAGTTTTTCAGAAAATATGAAGAGCTTTGTAACGTTATGTACGGGGGGGTCATTCACTAAGGGCAAGAAGAACTTTTATATTAAAAATATTTTTATCATTCTGACCATCATTCTTGCCATCCCCCAGTTATGCCCAAACTCCACCCATAATCTACCAAAGCCCCCACTTCCCACAAGCCTCGGCAAGAATCACACCTTTCCATCTTACCTACCCACTCTGCCACAGATCCCCTGACTGCAGGACCCTCCAATGGCAGCCGTCATACCCCCCCCCCCCCCACGTGTGCCAACTACATGCAGACTTGCCCTTGTTCTCTCAGGCTGTGTAAGCCACTCCCCTTTTGGGGTCCGTGAATTAGGGCTGTTCTGCCCTGACTGGGAGAGTTGTCAGGTAAAGAGCTTCCATGGGAGAAAGACAGAAATCTGTAAATGGAATAGTGGGTGCAGCTAAATACTCTGCTGGTATCCTATGGGGGAGGAGCAGGAAGTCTGTAACTCAAGCAGTAGGTGGGACTAGAACACTATGATGTTATCCTATGGGGGAGGAGCAGGAAGTCTGTAACTCAAGCAGTAGGTGGGACTAGAACACTATGATGTTATCCTATGGGGGAGGAGCAGGAAGTCTGTAACTCAAGCAGTAGGTGGGACTAGAACACTATGATGTTATCCTATGGGGGAGGAGCAGGAAGTCTGTAACTCAAGCAGTAGGTGGGACTAGAACACTATGATGGTATCTTATGGGGGAGGAGCAGAAAGTCTGTAACTCAAGCAGTAGGTGGGACTAGAACACTATGATGGTATCTTATGGGGGAGGAGCAGGAAGTCTGTTACTCAAGCAGTAGGTGGGACTAGAACACTGTGTTGGTATCTGATGGGGGAGGAGCAGGAAGTCTGTAATTCAAGCAGTAGGTGGGACTAGAACACTATGATGGTATCTTATGGGGGAGGAGCAGGAAATCTGTAACTCAAGCAGTAGGTGGGACTAGAACACTATGATGGTATCTTATGGGGGAGGAGCAGGAAGTCTGTTACTCAAGCAGTAGGTGGGACTAGAACACTGTGTTGGTATCTGATGGGGGAGGAGCAGGAAGTCTGTAATTCAAGCAGTAGGTGGGACTAGAACACTATGATGGTATCTTATGGGGGAGGAGCAGGAAATCTGTAACTCAAGCAGTAGGTGGGACTAGAACACTCTTATGGAAGATTACAGAAGGGGAAGACAGGGAGTCTGTAACCCAATCAATGGGTGAGGCTATAAAACTTTGAAGTCAGCTTACAGTGGATGGAGCATGAAATGAGTAACCAGCAGTGGGTGGGACTAGAGCACTCTGATGGAATCTTAGAGGGAGGTGGGGCCAAGTGTCTGTAACTCAAGCAGTGGGTGGGACTACAGCACTCTGATGGCAGCTTACAGGGAGGTGGGGCAGGAAGTCTGTAACTTCTGCAGGGGGTGGGGCTAAAACACTCTAGTGCAGCTTATAGCAGTAGATTTATAATATATTAGGGTTTATATTAAACTATTTTAATTACACTAAGCTATAATTAAAGAAATTAGTCTGACACTTATCTACATAACGTTCCATTACCCGGTGTCACTGGCAATAGGTCTCCTGCGGGGAGTCTGTCCCTATACAGCTGCCGGGGCTCAGCCTGTTTATCCGCACAAACTAATGAGAAACAAAAAACAGGGAATTCTAGGAAAAGCCAAGCGGCTCCACCCCCCCGACTGGGCCCCCGCCTGGCGCTCCATTCATTTATCTGATTCAGCAGAGACGGCAGCGCGGGTCACATGACTCACTTGGACTCCGGAACAGCACTTCAATTTCTATTTGTAGATCTCAGATATAACGGGCAGTGTCCCCGGGGCAATAACAGCCTTGTCCCCAAGTGATCTGCCCTGACCTGCTACTGTCAGCCTGGTACTGACACCGTACTGGGGATATTAAAGGGGAAATAAAGCTCAGCACTCTGTGTATGGGGCATACACACTATAACGGGCGCACTATACAGTATATATACACTATAACGGGCCCACTATACAGTATATATACACTATAACGGGCGCACTATACAGTATATACACACTATAACGGGCCCAGTATACAGTATATACACTATAACGGGCCCAGTATACAGTATATACACTATAACGGGCCAGCTATACAGTATATATACACTATAACGGGCGCACTATACAGTATATACACACTATAACGGGCCCAGTATACAGTATATACACTATAACGGGCCCACTATACAGTGTATATACACTATAACGGGCCCACTATACAGTATATATACACTATAACGGGCCCGCTATACAGTATATATACCCTATAACGGGCCCACTATACAGTATATATACACTATAACGGGCCCACTATACAGTATATATACACTATAACGGGCCCACTATACAGTATATATACACTATAACGGGCCCACTATACAGTATATATACACTATAACGGGCCCACTATACAGTATATATACACTATAACGGGCCCACTATACAGTATATACACACTATAACGGGCCCACTATACAGTATATACACACTATAACGGGCTCACTATACAGTATATATACACTATAACGGGCCCACTATACAGTATATATACACTATAACGGGCCCACTATACAGTATATATACACTATAACGGGCCCACTATACAGTATATACACACTATAACGGGCCCACTATACAGTATATACACACTATAACGGGCCCACTATACAGTATATATACACTATAACGGGCCCACTATACAGTATATACACACTATAACGGGCCCACTATACAGTATATACACACTATAACGGGCCCACTATACAGTATATACACACTATAACGGGCCCGCTATACAGTATATATACAATAAAACAGTCACAGTACAAGGCTGATTAGTAATTAATTCAGAATCACATTACATGGCAGCATAGAAGTCAGTGCAGTCGGCATCAGAATTAATCCATAAACAGCCCTGTAGCATCAGCTTCTTTGGCAGATGAACCTCACTTCCTGCTTGATAGTTTCCCCGCCCCCTTAGCTTCTTGGCAGCAGCCCAGAGCCCACTGAGCACGTGCAGTGCCACTGAGGATTTTGCCCTTGAGTGACCCAGAGCGCAGCGCGCACTCCCCCTCGCGTCCCCTGTTATTATCATCACCGTGTAAGTGACTGCGCGGCTATTGCCGTAACCTTTCCCGAGTCTCCTGCTCCATTTGAATATATTATACACCGAGAGCGTATTAGAAACTCCCCGCACCCTGACTGCCAGCCACTCCAAAGCCTATTTACTAATACTAATATTTACTAAATGCTCCTACGCAACCGCTGGAGAGAAAACAATAGATTGCTGGGCGCTGATTGGGCCTCACAGAATGAAAGCCAATAGGTGGGTTATTTATGCCAGGGCACCGCTGATAATGCCAGTCTGGGTGCCCCTGATTTACTGTGCGCAGAACACGGGTCGGCTCCATTTTATGTGCACTTGTGTTTGTGACTGGTGTGGGCACGCATGAGCGCCCAGCGTAGCCGGAACATTGCCCAGCGTGGCTTTCATGTGCCCCATAAATACTAGAGACATTAACTGAGCCCGTCGTGGCATAGAGATCTTTATCCAGGGAAGCCGGGCGGGTGGGATAAGCTGTACAATTGCCCAGACCCAATAACCTGATACCAGTGCTGTGTGCCGCACCTCTCATAGTGCCCCCGGGGGCAACAATAATAATGCCTGGGGCATTTATGGGAGGTGTAAGGTAAGGCAGCTGGCACACACTGGCATAGACATGATTCCCTTGTCGGACCGGCCCACTGGGTACTGGGCAAAACCCTCAAAACTTGGCAGCTCTTTTGTACCAGCACCCACCGTGCCCCAGCGAGCTCAGACATGGGTGCTACTATAATAGAGATGCATGTGGATTCAGGTTGGGAGTGGGTGGGTTAGGGTCACAGTGGGTGCAATAGTGTTAGTCCCAGTGGCCCCCAGGTACCCAGTTGAACTGATTCTCCGGATATCAGTATTTATCCATAAGGGCAGGCACTAAATGCCCCATTTGCCATAAGGCCCGTGCCCAGCCAGGGAGAGACTGCAAGCTCCAGCGCCAACCAATCCAGAGCAGCCATCCCTCCTTTTTGCAATTTGTCATGGAGGGGGTGTGGTCAGGGTATGAAAGGGTGGGGTTTGGGTCATTTTGTGGGGTGTGGCCAGAAATCAACCCTGGGGGTTGTCAGTATCACTGTGTTGTTGGTCTGTATACGGGGGAACATTCTCTTGATTGGAGTCTCAATTAGGCGCAAACGTGAGTAACTTTCTGCAGTCACTGATTGGCTACCAGATGCAGTGGGGCAGGCAGTTACAACAGACGGGTTCAAGGAAGGGCTGGATGCCTCTCCCTCAGGCCTGATATCATATGGAGAGTAGCGATGAGCGAATCTGTTCCGTTCTGCGTCATTGGAAAATTCTCTCAAAATGGCAGAAAATTTGCAAAACATGGGTACCGCGCAACTTTTTTGACGCACTTTACGACGCGCAACCGCAATTTTTTAGCACCTACATTTTGCCCAAGTTTTGCCAGTGGCGAAATGTGGAATTTCCCTGCGAATCCTGGCAAGCCTGGTGAAAAAAAATTCTCTCATCACTAATGGAGAGGGGGCCGGGGGCTGAGCCCTTCGTGTCCGTACAGAACAGTGCGGTTATTGAGGAAACAACGTGACAACCTGACCCCCCCCCCTCCTTTTATTCCCATATATAACGGCAGCTCTGATTCCCTAGGGCTCCGGGGTGAGTCCATACGAGTGGGCCCCGTGGCGACTTTATGCAAAGCCCCCTATGTCACATGATTATCTATGACCTATAGAAACTGGCGGCGCCACATTATAATGAAGTGCAGTAAATGTATAATCAGACGTGTCCTTGTTAATCAATGGAGAGGCGCAATTTCAGGAGAATTTCATTGACCTGTGAATTATGAACGGCCTTGGCGCAATTCAATGGAACGATGGGGGGAGTCGGCCTGTGGAATAAGCCCCACTTGTTCCTATGCTGTGTGTTATGTTACGTGAGCTGCTGTGTGATTGGTCGGAGCAATTGTGCGACCTGTGCTGCCAAGCGTGCCCCGTGCCATTGAAATGGGGGTCACTGACCCCGGCAACTGAAAAGCTATTGCTCTGTGCTCCAGTTTTATTGTTATTGTTACTTTATATAACTATTTTTTTCTGTTTAGGTCCTTTCACGTAAATATGTCAGTCATTCAAACCAATACCTGGTTGCTAAGGTAATTTGGGCCCCAGCTACCAGATAGCTGATTAAACTCCAAACTGGGGAGAAACCGAACAAAAATGGAACCAGTGGGGGAAGGGAACAAATTTATTTTTAAAATGTACATTTTTGGAAAAAAGAGAAAAAGTTAAAAAAAAAATAGATAAAATGTGCTTTTGTGGCGCAGGAAATAATGACACAGATTGTAGCAATTTCGTTAATGGCCCTAATGGTACAGTTAGTGTGTTCCTTATATCTCTATTAATCTGTGTATTTAGTCTATTCCTTCTTATTACTCAGTCTGTGATGCCCCGATCTGCCCCCGATAATGACATGTTGTTATGGTTCCCTCAGCATTTGCCTCTGGGCCTGTCTGGGCCTGGGATCAGCCTGAGCCTTCATGCACTAAAGGTAAAAACTCAGTGAGCTTTATCAGAAAGGTCTTGTCTTTTGTGTCACATGTTCCTCTCTCAGAAACTTCCTTCAGGGCACGGGCAGGAGTCTGCTGAGTTTGCTCCTCTCTCCCCCTCCCTTCTCCTGCTCCCCCCTCCTATCTCTCCTCTCTCCCCCTCCTTTCTCCTGCTCCCCCTGCTATCTCTCCTCTCTCCCCCTCCCTTCTCCTGCTCCCCCCTGCTATCTCTCCTCTCTCTGCCCCTCCTTTCTCCTGCTCCCCCTGCTATCTCACCTCTCTCCCCATCCCTTCTCCTGCTCCCCCTCCTATCTCTCCTCTCTCCCCCTCTCTTCTCCTGTTCCCCCTCCCATCCCTCCTCTCCCCCCCTCCCTTCTCCTGTTCCCCCTCCCATCCCTCCTCTCCCCCCCTCCCTTCTCCTGCTCCCCCTCCTATCTCACCTCTCTCCCCATCCCTTCTCCTGCTCCCCCTCCTATCTCTCCTCTCTCCCCCTCTCTTCTCCTGTTCCCCCTCCCATCCCTCCTCTCCCCCCCTCCCTTCTCCTGCTCCCCCTCCTATCTCTCCTCTCTCCCCGTCCCTTCTCCTGCTCCCCCTCCCATCTCTCCTCTCTTCCCCTCCCTTCTCCTGCTCCCCCTCCCATCTCTCCTCTCTCCCCCTCCCATCTCTCCTCTCTCCCCCTCCCTTTTCCTGCTCCCCCTCCCATCTCAACTCTCTCCCCCTCCCATCTCTGCCAAATCTGCTGCAGGAAGCTACTGAGACCTAGATAAAATGGCAGCTGCTATCTTAAACAAACAGAGGGAGCTTCTAGGGCTGTTACTCAGGCAGGTAAAGCTTTCTGCAGAATAAATATATTGTTCTAGGTGGCACTATTGTGACTGTTCTATTGGCAATAAAATGCCTCTCCTTCTCCTTTAATATAATGTAAAGGAGAGAAATGTTAAAGGGCAAACAAAGCCCTGATTTAATATGGTGTTGGGCTGTGCCCGGCATAGAAGTACCTGGGGGCAAAGAGCTGTAGTGTTTAACTGGGGCTCCACCCCCTAATATTGAGTTAATTTTAATCTATTTAGGTCATATTTACCCTCCCTAAAGTAGTTCCATGTATGTAACAGATTCTAGTCTCATTAGGGGGACTATGCAGTCGGAACTTACAGTACAAACAAAAGGAATTCTGGGAGTGAATTCAAACAAATAAATTAGGTTGAGGAGACTGCCTCATACAGACAAAAGCAAACAAAAGGAATTCTGGGAGTGAATTCCAAACTCTTTAAAAAATCCCATTTACATGGGTTTACCCTATAGGCTACAGCTCAGCCACTGGGTTTGAAGCTGAAGCCAGGACAATAGCTGGTCAGATTCCCAACTACAGACCGGTTTCGCCCTTATTGGGGCTCATCAGTGTAGTGTAGGGTTTTCTGATCAGCTTAGGGAGAGTCACCATGTGGTTCTACAATAATGGGATTTTTTAAAGAGTTTGGAATTCACTCCCAGAATTCCTTTTGTTTGCTTTTGTCTGTATGAGGCAGTCTCCTCAACCTAATTTATTTGTTTGTAAAACTTACAGTGCAGAAATCCTTGGGAAATGGCATTGCTGTAAATCGCCCAGACATCACTGAAACAATTGGCATATTAGTCTTAGTTACCCTTTATTTGTTCCCTTTTACCCCCTGTTCTCTGATACCCCCCCACAGATCATTCTGCCCCCCCTCTATCTCCGTACTTACATTTCATGCCCTGACTCCTAATTACCGCTTGGCCTAATAAAGACAAAGGCTGTCACTGCCAGATACAGCGCCATGATGAAGGTATATTACTGGCACTTTCCCCCAGAATTACCAGCAGCCGCTTTAACGCCGGGTACTCAGCGTCGGAGGAGAGTTTATTAGGGCAATCTCAGGAGCGGCAGTTACTCGTCGAATGGCGGCTGCGAGAGGGGCCCCCGTCACTCATTATACGGCTCCTCTCCGCGCTCTGTAATTGGAACTGGGGACGTCGTTATTCTCTTCAGCACCGAGAGCAACGGCCTAAAACCTTCCCTGTTCCTCAAGGTGATGAAACCGCTCCGTGTATTTATGGTTTGTTCCCTGCAGCCTCTGCCTGCCCGGCTCATAATGCTGTATAATCTATTGCACTGCAGCGCGGGGGGTCTGTAGCCCCCTAATTCAGCAGGAACAGCCCCCTAAGTATGCTCATAGCCTGTACAGAGAGATACCATAAACCTATGGCACATAGGGATTCCCCTGTACTAAGCACAATTCAGCAGGAACAGCCCCCTAAGTTTGCCCATAGCCTGTACAGAGAGATACCATAAACCTATGGCACATAGGGATTCCCCTGTACTAAGCACAATTCAGCAGGAACAGCCCCCTAAGTTTGCTCATAGCCTGTACAGAGAGATACCATAAAACTATGGCAGCATAGGGATTCCCCTGTACTAAGCACAGTTCAGCAGGAACAGCCCCCTAAGTTTGCTCATAGCCTGTACAGAGAGATACCATAAAACTATGGCACATAGGGATTCCCCTGTACTAAGCACAATTCAGCAGGAACAGCCCCCTATGTTTGCTCATAGCCTGTACAGAGAGATACCATAAAACTATGGCACATAGGGATTCCCCTGTACTAAGCACAATTCAGCAGGAACAGCCCCCTATGTTTGCTCATAGCCTGTACAGAGAGATACTATAAACTATGGCACATAGGGATTCCCCTGTACTAAGCACAATTCAGCAGGAACAGCCCCCTATGTTTGCTCATAGCCTGTACAGAGAGATACCATAAAACTATGGCACATAGGGATTCCCCTGTACTAAGCACAATTCAGCAGGAACAGCCCCTTAGTTTGCTCATAGCCTGTACAGAGAGGTACCATAGATCTATGCCATTATAGGGAATCCCCTGTACTAAGCACAATTCAGCAGGAACAGCCCCCTATGTTTGCTCATAGCCTGTACAGAGAGATACCATAGATCTATGCCATTATAGGGATTCTCATGCAGTGAGTACAGTAAGTGGATAAATGCACCTTTTCATTGGACAATTGAATCCATTATCTGGGGAGATGTCTCTCTATAGAAATGTAAGTTACAGAACAGAAGAGAAATCTTTCATTTATGGAGTAAGATCTCTCTCAGCAGGGGGGCCCCGCAGGGTGGGTATCGGGGGCGCCATCCAGTGGAACAGTGGGGGAACCACAATATTTTTCCTGTGCAAATGGAAGTGATGCTTCTGTTCCGGAGCAATGTCAGCGCCACTCACGGAACCATACGAGGAGCCGCCTGTACAGAACTGCAGGCTTAGCAGGGAATATTCTGGTCTTTTCTAAATGTTTCCCAGTGAGTGTGAGTGTGAGTGAGGGAGTGTGAGTGTGAGTGACCTCTGGTTCTTTGTATGTAAATGTTCTCAAATGTTTGAGTTTCATACTGGAACAGCAGGAACACAGGGAAAGGCCCACTGTGACTTTGTGTGTGTGCTCGGCTGCTGTACCCCCCTACCCCCCCCCCTCGTTGCCCCCCAGGTATTTGCCCCTATGGCCAGACTAATAAATACCCAGCTCTGATAGATGGGAAGCTGAATCCACCCTTCCTTACCTGCACTCAGTGTGTCCCTATCCCAGTATCAGCGCGGCATTACTGACACATTCAGGGGGGGCGTGGGAATGATCAGGCAATAATGAGGAAGGAATGATGACATTGGGGTGGGACTAATGAGGCAATGATGAGGGGATGATGGGGGGAATGATGAGGGGATGATGGGGGGAATGATGAGGGGATGATGGGGGGAATGATGAGGGGATGATGGGGGGAATGATGAGGGGATGATGGGGGGAATGATGAGGGGATGAAGAGGGGATGATGGGGGGATGATGAGGGGATGATGGGGGGATGATGGGGGGATGATGAGGGGATGATGAGGGAATGATGGGGGGATGGTGTGGGAATGATGAGGGAATGATGAGGGGATGATGGGGGGATGATGTGGGAATGATGGGGAGATGATGTGGGAATGATGAGACGGATGAAGAGGGAATGATGGGGGGATGATGAGGGGATGATGGGGGATGATGAGGGAATGATGATGGGGGGATGATGTGGGAATGATGAGGGGATGATGGGGGGATGATGGGGGGATGATGTGGGAATGATGAGGGAATGATGAGGGGATGATAAGGGAATGATGAGGGAATGATGAGGGAATGATGAGGGGATGATGGGGGATGATGAGGGAATGATGAGGGGATGATGTGGGAATGATGTGGGAATGATGTGGGAATGATGTGGGGATGATGAGGGGATGATGGGGGGATGATGAGGGAATGATGAGGGGATGATGTGGGAATGATGTGGGGATGATGAGGGGATGATGGGGGGATGATGAGGGGATGATGGGGGAATGATGTGGGGATGATGTGGGAATGATATGGGGATGATGAGGGAATGATGAGGGAACGATGGGGGGATGATGAGGGAAGGATGGGGGGATGATAAGGGAACGATGAGGGGATGATGAGGGAATGATGAGGGAACGATGGGGGGATGATAAGGGAATGATGAGGGGATGATGAGGGAATGATGGGGGGATGATAAGGGAATGATGAGGGAATGATGAGGGAATGATGGGATGATGGGGGGATGATGAGGGGATGATGAGGAAGAAAAGGTGAGGGACAGATGAGCAAATAATGAAAGAATGATAAGAGACTGATGAGGGAATGATAAGGAAACGCAAAGAGAATGATGATAATGAGTAGGGAATGGTGGGTGATTGATGGGGGAATAATAGGGAATGATGAGGAATTACTGCGGATATTGTGAAGGAATGTTGTGGAAATAAGAAGGGAACAATGAGGGATCTATGAGGGAGTTGGGAAGGAATAACATGGGAAAGACAAGGGAATGATGGGGGGAAGGATGGGGGAATAACAAGGGAATGATGGGGGAAGGATGAGGGGATAACAAGGGGATGATGAGGGAATAAGGGAATGATGAGGGGATGATGGGGGGAAGGATAAGGGGGGATGATGGGGGGATTGCAAGGGAATGATGGGGGAAGGATGAGGGAATAACAAGGGGATGATGGGGTTAAGGATGAGGGAATAACAAGGGAATGATGGGGGAAGCGAATGAATGAGCAACAAGAGATCACATACGGAGCCTTCAGGACTGATCTGCGTATTTTTCAATCAGAGAACAAACATCAGAACCCTATGAAGGAAATGACATGGAACTTTATGTTCCGCTCCCTTCATGTCGGTTCCGTGTTGTTATGGGGAACATTAAAGGGAAGGTCTGGCAATTCATTTCCCTTTGATTTATGGGAATCACATTATGACGTGCCCTGAATTTTGGAGCTGAAAGGGCCCTGCGCTCAGGGAAGGTAACGGGGCTCTAATAGCAACTCGCTTTATGGCGGGAATCTCAGGTCTGTGTTCAGCATCAGGGTCACATGACAGGTCATATCAAGTCACATTACGGGATCAATCAGCCTTTGTGCTTGGAGAGGAGCTGCCATATTGATTCTCTTCGATTCTGTGCACATAAAACCTTCATTCCCTGCGCCCTATTGGTTAAACCCCAACACAGCGCAGTCTGTTCCTCACCACTAGAGGAGCCGTTTCATTTAAAACTTTGAATATTTATAGAACTCAGAAAATTCTGTAGCAGCCGCAGCGATAGCGGTTTAGCCTGAGGCGCCGGTACCTGAGCGTCTGGAAACGTCTCTGTCAGTCTGTGGGAACGGAACAGATGGACTGTGTGTGGCGCTCCGTCTGTCCCTTCTACTGAGTGGCGCTACCCCCCCCCCGTGTATTCACTGATATATACACAGAGCAGTGCTTTGTATGGGCACCAATGTATATATACACTATAACTGTCACTATATACAGTATATATACACTATAACTGTCACTATATACAGTATATATACACTATAACTGTCACTATATACAGTATATATACACTATAACTGTCACTATATACAGTATATATACACTATAACTGTCACTATATACAGTATATATACACTATAACTGTCACTATATACAGTATATATACACTATAACTGTCACTATATACAGTATATATACACTATAACTGTCACTATATACAGTATATATACACTATAACTGTCACTATGTACAGTATATATACACTATAACTGTCACTGTATACAGTATATATACACTATAACAGGCCCGCTATACAGTCTATATACACTATAACGGGCCCACTATACAGTATATATACACTATAACGGGCCCACTATACAGTCTATATACACTATAACGGGCCCACTATACAGTATATATACACTATAACAGGCCCGCTATACAGTATATATACACTATAACGGGCCCACTATACAGTATATATACACTATAACGGGCCCACTATACAGTATATATACACTATAACGGGCCCACTATACAGTATATACACTATAACGGGCCCACTATACAGTATATACACTATAACGGGCCCACTATACAGTATATATACACTATAACGGGCCCACTATACAGTATATACACTATAACGGGCCCACTATACAGTATATATACACTATAACGGGCCCACTATACAGTATATATACACTATAACGGGCCCACTATACAGTATATATACACTATAACGGGCCCACTATACAGTATATACACTATAACGGGCCCACTATACAGTATATACACACTATAACGGGCCCACTATACAGTATATACACACTATAACGGGCCCACTATACAGTATATACACACTATAACGGGCCCACTATACAGTATATATACACTATAACGGGCCCACTATACAGTATATACACTATAACGGGCCCGCTATACAGTATATATACACTATAACGGGCCCACTATACAGTATATATACACTATAACGGGCCCACTATACAGTATATATACACTATAACGGGCCCACTATACAGTATATATACACTATAACGGGCCCACTATACAGTATATATACACTATAACGGGCCCACTATACAGTATATACATACTATAACGGGCCCACTATACAGTATATATACACTATAACGGGCCCACTATACAGTATATACACTATAACGGGCCCACTATACAGTATATACACACTATAACGGGCCCACTATACAGTATATACACACTATAACGGGCCCACTATACAGTATATACACACTATAACGGGCCCGCTATACAGTATATACACTATAACGGGCCCGCTATACAGTATATATACACTATAACGGGCCCGCTATACAGTATATATACACTATAACGGGCACGCTATACAGTATATATACACTATAACGGGCCCACTATACAGTATATATACACTATAACGGGCACGCTATACAGTATATACACACTATAACGGGCCCACTATACAGTATATATACACTATAACGGGCGCGCTATACAGTATATATACACTATAACGGGCCTTCTATACAGTATATATACACTATAACGGGCCCGCTATACAGTATATATACACTATAACGGGCCCACTATACAGTATATACACACTATAACGGGCCCACTATACAGTATATATACACTATAACGGGCCCGCTATACAGTATGTATACACTATAACGGGCACGCTATACAGTATGTATACACTATAACGGGCCCGCTATACAGTATATATACACTATAACGGGCCCGCTATACAGTATATATACACTATAACGGGCCCACTATACAGTATATATACACTATAACGGGCCCACTATACAGTATATACACACTATAACGGGCGCGCTATACAGTATGTATACACTATAACGGGCCCACTATACAGTATATATACACTATAACGGGCCCGCTATACAGTATATATACACTATAACGGGCCCACTATACAGTATATATACACTATAACGGGCACGCTATACAGTATATATACACTATAACGGGCCCACTATACAGTATATATACACTATAACGGGCCCACTATACAGTATATATACACTATAACGGGCCCGCTATACAGTATATATACACTATAACGGGCCCACTATACAGTATATATACACTATAACGGGCACGCTATACAGTATATATACACTATAAATGTAGTTAAAGTAGTAACAATAAAACTGGAGCCTCACAGAGCAATAGGGTTTGGCTGCCTGGGTCAGTGACCCCCATGTGAAAGCTGCAGAAAGTTAGAAGAAGAAGGCAAATAATGAAAAAACTATAAAAAATAAAAAATGAAGACCAGCATTGGCCATTCTATATCATACTAAAGGTGCACTACCCCTTTAACTCAACATAGAGATTTAATGGGTACTTCATTTGTTTTGCCAACCCTTATTCCCCCTTTAAAGCCAATATGTTTTATTATTCAAACCCAATTAGAGGTGACATGGTGTCTCTGTTCTGCTTTGGGAGGCTGATTTAATGGTTAATTTCATTATCTAATTAGCAGATGTGATCTCTGCCTCTCCCCCCGGGGCTGGGAGCCTCTAACTGCATTAGGGCTTATGTTAGTGAATAGGCGCAGTGTTTGGGGCCCGGGGTCCCATCTGTCACTGATTTCCTTGGTGAAATGACAGACATAACAGTTGCTCTTTCTGTAGAAGTGCCCCCCACGCAGTCACGTTAATATGAGGCCCCACGGATGGACACGGGGATTTGGTGGCTGCTGTAGCTTTAAATCAGCCATAATGCTAACCGGCGTTTGTCTCTTCTCTTTCCTCGTGCTGTGGCGCGGCGTCAGATGGGTGCAGCTCCGAGGGGTAATTGGGCACATGGAGAGGCCCTTCCGGATCTCGCTGGAGTATGTCGCTGAAGAACGGGGAACAGTCGCTGCCGTGGATTCCTTCGCTATCAGAAACTGCAGTCAAGGTAACGTCCAACCGTATTTACCCCATGGTTGTTTTTTGGGGGGGTCGATATTTGTTCAAAAATGTACATATGTGTATAACCCCCATATGTAATTAAAGGCACTAAGTTTGCCCAGGAGCAGTAACCCATAGCAACCAATAAGATTTTTGCTTTTAAACAGTAAATGCTACTTGCTGATTGGTTGCTATGGGTTCTAAGGTTCTGCCAATACCTTCCTATTAACTTCTCCCTCAGTGCTACTGTGCCCCAGGCAGAATAGATGAGGGGCAGATCATTATACAGGGGTAGAACTGGGAGAGAGAATGCCCCTCGGTGCTACTGTGCCCCAGGCAGAATAGATAAGGGGCAGATCATTATACAGGGGTAGAACTGGGAGAGAGAATGCCCCTCGGTGCTACTGTGCCCCAGGCAGAATAGATAAGGGGCAGATCATTATACAGGGGTAGAACTGGGAGAGAGAATGCCCCTCGGTGCTACTGTTCCCCAGGCAGAATAGATAAGGGGCAGATTATTATACAGGGGTAGAACTGGGAGAGAGAATGCCCCTCGGTGCTACTGTGCCCCAGGCAGAATAGATAAGGGGCAGATCATTATACAGGGGTAGAACTGAGAGAGAGAATGCCCCTCGGTGCTACTGTTCCCCAGGCAGAATAGATAAGGGGCAGATTATTATACAGGGGTAGAACTGGGAGAGAGAATGCCCCTCGGTGCTACTGTGCCCCAGGCAGAATAGATAAGGGGCAGATCATTATACAGGGGTAGAACTGGGAGAGAGAATGCCCCTCGGTGCTACTGTGCCCCAGGCAGAATAGATAAGGGGCAGATCATTATACAGGGGTAGAACTGGGAGGGAGAATGCCCCTCAGAGCTGCTGTGCCCCAGGCAGAATAGATAAGGGTCAGATCATTATACAGGGGTATAAAGGGGAGAGAGAATGCCCCTCGGTGCTACTGCGCCCCAGGCAGAATAGATAAGGGGCAGATCATTATACAGGGGTAGAACTGGGAGAGAGAATGCCCCTCGGTGCTACTGTGCCCCAGGCAGAATAGATAAGGGGCAGATCATTATACAGGGGTAGAACTGGGAGAGAGAATGCCCCTCGGCGCTACTGTGCCCCAGGCAGAATAGATAAGGGGCAGATCATTATACAGGGGTAGAACTGGGAGAGAGAATGCCCCTCGGTGCTACTGTGCCCCAGGCAGAATAGATAAGGGGCAGATCATTATACAGGGGTAGAACTGGGAGAGAGAATGCCCCTCGGTGCTACTGTGCCCCAGGCAGAATAGATAAGGGGCAGATCATTATACAGGGGTAGAACTGGGAGAGAGAATGCCCCTCGGTGCTACTGTGCCCCAGACAGAATAGATAAGGGGCAGATCATTATACAGGGGTAGAACTGGGAGAGAGAATGCCCCTCGGTGCTACTGTGCCCCAGACAGAATAGATAAGGGGCAGATCATTATACAGGGGTAGAACTGGGAGAGAGAATGCCCCTCGGTGCTACTGTGCCCCAGGCAGAATAGATAAGGGGCAGATCATTATACAGGGGTAGAACTGGGAGAGAGAATGCCCCTCGGTGCTACTGCGCGCCAGGCAGAATAGATAAGGGGCAGATCATTATACAGGGGTAGAACTGAGAGAGAGAATGCCCCTCGGTGCTACTGCGCGCCAGGCAGAATAGATAAGGGGCAGATCATTATACAGGGGTAGAACTGGGAGAGAGAATGCCCCTCGGTGCTACTGTGCCCCAGGCAGAATAGATATGGGGCAGATCATTATACAGGGGTAGAACTGGGAGAGAGAATGCCCCTCGGTGCTACTGCGCCCCAGGCAGAATAGATAAGGGGCAGATCATTATACAGGGGTAGAACTGAGAGAGAGAATGCCCCTCGGTGCTACTGTTCCCCAGGCAGAATAGATAAGGGGCAGATTATTATACAGGGGTAGAACTGGGAGAGAGAATGCCCCTCGGTGCTACTGTGCCCCAGGCAGAATAGATAAGGGGCAGATCATTATACAGGGGTAGAACTGGGAGAGAGAATGCCCCTCGGTGCTACTGTGCCCCAGGCAGAATAGATAAGGGGCAGATCATTATACAGGGGTAGAACTGGGAGGGAGAATGCCCCTCAGAGCTGCTGTGCCCCAGGCAGAATAGATAAGGGTCAGATCATTATACAGGGGTATAAAGGGGAGAGAGAATGCCCCTCGGTGCTACTGCGCCCCAGGCAGAATAGATAAGGGGCAGATCATTATACAGGGGTAGAACTGGGAGAGAGAATGCCCCTCGGTGCTACTGTGCCCCAGGCAGAATAGATAAGGGGCAGATCATTATACAGGGGTAGAACTGGGAGAGAGAATGCCCCTCGGCGCTACTGTGCCCCAGGCAGAATAGATAAGGGGCAGATCATTATACAGGGGTAGAACTGGGAGAGAGAATGCCCCTCGGTGCTACTGTGCCCCAGGCAGAATAGATAAGGGGCAGATCATTATACAGGGGTAGAACTGGGAGAGAGAATGCCCCTCGGTGCTACTGTGCCCCAGGCAGAATAGATAAGGGGCAGATCATTATACAGGGGTAGAACTGGGAGAGAGAATGCCCCTCGGTGCTACTGTGCCCCAGACAGAATAGATAAGGGGCAGATCATTATACAGGGGTAGAACTGGGAGAGAGAATGCCCCTCGGTGCTACTGTGCCCCAGGCAGAATAGATAAGGGGCAGATCATTATACAGGGGTAGAACTGGGAGAGAGAATGCCCCTCGGTGCTACTGCGCGCCAGGCAGAATAGATAAGGGGCAGATCATTATACAGGGGTAGAACTGAGAGAGAGAATGCCCCTCGGTGCTACTGCGCGCCAGGCAGAATAGATAAGGGGCAGATCATTATACAGGGGTAGAACTGGGAGAGAGAATGCCCCTCGGTGCTACTGTGCCCCAGGCAGAATAGATATGGGGCAGATCATTATACAGGGGTAGAACTGGGAGAGAGAATGCCCCTCGGTGCTACTGCGCCCCAGGCAGAATAGATAAGGGGCAGATCATTATACAGGGGTAGAACTGGGAGAGAGAATGCCCCTCGGTGCTACTGCGCCCCAGGCAGAATAGATAAGGGGCAGATCATTATACAGGGGTAGAACTGGGAGAGAGAATGCCCCTCGGTGCTACTGTGCCCCAGACAGAATAGATAAGGGGCAGATCATTATACAGGGGTAGAACTGGGAGAGAGAATGCCCCTCGGTGCTACTGTGCCCCAGACAGAATAGATAAGGGGCAGATCATTATACAGGGGTAGAACTGGGAGAGAGAATGCCCCTCGGTGCTACTGTGCCCCAGACAGAATAGATAAGGGGCAGATCATTATACAGGGGTAGAACTGGGAGAGAGAATGCCCCTCGGTGCTACTGTGCCCCAGGCAGAATAGATAAGGGGCAGATCATTATACAGGGGTAGAACTGGGAGAGAGAATGCCCCTCGGTGCTACTGTGCCCCAGGCAGAATAGATAAGGGGCAGATCATTATACAGGGGTAGAACTGGGAGAGAGAATGCCCCTCGGTGCTACTGTGCCCCAGGCAGAATAGATAAGGGGCAGATCATTATACAGGGGTAGAACTGGGAGAGAGAATGCCCCTCGGTGCTGCTGTGCCCCAGGCAGAATAGATAAGGGGCAGATCATTATACAGGGGTAGAACTGGGAGAGAGAATGCCCCTCAGTGCTACTGTGCCCCAGACAGAATAGATAAGGGGCAGATCATTATACAGGGGTAGAACTGGGAGAGAGAATGCCCCTCGGTGCTACTGTGCCCCAGGCAGAATAGATAAGGGGCAGATCATTATACAGGGGTAGAACTGGGAGAGAGAATGCCCCTCGGTGCTGCTGTGCCCCAGGCAGAATAGATAAGGGGCAGATCATTATACAGGGGTAGAACTGGGAGAGAGAATGCCCCTCAGTGCTACTGTGCCCCAGACAGAATAGATAAGGGGCAGATCATTATACAGGGGTAGAACTGGGAGAGAGAATGCCCCTCGGTGCTACTGCGCCCCAGGCAGAATAGATAAGGGGCAGATCATTATACAGGGGTAGAACTGGGAGAGAGAATGCCCCTCGGTGCTACTGCGCCCCAGGCATAATAGATAAGGGGCAGATCATTATACAGGGGTAGAACTGGGAGAGAGAATGCCCCTCGGTGCTACTGTGCCCCAGGCAGAATAGATAAGGGGCAGATCATTATACAGGGGTAGAATTGGGAGAGAGAATGCCCCTCGGTGCTACTGTGCCCCAGGCAGAATAGATAAGGGGCAGATCATTATACAGGGGTAGAACTGGGAGACAGAATGCCCCTCGGTGCTACTGTGCCCCAGGCATAATAGATATGGGGCAAATCATTATACAGGGGTAGAACTGGGAGAGAGAATGCCCCTCGGAGCTACTGTGCCCCAGGCAGAATAGATAAGGGGCAGATCAGGGGTGTGAGACAGAGGGGCATTTAGCTGCTGTGTAAATACATAGAGGGGGGCTAATTTATAGTGCAGTAATAGGGGCAGAAGGAGACGCCTGTGCCTTAGGGATGCTCTGGTGTAACTGTAATATATCAATATCAATGGTATCAGCTTCCTGGGTCTGGGGGGGTCTGGGGGGCGTTGAGTGGCTCTGGGGGGCTGTATACAAATAGATGAGGGAACAATGGAAAGGGAATTGCTGGATAAGGGATCACTCCAGATTATGGGTTTGCAGGTAATACCCCCCCATATCTGTTGAAGATGTTTGTACATAGTTTGAATTAACCCAATCTGTACAGTAGGTAGGGGGAATGCGAGGCAGATCAATCCATCAATACGGGGGGGGCTAATGCATTATTTAGATGGAACGCAGTTAATGCCGCCCAACTGATGGGCTCTCATTATTCATACTGTAAATCGCATTATCCCACACCGGCTCCTCGGCACTGATTTATACAGCAACTCGCTGTCTCTCTTTAACTCTTCTTCTTAAAGAGTAAGTTACATTGTCATCATCTTATTACCCATAATCCAACGCGGCGCCACCCACAGGCATCAGTCACTCTGTGGCAACATATCACGTTAGAGTGTGGGTCAAGGGGTCGGTATGGAGAGTGGGGCCAGGGGGTAATAAACTGCACCCCCAGGCCAAAGCGCACATCAAGCACCGCACCCCCTGATGGACCGAACACCTGGTTGGACCTGGTTCTGATACAGAGACCTGATCTCAGTGTCCATCTCATAAAAAGGGGGGTTTAACATGTGCCGCGGGTGCTGCTAACTAGAGCTGTCTCTAGGTCTCCCCTGGGGGTGGCACATAGTAGCTTGTTTAGGGCAAGATGGAGACAGTGGGGTAAGATGGAGGCAGTAGGGAAAGATGGAGACAGTAGGGCAAGATGGAGACAGTAGGGCAAGATGGAGACAGTAGGGAAAGATGGAGACAGTAGGACAAGATGGGGACAGTAGGGCAAGATGGAGACAGAAGGGCAAGATGGAGACAGTAGGGAAAGATGGAGACAGGAAAGCAAGATGGAGACAGTAGGGCAAGATGGAAACAGTAGGGCAAGATGGAGACAGTAGGGCAAGATGGAGACAGTAGGGCAAGATGGAGACAGTAGGGCAAGATGGAGACAGTAGGGCAAGATGGAGACAGTAGGGAAAGATGGAGACAGTACGGCAAGATGGAGACAGTAGGGAAAGATGGAGACAGTACGGCAAGATGGAGACAGTAGGGTAAGAGGGAGACAGTAGGGCAAGATGGAGACAGTAGGGCAAGATGGAGACAGTAGGACAAGATGGAGACAGTAGGGCAAGATGGAGACAGTAGGGCAAGATGGAGACAGTAGGACAAGATGGAGACAGTAGGACAAGATGGGGACAGTAGGACAAGATGGAGACAGTAGGGCAAGATGGAGACAGTAGGACAAGATGGAGACAGTAGGGCAAGATGGAGACAGAAGGGCAAGATGGAGACAGTAGGGAAAGATGGAGACAGGAAAGCAAGATGGAGACAGTAGGGCAAGATGGAGACAGTAGGGAAAGATGGAGACAGTACGGCAAGATGGAGACAGTAGGGTAAGAGGGAGACAGTAGGGCAAGATGGAGACAGTAGGGCAAGATGGAGACAGTAGGACAAGATGGAGACAGTAGGGCAAAATGGAGACAGTAGGGCAAGATGGAGACAGTAGGACAAGATGGAGACAGTAGGACAAGATGGGGACAGTAGGACAAGATGGAGACAGTAGGGCAAGATGGAGACAGTAGGACAAGATGGAGACAGTAGGGCAAGATGGAGACAGTAGGGCAAGATGGAGACAGTAGGACAAGACAGAGCGCCCAATCATCTGCTTGTTCTATAGAACTATAATGTGATGCCCCCTGCAAAAAAAACTTTGATTGGATCACTATGCCCATCAATTCTTACCCCGAACCCCCCCAATTTTTAAGGTAGGAGAGTGGCTGGGGAGGGGAGATTACTATACAGCAGACCCAGTTGGACCAGACGGTCCCCAGCCGCAGGGTCTGCCCCCCGTCAGGCAAATCTTTGTGTCTGTTCCTATGAATAAGTGATACTTTCCCCTCTCATAACTTTCAGAGGATTTGTGCCATTTCCATGGAAACCGAGTAGCAGTCGCGTTTGTGCCGCTACCCCGCGTGCCCATGGGGGGGGGGGCAGATAGCAGTCGCGTTTGTGCCGCTACCCCGCGTGCCCATGGGGGGGGGGGGCAGATATAATTCTGTATGTGCCCCAGTCTAATGAATCAGCAGATGGTTAATGAGCGGAAGCCGCACTATTAGTTATGGCGCTTTATGGCCGGCCTTCCCGCTAATAGACAAACATAAGGGTTTTTTATGGATCTACTTAGCACAAAAGTGTCCGCTAATTACGTCGCGGCCGGACTCTCGTCTGTGCCATTATATTGTGTCCCTCGTAAAAAAATTAGAATGGACTTGTTAATTACCCCGACAATACGAGGATGAACTGCCCTCCCGGGGCCAATAAGGGCTGAAGGGGAGAAATATGAGATGCAATGTGCTGCGCTGCACAAAATCCGCAGCATCCTCGCCCCGTCCTGGGGCTCATCGGCCGCATTCAATCATCTGTGTCTGGGGCTTGTAGGGATCTATGGCTCAGGGAAAGGATAGAAAAGCCTTCTGAAATCTCAACCAGCAGCACCAACCTGTCACTTATCTGCTACTTACCTCTCTTACTTATCCCTATTACTGTAAGTAATGCCATGGCCAACTGTCTGGCTTGTACGCTGCCATAGGGGGCTGTTCCTGCTGAATTGTGCTTAGTACAGGGGAATCCCTATGTGCCATAGTTTTATGGTATCTCTCTGTACAGGCTATGAGCAAACTTAGGGGGCTGTTCCTGCTGAATTGTGCTTAGTACAGGGGAATCCCTATGTGCCATAGTTTTATGGTATCTCTCTGTACAGGCTATGAGCAAACTTAGGGGGCTGTTCCTGCTGAATTGTGCTTAGTACAAGGGAATCCCTATGTGCCATAGTTTTATGGTATCTCTCTGTACAGGCTATGAGCAAACTTAGGGGGCTGTTCCTGCTGAATTGTGCTTAGTACAGGGGAATCCCTATGTGCCATAGTTTTATGGTATCTCTCTGTACAGGCTATGAGCAAACTTAGGGATTCCCTTGTACTAAGCACAATTCAGCAGGAACAGCCCCCTAAGTTTGCTCATAGCCTGTACAGAGAGATACCATAAAACTATGGCACATAGGGATTCCCCTGTACTAAGCACAATTCAGCAGGAACAGCCCCCTAAGTTTGCTCATAGCCTGTACAGAGAGATACCATAAAACTATGGCACATAGGGATTCCCTTGTACTAAGCACAATTCAGCAGGAACAGCCCCCTAAGTTTGCTCATAGCCTGTACAGAGAGATACCATAAAACTATGGCACATAGGGATTCCCCTGTACTAAGCACAATTCAGCAGGAACAGCCCCCTAAGTTTGCTCATAGCCTGTACAGAGAGATACCATAAAACTATGGCACATAGGGATTCCCCTGTACTAAGCACAATTCAGCAGGAACAGCCCCCTATGTGCCATAGTTTTATGGTATCTCTCTGTACAGGCTATGAGCAAACTTAGGGGGCTGTTCCTGCTGAATTGTGCTTAGTACAGGGGAATCCCTATGTGCCATAGTTTTATGGTATCTCTCTGTACAGGCTATAAGCAAACTTAGGGGGCTGTTCCTGCTGAATTGTGCTTAGTACAGCCCAGACAGGGCAGAGTAAATGTTTGGCCGTTGCTTTATCTCCCTGAGATCCTTGAATACAAGTTCCTATATCGGCGCCTCGTTATTATCAGATTTAATGGCGACGGCGGTGGGGTCGGTGCTTTGCCGGTGAGGGCTCGGCGCCTGGGGGGGATCAATAAAACACTCCCCTCACTGCGCAGCGACTCCCCGACGCTTCAGAGATGCCCTTAACTTTGAAGAACTATTCCGGCTCCCATTTAGCTTTAGTGGCCGACTTGCCCTTTGCAGGTAATAAACCGGCAGCAATTTATGTTTCTCCGGGACGCGCTGCCATTTTATTTGTTCCGAGTGACTGCGGCCCGTCTGCCATTGTCCTGCGCCGTGTCGGTCAGGTACAGCCGCCGCCGCTCTCAGACCTTCACTGGCTCCTCTGTCTGACACACACGCTTGCTTTAAAGGGGAACTTACCCCAAAATAGTGTCATTCGTTTCAGAATTTAATAAAAATAATCAATTGTTTGAATGTTTCCATTCCCTGCTTTGATGGTTCTGACTCCTGAGCCAAATAATTAGCAGATCTGGAGAATTTGGGGGGATAATGATCATTTACATGTTCTGCTCTTGGCAAAGGGACTGTCTGATACATCAAACCTGGGTGCATTTGTGCCAACCAATGGGAATTTTCTGAAATAATAGCCTTATTTAATAATAATAAAGCCTAAAATGAATTTATATACTGGACTCACTGTACCGGCCCAGAGATTCAGCAGCCCTATAACAGTAATGATCCAGGGCTTCACAGTTGCCCCCAGCAGCCCCCCATCTTGGGGCTTGTTAGGCCATCTTTTGTGTCAGTGGCACTGCACGTGCTCAGTGGGCTCCGGGCTGCTGCTGAGAAGCTTAGGGGGCGGGGAAACCATCAAGCAGGAAGTGAGGTTCATCTGCTATAGAAGCTGATGCTACAGGGCTGATTATGGATCAATTCTGATGCAGACTGCACTGGCTTCTGTGCTGCCATGTAATGTGATTCTGAATTGATTACTAATCAGCACTGTATTGCGACTTTTATATTATACTGTATATATACAGAGTATATGCTGGGAATCAGCAGAAAAGAAGATTTGGGGCTACTGGGGGCATCTTTGGGGGCACAGATCTTCCCTGCTAAAGGGCTGGGGGTACTCGGGCTGATACAGAAGCCAAAAACACAATGTGTAACATCTCTAATTCTTTTTTAAACCTTAGTTCCCCTTTACTTTAGCCTTGTAAATCCTGTGTATAGAGGCTGGATGCCCAGAGAATGGCACGAGCTGTTAATGCGCCAGCGCCCCCCCAGGCCCCAAAGGGGCAGAATTTGGGAAGAGCAGTGAGAGAGGCGGTGGGACAGCAGGTGTGCATTCCATGCGACAGACAGCGCAATAAATCACTGTTACCGCAGGTTCCGCAGATACAGAATCCCGGTCCGAGCCATTGATTTCCCAGCACAAAGGTTAATGTGTTTTATTCCTTGTGGTGTTTCCCTGATGGGGGTCTGTGTGTGGGAGGCGCCGGGGGACCGCTTGTGCCAATGGCAGGATTTCTGCTAAATATGAGTATTGTGTTTGTATTCTTACTGCGCTGTTATTCTCTGTGCTTTATAAGGTACCACAATATATATATATATAGAACATTAAAGGGATAGTCAGCCTTCCAGTTACTAAAATATAAAATACAAAACAAATGAGAAAAAAAACTGACCTGTAGCCAATCAGAGCATTAGAGCATTCCCAAGGCTAAACTGAGCTGTAGCCAATCAGAGCATTAGAACTATCCCAAGGCTAAACTGACCTGTAGCCAATCAGAGCATTAGAGCATTCCCAAGGCTAAACTGACCTGTAGCCAATCAGAGCATTAGTGCAATCCCAAGGCTAAACTGACCTGTAGCCAATCAGAGCATTAGAGCTATCCCAAGGCTAAACTGACCTGTAGCCAATCAGAGCATTAGAGCAATCCCAAGGCTAAACTGACCTGTAGCCAATCAGAGCATTAGTGCAATCCCAAGGCTAAACTGACCTGTAGCCAATCAGAGCATTAGAGCTATCCCAAGGCTAAACTGACCTGTAGCCAATCAGAGCATTAGAGCTATCCCAAGGCTAAACTGACCTGTAGCCAATCAGAGCATTAGTGCAGTCCCAAGGCTAAACTGACCTGTAGCCAATCAGAGCATTAGAGCATTCCCAAGGCTAAACTGACCTGTAGCCAATCAGAGCATTAGAGCTATCCCAAGGCTAAACTGACCTGTAGCCAATCAGAGCATTAGAGCATTCCCAAGGCTAAACTGACCTGTAGCCAATCAGAGCATTAGAGCTATCCCAAGGCTAAACTGACCTGTAGCCAATCAGAGCATTAGAACTATCCCAAGGCTAAACTGACCTGTAGCCAATCAGAGCATTAGAGCACTCCCAAGGCTAAACTGACCTGTAGCCAATCAGAGCATTAGAACTATCCCAAGGCTAAACTGACCTGTAGCCAATCAGAGCATTAGTGCAATCCCAAGGCTAAACTGACCTGTAGCCAATCAGAGCATTAGAGCATTCCCAAGGCTAAACTGACCTGTAGCCAATCAGAGCATTAGAGCTATCCCAAGGCTAAACTGACCTGTAGCCAATCAGAGCATTAGAGCTATCCCAAGGCTAAACTGACCTGTAGCCAATCAGAGCATTAGAGCTATCCCAAGGCTAAACTGACCTGTAGCCAATCAGAGCATTAGTGCAATCCCAAGGCTAAACTGACCTGTAGCCAATCAGAGCATTAGAGCTATCCCAAGGCTAAACTGACCTGTAGCCAATCAGAGCATTAGAGCTATCCCAAGGCTAAACTGACCTGTAGCCAATCAGAGCATTAGTGCAGTCCCAAGGCTAAACTGACCTGTAGCCAATCAGAGCATTAGTGCAGTCCCAAGGCTAAACTGACCTGTAGCCAATCAGAGCATTAGTGCAGTCCCAAGGCTAAACTGACCTGTAGCCAATCAGAGCATTAGAGCTATCCCAAGGCTAAACTGACCTGTAGCCAATCAGAGCATTAGTGCAATCCCAAGGCTAAACTGACCTGTAGCCAATCAGAGCATTAGAGCTATCCCAAGGCTAAACTGACCTGTAGCCAATCAGAGCATTAGAGCTATCCCAAGGCTAAACTGACCTGTAGCCAATCAGAGCATTAGTGCAATCCCAAGGCTAAACTGACCTGTAGCCAATCAGAGCATTAGAGCTATCCCAAGGCTAAACTGACCTGTAGCCAATCAGAGCATTAGAGCTATCCCAAGGCTAAACTGACCTGTAGCCAATCAGAGCATTAGTGCAATCCCAAGGCTAAACTGACCTGTAGCCAATCAGAGCATTAGAGCTATCCCAAGGCTAAACTGACCTGTAGCCAATCAGAGCATTAGAGCTATCCCAAGGCTAAACTGACCTGTAGCCAATCAGAGCATTAGTGCAATCCCAAGGCTAAACTGACCTGTAGCCAATCAGAGCATTAGAGCTATCCCAAGGCTAAACTGACCTGTAGCCAATCAGAGCATTAGTGCAATCCCAAGGCTAAACTGACCTGTAGCCAATCAGAGCATTAGAGCTATCCCAAGGCTAAACTGACCTGTAGCCAATCAGAGCATTAGAGCTATCCCAAGGCTAAACTGACCTGTAGCCAATCAGAGCATTAGTGCAATCCCAAGGCTAAACTGACCTGTAGCCAATCAGAGCATTAGAGCTATCCCAAGGCTAAACTGACCTGTAGCCAATCAGAGCATTAGAGCTATCCCAAGGCTAAACTGACCTGTAGCCAATCAGAGCATTAGTGCAGTCCCAAGGCTAAACTGACCTGTAGCCAATCAGAGCATTAGAGCTATCTCAAGGCTAAACTGACCTGTAGCCAATCAGAGCATTAGAGCTATCTCAAGGCTCTCCCGTTTGGAATTCCAGCAGTTATCTGGTGACTAGGGTCCAATTTACCTTAGTAACCAGGGTGTGATTTGAGAGAGACTGATATATGAATAGTTTTGGGGCTGAATAGAAAGATAAGGAATAAAAAATAACAATAAAACTGGAGCCTCACAGAGCAATAGGGTTTGGCTGCCGGGGTCAGTGACCCCCATTTGAAAGCTGCAAAGAGGCAGAAGAAGAAGGTAAATAATTAAAAAATGATATGAGATCAAAAATGAAGACCAATTGAAAAGTTGTTTAAAATTAGCCATTCATAACAAAGTTAACTTAACGGTGAATCACCCCTTTATGGAATAACTGTGCTCAGGAGTTGGAAATAGCAGTGACAGGGCACGGAGGGCATTAGATATATTTATTTACCCCCCAACCCGGAACAGTCACATCCGATTAGTGGGTTTGACCCCCGCGCCAGGAGGGAATTTAATTCCCAGCCCTCTGACCCCGACGCTGGGGAAACGGAATTATTATTTGTTTCCTTTGGGTGCTTACGTATTTGGCTTTGTAGCTCCGAGTTCTGGGAATTGGATTGCAAGCTCACTGGGGTCACAGCCTGCCTGATACATACAGCGCCCCCCCCAGATATAACCTGGTTATGGCAGTGATATATAGAGGCGCAGAGAGGGGGAGACACCAGAGAAACTGCTCCGGCTTCTTATTGTTATTCATACAGGTCCAACAGAACCCCGAGCCCAGCAGGGAAAGGGTTAATTGCTTTGCTTCTGCCGCTACTCTGTCCCGTTAACCCTTTCATCTTCTCCTTACAGACAGCAATGAGTTCAGAACAGTTACTTGGCCTTTACAGAGCTGCCATTGTACTGTCTGTATCCAACAGTGACTGATGTACTGTCCCAGTCCCACTGCAGCAGCTGCCTCTGTGCCCAAGGGCCTGGCATCACTGGGCATCCCACTGGCACGTGCCTGGCAACGGGAAATATAGTTACAGCCATAACGCTATAGTACAGAGAGATACCATAAAACTATGGCACATAGGGATTCCCCTGTACTAAGCACAATTCAGCAGGAACAGCCCCCTAAGTTTGCTCATAGCCTGTACAGAGAGATACCATAAAACTATGGCACCATACGGATTCCCCTGTACTAAGCACAATTCAGCAGGAACAGCCCCCTAAGTTTGCTCATAGCCTGTACAGAGAGATACCATAAAACTATGGCACATAGGGATTCCCCTGTACTAAGCACAATTCAGCAGGAACAGCCCCCTAAGTTTGCCCATAGCCTGTACAGAGAGATACCATAAAACTATGGCACATAGGGATTCCCCTGTACTAAGCACAATTCAGCAGGAACAGCCCCCTAAGTTTGCTCATAGCCTGTACAGAGAGATACCATAAAACTATGGCACATAGGGATTCCCCTGTACTAAGCACAATTCAGCAGGAACAGCCCCCTAAGTTTGCCCATAGCCTGTACAGAGAGATACCATAAAACTATGGCACATAGGGATTCCCCTGTACTAAGCACAATTCAGCAGGAACAGCCCCCTAAGTTTGCTGCCCATTCTCTAGTACTTGGCACTTCCCAGTCAGAGCAGATGTTCAGCAGATGGAGATGAAATGGAAGGCACTTGGGGCACTAAAGATCCCAGGGGGCAGTTTTGTGTTCAGAGGCTGTTAAATTAAAAGATAGTATTAATTTGATTAGAAAGTACAATTGATGGACGTGTGTCTTTTTTCAACCTTAACTACTTTGCAATTCAAGGTCCTTATGAATTCATTTGCATACTGATTAATAGTGTGTGAATCTGGGCTGCGCCAATGGGTGCGCCCGCGGAATCACATGATAACAGCGCGGCATTTGATTCGATGGGTTGCGCACAATTGCGTCAGGCACAACCTCTAATGCGGCTGCAACAACACTGGAATCCTAGGGTGGAAAGTGTTGCATTATGGGTAAAAAAAATATGGCATTTTGCATCCAAAAATTGCACTTTGCGCAGGTAAGTGTGCCCTCTGGGGGGCGCTGATGTGCTGCACCCTTCCCTTCCTGGGGCAGGTTATGCCCATTCAGGAACAATTTACGACACAATTACACTGGAAATCTAGGAAATAATGTTGCATTGTGGGTAATTAAAAAAAAAAACACAAATTGGGCCAAATTTGTCTACTCCTTTAGCGACTGACCCCTGATTTTGGTATTTATTATATGGTTGCTAGGGCTTCTTACCATAGAAACCAGGCAGCCATATCCCAGTTCCAGCCAATCAGTGGACCCGAGTGAAATACAATAAAACTAAATAGCAGAGGAAATCTGTTGCTTCTCAATAATAATGCGACGGTTTTACTGCCCCGGCGCCAGGTTGGGGGGCGCCCTTTGTATTATTCTGGGAAAGGTTACGGGGAAATGACAAATAACGCCATGAGTATCAGGGTGACGGGGCCGGACGCCCGGGGAACATTTATTCTGTCGGAGACAAAACACCTTTATAAATAAAAGCGTTAAAATCCCAGCAAGATTTACTAACGCTGCTGAATCAATTCTACCTGAAATAAAATGTTTAATGGCACGTTGTGTGCTGCTTCCTGTCTGGCAAAATGCAGCAGTGCGGCCTCGCTTTATGGCAGCAGTATAACTGTCCTGCGAAACAAGAAGGGAGATTTATTTCCCTTTATCTGAGAGGTCCCTTGAGGCGAAAGAGAAAGCTTGGCAGGGGCAGAGCCAACCAAACTGTGAGACGTTATTGTCTGTATAATAAAAATAACATTACATTGTTGAAAAAAAGGTTTAAAGGGTAAGTAAAGGTTTGTATTACATTCAGCTAATAAGACGCTTCCCCTGGGGGACTCCCTACATGATCACTGCAAGGTGGGTGCTTTAGGGGTCCCTGTCCCAGCCAGAATGGCAGCATTTCCCTTTCCTTAGTGCCCGCCCCCAATGACCCGAGGGCGGGCTCACTTTTCATTGGATCAGCCTCCTGCAAAGATAAGCAGCCTATAGGCCAAGCCCCTGCAGGTATTAAAAAAGGTTTTTAAAGCATCTTTGTCTCAAAACTGATCATTAAAGGGGCAGTTCATCTTCAGGTATGTTATAGAATGGCCAATTCTTAGCAACTTTTCAATTGGTCTTCATTATTCATTTCCCATAGTTTTTGAATTATTTGCCTTCCTCTTCTGACTCTTTCCAGCTTTCAGTTGGGGGTCACTGACCCCAGAGCCAAACAACTACTTTTTATCAATTATCTTTCGGTGCATGCCCTTCTTTTTTCATATTACTGTTCCTTTTACAAGCCACTGCCTGGTTACTAGGTTAAATGGGACCCTAGCAACCTGGAGAGCTGCTGAGCAAAAAAGCTAAATAATTAAAAAAAAATAAAATAAATGAAGACACTAAATCAGTTATTTTACCCACAATGCTACCCACAATGACTCCCGCGCCCAGTCCCTCCTCCTCCACCCAATCCTTCCTCCCCAGCCCAGTCCCTCCCACGCCCAGTCCCTCCTCCCCCGCCCAGTCCCTCCTGCGCCCAGTCCCTCGCCCACCCAGTCCCTCCTCCCCCGCCCAGTCCTTTCAGCGCCCAGTCCCTCCTCCCCTGCCCAGTCCTTCCCGCGCCAGTCCCTCCTCCCCCACCCAGTCCCTCCTCCCCTGCCCAGTCCTTCCCGCGCCAGTCCCTCCTCCCCCACCCAGTCCCTCCTTCCCCGCCCAGTCCTTCCCACAACAAATTCCTTCTTCCCCTGCCCAGTCCTTCCTGCGCCCAGTCCTTCCTGCGCCCAGTCCTTCCTGCGCCCAGTCCCTCCTCCCCCGCCCAGTCCTTCCCACGCCCAGTCCCTCCCACCCGCCCAGTCCTTCCAGCGTCAAGTCCCTCCTCCCCCGCCCAGTCCTTCCTGCGCCCAGTCCCTCCCACCCGCCCAGTCCTTCCAGCGTCAAGTCCCTCCTCCCCCGCCCAGTCCTTCCTGCGCCCAGTCCCTCCTCCCCCAGTCCCTCCCCCACTCAGTCCCTCCTCCCGCCTTCCAGTCCGTCCTCCCCCGCCCAGTCCTTCCGGCGCCCAGTCCCTCCTCCCCCGCCAAGTCCTTCCCACGCCCAGTCCCTCCCCTGCCCAGTCCTTCTAGCGCCAAGTCCCTCCTCCCCCCGTCCAGTCCCTCCTCCCGCCATCCAGTCCCTCCCACGCCCAGTCCCTCCTCCACTGCCCAGTCCCTCCCACGCCGGTATATTTAAGGTAGGCGAGGGGCCAGGGAGGGGGGACTAAGGTACATAAGACTCTGCAGTTGACCCCCCTGTGACTGTGGGATCTGCTGTATATATAGTTACGCTACTGTAGACGGGCACATTCTAGCTCTTTGCACTATATATACACATATATTAACCCCCTGTGTGCCTGTCAGTTCCGGAACTAGGACATTAAAAAAAAAACATTATTTAAAATGAAAGAAAAAAATAAGTTTTGCTTTATTTCTAAAAGTCGCTCCATAAAAAATGCATGTGCTTGTGCGTCCCAAGTGTGTGGGGGTCCGGTCCCCCCCAGGCACATTGCGCATGATGAAAGGATCCTGAGCCGGGCCCGGCACCAAGGGAAACATCAGACGAGCCGGGCCCGGCACCAAGGGAAACATCAGACGAGCCGGGCCCGGCACCAAGGGAAACATCAGACGAGCCGGGCCCGGCACCAAGGGAAACATCAGACGAGCCGGGCCCGGCCGTTACTCTTATCCCTTTGATGCTGCCGGATTTCGTTAAGGAACTCTCGTTTTTCATTATTTAAAAATTAATCAGTAGGAAGCGCAGCTGGGGGTGAAATCGCTGGATCTATGGGAAGTTGGGGGTTTCAGAACCAATCAAATGTGAGATGAATCTTTATACAACAAAACATAATTTCTATGTGTATTTGGTTTTAGACAGGTTGGTCTGGCCCCATGGAATCCTGGGAAAGAACCCAATTGGCCCAGTCCCACTCACCAAAAGGATAGGAACCACTCAGTACCGGCCCAGGTCTGGGCAGTGAGAGAATCATTTATCTTTAATGGTTCCGGATAGATTTGTATGTGTTACTGTCAGTCTGATGGGAACAACTATTGTTTCTGCATAATGGGGTCACATGACGGCAAATACGGAATGTTCCATTATACTAACGAGTCTGATTATCTGTAACAAACAGGAATCTGTGATAATATCTCGTTTATATCTACCTGATAACCCCCCCCCCCCAGCCTGACCCTGTTAGGGCTCTGGCACACGGGGAGACTAGTTGCCCACGACAAATCTCCTTTGTCGTGGGTGACTAATCTCCCCAAAATGCCATCCCACCAGCTAGAATGTAAATCGCCAGTGGGATGGCATACGTGGCGCAGCGATTTGCCGAAGTCGCGTAAGTTGCCTTGAGAGGCGCCACCGATCACAGCCCTTAGGGTGAAGACACACAGAGCTACAAGTAGCAGCTACTTGTTGTTTCTACTAAAATAGACAATGCTGATAATTTACTGATAATTGTCTCTACATGTGTTTAGCCGAGGCAATTCTCAGTATTGTCTATGGCAGGGGATTTTCTGGTGTTCAGAAGCCATGAAAAAGTAGCTGCTACTAAGTAGCTCTGCGTTATCCCCCGGCTCCCCCAGTGCGTTATCCCCCGGCTCCCCCAGTGCGTTATCCCCCGGCTCCCCCAGTGCGTTATCCCCCGGCTCCCCCAGTGCGTTATCCCCCAGCTCCCCCAGTGCGTTATCCCCCGGCTCCCTCAGTGCGTTATCCCCTGGCTCCCCCAGTGTGTTATCCCCCGGCTCCCCCAGTGTGTTATCCCCCGGCTCCCAGCTTCCCCAGTGCGTTACCCCCTGGCTCCCAGCTTCCCCAGTGTGTTATCCCCCGGCTCCCAGCTTCCCCAGTGCGTTACCCCCTGGCTCCCAGCTTCCCCAGTGTGTTATCCCCCCGGCTCCCCCAGTGTGTTATCCCCCGTCTCCCAGCTCCCCCAGTGCGTTACCCCCCGGCTCCCCCAGTGCGTTACCCCCCGTCTCCCAGCTCCCCCTGTGCGTTATCCCCCGTCTCCCAGCTCCCCCAGTGCGTTACCCCCCGGCTCCCCCAGTGCGTTACCCCCCGTCTCCCAGCTCCCCCAGTGCGTTACCCCCCGGCTCCCCCAGTGCGTTACCCCCCGTCTCCCAGCTCCCCCAGTGCGTTACCCCCCGGCTCCCCCAGTGCGTTATCACCCGGCTCCCCCAGTGCGTTATCCCCCGGCTCCCCCAGTGCGTTATCCCCCGGCTCCCCCAGTGCGTTATCCCCCGGCTCCCCCAGTGCGTTATCCCCCGGCTCCCCCAGTGCGTTATGCTTCTAAGGCACGTGGATAACTTGCCCCCCCACATCCCCATCAGACTGAATGCTAATGCTACTGAGCCGCACAGCAATATCTATTTACAGGACAGGGAATCACCATCAGCCTCAGTTTAGAGGGAACGAGTCCCGCACTCACGCTCATTCACTGACTTCCTCGCTGCTTCCCATCCCAATTTATATTCCGAGCTCGGGAACGCCATATGGGAATATCCATACGGAGAACAAGGAATAAATCACAGGTGTCAGAGTGAGAGCTCAGATACATGTAAATAATAAATCATTTGCTCTAATTATACAATGAGAGAGATGTGAGCGCAGCGAGACTGCAGGCAGGGAAGCGCTGATCTGATAAGCGAGGGCCTCACTGAGCCTTAGAACATGGGGTTTCCACGTTCCAAGTTTCTTTTTCATCTCTTCTTCTCTCTTTCTCTTCTCATTTTTTCATCTCCTTTATTTTCTTCTTCTTTCCCTTTCTTTTTTTATATTCTGTCTCCTTCTCTTTCTTTTGTCATTTTCTTTATCTCTTTACTCATATTCTGTCTTATCTTCTGTCTCCTTCGTCTCTGTACATTCTTTTTCGTCTCATGCCTTCTTCTTCTCCTCTCCCTGTTTTCTATTCTTTTATTCTTTCTTATCTCCATACCCCCCGTCCTCTTCTTCTACTTCTTCTCTCCCTTTCTCATCTTCTTCTACTTCGTCTTCTTCTTTCTCTTCTTCCTCTTCTTTTTCATCTTCTACTTTGTTCTTCTGTTTTTTCACTTCTCTTCGCAAATTATTTCTCTTCCTACATGTGGGTAGGAAAATTAAAGCTGCCGTATCCCATTGGCTTGTGACTTCCAAGTCTGTTAAAGGAAAACAAGGGTATTTGTTATGGGAACCTTATAGTGCTGTGCTTGGTATACAGGTATGGGACCTGTTATCCAGAATGCTGAGACCTGGGGTTTTCCATACTGTGGATGTCCATGCTTTAAATCTACTATTATTACAGAGAAAATGGAATCATTTTTAAAAGTGTGAATTATTTGATTATAATGGAGTCAGTGGGAGATGGCCTTCCTGTAATTTAGAGCTTTCTGGATAATGGGTTTCCGGATAACAGATCCTATACCTGTACATATATATATGAGCCATGGCCTTCTAAGATATCCAGTCCTGGTATTTGCTAATCCACATTCATCTGCGGTAATAACTGCACTCACCTGCCCCCCGTGTAGGTAATAACTGCACTCACCTGCCCCCCGTGTAGGTAATAACTGCACTCACCTGCCCCCCGTGTAGGTAATAACTGCACTCACCTGCCCCCCGTGTAGGTAATAACTGCACTCACCTGCCCCCCGTGTAGGTAATAACTGCACTCACCTGCCCCCCGTGTAGGTAATAACTGCACTCACCTGCCCCCCGTGTAGGTAATAACTGCACTCACCTGCCCCCCGTGTAGGTAATAACTGCACTCACCTGCCCCCCGTGTAGGTAATAACTGCACTCACCTGCCCCCTGTGTAGGTAATAACTGTACTCACCTGCCCCCGTGTAGGTAATAACTGCACTCACCTGCCCCCCCGTGTAGGTAATAACTGCACTCACCTGCCCCCTGTGTGGGTAATAACTGCACTCACCTGCCCCCTGTGTAGGTAATAACTGCACTCACCTGCCCCCCGTGTAGGTAATAACTGCACTCACCTGCCCCCTGTGTAGGTAATAACTGTACTCACCTGCCCCCCCGTGTAGGTAATAACTGCACTCACCTGCCCCCGTGTAGGTAATAACTGCACTCACCTGCCCCCTGTGTAGGTAATAACTGTACTCACCTGCCCCCGTGTAGGTAATAACTGCACTCACCTGCCCCCCCGTGTAGGTAATAACTGCACTCACCTGCCCCCTGTGTAGGTAATAACTGCACTCACCTGCCCCCCCGTGTAGGTAATAACTGCACTCACCTGCCCCCCCGTGTAGGTAATTACTGCACTCACCTGCCCCCTGTGTAGGTAATAACTGCACTCACCTGCCCCCCCTGTGTAGGTAATAACTGCACTCACCTGCCCCCCCGTGTAGGTAATAACTGCGCTCACCTGCCCCCCCGTGTAGGTAATAACTGCACTCACCTGCCCCCCCGTGTAGGTAATAACTGCACTCACCTGCCCCCCCGTGTAGGTAATAACTGCGCTCACCTGCCCCCCCGTGTAGGTAATAACTGCACTCACCTGCCCCCTGTGTAGGTAATAACTGCACTCACCTGCCCCCTGTGTAGGTAATAACTGCGCTCACCTGCCCCCCCGTGTAGGTAATAACTGCACTCACCTGCCCCCCCGTGTAGGTAATAACTGCGCTCACCTGCCCCCCCGTGTAGGTAATAACTGCACTCACCTGCCCCCTGTGTAGGTAATAACTGCACTCACCTGCCCCCTGTGTAGGTAATAACTGCACTCACCTGCCCCCCGTGTAGGTAATAACTGCGCTCACCTGCCCCCGTGTGGGCAATAACTGCGCTCACCTGCCCCCCGTGTAGGTAATAACTGCGCTCACCTGCCCCCCGTGTAGGTAATAACTGCACTCACCTGCCCCCCCCCCGTGTAGGTAATAACTGCACTCACCTGCCCCCGTGTGGGCAATAACTGCACTCACCTGCCCCCTGTGTAGGTAATAACTGCACTCACCTGCCCCCTGTGTAGGTAATAACTGCACTCACCTGCCCCCGTGTAGGTAATAACTGCACTCACCTGCCCCCGTGTAGGTAATAACTGTACTCACCTGCCCCCGTGTAGGTAATAACTGCACTCACCTGCCCCCCCGTGTAGGTAATAACTGCACTCACCTGCCCCCCCGTGTAGGTAATAACTGCGCTCACCTGCCCCCCCGTGTAGGTAATAACTGCACTCACCTGCCCCCCCGTGTAGGTAATAACTGCACTCACCTGCCCCCCCGTGTAGGTAATAACTGCGCTCACCTGCCCCCCCGTGTAGGTAATAACTGCACTCACCTGCCCCCTGTGTAGGTAATAACTGCACTCACCTGCCCCCTGTGTAGGTAATAACTGCACTCACCTGCCCCCCGTGTAGGTAATAACTGCGCTCACCTGCCCCCATGTGGGCAATAACTGCGCTCACCTGCCCCCCGTGTAGGTAATAACTGCGCTCACCTGCCCCCCGTGTAGGTAATAACTGCACTCACCTGCCCCCCCCGTGTAGGTAATAACTGCACTCACCTGCCCCCGTGTGGGCAATAACTGCACTCACCTGCCCCTGTGTAGGTAATAACTGCACTCACCTGCCCCCTGTGTAGGTAATAACTGCACTCACCTGCCCCCGTGTAGGTAATAACTGCGCTCACCTGCCCCCGTGTGGGCAATAACTGCACTCACCTGCCCCCCGTGTAGGTAATAACTGCGCTCACCTGCCCCCCCGTGTAGGCAATAACTGCACTCACCTGCCCCCCCGTGTAGGTAATAACTGCGCTCACCTGCCCCCCGTGTAGGCAATACCTGCACTCACCTGCCCCCTGTGTAGGTAATAACTGCACTCACCTGCCCCCCGTGTAGGTAATAACTGCACTCACCTGCCCCCCGTGTAGGCAATAACTGCGCTCACCTCCCCCCCGTGTAGGTAATAACTGCACTCACCTGCCCCCCCGTGTAGGTAATAACTGCACTCACCTGCCCCCCGTGTAGGTAATAACTGCACTCACCTGCCCCCCCGTGTAGGTAATAACTGCACTCACCTGCCCCCCGTGTAGGTAATAACTTCGCTCACCTGCCCCCGTGTAGGCAATAACTGCACTCACCTGCCCCCCGTGTAGGTAATAACTGCACTCACCTGCCCCCCGTGTAGGTAATAACTGCACTCACCTGCCCCCCCGTGTAGGTAATAACTGCACTCACCTGCCCCCCGTGTAGGTAATAACTGCGCTCACCTGCCCCCGTGTAGGTAATAACTGCACTCACCTGCCCCCCCGTGTAGGCAATAACTGCAGTCACCTGCCCCCCCGTGTAGGCAATAACTGCAGTCACCTGCCCCCCCATGTAGGTAATAACTGCACTCACCTGCCCCCCGTGTAGGTAATAACTGCGCTCACCTGCCCCCTGTGTAGGCAATAACTGCACTCACCTGCCCCCCCGTGTAGGCAATAACTGCGCTCACCTGCCCCCCCGTGTAGGCAATAACTGCACTCACCTGCCCCCTGTGTAGGCAATAACTGCACTCACCTGCCCCCCCGTGTAGGCAATAACTGCACTCACCTGCCCCCCCATGTAGGTAATAACTGCACTCACCTGCCCCCCGTGTAGGTAATAACTGCGCTCACCTGCCCCCTGTGTAGGCAATAACTGCACTCACCTGCCCCCCCGTGTAGGCAATAACTGCGCTCACCTGCCCCCCCGTGTAGGCAATAACTGCGCTCACCTGCCCCCTGTGTAGGTAATAACTGCGCTCACCTGCCCCCTGTGTAGGCAATAACTGCACTCACCTGCCCCCCCGTGTAGGCAATAACTGCACTCACCTGCCCCCCCGTGTAGGTAATAACTGCACTCACCTGCCCCCCGTGTAGGCAATAACTGCACTCACCTGCCCCTCGTGTAGGCAATAACTGCGCTCACCTGCCCCCCCGTGTAGGTAATAACTGCGCTCACCTGCCCCCCCGTGTAGGCAATAACTGCGCTCACCTGCCCCCCGTGTAGGTAATAACTGCACTCACCTGCCCCCCCGTGTAGGTAATAACTGCACTCACCTGCCCCCCGTGTAGGTAATAACTGCGCTCACCTGCCCCCCCGTGTAGGTAATAACTGCACTCACCTGCCCCCCGTGTAGGTAATAACTGCGCTCACCTGCCCCCCGTGTAGGCAATAACTGCACTCACCTGCCCCCCCCGTGTAGGCAATAACTGCACTCACCTGCCCCCCCGTGTAGGCAATAACTGCAGTCACCTGCCCCCCCATGTAGGTAATAACTGCACTCACCTGCCCCCCGTGTAGGTAATAACTGCGCTCACCTGCCCCCTGTGTAGGCAATAACTGCACTCACCTGCCCCCCCGTGTAGGCAATAACTGCGCTCACCTGCCCCCCCGTGTAGGCAATAACTGCACTCACCTGCCCCCTGTGTAGGTAATAACTGCGCTCACCTGCCCCCTGTGTAGGCAATAACTGCACTCACCTGCCCCCCCGTGTAGGCAATAACTGCACTCACCTGCCCCCCCGTGTAGGTAATAACTGCACTCACCTGCCCCCCGTGTAGGTAATAACTGCGCTCACCTGCCCCCTGTGTAGGCAATAACTGCACTCACCTGCCCCCCCGTGTAGGCAATAACTGCGCTCACCTGCCCCCCCGTGTAGGCAATAACTGCACTCACCTGCCCCCTGTGTAGGTAATAACTGCGCTCACCTGCCCCCTGTGTAGGCAATAACTGCACTCACCTGCCCCCCCGTGTAGGCAATAACTGCACTCACCTGCCCCCCCGTGTAGGTAATAACTGCACTCACCTGCCCCCCGTGTAGGTAATAACTGCGCTCACCTGCCCCCTGTGTAGGCAATAACTGCACTCACCTGCCCCCCCGTGTAGGCAATAACTGCGCTCACCTGCCCCCCCGTGTAGGCAATAACTGCGCTCACCTGCCCCCCCGTGTAGGCAATAACTGCGCTCACCTGCCCCCTGTGTAGGTAATAACTGCGCTCACCTGCCCCCCCGTGTAGGCAATAACTGCACTCACCTGCCCCCCCGTGTAGGCAATAACTGCACTCACCTGCCCCCCCGTGTAGGCAATAACTGCACTCACCTGCCCCCCCGTGTAGGTAATAACTGCACTCACCTGCCCCCCGTGTAGGCAATAACTGCACTCACCTGCCCCTCGTGTAGGCAATAACTGCGCTCACCTGCCCCCTGTGTAGGCAATAACTGCACTCACCTGCCCCCCGTGTAGGTAATAACTGCGCTCACCTGCCCCCCCGTGTAGGCAATAACTGCACTCACCTGCCCCCTGTGTAGGTAATAACTGCACTCACCTGCCCCCCCGTGTAGGTAATAACTGCACTCACCTGCCCCCTGTGTAGGTAATAACTGCACTCACCTGCCCCCCGTGTAGGCAATAACTGCGCTCACCTGCCCCCTGTGTAGGTAATAACTGCGCTCACCTGCCCCCCCGTGTAGGCAATAACTGCGCTCACCTGCCCCCTGTGTAGGTAATAACTGCGCTCACCTGCCCCCCCGTGTAGGCAATAACTGCACTCACCTGCCCCCTGTGTAGGTAATAACTGCACTCACCTGCCCCCCCGTGTAGGTAATAACTGCACTCACCTGCCCCCCCGTGTAGGCAATAACTGCACTCACCTGCCCCCCCCGTGTAGGTAATAACTGCACTCACCTGCCCCCCGTGTAGGCAATAACTGCACTCACCTGCCCCTCGTGTAGGCAATAACTGCGCTCACCTGCCCCCTGTGTAGGCAATAACTGCACTCACCTGCCCCCCGTGTAGGTAATAACTGCGCTCACCTGCCCCCCCGTGTAGGCAATAACTGCACTCACCTGCCCCCTGTGTAGGTAATAACTGCACTCACCTGCCCCCCGTGTAGGTAATAACTGCACTCACCTGCCCCCTGTGTAGGTAATAACTGCACTCACCTGCCCCCTGTGTAGGCAATAACTGCGCTCACCTGCCCCCTGTGTAGGTAATAACTGCGCTCACCTGCCCCCCCGTGTAGGCAATAACTGCGCTCACCTGCCCCCTGTGTAGGTAATAACTGCGCTCACCTGCCCCCCCGTGTAGGCAATAACTGCACTCACCTGCCCCCTGTGTAGGTAATAACTGCACTCACCTGCCCCCCCCGTGTAGGTAATAACTGCACTCACCTGCCCCCTGTGTAGGTAATAACTGCACTCACCTGCCCCCCGTGTAGGTAATAACTGCACTCACCTGCCCCCTGTGTAGGTAATAACTGCACTCACCTGCCCCCCGTGTAGGTAATAACTGCACTCACCTGCCCCCCGTGTAGGTAATAACTGCACTCACCTGCCCCCCGTGTAGGTAATAACTGCACTCACCTGCCCCCTGTGTAGGTAATAACTGCACTCACCTGCCCCCTGTGTAGGCAATAACTGCGCTCACCTGCCCCCCCGTGTAGGCAATAACTGCGCTCACCTGCCCCCTGTGTAGGCAATAACTGCACTCACCTGCCCCCCCGTGTAGGCAATAACTGCACTCACCTGCCCCCTGTGTAGGTAATAACTGCACTCACCTGCCCCCTGTGTAGGTAATAACTGCACTCACCTGCCCCCTGTGTAGGCAATAACTGCCCCAGGGCTATAAATGTATCCCCCCCCCCCCCCGTATAAGGGGAGCTGATACAGACGTGTATATAGTATGAGTGCAGTTGTTGGAAGGTTGCAGTTGGGCGGCTTTATTTGCAGCAGAGACACAAAGCGACTTGTTTGGCTCGGCGCCCCATTAATCCTGGGCTGGCAGCAGCAGACAGAAGTGCCCGACTAATTAAATCTCTGCCGATTAAGAGCTCCCCAAAGCCGAGATGAACAAGATGTAGAAGCTGCCGAACGGCAGGCGGAAGGATCAGACTAATCGCGCTTTATCCCTTTAATGGCACCCACTCATTCATATCCATCCGCAGCAGCACCCAGGCTGGGGCCCACTGTCTCCCATTGCCCCCCTACTCACATAGCAGCAACCCCCCCCCCGAAACTCAGAAATGGGAATAATCAGTCAAATCAGTATAAATAATGAGGCTGAAATGCTTTGTGTTTGTCTGGGAATGACATGGGGGGGACACCGTAGGGGGAACTGAGCCAGGGAAAGTTGCAGTTGGTCTTGTTTGTTTTTAACTTATTTGTCCTAGAAATTAGACAACAGATTGTTAGCTTGGGTTTCTGTATTTTTCATATTGTATTTTTGGAGGTTCAGCAGCTATCTAGTTGCTAGGGTCCAAATTACCTTAGCGACCAGGGAGTGGTTTGGATGAGAGACAGGTATATGAATAGGGGAGGGGCTGAATAGAAAGATAAGGAATAAAAAGTAACAATAACAATAAAACTGGAGCCTCACAGAGCAATAGGGTTTGGCTGCCGGGGTCAGTGACCCCCATTTGAAAGCTGCAAAGAGTCAGAAGAAGAAGGCAAATAGTTCAAAAACTGTACTAAACAAAAATAAATAATGAAGACCAATTGAAAAGTTGCTTAGAATTGGCCTTTCTATAACATACTGAAAGTTTACTGCAACTGCAGTCAAGGTTGCAGAACTTTTGCTGCATTCGTTGCGCCAATAGGCACCAAGGGTTCTCGCATTAAGAGCCACTCCCTGCATTTTGCTGTATCCACGCACCCCACCCATAGTAACGAGCGGATCTGTCACTATGCTAAAAAAAAATTCACGAATCTGTGGAGACATCTGGTAAATTTCACCAAATGCATGGAAGTCAATCAGCGACGGTTAGGATTTCTTTGTTGAGCTTTAGTTCCCCTTTAAATTCCAATTCGATTTACAATATTCTGGGATGAAATAAGGCATGCCTCCCCAACCGATATCTGGCCAGAAATTGGCCAGGGGAAAAATTGGTCGTTTGGCAACCTCACCACATGAGCAAATCTTACCGTGTATGGCCGCCTTTACTGATCACTTTGGGCCAATCGCTTTCAAGGGGCTGTTCACCCTTGAGTTAACTATTAGTATGATGTAGAGAGTGATATTCTGGGATAATTTGCAGTTGGTCTTCATTTTTTATTTGTAGTTTTGTAATTGTTTCACTTTGTGTTCAATAACGCTCCGGTTTGGAGTTTCAGCAGCTATCTGGTTGCTAGGGTTCAAACTACCTTAGCAACCAGGTTTGGATGAGAGACTGATATATTTATAGGCAAGGATCTAAATAGAAAGAAAAGTAACAATAACAATAAAACCGTAGAGCAAGTGTCTGGCTGCCGGGGTCAGTGACCCCCATTGGAAAGCTGCAAAGAGTCAGAAGAAGAAGGGAAATAGTTGAAAAACTATAAAAAATAAATAATGAAGACCAATTGAAAAGTTGTTTAGAATTTGTCATTCTATAACATACTAAAAGTTAACTGGAAGGTGAATCACCCATTTAACCCTTCCAGCTGCCCCTATCACTGACCCCCCACACCCCCCATACTGAGCAATTTCTTTTATTCTCCCTGTAGGAAACCTGTCGGGACTGAAGATGGCGCTGGACGGGGTGTTTAACTGCAGGAACGGAATGGCCATCAAACTGCGCCAAGTGTGCAACTTCATTCCCGACTGCGAAGAAGAGGAGGATGAAGGAGACCTGTGCAGTAAGTGTGTGTGGGTGGGGCTGAATTGGGGGCAGGCCTTTCCTCTTGATCATGTGACTATTTCCTTTCCAGAAACAGTCCCGTCTCGCTTTATGGCAGTGATTCTGTATATATCATCAGGCTTAGAAACAATATAAAGTAGGATTAGTTCCCCTTTATCTGAAAGGCACTGCTGGTTCTGACTCCTGATACAACTCCCCAATACCCATTCATTCCTCATTCTCACTGGGTTTATAGTTATGTGTAACTGTCACTGTGTCTGTCCCTTTCCCTTCCCTGCACTGCTGGTTCTGACTCCTGATACAACTCCCCAATACCCATTCATCCCTCATTCTCACTGGGTTTATAGTTATGTGTAACTGTCACTGTGTCTGTCCCTTTCCCTTCCCTGCACTGCTGGTTCTGACTCCTGATACAACTCCCCAATACCCATTCATCCCTCATTCTCACTGGGTTTATAGTTATGTGTAACTGTCACTGTGTCTGTCCCTTTCCCTTCTCTGCACTGCTGGTTCTGACTCCTGATACAACTCCCCAATATCCATTCATTCCTCATTCTCACTGGGTTTATAGTTATGTGTAACTGTCACTGTGTCTGTCCCTTTCCCTTCTCTGCACTGCTGGTTCTGACTCCTGATACAACTCCCCAATATCCATTCATTCCTCATTCTCACTGGGTTTATAGTTATGTGTAACTGTCACTGTGTCTGTCCCTTTCCCTTCCCTGCACTGCTGGTTCTGACTCCTGATACAACTCCCCAATATCCATTCATTCCTCATTCTCACTGGGTTTATAGTTATGTGTAACTGTCACTGTGTCTGTCCCTTTCCCTTCCCTGCACTGCTGGTTCTGACTCCTGATACAACTCCCCAATACCCATTCATTCCTCATTCTCACTGGGTTTATAGTTATGTGTAACTGTCACTGTGTCTGTCCCTTTCCCTTCCCTGCACTGCTGGTTCTGACTCCTGATACAACTCCCCAATATCCATTCATTCCTCATTCTCACTGGGTTTATAGTTATGTGTAACTGTCACTGTGTCTGTCCCTTTCCCTGCACTGCTGGTTCTGACTCCTGATACAACTCCCCAATATCCATTCATTCCTCATTCTCACTGGGTTTATAGTTATGTGTAACTGTCACTGTGTCTGTCCCTTTCCCTTCCCTGCACTGCTGGTTCTGACTCCTGATACAACTCCCCAATATCCATTCATCCCTCATTCTCACTGGGTTTATAGTTATGTGTAACTGTCACTGTGTCTGTCCCTTTCCCTTCCCTGCACTGCTGGTTCTGACTCCTGATACAACTCCCCAATACCCATTCATTCCTCATTCTCACTGGGTTTATAGTTATGTGTAACTGTCACTGTGTCTGTCCCTTTCCCTTCCCTGCACTGCTGGTTCTGACTCCTGATACAACTCCCCAATATCCATTCATCCCTCATTCTCACTGGGTTTATAGTTATGTGTAACTGTCACTGTGTCTGTCCCTTTCCCTTCCCTGCACTGCTGGTTCTGACTCCTGATACAACTCCCCAATATCCATTCATTCCTCATTCTCACTGGGTTTATAGTTATGTGTAACTGTCACTGTGTCTGTCCCTTTCCCTTCCCTGCACTGCTGGTTCTGACTCCTGATACAACTCCCCAATATCCATTCATTCCTCATTCTCACTGGGTTTATAGTTATGTGTAGCTGTTAATCAGCTGCCATTGTTTCAGGAGTCAGAAGCAGCAGTGCAGAGAGTATTTAGAGCCAAAAACCTGTTTGTTGAAGGAAGAAGCCCTTTAAGGTAAATAGAATGTATTTCAGGCTGTAAGGGAAGGGGAATGGGGCTGTAGGGGGCCTGTGGGGGCCAGTGGGGCCGCGCACCTATCAGAGTGCGTTAATATTAATAGTCACGCTCGGCCAATCTCTCCTTTCACCTGCGCTGCGCCCAAGAGGTTCCGCGGCCAGGAATTACCGGGGTTAGCCAAGCTTATAATTGTAAATGTCAACTTTCTATAAAGGAACCAAGTCAGGTAGAGAGGTCGGCCGCTCCCCAAGGGAAATGCCGGGCCCTGGGGCCCCACGTTGCACAGTAAATATACTTCATGCAGAGATGAGCAGGGATTGGAGCAGAGATGAGCAGGGATTGGAGCAGGGATTGGAGCAGGGATTGGAGCAGGGATTGGAGCAGAGATGAGCAGGGATTGGAGCAGAGATGAGCAGGGATTGGAGCAGGGATTGGAGCAGAGATTGGAGCAGGGATTGGAGCAGAGATGAGCAGGGATTGGAGCAGAGATGAGCAGGGATTGGAGCAGGGATTGGAGCAGAGATGAGCAGGGATTGGAGCAGGGATTGGAGCAGGGATTGGAGCAGGGATGAGCAGGGATTGGAGCAGAGATGAGCAGGGATTGGAGCAGAGATGAGCAGGGATTGGAGCAGAGATTGGAGCAGGGATTGGAGCAGAGATTGGAGCAGAGATTGCAGCAGGGATTGGAGCAGAGATGAGCAGGGATTGGAGCAGAGATTGGAGCAGGGATTGGAGCAGAGATGAGCAGGGATTGGAGCAGAGATTGGAGCAGGGATTGGAGCAGAGATGAGCAGGGATTGGAGCAGAGATTGGAGCAGGGATTGGAGCAGAGATTGGAGCAGAGATTGCAGCAGGGATTGGAGCAGAGATGAGCAGGGATTGGAGCAGAGATGAGCAGGGATTGGAGCAGAGATGAGCAGGGATTGGAGCAGAGATGAGCAGGGATTGGAGCAGAGATGAGCAGGGATTGGAGCAGAGATTGGAGCAGAGATGAGCAGGGATTGGAGCAGGGATTGGAGCAGGAGGGAAAGGGAGGGAAAGTGCCGGCTGTTTGGCATTAAGGGAATGAGGCCCAGGCTTGGCCCCACGTGGATTAAAGGGGAAGTCAGTCAGTATAAATGTATCGCTGGGAGCAGAAATGTGCAGCTGTCAGATAGTGGGACCCAGTGGGGCAACTATATGGCAGACCCCATAGTCGTGGGGAGGCCTGGGCAGCAATGGGGCCGAGACTGCGGGGTCTGCTGTACCCCCCCACCCCCTCTCCTACCTTATATATATCCCAGCATGATCAGGGCCAGAAGGGGGAGGAGGGACTGGTTGCCTCAGGCAAAAATATTAAAATATTTTTCTGCAGGGGGGTCCGGCGTGACCAAGTTGCGCCACTGGGTGGGACCAATTGAAACTGTTGGGTAAATTTTCCCTTTGCCCCCCCCAAAAAAAGCAGTAAATCCCCATTATCTCTATAAGCAAAGCCACTCGGGCAAGTGATAGAAAGTTCTCAGGAGAACTCAGCAAGTCCAGTTGCCTCCTTTGATTTCCCCAAACTGCTATGAGTTACTGCTTCACTGGGCAGCTTCAGCCTTGCCTGGGCGGCCATTGTTCTTACACTGACCCCAACTGAACCCCTGTGGGATGGAACCCCGACTGTGAGCCTGACCCCCAAAATCACTGCCCAACCTCACTAATGCCCTTGTGGCTGAATGGGAGCAACTCCCAGCAACACTGTCCCACCATCTAGTGGGAACCTTCCCAGAAGGGTAGGGGCAGTTATAGCAGCAAGGGGAGGGGCAACCCAACTGACCCCCTGTGGGATGGAACCCCGACTGTGAGCCTGATCCCCAACATCACTGCCCAACCTCACTAATGCCCTTGTGGCTAAATGGGACCAACTCCCAGCAACACTGTCCCACCATCTAGTGGGAACCTTCCCAGAAGGGCAGGGGCAGTTATAGCAGCAAGGGAGGGGCAACCCAACTGACCCCCTGTGGGATGGAACCCCGACTGTGAGCCTGATCCCCAACATCAGAAAGGGAGATGTTTAGAAAATGAACAATAATATTATCTTCTATGTAGCACCAACATATCCTGCAGCGCTGTACGTTAGGAAATCGTTTCTTTATGGCATGTGTTCTTCTCAATAGGAGAGATTTGCCCTTTAATTGCATTTAAATTGAGACAGAAAGACGACTCTAAGATTCCACCCGAAAGTGACACAGCGGGGGGGGCTCGGCGCTTCCTCACTTACACAAATGGCCGATCTATAAGGAATATCGACTGAGATGCGACTGCAGCTAAAATGTTGCTTTTTAAGCTGCCGTTCATTAGCAGCGAGTGGGGGTGCAGGGAAGTGACCTTCTACTGATACAGATAATCCCGACTGTGATATAGTGAGAGCCGAGCCCTCCCAACACTTTCCCCTGTCTCTGCCCCTATATATTAGGTACCTACCTAGTGCTACCAACCCCTATTTCTGTAGGGAAATGAGAGCAGGGCAGGCAGTAACCCTTCCAACACTTTCCCCTGTCTCTGCCCCTATATATTAGGTACCTACCTAGTGCTACCAACCCCTATTTCTGTAGGGAAATGAGAGCAGGGCAGGCAGTAACCCTTCCAACACTTTCCCCTGTCTCTGCCCCTATATATTAGGTACCTACCTAGTGCTACCAACCCCTATTTCTGTAGGGAAATGAGAGCAGGGCAGGCAGTAACCCTTCCAACACTTTCCCCTGTCTCTGCCCCTATATATTAGGTACCTACCTAGTGCTACCAACCCCTATTTCTGTAGGGAAATGAGAGCAGGGCAGGCAGTAACCCTTCCAACACTTTCCCCTGTCTCTGCCCCTATATATTAGGTACCTACCTAGTGCTACCAACCCCTATTTCTGTAGGGAAATGAGAGCAGGGCAGGCAGTAACCCTTCCAACACTTTCCCCTGTCTCTGCCCCTATATATTAGGTACCTACCTAGTGCTACCAACCCCTATTTCTGTAGGGAAATGAGAGCAGGGCAGGCAGTAACCCTTCCAACACTTTCCCCTGTCTCTGCCCCTATATATTAGGTACCTACCTAGTGCTACCAACCCCTATTTCTGTAGGGAAATGAGAGCAGGGCAGGCAGTAACCCTTCCAACACTTTCCCCTGTCTCTGCCCCTATATATTAGGTACCATATAACTTTTTTTCTAATTTGCTCCACAGGGAATCTGCCCCCTGGATTTTACTGTATGTTTGAGGAGGGCAGTTGCGGATGGGCGCTGGATCACTTGAATTCTCGGTGGCAAGTCGGTTCTGTAGGGAAGTCGCCAGGTAAGTGGATATTGGGAAGGAATTTGTATCGCACACAGCTCTCCCTCTCTGGCCAATCAGTGCAGCTTATTATGATTAATGTGAGTAACAGAAAATGTAATTTAGAATTTCAGAGTCACAGTGTTGTTATTAATCACAGCCCAGACGGTTACTGGAGACATTTAAGCAAATTCTGGGACGTGAGTTCTGCCCCGGGGCTGTATAAACCGTAAGCTCCTCACTGGGGGGCAAACTGGGTCATGGGTCAGTAGTGGGCAAAGCCTTCAATTTATAAACCTGACACAACTAGAGATAAACTGCAATATATTCATGATATTGTAAATTGCCCTGACTTGTGTTTCTATATGGTATCTCTCTGTAAAGGCAAACGGAAGGGGCTGTTCCTGCTGAATTGTGCTTAGTACAGGGGAATCCCTATGTGCCATAGTGTTATGGTATCTCTCTGTACAGGCTATGAGCAAGCTTAGGGGGCTGTTCCTGCTGAATTGTGCTTAGTACAGGGGAATCCCTATGTGCCATAGTTTTATGGTATCTCTCTGTACAGGCTATGAGCAAACTTAGGGGGCTGTTCCTGCTGAATTGTGCTTAGTACAGGGGAATCCCTATGTGCCATAGTTTTATGGTATCTCTCTGTACAGGCTATGAGCAAACGTAGGGGGCTGTTCCTGCTGAATTGTGCTTAGTACAGGGGAATCCCTATGTTTGCAGGTATAACACAGGGGTTAATGTTGCTGTTCCGCAGGCTCGGTGCTGTACCTGAATGTCAGTAACTCCAAGTCTGCGGCGAGGGACGTCCTGAGCAGTGTCCTGTTCCCTGCGCCCCTCAAGAACTCCTCGTGTGAGGTAAGTGCCCCCTCAGTGCCCCTCCTGCTGCCCAGACCCGGCCTCTGCTCTCGGGTCACTTCTCTTCTGTAGGGCAAATTAAAGCCAAGCACAAAGCAGTCGTGTAATTAAAGTCTGCAATTCCCCAGGGGGTTCTGTAGAACCTGTGATACCGACTCACATTTCTCTCTCTCTCTGTATCACTGACTGAGGGCAATAACCCTTATTGCTCCCTTGGGGGCACTTAATGGGGACGTGATAATTGGGCTTTAGCAGATTCAGAATCATGAACGTGGGGGTTAGGAAATTTAGTGATAGACTTCTTAAAATGGGTAATAGCATTGAAAAGGAGAAGAGGGAATATGGAAACTATAATAGTATGTACCCCCTACTGTAAATGATAAGGATATTAGCAGTCACTGAGGGGTTCTGTGCCCATATAAAGGCACAAGGCTGCAGGCTGAGTTATACAGGGAACTCTGAGTATCACTCATGTATTATAAGGGATACTGTACCCCCTACTGTAAATGATAAGGATATTAGCAGTCACTGAGGGGTTCTGTGCCCCCCATATAAAGGCACAAGGCTGCAGGCTGAGTTATACAGGGAACTCTGAGTATCACTCATGTATTATAAGGGATACTGTACCCCCTACTGTAAATGATAAGGATATTAGCAGTCACTGAGGGGTTCTGTGCCCCCATATAAAGGCACAAGGCTGCAGGCTGAGTTATACAGGGAACTCTGAGTATCACTCATGTATTATAAGGGATAATGTACCCCCTACTGTAAATGATAAGGATATTAGCAGTCACTGAGGGGTTCTGTGCCCCCCATATAAAGGCACAAGGCTGCAGGCTGAGTTATACAGGGAACTCTGAGTATCACTCATGTATTATAAGGGATAATGTACCCCCTACTGTAAATGATAAGGATATTAGCAGTCACTGAGGGGTTCTGTGCCCATATAAAGGCACAAGTCTGCAGGCTGAGTTATACAGGGAACTCTGAGTATCACTCATGTATTATAAGGGATAATGTACCCCCTACTGTAAATGATAAGGATATTAGCAGTCACTGAGGGGTTCTGTGCCCATATAAAGGCAGCCCCCCATATCCTGCTTGCAGGGTGGGGGGGTTCGGTTGCTGCAGTGTCAGGGAATATGGAGTCAGTAGATAACAGACAGAGAGAGGTTATTACGAGGCTGCTGCTATTGTTGGGTTTAATTAGAGCCTTTAATAATAATTAGACAGAAGGGCAAGGAATTAGGGAGGAAGAGGAGGATGAGGAGAGGACACTTTCCTTCCCAGCAGATAAATAGCAGCTGTGCCCGGATCGCTGGGTAGGATGTTGGGCAGTTAGCCCCGGGCAGGGTATTAGCAGATAAGTAATGAGAAAACCAATTAAACCAATTAAGAATCTCACTGAACTTTGCAGATAGAAATGATTTGGATCCTTCTCGGAGCCCGGGGGGGTTGTGTCTCTGACACATTCCATTAGTTTGTGTAGAACCTCTGCCGTAAAGCGAGGCAGGACTGCTGCTGTTTGTTAGAAAGGGAATAGTGGCAGCCGCATAACCCAATTGCCCCCCTTCCCAAGTAACGGGGGGAAAAAGGGCAATTGTGAATGTTAAACAGAATCACATCACCAACGTGGAAGTTTCTAGTCGACTGTCCCTTTAAGTATTTCTGTGCTTCCAATCGATTGCAAGCTCTTCTGCACCCTCATAAAAACGGCCGTTAATCCTTTCCCCAAACACTGCTCCATCCTGGATTAAAGGGAAAGGTAACTGCCAGATAGATGCGCTGCTCAATGCGGCAGCCCTGCAGTTGGTCTTCATTTTTCTGAATACAAATGATGTACCTGCCCGGCCAGGGATGAGAAGAACGGAACCAAAAAGAAGGATTAAATGGGGGTCAGAGCAGAGTTGTACCCCAAGGCTCCTCCTACAGGAGATGTACAACTCCCAGCATCCCCTGCCCTCATGTACTTAGTTATTGCCCCACCTGCTGAGTCCTCTTATCTACCCCTAAGCCACACCCCCTTCAGCCACATGGAGCACATCAGGCAAAAAGCTGATTGGCTAAAGGTAGATGGTATGAGGGTAGATAGAATGAAAAGAGGGGGATAAACAGACGCCTAGATAGATAGATGATAGATAGATAGATAGATAATATATAGATAGATGATAGATAGATAGATAGATAGATAGATAGATACACAGACAGACAGACAGATAGATGATAGATAGAGAGATAGATAGATAGATATATAGATAGATAGATAGATGATAGATAGATAGATGATAGATAGATAGATAGATAGATATATAGATAGATAGATAGATGATAGATAGATAGATAGATAATAGATAGATAGATGATAGATAGATAGATAGATGGATAGATAGATAGACAGACAGACAGACAGACAGATAGATAGATAGATAGATAGATAGATAGACAGACAGATAGATATATGATAGATAGATAGAAAGGTAGAGAGATTGGGCAATAGATGACAGACAGATAGATAGATAGATAGATAGTAGTAAGGTAGATCAGACAGATAGATAGATAGATAGACAGACAGATAGATATATGATAGATAGATAGAAAGGTAGAGAGACTGGACAATAGATGATAGATAGATAATAGAAAGATAGATCAATAGATAGATAGATAGACATATGATATATATAAATAGAAAGATGGATAGATAGACAGATGATATATATATATATATATATATATATATATATATAGAAAGATAGAGAGATTGGGCAATAGATGATAAACAAACAGATAGACAGATAGATAGATTGATAGATGATAGATAGATAGATTGATAGATAGATAGATAGATTGATAGATGATAGATAGATAGATAGATTGATAGATGATAGATAGATAGATAGGTAAGAGAGAAAGGCGGTATGACCCCCCCGTGCAGCCTGGGAATGTTCTATACTGCGCTGCGGAACATGTCAGCACCTGATACAAATGCTAATGACAGGGGGCATCTCTGTGCCGTGTTATTATCTGCCATTATTCCCCGGCCGTAGCCCTGATACAGAACGTTCCACACATGCCCCCCCATTGCCAGGGCCCCCCTCCCAGCGCCCACTCTTATTGGCTCCCGTTAGGGGACAGAGTGCAGGGAAGGCAAAGCCTCTCCGGCTCCAAGGGCAGAAGAGTCAGATTTGTGGCTGCTGCTTCAGCAGATCGGCCGCTCCGGCCAGAACTCATTATCCCAGATGTGCTGCGTCCGTGTATCCGCCATGTATCCGCCCCCCCCATTCCCAGCATTGCTTTAAAGGGCAACTACACCCAAAAAATTCTATTTCTGTTATTGAGTCAGAACCAGCAATGCACAGAATATAATCAGCCCCACAGACCCTGCTTTCAGTACAAATTACACCGACACATAACCTGTGTGTAATGAATGTATATTGTAAGGTTCTTGGAATTTAGTCTTCCAATGAGCATCTGTGGCCGACCCGAGCTTACTGAGCACGTGCAGTGCCACTGGCACCAGGAAGTCACATGACCAAGGCCAGAAAGATATCTTCCCATGCTGATCAGGAACAACAAGATGGAGGAACCCAGGTCTAACTTGGCTGTCCTTCTTCTTTATTTTGTTCAGCTACGGATGTCATTCCTGCTGAAGGGATTTCTGCTCGGGAACATCTCCGTGCTGCTTGTTGATAATAAAACAGGGAAGGTGCGGACCCGGCCCCTCTGGAGCTTTGAGAACGGGGAAGGTTTGGGGGTTTGGCAGCACATTGTGCTCTATCTTAAGGATGTCATGGAGAGGTAAGTGTCTGTTTCCCAATGCACCCACAGTACTAGATAGGTACCTAATATATAGGGGCAGAGACAGGGGAAAGTGTTGGAAGGGTTACTGCCTGCCCTGCTCTCATTTCCCTACAGAAATAGGGGTTGGTAGCACTAGGTAGGTACTTAATATATAGGGGCAGATACAGGGGAAAGTGTTGGAAGGGTTACTGCCTGCCCTGCTCTCATTTCCCTACAGAAATAGGGGTTGGTAGCACTAGGTAGGTACCTAATATATAGGGGCAGAGACAGGGGAAAGTGTTGGAATGGTTACTGCCTGCTCTGCTCTCATTTCCCTACAGAAATAGGGGTTGGTAGCACTAGGTAGGTACCTAATATATAGGGGCAGAGACAGGGGAAAGTGTTGGGAGGGTTACTGCCTGCCCTGCTCTCATTTCCCTACAGAAATAGGGGTTGGTAGCACTAGGTAGGTACCTAATATATAGGGACAGTGATGGATGACGGGCTGAAGGTTTCGTTCCCACAGGTTCTGGCTGGAGATCCACACATCGTGGGCCCAGGAGTCGGATTCTATTATTGCCTTTGACAACGTGTCGCTGAGCCTGGGCTGTTACCTAACAAGTAAGTACATACGATGCGGCCGTGTTCATTTCCTATTGGTTATACTATTATGTGTTATGGGATTGGAAGGGTCGGGTAATGACAGGGTGTAAGGGTGCGGGGGGGGTTAATTTAACCCTATATAAACCGAAGCTTAAAGGAGAGATAAGGAGAGGCAAAGGTAGAAGCCAACAGAATCACTATAGAGGCCTCTGATCCCCTCCCTATTGGCCGGCTATTAATGGGCCACTTTGTCTGACTGTATTGCCCCCATCTGCCGCTGCCAAGCTCTAATGGAACAGAAATGGCCTCGTCCCTGAGTGAGTTAAAGCCATTATGCTATTGGCCGGCTGGGCACGTCATACATCAGCTCAGCGCCATAACTCCTGCCTTGCTATTAACAGGGCAATTAATTCCTGCAGGTAATGGGGAGCTGCCCTTGCAAACGGTCTCGTACCTTTCCAGCAACCTCCTAATGGAGAGCAGCAACCAGAGGCTCAACGACACTGAGGGGGATGAGCAGGAAGAAGATCTGAACTCAGGTCTCCACCCCAGCAGCGCGGGGGCAGGTAAGGGCCCAACCCAAGTGTTATATGTACAGAGGGGATGTTACAGGGACCTTGGCTGGACCTTTGGAAAGTTCTGTTCTGAGGCCTCGGCACTTATTTGTATATTGAGTAAGGTGGCCAACCTATAAGTTGTTGCTGCTCTACAAGTTTTTTTGGAGACATCTTGCCCTACTGTCTCCATCTTGTTCCACTGTCTCCATTTTATCCTTCTGTCTCCATCTTGCCCTACTGTCCCCATCTTGCCCTACAGTCTCCATCTTGTCCTTCTGTTTCTGTTTAGCCCTGCTGCCTCCATGTTGTCTCTGTGTATGTATCTAGAGCTGCTGTTTCTATCTATACTTCTGTTATCTTTTATCTTAGAACCTTACTGTTGGCATCTTGGTGTATTTCCTCCATCTTGTTCTACTGTACAATCTTTTTCGATTTTTCCACCCCCCCCTGACTCCCAATATTCCATGCTACACATGCTGCTCTGTTGGCGCCATGGCAATCACCTCTTTTTGGCCCCCCTAAAGACCCCCCTGAGCTCTGCCACTGTTCCTGTCCTGCTACTGACAGACATACAGAGATATTGCTCAGTACAAGGATTTCTTGCCCCATTATGGGCACAATACTGGGAGACAGATTGCTGGTTCTATTGGATAAAACCTGCCGACACAAATCTCTATGGATCGGGGAGCCCCTCGGAGCTGACGGGGGGTGCAGGGATCAGACTCAGGCCTTGGGGAATCGCTGATTTCTGCCTTTGGTACCGTGGAGCCCCGGCAGCGCCGCTTTCTCTAGTTATCATCCTGGGAGAAAGAGACCCCCAATATTATCATGACAATGGGGGCTGAACCCCTAGAGTCACATTGATTCTCTGGTTGAGTTTCCTCAATTAAAGGCAAAATAAAATCATTACAGACTATTGAGTGTGAAGCTGAAGTCTCCCCGCTGGGATTCAGTGCAAATAATTAGGCCCGGCAGCTCGGCACGGTGCTCGTTTAGCCACTAAATGTGTGTGTGTGCAGCTGGTATTACCCTCCCCAATTACCCCTCCCCGGGGAACAACTCGGTGACGCACTCCCAGGGGACAGGCACGCTTGGGATTCACCCAAAAACTCATTATTTGTTTTATATTTTATATACTTTGCCTTTACTTTCAGCCTTTTTAATATAAGATGTAGTTGCTAGAGTTAGTGGCCACAGCAACCAAAACACCTAGGAACACTCGATTTGTATTCTCCATTAGCTGTCTTTCTGCCCTCCGTGCTGCCGGTTGGTTGCTAGGGGTTGCAGGAACATAGCAACAAGGGAAACAATTTCAAATCACAACTGGATGCTGCAGAAAGTTAAAGGGACGGTGTCTGTGACAAACCAGCAAACTTAACCCTTTTAATACTGATTTTCTTTGATCTCGATGGGCTACGCGGTGCCTGTGTCTGTGTGAAGGACAAACCCAGAACACTAAAAGGGTTAAAAGGGGTCGTTCCCCTTTGAATTAACTATTAGTATGATATAGAGAGTAATATACAATTTGCAATTGGTCTTCATTTTTTATTATTGGTAGTGTCAGGGTTCCGCCTGGCGTTGCTAACGAGCCTCTCCCATTAAGTGTGAGATCAGCGGCCAAAGGGAAGGGACGAGCCTTAAATTATTCACCAATTAAGCAACTGTCACTTCTTCTGTCTCATTTTGGGCTTCACTTGTGAGATATTGCCCAACCCTTTGCAATCAGAGAGCTCATTGATCAGCAGAGGGGAATGGAAGGGCTCCAATCCAAACGCACAATGTATAGTCCTGCCGCAGCCCCTCCCGCTAGAGTGTAAGCTCCTGCTCTCTCCCGCGTGTACCTGCCAGGGGCTCAGTTTGCTGTACGGGACATACCATGTTGGGTGAGCTGCGGGGGGAGCCAGATACACACAGCAGATATTCCCTCATCTTTTACTTACCCAGCTCATTCATTAGCCCTGTCCCACCGGAGCTTACAATCTAAACTGTGTATATTGTAATGGGCAAACTGCATTGTGTCCCCAACCTTTCCTACTCAGGAGTCACAGTCAAATGTAAAAAGACTTGGGGAGCAACACAAGCACCATAAAAGTTCATGGAGGAGCCAAATAAGGGCTGTGATTGGCTATTAGGGGCCTCTATGCACCCTATCAGCTTACAGGGGCTTTATTTGGTAGGAAATCTTGTTTTTATTCAACCTAAACTTGCCCCCAAGTCAGGAATTCAAAAATAACTCCCTGGTTTGGGGGCACTGAGAGCAACGTCCAAGGGGTTGGGGAGCAACATGTTGCCCTGAGCCACTGGTTGGGGATCACTGGTCTAAACCTGTCCTACTGCCTCTGTCTCTCCTTAATGCCTCTGTCATATCCATATGTTCCTATCTTGCTCTACTCTTTACCCTGGCTCCTTTCCTAATCTTCTCCTACTGTCTCCATTTTGTCCTACTGTCTCCAGCTTGCCCTACTGTCTCTATCTTGTCTTACTGTCTCCATCTTTCCCTACTGTCTCCATCTTTTCCTACTGTCTCCATCTTGTCCTACTGTCTCCATCTTGTTCTACTGTCTCCATCTTGTCCTACTGTCTCCATCTTGCCCTACTGTCCATCTTGTCCTACAGTCTCCATCTTGTCCTACTGTCTCCATCTTGCCCTACTGTCACCATCTTGCCCTACTGTCTCCATCTTGCCCTACTGCCTCCATCTTGCCCTACTGTCTCCATCTTGTCTTACTGACTTCATATTCTCCTACTGTCTCCATCTTGCCCTACTGTCCATCTTGTCCTACTGCCTCCATCTTGTCCTACTGTCTCCATCTTGCCCTACTGTCTCCATCTTCCCTTACTGTCTCCATCTTGCCCTACTGTCTCCATCTTGCCCTACTGCCTCCATCTTGCCCTACTGTCTCCATCTTTTCTTACTGACTTCATATTCTCCTACTGTCTCCATCTTTTTGTGATAAAAGCTGTTGGTCTTGTTCTGGTATAAAAGACTTTTGGCAAATAAATGTTACAAAAGAACAAACTTCAAGTTCCACTTGTTGCCTCTGAATAAACCCCTCGCTAGACACACACAGTTACTGTACCAGTCATAAATCTAATCAACCACAATGATCTCATTTTTTGCCAATAATTACGGTACAAGCCCCATCCCTAGTTACGGTACATAAATGTTTGTGTTGATCAGTGTTTTGATTTGTAGGTTATTGGCATTTCACTACATGTGGGGCCACAGGGCCCTATGGACCAAGCCAGAAGCTCTGTGATGACACCTACAAGAACTTTAGTGTAGAGATGGGAACTGGAGGGCTTAAAGGTGTGCAGATGTGGCGAGTTCCAGAAACCAACACATACAGGTGAGACTCCCTCTGTGCTGTCACTTACTCTGCAACTCCTCACGCATTTGTGTTCTACATCTTACTGCTTAGCTTGGAGTCTAGGCTGGACCTCTTGAGCTTCCTACATGTTTAATTTCACAAGATGGAGACAGTAGGACAATATGGGGACAGTAGGGCAAGATGGAGACAGTAGGACAAGATGGAGACAGTAGGACAATATGGGGACAGTAGGGCAAGATGGAGACAGTAGGGCAAGATGGAGACAGTAGGACAATATGGAGACAGTAGGACAATATGGAGACAGTAGGGCAAGATGGAGACAGTAGGGCAAGATGGAGACAGTAGGACAAGATGGAGACAGTAGGACAAGATGGAGACAGTAGGGCAAGATGGAGACAGTAGGACAAGATGGAGACAGTAGGGCAAGATGGAGACAGTAGGGCAAGATGGAGACAGTAGGGCAAGATGGAGACAGTAACACTTTACATGAGTCCAACTTGTGCCCTTTTCTTTTTATTGAACATAACAGCTACCAACAGCTAAAGGCTATGAGGGGGTGCTGGGAGTTGTACTGGGCGTTTTACTGGTTTCTCAGTGGCACAGTAAGGGTCTGGCTCAGTGTAAGGGGAATGACATTAGGAATAACACAGGAGCAGTTTCAGTAGGGCTAATGTAAACATAATGGAGCTCTATGGCATGTATTAACCTTGTAATCAAACACACGGAGCAATTGAGTCTCTTTGATCTCTCAGAGGACGGATGGCTGTTCCTCAGGATCCCGGCTTTTCATTGTACATTATTATATATATATCGTCTTTCATCTCCTCCCTATAAAGCCAGTTAATTCTGAGGAATCAGAGGAACAAGCCAATTACATGGGGGGAATGCTTGATACATCCCTTCATTATCCGCAGGCAAAACTAACCCAGAAGGCTAAACTTTCCCTAGAATTCTTATCTATATAGCACTATCAACGTACCAGAGCCCCTCCAGCCAAACTCCCATGAACCCTTGTGTTTCATTGCACTGGTCTTCAGCTGTAACGTTGTTTCAGTAGTCAGAACTACTGATCTCAATTCCAAATCCCCAATGCATTTCTCTGAGATATAATGTGACTTGGTACTAACACAGGTGCTCAGCAAACCCTCATACATTGGCCATTAGCCAGGCTGGTGGGGCTCCGGCAAGTTCTCTGGTGGATCTACAGTTGGGCTCTATACCCCTTACCCCTGCCTTACTGGTTACAGTCCTCTTAAGTGCTATAATTATACTGCAATCATTCTATCCACCTGGGGTATTTATATCCATCCTACCCTTTCTGCTCCCCAGGAATGAGCACCCTGATTGGTTCCTGTGAATTGTAAAAAACATTCTTCTTTTATATAAAGAGATCATTTCTTGCAGTCTGTGAGCTAAATGCCTTATAGTTTAGGCTCCTTTATGGAATGTAAGACACTATGGCCCTTTAGCTGCAATTAAACTACAACTCCCAGAGCATATGACAACCCTTTGCCCTACTTTATTTTTCTTGCCATCTGCCCTACTATTTCATCTTCCCCTACTGTCTCTATTTTTACCTATTGCCCTACTGTCTCCAACTTGTCCTACTGTCTCCAACTTGTCCTACTGTCTCCATCTTGCCCTACTGTCTCCATCTTGCCCTACTGTCTCCAACTTGTCCTACTGTCTCCAACTTGTCCTACTGTCTCCAAATTGCCCTACTGTCTCCATCTTGTCCTACTGTCTCCAACTTTCCCTACTGTCTCCAACTTTCCCTACTGTCTCCATCTTGTCCTACTGTCTCCAACTTGTCCTACTGTCTCCAACTTTCCCTACTGTCTCCAACTTTCCCTACTGTCTTCATCTTGTCCTACTGTCCCCATCTTGCCCTACTGTCTCCATCTTGTCCTACTGTCTCCATCTTGCCCTACTGTCCCCATCTTGCCCTACTGTCCCCATCTTGCCCTACTGTCTCCATCTTGTCCTACTGTCCCCATCTTGCCCTACTGTCCCCATCTTGCCCTACTGTCCCCATCTTGCCCTACTGTCTCCATCTTGCCCTACTGTCTCCATCTTTCCCTACTGTTTCCATCTTGCCCTACTGTCTCCATCTTGCCCTACTGTCTCCATCTTGTCCTACTGCCTCCATCTTGTCCTACTGCCTCCATCTTGCCCTACTGTCTCTATCTTGTCCTACTGTCTCCATCTTGCCCTACTGTCTCCATCTTGCCCTACTGTCTCCATCCTGCCCTACTGTCTCCATCTTGTCCTACTGTCTCCATCTTGCCCTACTGTCTCCATCTTGCCCTACTGTCTCCATCTTGCCCTACTCTTGCCCTACTTCCCATCTTGCCCTACTGTCTCCATCTTGCCCGACTGTCTCCATCTTGCCCTACTGTCTCTATTTTGTCCTACTGTCTCCATCTTGCCCTACTATCTCTATCTTGTCCTACTGTCTCCATCTTGCCCTGCTGTCTCCATCTTGTCCTACTGTCTCCATCTTGCCCTACTGTCTCAATCTTGCCCTACTGCCTCCATCTTGCCCTACTGTCTCCATCTTGTCCTACTGCCTCCATCTTGCCCTACTGTCTCCATCTTGTCCTACTGTCCCCATCAGGTGAGAGTCTCAGAGACACAAAGCCCCATTGGCTCAGAGTAGCTCTGAGGAACAGCAACAGAAACAATGTGCTAGAAGAGCTGAAAGAAGATCCACTAGGAAGGACATTCCCCAACCTCACTGCCCTCACCGTGCCAGTACCTGATTTTTTTGGATCTTTTTTCAGCTCTTCCAGCACATTGTTTCTGTTGCTGTTCCTCAGAGCTACTCTGTGCCAATGGGGCTTTGTGTTGGGCATAGCTTGCCCTGGTTGTGCCAATGTATGTGCTGAAGGTCCCGGTTCCTTTGGTGCCGTCTCCTCCCTGGTTCCGCCCCACATTCAGGATTAGCTTTATTATAGAAGCAATTAGAGGACAATACAGACACAGACTGACACTCAGGGAGCAGATCTGGAATATCTCCAACCAATCCTTTGAGTGAAAGTGATTCCCGCATTGGTATTCATGGGATGTGATTGGTTCCTTTATTGGCAGTTTATTTAATGGGGGAATATTAACCAGTTCTGTGCCTATCTGATACCCGAGTGCTGATACTTAGAGCCTCCCGGCCTCTACATGCACAGACGGGAAATATGCATAGGGATCTCTTATCCAAAATGCCTGGCACATGGGATTTTCCAAATAGCAGATATTTTTCTAATGAGCTGCTGATACAAACAATAGGTCTAGACTAGATAATTACTGTATTTAGAAATCAAACTTAGGGGGCTGTTCCTGCTGAATTGTGCTTAGTACAGGGGAATCCCTATGTGCCATAGTTTTATGGTATCTCTCTGTACAGCCTATGGGCAAACTTAGGGGGCTGTTCCTGCTGAATTGTGCTTAGTACAGGGGAATCCCTATGTGCCATAGTTTTATGGTATGTCTCTGTACAGGCTATGGGCAAACTTAGGGGGCTGTTCCTGCTGAATTGTGCTTAGTACAGGGGAATCCCTATGTGCCATAGTTTTATGGTATCTCTCTGTGCAGGCTATGAGCAAACTTAGGGGGCTGTTCCTGCTGAATTGTGCTTAGTACAGGGGAATTCCTATGTGCCATAGTTTTATGGTATGTCTCTGTACAGGCTATGGGCAAACGTAGGGGGCTGTTCCTGCTGAATTGTGCTTAGTACAGGGGAATCCCTATGTGCCATAGTTTTATGGTATCTCTCTGTACAGGCTATGAGCAAACTTAGGGGGCTGTTCCTGCTGAATTGTGCTTAGTACAGGGGAATCCCTATGTGCCATAGTGTTATGGTATCTCTCTGTACAGGCTATGAGCAAACTTAGGGGGCTGTTCCTGCTGAATTGTGCTTAGTACAGGGGAATCCCTATGTGCCATAGTTTTATGGTATCTCTCTGTACAGACTATGAGCAAACTTAGGGGGCTGTTCCTGCTGAATTGTGCTTAGTACAGGGGAATCCCTATCCTGCCATTGGTTATAAATGGATATAAATGTCTCATATAAATATCATTGTGAGTAAATCCCTTACTTCTCAGGATTTCAGGTTACGGAGCGGCGGGGGGGAATGGAGGGAAGACCCCCACATTGGCTCAAGGCATCTCATTAATTGGGATCTTTGAGCTCCAGAAGGACGAGATCCTGTATATTCTGGTTGGGCAGAAGGGAGAGGACGCCTGCCCCCGGGTAAGACTTTTGGTTACTTCGGGATTCTAACTGTTGGTTTTTGGAGTGTTAGCTTTTTTATTTTTATTTACATAGAATTCTGAACTTGCTGATGGGTAGACAGGGTAACGTTATATGACAGACCCACCTGGCAGGGCTACAACTAAAACAATCACTGTATTATTAATATATATTAAGGGTCTCCCTGCCCCCGAGGAGCCAGATAGGCCAAGTCTCATCAGAATCCTATTAATTTGCCCAAATCTTATTTCCGGTGGGCCCTGGATTTCAGGTTTTGTGGTGGGTTCTAGAAGGCCCAGCCCAACACTTTAGTCACTCAGTATCAGTGTTGCATGTAATATGTATAATATGGGATATGTCTGGAAAACAGGGGCTTCCCATAGTCACGTGACCACTGTAGGCCGGCCCCTGCTTAGTTCAGCTCCATAGTAAGCGGTGGATCAAAGCCAGACGTTCATGGCTTGTTACTCAGTATCGTTTATTTTTGTGGTTTATTTTGTTCATCAGAAGCTCATTAACTTGCAGAACGAAGTTCAAGTGCAAATTAATTGGCTGATGAAGTCATTAAGCTTCGTGCAATTATGCAGGCATGTACCTACTTAATTGGATTATAATCAGCAATTGAGCAATATACGGCCTGTATGAAGGTCATTCTCATAATGTCATTGTGATTTGTGCAGTTCAGCCCCCACCCCCCCGGGTCTGACTTTCTGCTGTCCCCTCATTCATTCCTATGGGAGAGGCAAGTAACTGCAAGAGAAAAGCCTTCCCATGCCAAGTGACTACAATTCCCAGCATGCCCTGGAAGCTTCACTCTCCATCTTGCCCTACTGTCTCCATCTTGCCCTACTGTCTCCCTCTTGCCCTACTGTCTCCATCTTGCCCTACTGTCTCCCTCTTGCCCTACTGTCTCCCTCTTGTCCTACTGTCTCCATCTTGCCCTACTGTCTCCATCTTGCCCTACTGTCTCCATCTTGTCCTACTGTCTCCATCTTGCCCTACTGTCTCCATCTTGCCCTACTGTCCCCATCTTGTCTTACTGTCTCCATCTTGTCCTACTGTCTCCATCTTGCCGTACTGTCTCCATCTTGCCCTACTGTCCCCATCTTGTCCTACTGTCTCCATCTTGTCCTACTGTCTCCATCTTGTCCTACTGTCTCCATCTTGCCGTACTGTCTCCATCTTGCCCTACTGTCCCCATCTTGTCCTACTGTCTCCATCTTGCCCTACTGTCTCCATCTTGTCCTACTGTCTCCATCTTGCCCTACTGTCTCCATTTTGCACTACTTTCTTCATCTTCTTCTACTGTCACCATCATGCCTTACAGTTGCCATCTTGCCAAACTCTGTCTGTCTTGTCCTACTAACTCCATCTTGGTTTTGTTTCCCACTGCTGCCATCTTGCCCTACTATTCCCATCATGTTGTTCCATTTCACCCCACTCTTCCCAGTTACAAGTGCTGGTTGGGGGGCCTCCCTGTACCTTTGCGTAAGGCACCTCTCCCATGGGCAGATCCATCCCATCACATGGTTTAGAACTTGAAGTTCCTGGGCCCAATCTGATGGCCAAGCCCCAAGCCCACATTGGCCGTTTTGCACAGAGACCTTGAAACAGTTGATCAGACAAGACCCCTGGCCCGGCAGTTGTTGGCTCCATCTGTTGCTCCATCCCTGGGTGTATTGGTCGCTATGGGGGAAACCATCCAACCCCTCTGAGGAACCCACTGAGGAACTGTCTCTGTCTCCATAGGCCAATTCTGTGCTGCAGATGGTTTGTATTGGGGAAAACACTGAGATTGAGGATGAATTGCGGATTAACGGCAGTGTGAGCGAGTGGGCGGGAGGAGGAGGCGGCGGAGGCGGAGCAACATACGTCTTCAAGGTAAAATAATATTGTTTTTGCACAAAGCAACTTCAATAAGCTCTTATGAGAGAAAGAACCGAGGGCAAAGGAGAGTAAAGGCCACTTTCCTGCCAGCCAAGCCTCTGTATCCCACAATGCCTTGCACCCTGTAAATAAAGGTACTGATTGGAGGAGAGCTGAATTGCTAAATAGCAATAATGTCAATGAATGTACATTGGGGAGTTACTTAAACGTGTATTTTGGTGAGGATTCTGGGAGTTGTAGTTCTGCAAGCTGTATTCATTCTAACTGATTTCTTGTTCCCCTGTTATTATATCCCCCATAACAGATGGAGAGTGGAAAGCCTGTCCCATTGCTGATAGCGGCAGGGGGGGGCGGAAGGGCGTATCGCTCCAAGGCCAGTGTAATCCCCCCCGAGAGACTGGAGAGCAATTACACCATCCCGGGAATGAATGGCAAATCAGGGGCAGCAGGTACAGAAACCCTGGCCATCTCTGGTTCCACTCAAACCCCACCCACACCTCACCATAGCCCCGCCCACACCTCACCAGAGCCCCGCCCACACCTCACCAGAGCCCCGCCCACACCTCACCAGAACCCCACCCACACCTCGCCAGAACCCCGCCCATACCTTGCCAGAGCCACACCCATACCTCACCAGACCCCCGCCCATACTTCACCAGAACCCCGCCCATACCTCAACAGAGCCCCGTCCATACCTCACCAGAGCCCCACCCATACCTCACCAGAGCCCCACCCATACCTCACCAGAGCCCCGCCCATACCTCGCCAGAACCCCGCCCATACCTCACCAGACCCCCGCCCGTACTTCACCAGACCCCCGCCCATACCTCAACAGAGCCCCGCCCATACCTCAACAGAGCCCCGCCCATACCTCACCAGAACCCCACCCATACCTCACCAGAACCCCGCCCATACCTCGCCAGAGCCACACCCATACCTCACCAGACCCCCGCCCATACTTCACCAGAACCCCGCCCATACCTCAACAGAGCCCCGCCCATACCTCACCAGAGCCCCACCCATACCTCACCAGAGCCCCGCCCATACCTCACCAGAACCCCGCCCATACCTCACCAGACCCCCGCCCGTACTTCACCAGACCCCCGCCCATACCTCAACAGAGCCCCGCCCATACCTCAACAGAGCCCCGCCCATACCTCACCAGAACCCCACCCATACCTCACCAGAACCCCGCCCATACCTCACCAGAACCCCGCCCATACCTCACCAGACCCCGCCCACACCTCACCAGACCCCGCCCACACCTCACCAGAGCCCCGCCAATACCTCACCGAACCACTGACTGTTTTTAAAAGTAAATTGTTGATTCACCAGTGAAATCCTTTATAATTTATAGGTGGCGGTGGCGGATGGAATGATCACACTGCGTTACCGTGGGCGGGCAAGTCCCTAATGGAAGGCGCCATTGGTGGAGAATCCTGCCCCCAGGCCGTTAAGAAGTGGGGCTGGGAGACTAGAGGTGGATTCGGAGGGGGCGGAGGGGGATGTTCCTCAGGAGGCGGAGGAGGGGGATATATTGGTGAGTATCTGCCATGTTATTTGCTGTAGATACACCCTGGGGGGGGGATAGATGGTATTGGGGGTCTCCTCTATTGGGCTGAATTTGTTTAAAGCTTAAATCCTATTGCAGAAAAGCTTGAGGTCATTTGCATGAGTTCCATTAAGGACATCAACACAATGGAACTACCAGTTTGTGCCCAAGCCCCTCCCCTTTGCCTGACCATGGGAAAGAGAACAACCCAAGAACAACACTTACCCGAGGGGTAAGAAATAAAAAAAGGACCCTGAAAACTTATGGCCGCAGACTCATCCCTAGGGGAGCCCTTTATTAGTTGCACCAGCGCACAAATAACGGCTAATTCTGCCCTTCTGCCCCCCCACTGTCCGCAGGAGGAAACGCTGCTGAGGGTAACAGTGCAGAAATGGATGGGCTGGAAGGCGTGTCCTTTATCAGCCCCCGGGGGGTTGTCTACACCCCTCCCTTAAAAGGTAACTGTATATTATCTGTACATTCCTGTATGAATGTCGCTACCAATAATAAAAAAAAGACCAATTGCAAAGTATCTCACCCTTATTGGCTGCTGGTGTTTCCATTTCCCATCTCGCTTTCTGGCTTTTTGCAGTGATAGAGGGACACGGGGAGGTGGAGATCAAACTGCACCTGAACTGCAGTCACTGCGAGATGGACGAGTGTCTCCTGGATCCCGAGAGCAAGAGAATCGTCTGTCTATGTGAGCGCGGCACTGTCCTGGCTGAGGATGGGGTCTCCTGTATTGGTGAGTCGGTTACAGCTCTATTGAACATATGTACAGAGCCTGCACACTTTACTGCTGCGCTGCAAGTTGGAGTGATATCCCCCCCCCCTCACCCCCAGCAGCCGATCAGCGGAACAAGTAAGGAATCCAAGTCCGGCTTGGGACTCCTCCAGTTACATGGGAGTAGGAGAAACAATAGGTTAGCTGAAAGCAGTTCTAATGTGTAGCGCTGGCTGAAAGCTCAGACTCAGGCACACTTTACTGCTGCGCTGCAAGTTGGAGTGATATCCCCCCCCCCCTCACCCCCAGCAGCCGATCAGCAGAACAATGGGAAGGGAGCAAGATAGCAGCTCCCAGTAGGTATCAGAATAGCACTCAATAGTAAGAAATCCAAGTCCGGCTTGGGACTCCTCCAGTTACATGGGAGTAGGAGAAACAATAGGTTAGCTGAAAGCAGTTCTAATGTGTAGCGCTGGCTGAAAGCTCAGACTCAGGCACACTTTACTGCTGCGCTGCAAGTTGGAGTGATATCTCCCTCCTCACCCCCAGCAGCCGATCAGCAGAACAATGGGAAGGGAGCAAGATAGCAGCTCCCAGTAGGTATCAGAATAGCACTCAATAGTAAGAAATCCAAGTCCGGCTTGGGACTCCTCCAGTTACATACATAACGTAATGATGCCGGCACCATGGTCCCTTACAGCCTCCCCTCCTATGCAGTCAGCCAATGCTAAACCCTATTACCTTGCAGAGCAATTGAAGGATTAAATAGTGAATATTGCAGTCTGGTTGCTATGGTTATCTCATGGTGATGTCACTATGGTTTGCAGATGAGGCGTTGGCGCCGGCCCAGGAGACGCATCTGCCACTGTCGCTGGTTTTGTCCATTGTGACGTCGGCCCTGGTGGCGGCTCTCATATTGGCTTTCTCTGGGATAATGATAGGTGAGTGACCCGGCTCTGGCCCACAGAGCTGACAGTCTTTACATTAATATCACTTCTAATTCAATCCAATCAATGCAGAGGCGCGACTGAATTCCCTGCTCCTCAAGGGATGAATTACTCCTTTAGCGCAGGATTCCAACTCGCTAATCAAAGTTTAGTTGTTATTGATCAGCTAAGAATTGTGGGAAAGAGTTATTGAAAAGACTTCTATCCAGAAGGCAGAGCAACCTCGGCCCAGACGCTCTGCATGTTCAGCTGGTTGTGCCACGGGGCAGAATGAACCATCAAAGCCTTTAACATCTGGTCTACAAACTCATCCCCCCCCCCGGGGACCCACGGTGCATTGATCCATCATTAATTACACCGCGCGGCTCCCATTCCCGGTGCCAGCCGTCGGGCAGCAGAGCGCCTCTCGCTATAGCAGAACATATGTTGCCCGGCTTGTCCACTTCATTGCAATTAACACTTTAGGAGAATTCGTTGGGTTATTCCAGTTCACGTTTCATCTGAGACCAATGGCATAGCAGTAACAGAACAGCAACTATTGATCAACTACAGTCAAACAGGCTGATTAGTCAGGCTGGGGGGGTCCATAAACATCTCCTTGAGGGCCACAGTCTCCCACGTTAGGCCGTTTGCACCGAATAAAGAGTATATTGTGCTCTGTTCCCAGTGTACCGAAAGAAGCACCAGGAGCTACAGGCCATACAGATGGAGCTGCAGAGCCCGGACTATAAGCTCAGCAAGGTCCGAACCTCCACCATCATGACGGACTATAACCCCAACTATTGTTTTGCCGGGAAGGTCACCTCTATCGGCGACCTCAAGGAAGTACCGCGCAAAAATATCTCCCTTATTAGGTGAGTGCAACCTCCAGTCTGTAGTTTGCCCTGGAATTCACTTCAGTCTGTGCTATTGTAGGACAATTAGGTCCTTAATTATTATTAATGATTTCTTCTAGCCAGATTAGAAACCACAAACAAAATGAAGACTAATGGCAAACTGTCTCCAAGATAGTTAAAGTTGATTTAAAGGTGAAGAGTGTCTTTAAAAGGACAAAATCATCAGCTCACTTCATCTTCTCATCCAAAAGGTCTTTTCATTAGCTCACCCAAGTTTCCTTCATAAGCTTATCCAAAGGTCCCTTCATCATCTCACCCAAGAGTTCCTTATCAACTCATCAAATGGTCCCTTCATCATCTCGCCCATGGGTTCCTTATCAACTCACCCAAGGGTTCCTTATCAACTCATCCAATGATCCCTTTATCATCTCACCCAAGGGTTCTTTATCAACTCATCAAATGATCCCTTCATCATCTCACCCAAGGGTTCCTTCATCTTCTCATCCAAAGTTCCCTTCATCAACTCATCCAAGGGTTCCTTATCAACTCATCCAATGATCCCTTCATCATCTCACCCAAGGGTTCCTTATCAACTCACCCAAGGGTTCCTTATCAACTCACCCAAGGGTTCCTTATCAACTCATCCAATGGTCCCTTCATCATCTCACCCAAGGATTCCTTCATCAGCTTACTCAATTCCATCATCAGCTCATCCAAGGGTCCCTACATCAACTTCTAGTGGTCCCTCAAACAGCTCAGGTCCCTTTATGAGCTCGTCCAAGTATTCTCTAATCAGCTTATCCAGGGGTTCCATCCATAGCTCATCCCAGGGTCCCATAATGAGCTCATTCAAGGGTCCCTTAATCGGCTTATTCAAGGTTCCATTGATCAAGGGTCCATTTAACAGCTCACCCATATCTGTCCATGTACCGACCCATTTTCTTTAAGCCTTGCCCCTTTGCCTTGCCTGGACCATCCTGATGAATTTGCTTACACTGAGAATGATTCATGCAAACTGCAAAAATTCCAAAAGGTCTAGTAACCCACAGCAACCAATGAGATGTTTGCTTTCAAACAACAGACCAGTAGATTGCTTGACTGGTTGGTTTGGGTTAGTACATTCCCTGTAATACAGTTCTGATGAGTTTGTTTCCCTTATGTTTCATGCCAGGGGTTTGGGGCACGGGGCATTCGGAGAAGTGTATGAAGGGCAAGTGCTGGGTACCCCAAGTGACCCGAACCCTTTAAAGGTGGCAGTGAAGGTAAGTCAGTCATGCTCAGCGTCTAATAGAAACGGATAGTGCATTCAATAGTATTTCAGTTGGATTTATGGGATCTATAATGTAGAAACCCATTATCCAGAATAGGCAGAAAACTTGTAGCGCTGCTCCCCGCAGTGTATTGCTTCAATAGAAAGAAAAGAATCTCGGCCGTAAAGCAGGGCAGGACTGCTGCAATAAATAGAAAAGAATCTCAGCCATAAAGCAGGGCAGGACTGCTGCAATAAATAGAAAAGAATCTCAGCCATAAAGCAGGGCAGGACTGCTGCAATAAATAGAAAAGAATCTCAGCCATAAAGCAGGGCAGGACTGTTGCAATAAATAGAAAAGCATCTCAGCCATAAAGCAGGGCAGGACTGCTGCTTTGTAGGAGACAATAGGAAAAACCTAACTATATAATAATGGTTTTTATGTTTTCTCCATGTAACTCTGCTTTAATAAATATGACTTATATTAATACCGCACTGTTCCTTTAAGAGCTGCCGAGCAGGAGGGGGGATTCAGGCAGGAACAGCACTTTCTTTGATAATAAAATCCGACTTGATGAACTTGGATGTAACCGCACGCGGCCCCGTATCCTATTAGTCAGCACTGCCCAGCGGGGTGAAGGCTGCAATTGACCGACTTGCCGATATAATATTGGATTTTGGAGCTGCGTGTTCAGCAGTCAGAATAAGAGTCTGTTTTACTGCAGAGGCGCCGAGTCAGCTCAATCCCTTCCCTGCCCCCGGGGGGTTAAATTGGGGTTAGGGGATTATCCAATCAGCAGAACAATGGGAAGGGAGCAAGAGAGCAGCTCCCAGTAGGTATCAGAATAGCACTTAATAGTAAGAAATCCAAGTCCGGCTTGGGACTCCTCCAGTTACATGGGAGTAGGAGAAACAATAGGTTAGCTGAAAGCAGTTCTAATGTGTAGCGCTGGCTGAAAGCTCAGACTCAGGCACACTTTACTGCTGCGCTGCAAGTTGGAGTGATATCCCCCCCCCCTCACCCCCAGCAGCCGATCAGCAGAACAATGGGAAGGGAGCAAGATAGCAGCTCCCAGTAGGTATCATAATAGCACTCAATAGTAAGAAATCCAAGTCCGGCTTGGGACTCCTCCAGTTACATGGGAGTAGGAAAAACAATAGGTTAGCTGAAAGCAGTTCTAATGTGTAGCGCTGGCTGAAAGCTCAGACTCAGGCACACTTTACTGCTGCGCTGCAAGTTGGAGTGATATCCCCCCCCCTCCCCCCAGCAGCCGATCAGCAGAACAATGGGAAGGGAGCAAGATAGCAGCTCCCAGTAGGTATCAGAATAGCACTCAATAGTAAGAAATCCAAGTCCGGCTTGGAACTCCTCCAATTACATGGGAGTAGGAGAAACAATAGGTTAGCTGAAAGCAGTTCTAATGTGTAGCGCTGGCTGAAAGCTCAGACTCAGGCACACTTTACTGCTGCGCTGCAAGTTGGAGTGATATCCCCCCCCTCACCCCCAGCAGCCGATCAGCAGAACAATGGGAAGGGAGCAAGATAGCAGCTCCCAGTAGGTATCAGAATAGCACTCAATAGTAAGAAATCCAAGTCCGGCTTGGGACTCCCCCAGTTACATGGGAGTAGGAGAAACAATAGGTTAGCTGAAAGCAGTTCTAATGTGTAGCGCTGGCTCCTTCTGAAAGCTCAGACTCAGGCACACTTTACTGCTGCGCTGCAAGTTGGAGTGATATCCCCCCCCCCTCACCCCCAGCAGCCGATCAGCAGAACAATGGGAAGGGAGCAAGATAGCAGCTCCCAGTAGGTATCAGAATAGCACTCAATAGTAAGAAATCCAAGTCCGGCTTGGGACTCCTCCAGTTACATGGGAGTAGGAGAAACAATAGGTAAGCCAGTACTAAGAGATGCCCATTCTAAAAACACGTGCCCCCGGGGTCTGGATTTGCTCCGTTCTCAGTGCCGGATTGGAAACATCCCCTAAAATCAGATCCAGATACCGCCGGAGAGCAGTTGCGTTTCTGTGCCCTTTTGGGCAGCGGATGAGAGAAATTAGTGAGATTAATATCGGTTTCTGCTGATAAATGACTCCCGGGGGGGAATATCCATCTTTACTGCACGCTGCGTTCCTATTGGTTTAGAGACAGACTGGGAGTATTGATTCCAACGGGGCCCAAAGGTCACTGCTTCCTCGTTAGGAGCCGAGTTATTTGTCAGCTGAGTTGGGGAATGAGGGGGGGGGTAATACCTTGGGGTTCATCTATTCATATTGGGGTGAGGGCAGATGAAGTCTTGTTGGACCTGATACTTTAATGACGTTGGTTCTTATTTCTATTTCTAGACTCTTCCAGAAGTTTGTTCCGAACAAGACGAACTGGACTTTCTGATGGAAGCTCTGATTATAAGGTAGGGGGCCCTGGTTAATATCAAGAGCCGAGCCAGCCGGTTCCCCTTGTTACCCAGACAGGTCCGAAGTAAGACTCATAATAGGCCCTGGCATTACCCAGAGGTCAGCACACAGAGTGGTTCTGGGTATCGGGCCCGTTGCACGTTTCCATGCTAAATGCCGGACCTCAGTGCCCCGGGGCACCGGTGCCAATCTCTGAATTACCCCAAGCCTGCAATGTGCAGGTACCAGCGGGTTCTTGAATCCCCCACACTGGGGTTCTTAGCAAGGAGGAACCATTACACAGGGCCCGACTGTGAGTGACAAACAGCTGGGGGGCCCCTGAGTAAGGGGGGGCTCTGTTGCTTTCTGTTCCTGGCTGGGGGCCCAGCGGGTTCTGCAGGGACAGCAGGCTGATAATGAGCCGGTGGAACTGGAGACAGAACATCAATAGAACCAGCGAAGTGTGGCCCCCGGCTGTTAATGATGTGACTGCGCTCGATTGGCTGTCAGGGTGAAGGTTAAACGGTCCCTTACTGTCCCCATTAGAAGCCACACAATCAGCACAATCGGCTACAGCCACTCAATGGGTTTGTCGCCATTAAGTAGAACTGCCCTTGTCACTCAGGGTCTGAAACCAACACGGGTCGGAAATGGTTCTACTGGGGCCCCGGCCAATAAGGGCTTTGAGTCTGGTTTGTGGGGCATCGCTGGGTGTCTGGGTCGGGCCCATTGGGGTTTTGGCCTAAACTGCCCCACGTTTATTTTATTAAATTGCCTTTATTGTCACAATGCGGGCAGCAGCAACGTTTCGGGCCTAATTGGCTCTTTCTCACTGTAGGAATTGGGCACCCGCTTATGCCCCTCACGTGGGTGCTGTTCCTGGAGACAAAGAGAAATAAAATGTGACCCAGAGCACCCAAGGGAACCCTAGTGAAATCTCAGGGCAAAGTGCCGGGCAGCGGCCGATAAACATTGGGGTCGTTACGACCGACTAAAGGTGGCCATACACGAGCAGATCCGCTCGCTTGGCGATGTCGCCAAGCGAACGGATCTTCCCCCGATATCCCCACCTACGGGTGGGCGATATCGGGGAGTATTTAGGTAAAAAAAAAAATAATCCGATCGTTTGGCCCTGGGGCCAAACGATCGGATTATGTGGGCGGCAATGGGGCAGTCGGATCGGGGACCGCATCAACGAGCCGATGCGGTCCCTGATCCGACCGGATTTTCTAACCTGGCCGATCGAGATCTGGCCAGATATCGGTCGGCCAGGCCAGGCCGCTCTGCTCTCCCCATACACGGGACGATTAGCTGCCGAATCGGTCCAAGGGACCCATATCGGCAGCTATAGTCGGCCCGTGTATGGGGACCTTAAGGGCCGACAGGCCTCCCCGACTCACAGCCTAGAATTGGGCAGATGTAGAACGGACAGGCTTGATTATCAAATCTGAGGAGGGGTGGGGAGGGGTCGATACCGGGAGGGGTCGGTACCGGGAGGGTGGGGGGGGGTCGGTACCGGGAGGGGTCGGTACCGGGAGGGTGGGGGAGGGGTCCGGTACCAGGAGGGGTCCGGTACCGGGAGGGTGGGGAGGGGTCGGTACCAGGAGGGGTCGGTACCGGGAGGGTGGGGAGGGGTCAGTACCAGGAGGGGTCGGTACCGGGAGGGTGGGGAGGGGTCGGTACCAGGAGGGGTCGGTACCGGGGAGGGGTGGGGAGGGGTCGGTACCGGGAGGGTGGGGAGGAGTCGGTACCGGGAGGGTGGGGAGGAGTCGGTACCGGGAGGGTGGGGAGGGGTCGGTACCGGGAGGGTGGGGAGGGGTCGATACCGGGAGGGTGGGGAGGGGTCGGTACCAGGAGGGGTCGGTACCGTGAGGGGGAGGACAGGTCGGCAGGGACAATACAATATTTATGTGCAAAACACTGACCTTCATGTCCTTCTGACCGTTGAGATGTGGGAATGGTAATTACATTTGGGTCGGAGCCAGAACCTCACGTATTCTCTCTCTCTCTCTCTCCCAGTAAATTCAGCCACCAGAACATAGTGCGGTGCATCGGTGTCAGCCTGCAGGCGCTGCCCCGGTTTATCCTCCTGGAACTCATGGCCGGAGGGGACCTGAAATCCTTCCTCAGGCAGACGCGGCCCCGGCTGGTGAGACCCCCCCTTGTCTGCTCCTTGTGCTGCAGAGCCCCCCGGCCCCACTGCAGAGCCCCATTAGCCTGGATCCGTGACACACACAGCGGCCTCCATGTTTGTTCCACTTGGGGGGGAAAAGCTCAATCTTTTGTTGCTTAATTGCATTATGGACCTTTGTGTGGGGTTTATATGCCCTTTAAATGGCTGGCTCGCCTTTACATGAACTTTTAATATGTTATAGAATGCCCTATTCTTAGCAACTTTGCAATTGGTCTTCATTATTTTTTTTTATAGTTTAATTATTCACCTTCTTCTAACTCCTTGAAGCTTTCAAATGGGGGTCACTGACCCCGGCAACTAAAACTATTGCTCTGTTAGCTTACAATTTTATTATTATTGTTACTTTTTATTCCTTATCTTTCTTTTTCAGACCATCCCCCCTCCTCCCATCCATATTCCAGTCTCCATATAAACTGTTGCCTGGTTGCTAACCTAAACAAGACCCTGGCAACCACAAATAATGAAAAATGAAAACCAGTTGCAAATTGTCTCAGAATATCATTTAAGGGTGGACTACCCCTTTAAGAGCGTTGCCCTTCTGCGGAACCTTCCGTTGCCCCATAGATCCATAGGGGAAATGAATTACAGGCCGGGCCGTGTCCTTTTATGACTCCCCATTAATCGCGGTTGGTTCCTGGCGTTGGCCCAGCCCCCGGCGCCGCGGCACGAGGCGAGTTCTATTGATTGCGGAGCTTACAGCTTAATCCAGGCTTTAGTGACAATTACGACGAGCATTAAATCGTCCGACTCCAATTAGCGCTAATGAATTAAGCCGCAACCTTTGCTGTCATATATTTGGAATCTCCCCAGAGTTCAGCAGGGAAAAACTTATCTGCTTTCTTGTTGTTATGGCCACTTAGCCTAGCAACCAACCAGCCTGAACAGAGAGATATGTCGCAGAAAACAATCTAGCCCCATGACGATCTCTAGGGTCTCTGTCCTTAGCAACCACAGAGCATTTTAATCACCAATTTCATTGGCCAATGCTTTCCCTCCCCTGCAGAACCAGCCTTCCTCCATCACCATGTTGGACCTATTGAACGTGTCTTGTGACATCGCCCAGGGCTGCAAGTATCTGGAGGAAAACCATTTCATTCACAGGTATGAGCCGAATGGGGGATAGTATATTGGGTCTGTATATTGGCTCTGTATATTGGCTCTGTATATTGGGCCTGTATATTGGGTCTGTATATTGGGTCTGTATATTGGGTCTGTACACTGGGTCTGTATATTGGGCCTGTATATTGGGTCTGTATATTGGGTCTGTATATTGGGTCTGTATATTGGGTCTGTACACTGGGTCTGTATATTGGGCCTGTATATTGGGTCTGTATATTGGGTCTGTACACTGGGTCTGTATATTGGGTCTGCATATTGGGTCTGTATATTGGGTCTGTACACTGGGTCTGTATATTGGGCCTGTATATTGGGTCTGTATATTGGGTCTGTACACTGGGTCTGTATATTGGGTCTGCATATTGGGTCTGTATATTGGGTCTGCATATTGGGCCTGTACACTGGGTCTGTATATTGGGTCTGTATATTGGGACTGTACACTGGGTCTGTATATTGGGTCTGTATATTGGGTCTGCATATTGGGCCTGTACACTGGGTCTGTATATTGGGTCTGTATATTGGGACTGTACACTGGGCCTGTATATTGGGTCTGCATATTGGGCCTGTACACTGGGTCTGTATATTGGGTCTGTATATTGGGTCTGTATATTGGGTCTGCATATTGGGCCTGTATATTGGGTCTGTATATTGGGCCTGTATATTGGGTCTGCATATTGGGTCTGCATATTGGGCCTGTACACTGGGTCTGTATATTGGGTCTGTATATTGGGTCTGTATATTGGGCCTGTATATTGGGTCTGCATATTGGGTCTGTACACTGGGTCTGTATATTGGGTCTGCATATTGGGTCTGCATATTGGGCCTGCATATTGGGCCTGTATATTGGGCCTGTATATTGGGTCCGTATATTGGGTCTGTATATTGGGCCTGTACACTGGGCCTGTATATTGGGTCTGCATATTGGGTCTGTACACTGGGTCTGTATATTGGGTCTGCATATTGGGTCTGCATATTGGGCCTGTACACTGGGTCTGTATATTGGGTCTGCATATTGGGCCTGTACACTGGGTCTGTATATTGGGTCTGCATATTGGGTCTGTACACTGGGCCTGTATATGGGGCCTGTACACTGGGTCTGTATATTGGGTCTGTATATTGGGTCTGTATATTGGGCCTGTATACTGGGTCTGTATATTGGGTCTGTATATTGGGCCTGTATATTGGGTCTGTATATTGGGTCTGTATATTGGGTCTGTACATTGACTCTGTATATTGGGTCTGTACATTGACTCTGTATATTGGGCCTGTACACTGGGTCTGTATATTGGGCCTGTATACTGGGCCTGTATATTGGGCCTGTCGGTGCCTCACAAGCAATCGGACTCACCTACAGAACCAGATAAGGTTCTTTTATACACATGGATCTTTATACCTATATAATGCACTTTGTGTTATGAAACCTGTGCCTTTAAAAGTGGGTGTGGCTAAAAATATTGTTCAGTCCTGCCCAGAAAGAACAGGTTTTTAAGAGAACAAAACAGGGGCACCATGGGAAACTGAGGGGCCGCTGGTCCCGCTGATCTGATACAAATACCTTGTTACCGGGGTTTCCTCTCTCGCCTTAGGGATATCGCTGCCAGGAATTGTCTCCTTACCTGCCAGGGGTCGGGACGGGTGGCCAAGATTGGAGATTTCGGGATGGCGCGGGACATATACAGGTAAGAAAAGGCAAAGTGAACTCACAATTATAAATATAAAACCGTTACACTTAGTTACACTGCCAAGGAGCTGCCATGCTGATTGTTGCTTTAGGGCAGCAGTTTGCTTGTGCAGCCAGTAGGTGGAGCTCATACTACATTATACTGTAATACATCCAGCCATGCAAAAAGGTGCAGGATTTGACTGTAACACACACACTTGCCCCCCCAGGGCCAGCTACTACAGGAAGGGAGGCTGCGCCATGTTGCCCGTCAAATGGATGCCACCCGAGGCCTTTATGGAGGGGATCTTTACATCTAAGACCGACACGTGGTATGTACCCCCTGCTGGCCGGGGCAGTATCTACTTATAGCAAGAGGTCCCTCGTTAACTGTTGCCCCGGGTCAATTGGCAACTGGGGCCACAGACTGCGCAGCTGTATTCTGGGGCAAATGCTGTTAGGTGCCAGGGTGCCCTGTATTTAATGCCTGCCCTCGGGGTGCAAGTAAGGGGTGTTCCTGGGGTAACCTCTATGCCACCCTCTCTAGATGCCACTTTTAACTATTGGTTATGCATTGTAGGAGGAGCCACTTTCATGCATTTCCTTCCTATAAGAGTTGGCGGGGTTAAAATTCTGACTTTCTGATTGGTTTATCTTTGTAAGCCAGCTCTATGAACATTCTAATGCTCTGAGTGCCTATAGGTTGGTCTAGCTCTGAATTTGATTGGCTATTGGATTTGTTCCACCCCTTGAAACACTTCTTTTGCTGTGATTGGCTGTACATGCCATGATTGTGGCTATAGACGCCACCCGGAGTCATTGAGTGGCAGAGACTGGGCCACCCAGTAACGACTTGATAATTAACCTTTCGATTGAGTGGCTTCTCACCCAGTGATGGTGAATGGTTTATGGTCCATAAAGCTAAAAACCCCCACAAGGCACTGCTCTCCGCCGAGGCCACACTTGGCTGATCATTGTTCCTACAGATCCATCAAACTCACACGGGTTCTGAGGCTGATTATGTCGGACAGGGAACACGACTCTCGACGCCGTTGTTTCCCAACACACTGGCGCCCAGGGAACCAAGCGGGATTTATTAAGACGGACAGGGAACATAGAAAGAGCATTGAAATCCCCACGGGGGTCGTAATGCCCAGAGCGGAGCAGTCACGTTGATGGAGTTAAGTCAAAGTGAGTTTCACACATGAATGTGTCTCTTTACTGACTGGAGATCTCTGTGTGTTCAGGTCCTTCGGAGTCCTGCTGTGGGAGATCTTCTCTCTGGGATACATGCCCTACCCCAGCAAGAGTAACCAGGAGGTGCTGGAGTTTGTAACGAGCGGAGGAAGGATGGATCCCCCCAAGAACTGTCCGGGGCCGGTGTATGTTCATTTAGGTTCATCTAAAGACAAGCTATGGGCAAATGTTTATTGCATTACGTGCCCCACTCTCAGGTCCCACCGCAGTCCAACCGTAGAACCTCAGCAATGGTCTTTATAGTACCTCACAATTTGTTTCCTTAGATCCTTAGCAATTGCCTCCTTAGGACCTCATCAGCGGTCTCCTTAGGACTTCATCAGTGGTCTCCTTAGGACCTTATCAGTGATCTCCTTAGGACCTCACTACTACTCTCCTTAGAACCTCATCCGTGGCCTTCTTAGAAAATCGAACAGTGATCTCCTTAGATTCTCATCAGTAGTCTCCTTAGAACCTCATAAAGTAATTTCTTTTGAACATTATAAGTAGTCTTTGGCCCTCATCAGTTGTCTCCTTAGAAACTCATACAGTGATCTTAGATTCACATCAGTTGTCTCCTTAGAAACTCATACAGTGATCTTAGATTCACATCAGTAGTCTCCTTAGAACCTCATATGGTGATCTTAGATTCTCATCAGTAGTCTCCTTAGAACCTCATACAGTGATCTTAGATTCTCATCAGTAGTCTCCTTAGAACCTCATACAGTGATCTTAGATTCTCATCAGTAGTCTCCTTAGAACCTCATACAGTGATCTTAGATTCTCATCAGTAGTCTCCTTAGAACCTCATACAGTGATCTTAGATTCTCATCAGTAGTCTCCTTAGAACCTCATACAGTGATCTTAGATTCTCATCAGTAGTCTCCTTAGGACCTCGTACAGTGATTTCCTTAGAACATTATCAGTAGTCTCTTTAGGAACTAAAATCAGTCATTTCCTTAGATTTTCTCCTTTATCAGTGATCTCCACATGATCCTCATCAGTTTCCTTAGATCTTGATTGGTGGTCTCCTTACAGACTCATCAGTGGCCTCCTTAGAACCTTCTTGCTTTTTCGCCTAAGACTTATCGTTGAAGAACTTTGTTACTTCTGCCCTGAGAACTTAATAAGGGATGTACTTTAGAGCCTGAGTCCTTCACAAAAGCTTTGTTTGATCATAATTTTAGTTTATGGGATCAGATATGGACCTTCCAGTTCTATATTATTCTATATTGGCTCCGGCATTGAACCCAACGTCACCGTGTATCTTGCTGTCTGTGTATTACAGGTATCGCATTATGACCCAGTGTTGGCAACACCAGCCAGAAGACAGGCCCAACTTTGCCATCATACTGGAGAGAATCAACTACTGCAAACAGGTAATGGGCCCCCTGGTGCCAGAAAGGGACCCTTGTGCTGCAGGGGCTGCTGGGAGATCCAGCCTGGACATGGATACGGTGCTGTCAGGGCCAATGAGACTCTGAGCTCCGGGGATTCCAAAACAGGCAAAATCACTTTTTGCTCTCGAGTTTGAGTTTCAGCAGCTATCTAGTTGCTAGGGTTGAATTACCTTAGCAACCAGGGAGCTGTTTGAATGAGAGGCTGGAATATGAATAGGGGAGGGGCTAAATAGAAAGATAAGGGGCCCTACCCTGACCTATATAATATATGGGCTGTTCCTCCTGAATTGACGTATGGGGCCCAATCAGTTCTTATATGGTACTGGTTTATTTTGTCTTTATTCCTGAGAGTTGCAAATTGCAGCCCCAAACAGGGGGCCAATGGCGGGTTACTGGGGGCCAATGGTGGGTTATTGGGGGCAATGGCAGGTTATTTGGGGGCAATGGCGGGTTACTGGGGGGCAATGGCGGGTTACTGGGGGCAATGGCAGGTTATTGGGGGGCAATGGCGGGTTATTGGGGGGCAATAGCGGGTTATTGGGGGGCAATGGCGGGTTACTGGGGGGCAATGGCGGGTTACTGGGGGCAATGGCGGGTTATTGGGGGGCAATGGCGGGTTATTGGGGGGCAATGGCGGGTTACTGGGGGGCAATGGCGGGTTACTGGGGGGCAATGGCGGGCTACTGGGGGGCAATGGCGGGCTACTGGGGGGCAATGGCGGCTTACTGGGGGGCAATGGCGGGCTACTGGGGGGCAATGGCGGCTTACTGGGGGGCAATGGCGGGTTACTGGGGGGCAATGGCGGGTTACTGGGGGGCAATGGCGGGCTACTGGGGGGGCAATGGTGGGTTACTGGGGGGCAATGGCGGGCTACTGGGGGGGCAATGGCGGGTTACTGGGGGGCAATGGCGGGTTACTGGGGGGTTACTGTGCCACCCCTAGTGGCCGCTGTGGATCTCAGAGCTGGGAGCCCTGCCAGTAGCGGATCTATCACGTACAGACAATTATAAATCAATTAATGGCGCATCTCATTGCCCTCCGGCCCCTAATCTGTTGTTTAATTAGACGCCGCGCCGGCGACTGACACAGCAAATAGATTAGTGCCGAGTAACGGAGCCCGGAGGGGCAAGGGGAAGCTAAACCTCACGTCTCACTCGGGATATGAAGGGGGAGAAGCCTCTAACAGTATTACAGTCACTCAGTTCAAGGGAAAGTAAACCTTAAGTTACACAAAAGGGCCGTATTTCCCAGAGTCCCCCCTGAGTGAGAGTAAGTTTAACGCATCAGGGGAGTAACGGTCGGGTCTGGGCCGGTGGGTCCCCCCCAAGGATTTCTCCCGGTGCCCCGGCGGCCCAGTCCGACCCTGCCTCAGGGTGAGTGGGACCCAGTTGTGCCGGTAGGAGGGTCCGTCTGTAGGTTCCTAGGGAATGCTGGGAGTTTGATGGCCACTGCCCCATTCTGACCGCTGCTTTGTGCCCGCAGGACCCGGATGTGATTAACACGTCTCTGCCGGTGGAATACGGGCCGGTGGTTGAAGACGAGGAGAAGGCCCCTGTGCGCTCCGACGACCCGGACGTGATTCCGCCGGCGCTGGTTCCGCCAGAAAAGCCCATTAAAGACGACCTGCAGCCCCTACGTTCTCCGCCGCCGGTTCCTCCCAACCCCCGAGGGAAAATCCCCAATAAAGTTCACACGGAGCCGCGTGTTCCCGCCAAATCCCGGCCGGAAGGGGGTGGCGGCCACGACAACGCGGTGTTTGCTCGGCCCAACCCCCAGGCGGAGCTTCGAGGCTCCAGGAACAAACCCACCAACCTCTGGAACCCGACCTACGGCTCTTGGTTTACCGGGAAAACAGTGGTGAAAACTCCCGGCCCTCCGGATAAACCGACCCCCGAGAAGGAGAACCCCCCAAGCTCAGTCACCGAGGGGAACTGCACGGCTGCCAATCGGGTCGCGGGGAGTCGACTCCCAGGATCCTCTCTGCTACTGGAACCATCAACACTGACTTCTAACGTTCAGGAAGTGCCTCTCTTCAGGCTCCGCCACTTCCCCTGCGGTACAGTCAACTATGGCTACCAGCAGCAGGGCCTGCCCATAGAGCCGCCCATGGCCCCGCCCCCATGCCCACAGAAAGACTCCGCCCCCAGGAGTACGAGCAGCAGTGCCCAGGAGAAACTCTAACTCCCAGTAACTCTTTCTAGTGTCGTTCTTATCCAGGAGAAGCCAATAGGATATTTTCCGTATCGCCGCACGAAGCCACACCCATCAGATCCCACGCATGAACCACCTGTGCTTAGCCCCTCCCACAAACCAAACTGACCCCCCCCAGAGATGGAGAAAAGGGCAACAATCGGGGAAAAAATCCCTGAATACCAAAAACAGGATTTCTGCTCCTCCCACAGCCAAACTCTGCTTCCTATTGGTTAATCAGTCCCGCGCTTTTTGTATCCAGCGCAGTGATGATTGGCTGTGGGGTAGAAATCCTGTTTGTACTGTTGGGGGGGCTATTGTATTCGGCTCGGTTATTGGCACCTTTATATATCACTATATTGGCATTATTTATATATTACGTATCAGCCATTTGGAACAAAGGAGCAGAGTTTTCCCAGAGTGCAGCCTGATATTATATTTCAGCCAATAGGGGGCAGTCTGGTTCTTTTATACCTTCATTCCTGGCCTGAGAAACGAGAAAGCGCTCTATACAAGTTGTTCGGCCAATCACAGGGCAGGAAGCTCAGCATAACACCAATCACAGAAAGGCAATGAGACTGCGCATAGGGATCATTAATAGGAACAGAGACATTGATCCATACAGCAAATGTTCCTTCAAGTGTATTTAGATTAATGGCCAGGGGCTTAGGGGGCTGTTCCTGCTGAATTGTGCTTAGTACAGGGGAATCCCTATGCTGCCATAGTTTTATGGGATCTCTCTGTACAGGCTATGGGCAAACTTAGGGGGCTGTTCCTGCTGAATTGTGCTTAGTACAGGGGAATCCCTATGTGCCATAGTTTTATGGTATCTCTCTGTACAGGCTATGAGCAAACTTAGGGGGCTGTTCCTGCTGAATTGTGCTTAGTACAGGGGAATCCCTATGTGCCATAGTTTTATGGTATCTCTCTGTACAGGCTATGGGCAAACTTAGGGGGCTGTTCCTGCTGAATTGTGCTTAGTACAGGGGAATCCCTATGTGCCATAGTTTTATGGTATCTCTCTGTACAGGCTATGGGCAAACTTAGGGGGCTGTTCCTGCTGAATTGTGCTTAGTACAGGGGAATCCCTATGTGCCATAGTTTTATGGTATCTCTCTGTACAGGCTATGGGCAAACTTAGGGGGCTGTTCCTGCTGAATTGTGCTTAGTACAGGGGAATCCCTATGTGCCATAGTTTTATGGTATCTCTCTGTACAGGCTATGAGCAAACTTAGGGGGCTGTTCCTGCTGAATTGTGCTTAGTACAGGGGAATCCCTATGTGCCATAGTTTTATGGTATCTCTCTGTACAGGCTATGGGCAAACTTAGGGGGCTGTTCCTGCTGAATTGTGCTTAGTACAGGGGAATCCCTATATGCCATAGTTTTATGGTATCTCTCTGTACAGGCTATGAGCAAACTTAGGGGGCTGTTCCTGCTGAATTGTGCTTAGTACAGGGGAATCCCTATGTGCCATAGTTTTATGGTATCTCTCTGTACAGGCTATGAGCAAACTTAGGGGGCTGTTCCTGCTGAATTGTGCTTAGTACAGGGGAATCCCTATGTGCCCTATGTGAGTTCTGTAGAACTCCCGGCCATGTTGCAGATTTGGGGTGCCCCCCCCATGAATATAATAACATTTTCCGCACGGGGGGCCCCTCACATCCCTGTGTCAGTTGTACCCCGGGGGGGGCCCTCACATCCCTGTGTCAGTTGTACCCGGGGGGGGGGGGCCCCTCACATCCCTGTGTCAGTTGTACCCGGGGGGGGGGGGGGCCCCCTCACATCCCTGTGTCAGTTGTACCCGGGGGGGGGGCCCCTCACATCCCTGTGTCAGTTGTACCCGGGGGGGGGGGCCCCTCACATCCCTGTGTCAGTTGTACCCGGGGGGGGGCCCTCACATCCCTGTGTCAGTTGTACCCGGGGGGGGGCCCTCACATCCCTGTGTCAGTTGTACCCCGGGGGGGGGGGCCCCTCACATCCCTGTGTCAGTTGTACCCGGGGGGGGGCCCTCACATCCCTGTGTCAGTTGTACCCGGGGGGGGGCCCTCACATCCCTGTGTCAGTTGTACCCCGGGGGGGGGGGCCCCTCACATCCCTGTGTCAGTTGTACCCGGGGGGGGGGCCCTCACATCCCTGTGTCAGTTGTACCCCGGGGGGGGGGCCCCTCACATCCCTGTGTCAGTTGTACCCGGGGGGGGGGCCCTCACATCCCTGTGTCAGTTGTACCCGGGGGGGGGGCCCTCACATCCCTGTGTCAGTTGTACCCCGGGGGGGGGGGCCCCTCACATCCCTGTGTCAGTTGTACCCGGGGGGGGGCCCTCACATCCCTGTGTCAGTTGTACCCCGGGGGGGGGGCCCCTCACATCCCTGTGTCAGTTGTACCCGGGGGGGGGCCCTCACATCCCTGTGTCAGTTGTACCCGGGGGGGGGCCCTCACATCCCTGTGTCAGTTGTACCCCGGGGGGGGGCCCTCACATCCCTGTGTCAGTTGTACCCCGGGGGGGGCCTCACATCCCTGTGTCAGTTGTACCCCGGGGGGGGGGGCCCTCACATCCCTGTGTCAGTTGTACCCCGGGGGGGGCCTCACATCCCTGTGTCAGTTGTACCCCGGGGGGGGGGCCCCTCACATCCCTGTGTCAGTTGTACCCGGGGGGGGGGGGGCCCTCACATCCCTGTGTCAGTTGTACCCGGGGGGGGGCCCTCACATCCCTGTGTCAGTTGTACCCGGGGGGGGGCCCTCACATCCCTGTGTCAGTTGTACCCGGGGGGGGCCCTCACATCCCTGTGTCAGTTGTACCCGGGGGGGGCCCTCACATCCCTGTGTCAGTTGTACCCGGGGGGGGCCCTCACATCCCTGTGTCAGTTGTACCCGGGGGGGGCCCTCACATCCCTGTGTCAGTTGTACCCGGGGGGGCCCTCACATCCCTGTGTCAGTTGTACCCGGGGGGGGCCCTCACATCCCTGTGTCAGTTGTACCCCGGGGGGGGCCCTCACATCCCTGTGTCAGTTGTACCCCGGGGGGGGCCCTCACATCCCTGTGTCAGTTGTACCCCGGGGGGGGCCCCTCACATCCCTGTGTCAGTTGTACCCCGGGGGGGGGGGGGCCTCACATCCCTGTGTCAGTTGTACCCCGGGGGGGGGGCCCTCACATCCCTGTGTCAGTTGTACCCCGGGGGGGGGGGGGCCTCACATCCCTGTGTCAGTTGTACCCCGGGGGGGGGGGGGCCCTCACATCCCTGTGTCAGTTGTACCCCGGGGGGGGGGGGCCCTCACATCCCTGTGTCAGTTGTACCCCGGGGGGGGGCCCTCACATCCCTGTGTCAGTTGTACCCCGGGGGGGGGGGGCCCTCACATCCCTGTGTCAGTTGTACCCCGGGGGGGGGGCCTCACATCCCTGTGTCAGTTGTACCCGGGGGGGGGGGCCCTCACATCCCTGTGTCAGTTGTACCCCGGGGGGGGGCCCTCACATCCCTGTGTCAGTTGTACCCCGGGGGGGGGGGGGCCTCACATCCCTGTGTCAGTTGTACCCCGGGGGGGGGGGCCCTCACATCCCTGTGTCAGTTGTACCCCGGGGGGGGGCCCTCACATCCCTGTGTCAGTTGTACCCCGGGGGGGCCCTCACATCCCTGTGTCAGTTGTACCCCGGGGGGGGGGGCAGACACTGCTTCCTGTTTCCCTGAGATTATTATTAATAATGCTACAAAGAGACATTGCGCATCAGAGTAATATCCCCATCGGAGCTGAACTATAACTCCCAGTCACATCAGTAATTCAGCAGTAGAATAAGCCCTGTAGTCTGGGCCCGGGGTCTCTGGGACTAAGGACAGTGGGAGTTGTAGTTTAGCCACAGGGGCCAGTACCTGGAAAGCAGCAGGAAGTGACAAAAGCAACAGGATATGACACAACTAAAACTTCCCATTGCCTTTCAGTGCAGCCCAATCTCCTGTGTGCAGCAAAGCTGAATGCTGATTGGTTCTGTTTATTCTCTCCCTATCCTTAGCCAACAGGGCAACTGACTAATCCCTTCCTGCCCTGGGACAGACTAATGCCCCTTGTCCTAAAGGCAGGTGGGAGATTAGTCTTCTTGTTGGACTACAACTCCCAGTATACTCCTGCATTGTCTTAAAGCATGCTGGGAACTGTAGTCCTACAACATCAGGAAAGCGTTTTCCACAGAGCCAGTGGCCACATTAATATGCAAATTGTCCTCCAATGAGAATCTTGCCTCCACTCAGCTCACTCATCTCCCCATAAGCTGCTGTGCAACCATCGCTGGGGGCAGTTTCTATCATTGCACCCCCACGTCTGCCCTTCTGGCATCGGATCCCAGTGTATCAGGCCCGAAACCCAAACTGCCCGGTGATCTCTCTATGGTAGATAACCGCAAGATGGCCGACATGGTGCTACTGAGTTCTCATTGGCAAATCCTCTTGCATCTGTAAGTAAGTCTGGGCTACTGGAAGAACGGAGGGGTTGATGGGAGAGTTTTAGTTTTAAAGGGGGCGGGGTTTATATCTCCTTTATATACTTGTGCATGGCCATTACCATAGAGTTTATTTATTGGCTGCTTTACATGATGATGTAAAGGGGATCAGGGATTTCACGTGTCACTATCGCTATTACCCACAATGCCATTCTGTTTGTGTGTCACATGGTATAACAAAGAGACCGGACAGAAAGGACAAGTTAAGGCTCCTCCCACTTAGCTATTCTATATAACTGAATGAGTGAAGGCAAAGCTGCCCGGCTCAGTAGCCCACAGAGCTGACAGTCTCTCTCCCCGGGCAGCAGGGGTTTATGCAATGAGATTGAGCCCGGCCGGGACCCGTAGGGGCTGTTTGTAAATTCTATACATATATAAATATACGACTGCTGAGATTTTGTATCCAACCCCCCCGTGTTTGTGTCGTGCTCCCGTGTTGTGTGTAGTGAGGCATGATGGGCAATAAACCTTCTCTGTTCCAACCCAGCTCTGTGTCTGTTGATTGGGGGGGGCGCAGGGGCCCCAGCAGGAATCATGGGGCCCCCAAACTGCTGAGAAGGTACAAAAAATAAAAAAAAAATTCTGGTAACCCCGCCCCTGATCCACCCAGAGCCTGCCTTTCTTCTGGTAAGCCCCACCCCTTTGTGGTCCATGATTCTGATACTGTACTGTGACAGTCAGAACTGACACTTGCCCCCCAGCAACCCAGACCCCATTGTATATTGAGCCCAAAAGTATATAAAAAGGCAGGTCCTGATTGGATGGAAAAACTGCAGAGTTTGAGCTCCACCTAAAGGCCAGAGAGAATATTGCAGGATTCTGCGCCAGCAGAGCTTACAGTCACTTCCCAGCGATGTCACTGTAACTGGGAGGAAAGGGAGGAGCCCAAACCCAGGGCGTATGTGCAACACAGAGGTAAGGACACGCCCCTCAGCCTTATTAATATTAATTTTTATTTACATCATGAAAATCCGACAGGTTTAGTTAATTACAAATATACAAAACAAACAGGAAAAGCCTGAACCCCTAATATAGAAACGAGGCCGCGCTGCACCCCCCCCCCGCCCCCCCAGTTCCACCGGCACATTCTCACACACGTACATTCTATTGCCCCAGGAACGCGGCTAATGTAGCCAATCACAGGCAGCCGCTGACTATTCCATGTCATGCGACGCCTGTAGCCGTGACATCACTGAGGCGACGTCACAATTGTCCTGCGGAGCCGGGAAGCTCAATATACAGAGTCCCAGGCCTGGAATAATAAGCAAGCACTCTAATGGAAGCTTACGGGGGGAGGGATTTACGCAGTGGGTGGGACTAGAATGCTCTAATGGAAACTTACGGGGGAGGGGCAGGGAGTCTGTGATATAAGCAGTGGGTGGGACTAGAATGCTCTAATGGAAGCTTACGGGGGGAGGGGCAGGGAGTCTGTGATATAAGCAGTGAGTGGGACTAGAATGCTCTAATGGAAGCTTACGGGGGGAGGGATTTACACAGTGGGTGGGACTAGAATGCTCTAATGGAAACTTACGGGGGAGGGGCAGGGAGTCTGTGATTTAAGCAGTGGGTGGGACTAGAAAGCTCTAATGGAAGTTTACGGGGGAGGGCAGGCAGTGGGTGGGACTAGAACACTCTGATAGAAGCTTACAGGGGGAGGGGCAGGTAGCAGTAGGCAGGCCTTGAGGACTCTAATGGCAGCTTAATGGGGGATGGGTAGGGAGTCTGTGATTTAAGCAGTGGGTGGGAATACAGTGCTGGATGCAGGGACAGGTAGAAGTGGGCTGGGCTTAAGGACTCTAATGGATGCATACAGGGGGAGGGGTGTTTGTGATTTAAGCAGTGGGTGGGACTTGAATGCTCTGATGGCTGTTTATGGGGGGGGCAGGTAGGAGTGGGTTGGCCTTGAGGACTCTAATGGAAGCTTACAGGAAAAGCAGCGTTACTGAGAGCGATGGGAAGAGGCAGGAGCAGCCCTGGGATGGGGCAATATGGTGCGTATGAGCCCCCAGTGCCGCCCCCTCCCCCGATACATTCAGCTCTTGCACCACAAACACATTCAGGAGGTTAGTACATACCAGTGACAATCTCTGTGGAACAAACTCACAGCCAAAGCGGCTGCACCCCAGTGTCATCAAAGCCCCCCAATATATATATATATACACACAGGTATAACAACACCCTCCCAACGGGGAATTCATCCTCTATTATTCAAACGTGTAACAGCCATGTCCAACCTGCGCCGCCCCCGCTGAACTACAACTCCCAGCAGCCCCAGGGTGAGAGCTGTAGTTGCGCAGCAGCTGGCGAAGGGACAGGGGGTCCCCCCCCCCCCCATAATACAATAATAAGTGCTTTGTTCTCAGTGCGGATTCACCGTGTCATTCAGAGTGAAAAACATTCAACCGCCAGTCAGTAACATTAGGGAGATGGACTACAACTCCCAGAAGCCCCCAGAAGGAAAGAGGGCGTGTCTAGCCTACCAACCAATGTGTGAGACAGAAAGAGGAGGATTCAGACAGCAGCAGAAAGGGGACACACACATGGGGGGGGCAATAAAGTGCAATTGCTCACATTATTATAACAAATAAATGGCGGATTCAGTCGGGGTGCGCTGAACCCCCAAACCGACCGCGACGCATTCGGCCGAATACTGAACTGAATCCGATTTGGTTAGGACCAGACCATAGATTCGGCCGAAACTGAACCCTGGCCGAATACCAAACCGAATCCCGGATTTGGCGCATCCCTGGAATCCAGTCCGTATGTACAAAGCGGCAGAACCCCCCGGGGAGGATCCGGGTCAGCAAAGTCCATCCACCAGTTTGGAGCCGTTGATGCCCCGGTAGGTGACGCGGCTGGGCCGGACCAGGATGCCATGTTGGGCTTTGCAGTGAAAGTAGCGCTTCTCCCCCACGGAGCCGTCGTTCTTCCCCTTGGCGCTGCGCAGCTCCAGGCCCAGCCACACCCCGGGGGCAAAGTCCGTGGGGCCGATGTAGCGGATCAGCGCCATCTCATTGGAACTGGTGAGCAGAACCTGGGAGCCCTGGTGCAGTTTCACGGGGCCCTCGATGCCGCCGCTGCCGCTGTTGGTGGTCACGGTGCTACTCCAGCTCCGCCGCAGCGCCGGCTTCTTGGGTCTGACGGAACCGGAAAGTGAGAGAGAGAAAAAGACCAATTGAAAATAAGCTTAGAATGGTTCCACCTGTAACCCAGAGTCTATTTAAAGGGGAACTACATTTTTAATGATTTATTAGTAAGTAGTACAGCAATTTTAACAGACCACGCCCACTAAACCACTCCCACTCAAGCCCCACCCAATAAATGTAATAACATGTTTTTGCTCGGTTTCCCTACTCTTCGTGACCACTGCCTGCTTCAACCAATGCCCCCCAGGTAAGCAATATGGCAGCTCCCACTCACTGTATTCCTGCATGCAACAAGCAATGCCTCCAGTGTCTCCAAATAAACAATATTTATAATGATAAGGGTAACTAAGCCTCTGAGTGCAAAACTGCAGGGGGGCCTGAGCGTGAATTGCTGAATTGTGCTTAGTACAGGGGAATCCCTATGTGCCATAGTTTTATGGTATCTCTCTGTACAGGCTATGAGCAAACTTAGGGGGCTGTTCCTGCTGAATTGTGCTTAGTACAGGGGAATCCCTATGTGCCATAGTTTTATGGTATCTCTCTGTACAGGCTATGAGCAAACTTAGGGGGCTGTTCCTGCTGAATTGTGCTTAGTACAGGGGAATCCCTATGTGCCATAGTTTTATGGTATCTCTCTGTACAGGCTATAAGCAAACTTAGGGGGCTGTTCCTGCTGAATTGTGCTTAGTACAGGGGAATCCCTATGTGCCATAGTTTTATGGTATCTCTCTGTACAGGCTATGAGCAAACTTAGGGGGCTGTTCCTGCTGAATTGTGCTTAGTACAGGGGAATCCCTATGTGCCATAGTTTTATGGTATCTCTCTGTACAGGCTATGAGCAAACTTAGGGGGCTGTTCCTGCTGAATTGTGCTTAGTACAGGGGAATCCCTATGTGCCATAGTTTTATGGTATCTCTCTGTACAGGCTATGAGCAAACTTAGGGGGCTGTTCCTGCTGAATTGTGCTTAGTACAGGGGAATCACTATGTGCCATAGTTTTATGGTATCTCTCTGTACAGGCTATGAGCAAACTTAGGGGGCTGTTCCTGCTGAATTGTGCTTAGTACAGGGGAATCCCTATGTGCCATAGTTTTATGGTATCTCTCTGTACAGGCTATGTGCAAACTTAGGGGGCTGTTCCTGCTGAATTGTGCTTAGTACAGGGGAATCCCTATGTGCCATAGTTTTATGGTATCTCTCTGTACAGGCTATGAGCAAACTTAGGGGGCTGTTCCTGCTGAATTGTGCTTAGTACAGGGGAATCCCTATGTGCCATAGTTTTATGGTATCTCTCTGTACAGGCTATGTGCAAACTTAGGGGGCTGTTCCTGCTGAATTGTGCTTAGTACAGGGGAATCCCTATGTGCCATAGTTTTATGGTATCTCTCTGTACAGGCTATGAGCAAACTTAGGGGGCTGTTCCTGCTGAATTGTGCTTAGTACAGGGGAATCCCTATGTGCCATAGTTTTATGGTATCTCTCTGTACAGGCTATGAGCAAACTTAGGGGGCTGTTCCTGCTGAATTGTGCTTAGTACAGGGGAATCCCTATGTGCCATAGTTTTATGGTATCTCTCTGTACAGGCTATGAGCAAACTTAGGGGGCTGTTCCTGCTGAATTGTGCTTAGTACAGGGGAATCCCTATGTGCCATAGTTTTATGGTATCTCTCTGTACAGGCTATGAGCAAACTTAGGGGGCTGTTCCTGCTGAATTGTGCTTAGTACAGGGGAATCCCTATGTGCCATAGTTTTATGGTATCTCTCTGTACAGGCTATGGGCAAACTTGGGGGCTGTTCCTGCTGAATTGTGCTTAGTACAGGGGAATCCCTATGTGCCATAGTTTTATGGTATCTCTCTGTACAGGCTATGGGCAAACTTGGGGGCTGTTCCTGCTGAATTGTGCTTAGTACAGGGGAATCCCTATGTGCCATAGTTTTATGGTATCTCTCTGTACAGGCTATGAGCAAACTTAGGGGGCTGTTCCTGCTGAATTGTGCTTAGTACAGGGGAATCCCTATGTGCCATAGTTTTATGGTATCTCTCTGTACAGGCTAGGAGCAAACTTAGGGGGCTGTTCCTGCTGAATTGAGCTTAGTACAGGGGAATCCCTATGTGCCATAGTTTTATGGTATCTCTCTGTACAGGCTATGAGCAAACTTAGGGGGCTGTTCCTGCTGAATTGAGCTTAGTACAGGGGAATCCCTATGTGCCATAGTTTTATGGTATCTCTCTGTACAGGCTATGGGCAAACTTGGGGGCTGTTCCTGCTGAATTGTGCTTAGTACAGGGGAATCCCTATGTGCCATAGTTTTATGGTATCTCTCTGTACAGGCTATGAGCAAACTTAGGGGGCTGTTCCTGCTGAATTGTGCTTAGTACAGGGGAATCCCTATGTGCCATAGTTTTATGGTATCTCTCTGTACAGGCTATGAGCAAACTTAGGGGGCTGTTCCTGCTGAATTGTGCTTAGTACAGGGGAATCCCTATGTGCCATAGTTTTATGGTATCTCTCTGTACAGGCTATGGGCAAACTTAGGGGGCTGTTCCTGCTGAATTGTGCTTAGTACAGGGGAATCCCTATGTGCCATAGTTTTATGGTATCTCTCTGTACAGGCTATGGGCAAACTTAGGGGGCTGTTCCTGCTGAATTGGGCTTATCCAGAATATCATCAGGACTCAATGTATCTGCCATTAATGAAACAGTATCACTCTGACAAGCCCCATGTTAGTGCCGCACTGGCTACAGGATGACATGAGAGCCAATCAGAAGGGACGTGGGTAATAAGGTCAGTGACACGAGCCCCTCTGCCCGCTATAATAGAAACACAGAGATAAAGGGACGGTATAAATGAGAATCCATGGTTTCTGGTACGAGGGCGCCCCCTACAGCTCTGAGAGAAAAGGTTTTATAAGACAATAGAAACAGTGCACGTGATTCCCATTGGCCGGAAGCCAGAGGGGGGCGGGGAAACTGTAGCACATTGCTGTTACATTAGTGGGGGCCCAGGCACCCCCACAGAATAAATACTGAATGAATAATACTATAAACCTCGTGCAGCACCTTTGGGGGGAAACTGACCAATAGGGAGACGCCTGCATCTAAAGGCAGCCAATCAGATGCTGAAGATTCCCCCTGCGGCTGCACGGTGGGTAGGGCTCAGCACACAAGGCGGCAGACTCAGGCTTTACCTGCCCAGGGAATGTCTCCGGTCGGCCTCACTCTGCGACGCTCGGGTTGATGTTGAACTGTAACTCCGCCTGAATCCTGCAGGAAAGAGGCCGTTACACCTATAGGTTTCCCTTTAACGCTTTACAGGCTTGATTAAGAGCTGATGGGGACTACAAGTCCCAGAATCCTTAGCAACTAACTACAGATCCAGCACCGGTACCTACCTGGGAAAGAATGATTGAGTTTGCTTGCCGGGATTTCTGAGAGGGAGTCTACTGAGCCGGACACCCTGCATGGCAGAAGGCAGTGATAGGGTTAATAGATACGCACTGTACAACCAATAATATTCTCTACTATTGCCCCCCCCCCCCCCGCAGCAACGTAACTGCCACTCACTCGCTTATATACACACAATATTCACATTGCTTTATTGAAGAATATGTATTAGATATACTGAGTGACGATAGACAGATAATACACACAAGCAATAATGGGGGGCTGTTCCTGCTGAATTGTGCTTAGTACAGGGGAATCCCTATGTGCCATAGTTTTATGGTATCTCTCTGTACAGGCTATGAGCAAACTTAGGGGGCTGTTCCTGCTGAATTGTGCTTAGTACAGGGGAATCCCTATGTGCCATAGTTTTATGGTATCTCTCTGTACAGGCTATGGGCAAACTTAGGGGGCTGTTCCTGCTGAATTGTGCTTAGTACAGGGGAATCCCTATGTGCCATAGTTTTATGGTATCTCTCTGTACAGGCTATGAGCAAACTTAGGGGGCTGTTCCTGCTGAATTGTGCTTAGTACAGGGGAATCCCTATGTTGCCATAGTTTTATGGTATCTCTCTGTACAGGCTATGGGCAAACTTAGGGGGCTGTTCCTGCTGAATTGTGCTTAGTACAGGGGGAATCCCTATGTGCCATAGTTTTATGGTATCTCTCTGTACAGGCTATGAGCAAACTTAGGGGGCTGTTCCTGCTGAATTGTGCCTAGTACAGGGGAATCCCTATCCTGCCATAGTTTTATGGTATCTCTCTGTACAGGCTATGAGCAAACTTAGGGGGCTGTTCCTGCTGAATTGTGCTTAGTACAGGGGAATCCCTATGTGCCATAGTTTTATGGTATCTCTCTGTACAGGCTATGGGCAAACTTAGGGGGCTGTTCCTGCTGAATTGTGCTTAGTACAGGGGAATCCCTATCCTGCCATAGTTTTATGGTATCTCTCTGTACAGGCTATGAGCAAACTTAGGGGGCTGTTCCTGCTGAATTGTGCTTAGTACAGGGGAATCCCTATGTGCCATAGTTTTATGGTATCTCTCTGTACAGGCTATGGGCAAACTTAGGGGGCTGTTCCTGCTGAATTGTGCTTAGTACAGGGGAATCCCTATGTTGCCATAGTTTTATGGTACAGGCTATGGGCAAACTTAGGGGGCTGTTCCTGCTGAATTGTGCTTAGTACAGGGGAATCCCTATGTTGCCATAGTTTTTTGGTATATTTTTTGACAGGGAATGAGAAAACTTGGGAGTGTCCTTCTAGCCGGGACCATACACCCACTGATACTGTAAACTGCTAGGCCATATTCCCTTCAGGCACATAAAGCAGATGGAAGATAAATACCCTTTAATACTATATATAATAATATTCCCATTGGGTAAATCCATGGGGGGGGGGGGTGCAGAGCAGTGCAAGCTGAGCCCATACAGGAATGAGGAGAATTGCGTAATTGTGCTGCACTTACCTCTGCACTCGGGATGGGGGGGCAAAGACGCCATGTTTGGGGGGGCATGTGAAGTACTGAACCCCAGAGATTGACCCGTTGTTCTTTCCATGGGGCTTGTCCAGTTCGATTCCGCACCAAAAACCTGTGGGCGGGGGGGGGAGAATAAGGGCGTTTATACAGGCCATGGAAGTCCATGTTGACTTCTAATATCCTCATATTTTATAACAGGGGGTACTTTATTTATTATAATATACAAGTTTTAGTCATGTGACAGAAATGACATCACTAAGCTCCGATTATAACTGATGACATCACTAAGCACCGTTTATAAGGATATAATTTACAGTTTGGTCCCACAGGGAAATGACCCAACTGTATATTATAAAGGCCTCATTTTCAGTGACATCACTGCCCATAGCCCAACCCCTTCAGTGATGTAACCACCCTCCTGTGATGTCAGAGGCGGCCCAGTCCCTATAGGAAACACTCCCCGTACCTGGAGCGAAGTTGGTTTTCCCATAGAACCTGACAGTACCGATCCTCTGGCCCACGACCAGCACGCGGTCCCCGGGGTGGAATTCGGCCGGCGAGTGCTGCAGGCTTCCTACGGACGGAGCGCGAGCCTTGAGCCCTGCAGGGAGAATCCAAGATGGCGGCACTTGGGGGCGGAGCTTGGGTGACGGGGCACCAAACAGCACAGACAGCCGGTTACACATATCAGCTACGGGGGCTCCCTGTGTTTAAAGCAGGGGCTCAGGGCTTCCTTTATTCCTTATACACAGGAGCAATGTTTGATTTTATATTTATTGATTTGGGGGTTTGTCTCCCCGACAGCTGCCCTGCTTTAAACCCAAGTGGCCCCGGGACCTATGCACTCAACTAGCCCCGCCTCTCACACGGCGTAAGGATATTCCTGGCGTAACGGGGCCCAACCCCTGAGCCGTAATCACTGGGAAATCATGGGTAGCAAATCCCCTTCCATTCAGGCTTTATTTTAGGGTTAACTTCCCCTTAAATGGGTGGTTCACCTTCAGGTTCAGTATGTTATAGAATGGCCTATTCTTAGCAACATTTCAATTGGTCTTTATTTATTTTTAACAGAAAATAAGAACAGATGGGGAAAGAGGCGGGGCTAATTTTGTGCACGCCTACTTTGTGGACTTTACACATGTGCAGCTACAGCTAGGGGGGCACACGACAATGACACAACAGCGGGTGGGTTCCTAGTGCAGCGGGGGGGGGGGGACCCATACCATTATTAGTCCTTAACGCAGAGGACTTGGACCTAAACGGAGCTGAAATTTTGCGGTTATTTGAGCCGCGGTGCCGGAGATGGTTGGAAAGGGGCGGCTTAGTCTCCACTGAGGAGGAGGAGGAGGATGTGGATGAAGAGAGGCTGCTGGATCCGACGTAGAAAGCTGAAACAGGGAGCGGGACATGGGGACATGGCGCCAGAGAACATGGAAAGCGACACGCGTGCACGGACACATTGCCCCCCCCACCCCGTGTTACATCTGCAACCCACCCGGGTCATCAGAATCCCCATCAGAATACCTATATCCCCTTGGGGTAACTATGGTACATCTGGTATATCCCCTTGGGGTAACTATGGTATATCTGATATATCCCCTTGGGGTAACTATGGTACATCTGATATATCCCCTTGGGGTAACTATGGTACATCTGATATATCCCCTTGGGGTAACTATGGTACATCTGGTATAGCCCCTTGGGGTAACTATGGTACATCTGGTATATCCCCTTGGGGTAACTATGGTACATCTGATATATCCCCTTGGGGTAACTATGGTACATCTGGTATAGCCCCTTGGGGTAACTATGGTATATCTGATATATCCCCTTGGGGTAACTATGGTACATCTGATATATCCCCTTGGGGTAACTATGGTACATCTGGTATAGCCCCTTGGGGTAACTATGGTACATCTGGTATATCCCCTTGGGGTAACTATGGTACATCTGGTATAGCCCCTTGGGGTAACTATGGTACATCTGGTATATCCCCTTAGGGTAACTATGGTACATCTGATATATCCCCTTGGGGTAACTATGGTACATCTGGTATAGCCCCTTGGGGTAACTATGGTACATCTGGTATATCCCCTTAGGGTAACTATGGTACATCTGATATATCCCCTTGGGGTAACTATGGTACATCTGGTATATCCCCTTAGGGTAACTATGGTACATCTGATATATCCCCTTGGGGTAACTATGGTACATCTGGTATATCCCCTTGGGGTAACTATGGTACATCTGGTATATCCCCTTAGGGTAACTATGGTACATCTGATATATCCCCTTGGGGTAACTATGGTACATCTGGTATATACCCTTGGAGTAACTATGGTACATCTGGTATATCCCCTTAGGGTAACTATGGTACATCTGATATATCCCCTTGGGGTAACTATGGTACATCTGGTATATCCCCTTAGGGTAACTATGGTACATCTGATATATCCCCTTGGGGTAACTATGGTACATCTGGTATATCCCCTTGGGGTAACTATGGTACATCTGGTATATCCCCTTAGGGTAACTATGGTACATCTGATATATCCCCTTGGGGTAACTATGGTACATCTGGTATATCCCCTTGGGGTAACTATGGTACATCTGGTATATCCCCTTAGGGTAACTATGGTACATCTGATATATCCCCTTGGGGTAACTATGGTACATCTGGTATATCCCCTTGGGGTAACTATGGTACATCTGGTATATCCCCTTGGAGTAACTATGGTACATCTGGTATATCCCCTTAGGGTAACTATGGTACATCTGGTATATCCCCTTAAGGTAACTATGGTACATCTGATATATCCCCTTGGGGTAACTATGGTACATCTGGTATATCCCCTTAGGGTAACTATGGTACATCTGGTATATCCCCTTGGGGTAACTATGGTACATCTGGTATATCCCCTTAAGGTAACTATGGTACATCTGATATATCCCCTTGGGGTAACTATGGTACATCTGGTATATCCCCTTGGGGTAACTATGGTACATCTGGTATATCCCCTTGGGGTAACTATGGTACATCTGGTATATCCCCTTGGGGTAACTATGGTACATCTGGTATATCCCCTTGGGGTAACTATGGTACATCTGGTATAGCCTGAGGGATATCCCCTTGGGGTAACGACTGCTAAATCTGCAAGGCAGGTAACTAGGCCATAGGGTTGGCCACTTTGGGGCAGCTGGGGGCACCCTTATATCCTGGCATAATTATAAACATATCTATCGGCAGAATAAGAAGAGGTTAAAAAAATGCAGCTGTGTACAAAATACTAACCCCCCATATGTAATAAAAGGCACTAAGTTTGCCCAGGTGCAGTAACCCATAGCAACCAATAAGATGTTTGTTTTTAAACAGGTGACCAGTAAATGCTGCCTGCTGATTGGTTCGAGCGAGCAAGACTGCATGGGTGCAACTTTAGAGACATTCAGCCAACCTGAGAGACTGTTCCGCTCCCAGCACTGCACTGGCAGAGACTGAATAAAATCCCCTGCAGGGGAAGCGTCTGGTCACATGACCGTGCAACAAAAGGAGAAGCAGCCAATGAGAGCGAGCGACGTGACCAAATCGTTACCTTTCTTGGCCGTTACAGAGTCGGAGGCTTCACTTCCCTGGAATGAGTCGGAGAGGCCACTCTTCTTAGATGGGACAAGCCCTGGGGGTAAGATTGGGAAAGAGACATATATCACTCATGTATTATAAGGGATAATGTACCCCCTACTGTAAATGATAAGGATATTAGCAGTCACTGAGGGGTTCTGTGCCCCCCATATAAAGGCACAAGGCTGCAGGCTGAGTTATACAGGGAACTCTGAGTATCACTCATGTATTATAAGGGATAATGTACCCCCTACTGTAAATGATAAGGATATTAGCAGTCACTGAGGGGTTCTGTGCCCATATAAAGGCACAAGGCTGCAGGCTGAGTTATACAGGGAACTCTGAGTATCACTCATGTATTATAAGGGATAATGTACCCCCTACTGTAAATGATAAGGATATTAGCAGTCACTGAGGGGTTCTGTGCCCCCCATATAAAGGCACAAGGCTGCAGGCTGAGTTATACAAGGAACTCTGAGTATCACTCATGTATTATAAGGGATAGTGTACCCCCTACTGTAAATGATAAGGATATTAGCAGTCACTGAGGGGTTCTGTGACCATATAAAGGCACAAGGCTGCAGGCTGAGTTATACAGGGAACTCTGAGTATCACTCATGTATTATAAGGGATAGTGTACCCCCTACTGTAAATGATAAGGATATTAGCAGTCACTGAGGGGTTCTGTGACCATATAAAGGCACAAGGCTGCAGGCTGAGTTATACAGGGAACTCTGAGTATCACTCATGTATTATAAGGGATAGTGTACCCCCTACTGTAAATGATAAGGATATTAGCAGTCACTGAGGGGTTCTGTGCCCCCCATATAAAGGCACAAGGCTGCAGGCTGAGTTATACAGGGAACTCTGAGTATCACTCATGTATTATAAGGGATAATGTACCCCCTACTGTAAATGATAAGGATATTAGCAGTCACTGAGGGGTTCTGTGCCCCCCATATAAAGGCACAAGGCTGCAGGCTGAGTTATACAGGGAACTCTGAGTATCACTCATGTATTATAAGGGATAATGTACCCCCTACTGTAAATGATAAGGATATTAGCAGTCACTGAGGGGTTCTGTGCCAAGTCAATGAATGCTGTACATGCTACATGTATGTATTTTAATGGTAATGTTTCTTGTACTGGAAGGTAACTAAACTTTGCAATGAAATGGAGCAATAATGATTTACCCAGATCACTATAATAACTGATTTACTAACATGTCTGATCAGCAAGATGTTGGTCTCAAATGGCCAATGTAACTTGCCTGGGTACTAAGCAAACATAATGAGCCCTTATGGGGGGCTTTGATTGGCCAATACGGCAGCGCCGGATCCTCTCACCTGTGTTAATCTTGGAAGTGACGCGGCTGAGGTCCGGCTTTTGGGATCGGACGGAAGCGACGGATTTGGCGCTTTTGATGAATGTGCGCATGGAGTCGCTCGCCCGGCTAATCTTGGAGAGAGGCGCGAAAATCCCTAAAGAAACAGAATCCCATAGAGAAACTGGTGAGAAAGGAGGGGCCGGAGCAGCCACAACGGGTCCATTTAACCCAGCCAAGTCCCTGTAGTAAGTAGGTTCATGTTTGCAAAATCTGACCCACGGCCTTACTGTTGGACTCTGGGGGGCAAAGGAATATTTTGACGCAATGGGTGACATTTCCCAGAGACACAGAGGGGGGTAAATAACCTCAGGTCCGGTTTACAGAAACAGGTCAGGCGTAAAGATACAAGTGGCCTTTTCAAGATTCAGGAGAGACTGTCACCCCCAGTCAAACCAGCCCCCCCCCCCCAGTCTGTAATGGGAGTTGATTGGGTTCATTTATTGTTTTATAGATATTACTGAATTTCCTCAACTCAATGCGGGGGGGGGGGCACTTATTCTACTGGGGGGGGGCACTACAATTGAAACTGCTGAAACACTGGGGCTCATTTATCAACACTGGGCAAATCTTCCTGTGGGCAGTAACCCATAGCAACCAATCAGTGATTGGCATTCTTTACCCAGCTACAATGAATGGAACAATTTTATTGGTTGCCATGGGTTACTGCCCATGGGGAAATTTGCCCGGTGTTTGTTTAAAAGGTTCCCCCCGCTTGGTTTTATTCCACAGACCCCCTGCCGGTGCCGTAGGAGGGAATTGGCAATTTCCTCAAGGATTGGAGAGAAATAAACCATATTGGTCAGCCCCCCAGCTAGAGAGATATGGGTAGTAGTGACTGCTAAATTAATCACTCGTGATTGGTCCAGGGGATTCCAGGAAATCCTTTCCCCATTGTGCAATTAAACTGGCAGCTCGGGTCAGACTGGCCTACTGGGTAATGGGAAAAATCCCGGTGGGCCCCCCACTGCTAGAAATATGCCCATACAGCATTATCATATGGCTTGTGGCCTAAATTTATGGATCTTATTGTTTCTGCACATTAAAGGGACACTGCCATGATATTTATGGGGAACTTTTTCTCTCTAAATGACCCTGTTACACAGCAAATAATTCCCTCTGCCATTTAACCTTTTATTCTTGTACCAACAAATGTATTTGTAGCTGTAATATTGGTGTGTAGGCGCCATCTCAGTGCCTTGTGCCTGAGTCTGAGCTTTCAGCCAGCGCTACACATTAGAACTGCTTTCAGCTAACCTATTGTTTCTCCTACCCCCATGTAACTGGAGGAGTCCCAAGCCGGACTTGGATTTCTTACTATTGAGTGCTATTCTGATACCTACTGGGAGCTGCTATCTTGCTCCCTTCCCATTGTTCTGCTGATCGGCTGCTGGGGGGAATACATACCATGTTTTTGGGGACATTTAAAATATGTTACTCCTCCAATGCTGCCATCATTCTTCCCTTCAGATTCATCCATCTCTATGCCAGCCCACTGCCCCGATGCAAACTCTGTGGATCCACAAAATCTCAATGTGCCCACCTACAAAAGAATTACACTCATGTATTATAAGGGATAATGTACCCCCTACTGTAAATGATAAGGATATTAGCAGTCACTGAGGGGTTCTGTGCCCATATAAAGGCACAAGGCTGCAGGCTGAGTTATACAGGGAACTCTGAGTATCACTCATGTATTATAAGGGATAATGTACCCCCTACTGTAAATGATAAGGATATTAGAAGTCACTAAATTGTTCTGTAACTTAATGTCAAGCCTTTCTGAAAATATGCCAACTGAGCAGAAATGACAGGGCATTTGCAGCTGGCACAGCACCCCAATTATTGCCCAGGAGGGGTTAACAGGACTGGCTGCCCTGAAGGACATGCGAAGGTCACCCCATTTTGTTTGCCAAAGTATCATAAGGCTCCCAATGTTACCCATCCCACAGTTTCCATGTACTGGGCTGTAAGACTGAGGAGCGGCACTGAGCCTGAGCGCGGGGCAGTTATCACAGCTGTTCAGCCTGACACTATACCCCAGTGGGGGCAGAATGCCCAGCCCGAGCCCGGGGCACTAACTGGCCGGGGCCCATCATTACATTCCTTCCATTAAAGCCCAGAACAAAATCCGTTCCATTGGAATCTCAGGCAGTAACCAGACTGGACTGAGATAAACAGAAAAAGATATTCCCACCTACTATTGAAACATAAAAGGTTAATATATTTTATACAGTAGCGCAGCCCCCCCCCCCCCCCCATTAAACTCACATATTACCCAATGGACATAATGTATTTACTAACCTACAGGGCACCTACCCCTACTGAGCTAAACCCTCAGGTACAACTCTCTAAGCTTAGTAACGTGATGCAGAGAGGTGTAGTCTAGCAAAACCTTGAGGCCCGTTTACAAACAGAGCTCTAGGCTGTGAAACATGTTGTTAGTCCTCCTACTGAGTTACTCCTCCCACGGCCCTCCTACTACTACTGATTGCTCCTCCCACAGACTTGCCTCCTACTGAGTTACTCCTCCCACGGCCCTCCTACTACTACTGATTGCTCCTCCCACAGACTTGCCTCCTACTGAGTTACTCCTCCCACGGCCCTCCTACTACTACTGATTGCTCCTCCCACAGACTTGCCTCCTACTGAGTTACTCCTCCCACGGCCCTCCTACTACTACTGATTGCTCCTCCCACAGACTTGCCTCCTACTGAGTTACTCCTCCCACGGCCCTCCTACTACTACTGATTGCTCCTCCCACAGACTTGCCTCCTACTGAGTTACTCCTCCCACGGCCCTCCTACTACTACTGATTGCTCCTCCCACAGACTTGCCTCCTACCGAGTCACTCCTCCCACAGCCCTCCTACTATTACTGATTGCTCCTCCCACAGCCCTCCTACTACTACTGATTGCTCCTCCCACAGTCTTGCCTCCTACCGAGTCACTCCTCCCACAGCCCACTACTGATTGCTCCTCCCACAGACTTGCCTCCCACTGAGTCACTCCTCCCACTACTACTGATTGCTCCTCCCACAGACTTGCCTCCGACTGAGTCACTCCTCCCACAGCCCTTCTACTATTACTGATTGCTCCTCCCACAGCCCTCCTACTACTACTGATTGCTCCTCCTACAGTCTTGCCTCCCACTGAGTCACTCCTCCCACAGCCCTTCACAGCCTACTACTGATTGCTCCTCCTACAGTCTTGCCTCCCACTGAGTCACTCCTCCCACAGCCCTGCTACTACTACTGATTGCTCCTCCCACAGACTTGCCTCCTACTGAATTACTCCTCCCACAGCCCTCCTACTACTACTGATTGCTCCTCCCACAGACTTGCCTCCTACTGAGTCACTCCTCCCACAGCCCTCCTACTACTGCTGATTGCTCCTCCCACAGCCCTGCTACTACTTCTGATTGCTACTCCCACAGACTTGCCTCCTACTGAATTACTCCTCCCACAGTCCTCCTACTACTACTACTGATTGCTCCTACCACAGACTTGCCTCCTACTAATTTTATCCTCCCAACACCTCCCACTGAGTCACCCCGCCCACAGCTTTGCCTCCTACTTACTCACTCACTGCTTCAACAGCCACGCCTCCCACGAGTCACCCCACCCACAGCCTTGCCTCCTATTTGATTCTCCCAACACACCTCCCACAAGTCACCCCGCCCACAGCACTGCCTCCTAATGATTTGATCCTCCCAACACCACACCTCCCACTGAGTCACCCCACCCATTGCATTGGCTCCTATTTACTCTCTGCACCGATAGCCACGCCTCCCACTGAGTCACTCCACCCACAGCACTGACTCACTGCTCCAGAAGCCACGCCTCCTACTGAGTTACCCCACCCACAGCCTTGCCCCTAATGATTTGATCCTTCCAACACCACCCCTCCCACAGCTCTGCCTCCTACTTACTCACTTCACCAACAGCCACACCTCCTATTGAGTCACCCCTCCCACAGCCCTGCCCCTAATGAGTCATTGCTGCCACAGCCACACCCCCAATTGCTTTGCCACCTGCTGAGCTGCCCAACCTGTTGCAGCCATCTTGCCCGGCCGCAGTGGCCAACACAGTGTGTTTGGGGTCCCTGTGCTCCCAGCTGAGGCCCAACATAGGGCCACGTGTGCCCGGTTCCCTGCGAGTCGGGGGGATCATTGCAGGCAAATGGCTTCTGGCCGCTTTCCACTTTTGTTATGGCAAATATCTGAAGCTTTCCCCGAGCCGAGGAGACTGATTTATGGGCAGCGGGTTGGCAGCTAATTACTGCCGCAGTGTTTAATGGCTGACGGGGAGATACTTACCAATAATTACATCCCGCAGCATTAATCGCCTACATTTGGCTCCTCGCTGAAAGCGCCGGCAATAACGGAATCCAATGGCTCCCACTGGAGCCCTGCAACAATCATATCTGCCCTCACAGCAATTCCACCCCGGGGGGGGGGCAGATATGCAGCAACGGGAGATATACAATAGCCCTACTCCTGCACTGGCACCGACTACAATTAAAGGGGAACTTCACCCAAACACAACTTTTTGAAAAGTAAACTTCAAGCAACTTTGCAATATACATCAATTAAACAATATGCAGCCTTTCCATGATGTTTATTATTAATAATAATAATAATAATAATAATGTAATAATCTGGTTTGGAACAGTTCCCTAAGCCCCGCCCCCTGTTCCCTAAGCCCCGCCTCCTGTCCCCCTGCTGGACCGGCTGACTACTTTGTGGCTCCAATAAACTGTAGACAGTAGTCGCCTCAGCCTGCCTCCTCCCAATCCCACAATTCCCTGCTGCACACGTGATGCCAATAAGGAAAGGAACATCCCAGAGCAATGCATTGTGGGTTATGTAGTTCCTGCATGCTGTCTGTAAGCTGTGGGGAAGTTGTTACAATTTGTAACATCAGTGTTTAAGTCCCTCCTCCCCTGTCATTCACTTACTGGCAACTGATGATAGGGAGCCCAATTGTCTCTTTACTTGTAGTAAAATCCTTTCTGATTGGTTAGACTGGTCAATAGCAATTGCCATAAAAAAACACCTTTGTAAAAGACCCCCTGGCCCCTCACAAAGACAATTCTAATCACTTATTACAGTGATGCCCACTCAGTTTGTATATCCCTTCTGCTGATGCTGAACTGTAACCCCCTACAGGGCTTGGGATGCTGGGAACAGTGGATGAGCGAAGCAGATACGTTCATAATAAACAGAAGTTTAAAAATATTTGTGCTAAAAATATGCTCAGTATATAAGCTAATAGGAAGGCTGCAAGCTAGGCAGGAGCTCCCCCCAGTGGCCACTCAGAGTAAGAGCAACACAAACTCCACAGACTCAGGGAAAGCCTAATAAATTCTTTATATCAATCTCTGAGCCAAATATATAATCTAATTACAGTGACCCCCATATAAGGAAACTCCTCTGGCTAAATGAAAAGAGAATTTACAGGTTTCCCAACAATTTTTGGTTGTGAAATCAAAGCTATTTCCCCTTTAAGTCAAGGTTTTCTCCATCACCTCATTTTGTTTGCAGAGTTCAAGTTAAAACACATTCCATTGGCCCACGTACTGTAATGATCTCACTCGCCCCAGCCAACCCTAACAATAAACTGCATTGTAAAGCTGAGGTAATTAATGCTATAAAGTACAACTAATGTATATGTCTTCATATTCCTCATCCTTTATGGTGGCAGCAGTGTTCTTCTGTAAGCTTCCATCAGTGTTGTAGCTCCACCCACTGCTTGTATTATCAACTCCCTACTGCTCTCTCTGTAAGCTGCCATCAGTGTTGTAGCTCCACCCACTGCTTGTATTATCAACTCCCTACTGCTCTCTCTGTAAGCTGCCATCAGAGTGTTGTAGCTCCACCCACTGCTTGTGTTATCGACTCCCTACTGCTCTCTCTGTAAGCTGCCATCAGAGTGTTGTAGCTCCACCCACTGCTTGTGTTATCGACTCCCTACTGCTCTCTCTGTAAGCTGCCATCAGAGTGTTGTAGCTCCACCCACTGCTTGTGTTATCGACTCCCTACTGCTCTCTCTGTAAGCTGCCATCAGAGTGTTGTAGCTCCACCCACTGCTTGTGTTATCGACTCCCTACTGCTCTCCCTGTAAGCTGCCATCAGAGTGTTGTAGCTCCACCCACTGCTTGTGTTATCGACTCCCTACTGCTCTCCCTGTAAGGTGCCATCAGAGTGTTGCAGCTGCCCCACTGCTTGTGTTACAGACTCCCTACTGCTCTCTCTGTAAGGTGCCATCAGAGTGTTGTAGCTCCACCCACTGCTTGAATTACAAAATCCTTGCCCCTCCCAATATCATGCAGAGCCAAAACCTCTCTGACTATACCTTCTGGCCAGCGATGAGCACCCTGTCCCCGATCTTCAGAGCGGCCGCCAAGAGGGAAGAGATGCTGGGGGCAGTTTCACGGCCCGTGGGGGTGACCCTGGAGAGATCGCAGGACAAGGGAATGGCATCCAGCAGGATCTGTTTGATTTCCTTGGCTACGGCAGCGGCATCGGCCATTTCCAGCGGCATGTCAACCGGGTCAGGAACCACATCTGCTGGGACTTGTCCTTTGTCGTCCTACAGAGAAGCACAGTGACAATAACACTAATGGTTTACAATACGCCAACTATTAGCCAGTTGGACCAAAACTCCCGCCGCTGAGTTAAACTGCAAACACCCGCACTGACTGGCAGATTTAGGTGCCCAAATGCCTATTTGGTGGCCCTCTGAGATGCCCCAGCAGAACCAACCCCCTCGTAGATCATTCAGCAGTTATTGTTCATGCTCCATTTTCTAGGTTGTATTACACTTCTACGTTTGGGCTTTAAGTAGTTATCTGGTTGCTAGGGTGCCTACTTAGCCTAGCAACCAGGCAGAGGTTTGGATGACAAACCAAGATGATGGGGAAATCACAAACTGTTTCGGACAAAACAGTAGGGAGGCACCAAATCCAAGGTCAAGATTTGGCCTTTTTCAGCAGGACTCGACCCAATCTATGCCGTTGGCTGAACCGGACCTTTTTGCCACGGAAATTGAAAATGTTTAACCCTTCCTTATCCTAATTGGCATATGCAAATTGTACTTATAAATTAAACTGTAGGTCCATCTACAGCCTGGTTATGGGTTCATTCATATATAAGAACGTTCCCTATAAATGCTTATATAGTTAAAACAGAGAGAAGAAATAGAAATGTTTAAAAAAAATGCATTTTTGGGGTTTCCTGAGTGGGTTTCCTGTTTTTCACAGAATAATATACCGACACCCACACACCTTGTAATCTCTGTGTTACGTTATATGTTAGTTGGGATCAAGTACAGGTACTGTTTTATTATTACAGAGAAAAGGGAATCATTTAACCATTAAATAAACCCAATAGGGCTGTTCTGCCCCAATAAGGGGTAATTATATCTTAGTTGGGATCAAGTACAGGTACTGTTTTATTATTACAGAGAAAAGGGAATCATTTAACCATTAAATAAACCCAATAGGGCTGTTCTGCCCCAATAAGGGGTAATTATATCTTAGTTGGGATCAAGTACAGGTACTGTTTTATTATTACAGAGAAAAGGGAATCATTTAACCATGAAATAAACCCAATAGGGCTGTTCTGCCCCAATAAGGGGTAATTATATCTTAGTTGGGATCAAGTACAGGTACTGTTTTATTATTACAGAGAAAAGGGAATCATTTAACCATTAAATAAACCCAATAGGGCTGTTCTGCCCCAATAAGGGGTAATTATATCTTAGTTGGGATCAAGTACAGGTACTGTTTTATTATTACAGAGAAAAGGGAATCATTTAACCATTAGATAAACCCAATAGGACTGTTCTGCCCCCAATAAGGGGTAATTATATCTTAGTTGGGATCAAGTACAGGTACTGTTTTATTATTATAGAGAAAAGGGAATCATTTAACCATTAAATAAACCCAATAGGGCTGTTCTGCCCCAATAAGGGGTAATTATATCTTAGTTGGGATCAAGTACAGGTACTGTTTTATTATAACAGAGAAAAGGGAATCATTTTTAAAAATTAGAATTATGTGGTTAAAACAGAGTCTATGGAACAATTCGTTAGCTGAAAGCAGTTCTAATGTGTAGCGCTGGCTGAAAGCTCAGACTCAGGCACACTTTACTGCTGCGCTGCAAGTTGGAGTGATATCCCCCCCCCCCCTCACCCCCAGCAGCCGATCAGTAGAACAATGGGAAGGGAGCAAGATAGCAGCTCCCAGTAGGTATCAGAATAGCACTCAATAGTAAGAAATCCAAGTCCGGCTTGGGACTCCTCCAGTTACATGGGAGTAGGAGAAACAATAGGTTAGCTGAAAGCAGTTCTAATGTGTAGCGCTGGCTGAAAGCTCAGACTCAGGCACACTTTACTGCTGCGCTGCAAGTTGGAGTGATACCCCCCCTCACCCCCAGCAGCCGATCAGCAGAACAATGGGAAGGGAGCAAGATAGCAGCTCCCAGTAGGTATCAGAATAGCACTCAATAGTAAGAAATCCAAGTCCGGCTTGGGACTCCTCCAGTTACATGGGAGTAGGAGAAACAATAGGTTAGCTGAAAGCAGTTCTAATGAGTAGCGCTGGCTGAAAGCTCAGACTCAGGCACAAGGCACTGAGATGGCGCCTACACACCAATATTACAGCTACAAATACATTTGTTGGTACAAGAATAAAAGGTTAAATGACAGAGGGAATTACTTGCTGTGTAACAGTGTCATTTAGAAATAAATTTACATTTTATGGTGTACTTAGAAATAAAAAACACCATAAAAATCATGACAGAATACCTTTAAATTACTGGTGTTAAACCTTCAATAAATCAAAATAAAGGGTCAAAATTCTTCAAAAATATTCAAGATATTTTAGGTACTTTAAGACCTTCAGGCTAGTTCTGGGGTAGCAAGTCCAAACAAGATAATGTGATTATTGAAAAACTGCCAAGGGCTTAAAACACACGGGCAATGCTGACTCCATATATATATATATATATACTGACAGTTATATGGCAGGGCAGGACTGCTGCTTACAATGGGGGGGATCAGATAGGATCTGTGCCACTGTGACAGAATGCTCTGTTATACAGATAGCTAGAATCTCAGCCATAAAGCAGGGCAGGACTGCTGCTTACAATGGGGGGATCAGATAGGATCTGTGCCACTGTGACAGAATGCTCTGTTATACAGATAGCTAGAATCTCAGCCATAAAGCAGGGCAGGACTGCTGCTTACAATGGGGGGGGATCAGATAGGATCTGTGCCACTGTGACAGAATGCTCTGTTATACAGATAGCTAGAATCTCAGCCATAAAGCAGGGCAGGACTGCTGCTTACAATGGGGGGGATCAGATAGGGTCTGTGCCACTGTGACAGAATGCTCTGTTATACAGATAGCTAGAATCTCAGCCATAAAGCAGGGCAGGACTGCTGCTTACAATGGGGGGGATCAGATAGGATCTGTGCCACTGTGACAGAATGCTCTGTTATACAGATAGCTAGAATCTCAGCCATAAAGCAGGGCAGGACTGCTGCTTACAATGGGGGGGATCAGATAGGATCTGTGCCACTGTGACAGAATGCTCTGTTATACAGATAGCTAGAATCTCAGCCATAAAGCAGGGCAGGACTGCTGCTTACAATGGGGGGATCAGATAGGATCTGTGCCACTGTGACAGAATGCTCTGTTATACAGATAGCTAGAATCTCAGCCATAAAGCAGGGCAGGACTGCTGCTTACAATGGGGGGGATCAGATAGGGTCTGTGCCACTGTGACAGAATGCTCTGTTATACAGATAGCTAGAATCTCAGCCATAAAGCAGGGCAGGACTGCTGCTTACAATGGGGGGGATCAGATAGGATCTGTGCCACTGTGACAGAATGCTCTGTTATACAGATAGCTAGAATCTCAGCCATAAAGCAGGGCAGGACTGCTGCTTACAATGGGGGGATCAGATAGGATCTGTGCCACTGTGACAGAATGCTCTGTTATACAGATAGCTAGAATCTCAGCCATAAAGCAGGGCAGGACTGCTGCTTACAATGGGGGGATCAGATAGGATCTGTGCCACTGTGACAGAATGCTCTGTTATACAGATAGCTAGAATCTCAGCCATAAAGCAGGGCAGGACTGCTGCTTACAATGGGGGGATCAGATAGGATCTGTGCCACTGTGACAGAATGCTCTGTTATACAGATAGCTAGAATCTCAGCCATAAAGCAGGGCAGGACAAATACCTCGGTTGCTGATGAGAGCAAATACAAAGTTCTGCAGCTTGGCATTAAGTTCCCTTGGAGAAAGTCCTTACACGCAGAATACAGAGAGACCCTATGGGAGTGCGCGGCTGGTCCTTACCCGGAAGGCAGGATTAGCTCCATGTTCCAGGAGGCTTCTCACCGCTCCCAGGCACAGGTTGGAGGCCGCAATGTGCAGAGCCGTGCCGAAATCAAAGTCACTGCAGGTGGCATCCACATCTAGAAGAAACAGATAAACACAGCGGGGCTGGAAATGCGCTGAACTGTGAAACGCGCGCGGTAAGGAAATGTCGCATTTCTCTATTCAGCTGGAAAAATACTGAATTTGCTTCTCCCTATGAATCCCCCACGGACTCAGGAGAAAGTTCCTCCACTCACCATGTAACACTTCCCAATGTTTGTCTCTCAAAACTAAAAGTGATATTCTGGGACAATTTACTTAATTGGTCATCATTTTATATTGTTTGTGGTTTTTGAATTATTTAGCTTCATGTTCAATCCAACTGTGGATTGGAATTTCAGAACCAATCTGGTTGCTAGGGTCTAAATTGGCCTTGTAACCAGGCAGTGGTTTGAATGAGAGACAGGAATATGAATAGCAGAGGCAGGGCGGCCATCAGAAATCGCGGGGCCACTCACAACAACATTTTCTGGGCCCCCTCCCCCAGGGCTACTCGCCCAATGGCCCCTCCCATCAGTGTCCCCCCCCAATACATTGCTGGCCAGTGTGCCCCTTAACACATTGGTGGCCATTGTGCCCCCCATAACACATTGGTGGCCATTGTGCCCCCCATAACACATTGGTGGCCATTGTGCCCCCCATAACACATTGGTGGCCATTGTGCCCCCCATAACACATTGGTGGCCATTGTGCCCCCCATAACACATTGGTGACCAGTGTGCCCCCCATAACACAATGGTGACCAGTGTGCCCCCATAACACATTGGTGACCAGTGTGCCCCCATAACACATTGGTGGTCAGTGTGCCCCCCATAGCACATTGGTGGTCAGTGTGCCCCCCATAGCACATTGGTGGCCAGTGTGCCCCCCATAACACAATGGTGACCAGTGTGCCCCCATAACACATTGGTGACCAGTGTGCCCCCATAACACATTGGTGGTCAGTGTGCCCCCCATAGCACATTGGTGGCCAGTGTGCCCCCATAACACATTGGTGGCCAGTGTGCCCCTGATAACAGATTGGTGGTCATTGTGCCCCCCATAGCACATTGGTGGTCATTGCGCCCCCATAACACATTGGTGACCAGTGTGCCCCCCTAATACATTGGTGGCCATTAAACTTTTTCCTTCTTTGTAGTCTTCTTTCTTCTCCTCAAGGGTCTATGCCCAATTATAAGGAGGACAGGGCCCGTAATTGATTAAAGGGGGCCCGAGCTAATGAGACAACTATAGCACAGCCAGGCACCCCTTAAAAGTGAAACTTCTCCGGGCCCGGGATGACTGTGCCCCCCTGAAGGCGGCCCTGAGGAGAGGGCCTCAATAGAAAGAAAAGTCATACATCAACAATAAGAAGCCTTCACCCAGCGTTTCCCTTATATTAAATTTACCTTTTGGCTTGGAGTTTTTCAGGATAACCCCGATGAGCTCGGGGACGTCAAAGTAGGCTGCGTAGTGCAGAGCGTTCATATTGGTCCAGCGGCTCCGCAGGTTGATGTCTGCCCCCAGGTCGATCAGGCGAGAAGCGAACGTCGCCGCCGTCTCGGCGTCTCCTAGGGCAGAAATGTGACTGTGTGTCAAACTGTAGTATAACTTTCTATCTGGCTACAAATACAGAACATAGAAATACACTAACAAGTAACAGTAAGTGGTTAAAGGACAAGTCAACCCAACAAAATTCTAAGCAGCTTTGCAATATACATTCATTACAAATCTGCAATGGTTATTTGTATATATATATAATTGCTATTAGAAGCAGTGTCTGTCCCTTTCTATTCCCTGCCCTGGGGGCTCTGACTGAAACAATGTAACGCAAGGAGCAGCCTAACAGACCTGACTCGCTGGGGGAGACTGAGCTTTGCAACATTGCACTAACATTTTGTAATAAATTCATATTGGAAAGTTGCTTGGAATTATGTTTTTTCTATGAGGCAAAAACTTGTCTTTTAATTTCCAAAGCCCATTTACACCAAGTTTATTTTTATTATTAATACCAGGGGGATAGTATTAAAGCTCAGCCCACCCCCCCCAGCAAATCATTCAGAATTAATAGGCGAGAAAGCTTGTCATTTCCCCAGTGCAGCGGCTTCTCCCATGGAACAGGCTGAGTTTAGTGATAATAATGAGAAGAACTGGCAGCTTCTCGCCTCTGACCTTCCTCGTTTATAATTAGCACCGTCCTAGATTAATATAATTGTGGCAAATAAAGATCAAACCAGCAGAACGTATTGCAACTTAAAGGGATATTCACCCCCGAAAAGCAAGTGTGTGAAGAAGAAAGCAGTTTATCGGTCTATATAGGATTATAGTAGGTTTATAGGTCAGATATACAATATTAACAAATAAGAATCCTTTGCGTTGCTTTTTATTATTAGAGAGAAAAGGGAATCATTTAACCATGAAATAAACCCAATAGGGCTGTTCTGCCCCCAATAAGGGGTAATTATATCTTAGTTGGGATCAAGTACAGGTACTGTTTTATTATTACAGAGAAAAGGGAATCATTTAACCATGAAATAAACCCAATAGGGCTGTTCTGCCCCAATAAGGGGTAATTATATCTTAGTTGGGATCAAGTACAGGTACTGTTTTATTATTACAGAGAAAAGGGAATCATTTAACCATGAAATAAACCCAATAGGGCTGTTCTGCCCCCAATAAGGGGTAATTATATCTTAGTTGGGATCAAGTACAGGTACTGTTTTATTATTACAGAGAAAAGGGAATCATTTAACCATTAAATAAACCCAATAGGGCTGTTCTGCCCCCAATAAGGGGTAATTATATCTTAGTTGGGATCAAGTACAGGTACTGTTTTATTATTACAGAGAAAAGGGAATCATTTAACCATTAAATAAACCCAATAGGGCTGTTCTGCCCCAATAAGGGGTAATTATATCTTAGTTGGGATCAAGTACAGGTACTGTTTTATTATTACAGAGAAAGGGAATCATTTAACCATGAAATAAACCCAATAGGGCTGTTCTGCCCCCAATAAGGGGTAATTATATCTTAGTTGGGATCAAGTACAGGTACTGTTTTATTATTACAGAGAAAAGGGAATCATTTAACCATTAAATAAACCCAATAGGGCTGTTCTGCCCCCAATAAGGGGTAATTATATCTTAGTTGGGATCAAGTACAGGTACTGTTTTATTATTACAGAGAAAAGGGAATCATTTAACCATTAAATAAACCCAATAGGGCTGTTCTGCCCCCAATAAGGGGTAATTATATCTTAGTTGGGATCAAGTACAGGTGCTGTTTTATTATTACAGAGAAAAGGGAATCATTTAACCATTAAATAAACCCAATAGGACTGTTCTGCCCCCAATAAGGGGTAATTATATCTTAGTTGGGATCAAGTACAGGTACTGTTTTATTATTACAGAGAAAAGGTAATCATTTAACCATGAAATAAACCCAATAGGGCTGTTCTGCCCCAATAAGGGGTAATTATATCTTAGTTGGGATCAAGTACAGGTACTGTTTTATTATTACAGAGAAAAGGGAATCATTTAACCATTAAATAAACCCAATAGGATTGTTCTGCCCCAATAAGGGGTAATTATATCTTAGTTGGGATCAAGTACAGGTACTGTTTTATTATTACAGAGAAAAGGGATATCATTTTTAAAAATGAGAATTATTTGATTAAGTGGAGTCTATGAGAGATGGCTTTCCCGTATTGGAGCTGTCTGGATAATAGGTTACTGGATAAGGGATCCCATACCTGTAGTTCTAAATCCTGAAACTAAACTGAAAATGTAGATAGGAGGACGCAGAATCCCCTAAGTGCACAATATGCATTGGATGAAACAAACAGGTATCAAGCCTGATCTGAACCCAGTTAGGGCAATTGGATCATTTGGCCTCTGGGCAGATTATCATATCATAATGGAGCCAAGGGAGACCTGTCAGGAGAGGACTACAATATATATGGAAATAATCTGATGCAGCTACAGAGCACACAGTGCACCCAACAATTAACGTCCCAATGGGGTGCCCTAACCTTACTTGTACTATATATAGGGAAAATGGCTGTTTCCCCTATGGAAGCCCAAGAGCGAGTAGAAGTGTGCGACTCATGAGCAGCCCTCCAAGTGTTCCTTTGTTACTCTGCTCAGCGGAGCGCAACCCGGCCTCGTCCTGCCGAGCCGCCATCATTAAATCGTCTCACGTTCTGATCTTGGCGGCTGGATCTCCTGCACAGAACTTATTCTGATATCGCCAGGATGCCCAATCTGGGAGCCTGCCCAGAGCTTTATGAGGCAGAAAAGCAATCAGCAGCATTGGCCTCCGTCTGTGTTTGCCAAGAACAGCCCCCGTGCCATCTAATAGTAATGGCTTGTAAAATGCATTGCAAATGGAGAGAGACAAGTGCTCCTTTCTTGCTTGTTTGTTTGGTTCTGAACCAAGACAGAAAGTGTCTGGTCGCTGTTAGGTGCACACAAACCAAGCAGTGTTACAGTATTCACTAAGTTGGGTAACTAAGAGGAGAACAAGGGGCAAACGAGCAGAGAGGCAAACGATGCCCTGGGATGGCAATGAGGTTCTAGTCCCTTTGGGGATCCCCGATAAAGAGAGTAATATTCTGAGACAATTTGTAATTGATCTTCATTTTTTATTATCAGCAGTTTTTTAATTATTTCCGTTTCCAGCTCTCCAGCTTGGATTTTCAACAGCTATTTGGTTGCTAAGGTCCAAATTACCTTAGCGACCAGGGAGTGGTTTGAATGAAAGGTTGATGTATGAATAGGAGAGAGCCTGAACACAAAAATATGTAATGTAAAGTAGCAATAACAATTAAACTGGAGCCTCACAGAGCAATAGTTTTTTTGGCTGCCTATACAGTAAGTACAGTACTAGCCTTACCTATACAGTAAGTACAGTACTAGCCTTACCTATACAGTAAGTACAGTACTAGCCTTACCTATACAGTAAGTACAGTACTAGCCTTACCTATACAGTAAGTACAGTACTAGCCTTACCTATACAGTAAGTACAGTACTAGCCTTACCTATACAGTAAGTACAGTACTAGCCTTACCTATACAGTAAGTACAGTACTAGCCTTACCTATACAGTAAGTACAGTACTAGCCTTACCTATACAGTAAGTACAGTACTAGCCTTACCTATACAGAAAGTACAGTACTAGCCTTACCTATACAGAAAGTACAGTACTAGCCTTACCTATACAGAAAGTACAGTACTAGCCTTACCTATACAGAAAGTACAGTACTAGCCTTACCTATACAGAAAGTACAGTACTAGCCTTACCTATACAGAAAGTACAGTACTAGCCTTACCTATACAGAAAGTACAGTACTAGCCTTACCTATACAGAAAGTACAGTACTAGCCTTACCTATACAGTAAGTACAGTTCTAGCCTTACCTATACAGTAAGTACAGTTCTAGCCTTACCTATACAGTAAGTACAGTTCTAGCCTTACCTATACAGTAAGTACAGTACTAGCCTTACCTATACAGTAAGTACAGTACTAGCCTTACCTATACAGTAAGTACAGTTCTAGCCTTACCTATACAGTAAGTACAGTACTAGCCTTACCTATGCCTTGGGCCCCAGACTTGCAGGTATAATGCAGGAGGGTCATGTCGGTGAGTCCATCTCGGTCGTTGACGCCACATCCCCTCTTCAGGATCTACAAGAAAAAGATGATATCCCTTGAGGCGACCATAGGCAGTCAGTCTAAACCTTACTATAACGTGCAGGCCGCCCTCACTTTGTGACCCTCTACCTAAACTCGTAGTTACCAAATACATCAGGAAAAAGAAATCCCATGATCAGCTCCCTCTGCTGGTGAAAAAAGGGCAAACATGAATCAGAAAACAACATGGCAGCTTTGCAACAAGCGGGTACAGCCAAAGGGACTCCTAAAACGCTGTTGTTTTTTGGCTGCCGGGGTCAGTGACCCCCGTTTGAAAACTGGAAAGAGTCAGAAGTGGAAAATAAATAATACAATAACTATTAAAAAATGAAGACCAATTGAAAAGTTGCTAAGAAAAGGGCATTCTATAACAGATTAAAATGAACTTGAAGGTGAACCACCCCTTTAAGGGGAATATCAAGCACTAAATCATTGCTTCCATCCGTCATCGGAAGGACCAAGCATTGATATTTCCAGTCCATCTGTCACTCCTTGCCTCACAGCCCTGGTACAGAAACAGGATATTTACAGCCCGTGGTGTTTCCGTTGGGCTCCTCTTTATTCCCCAAGAAGCTGTGGGAACGCGGCTTGAAAGAGAACTAAAATGTTCCAAAGAGATCATAAAAACAAAAAGCAGCTTTTACATAGTAAATCCGCCGTATACTGACTGTACCTGCTGTTTGTGAAATTAAGGAGAGGGAGGGGGCGCTAAACCAAAAGCAATAAATCTGCCGTTTCACTGTCGAATAAAACTTAATAACTGGGTGTACAAAGGGTGTCTTGTGTTTTTGTTAGACTCCGACTGATTGGGTGTAGGGTCTCTGGACTGGATCCAAGGCTATCTGATTAAAGGAGAACTAAAGCGTAAATAAGATTATGTCTAGAATTGCTGTATATTATATACTCAACTTACTGAACCGGCCCAGAGGTTCAGCAGCCCTATAACAGTAATGACCCAAGCCTTAACAGTTGCCCCCAGCTGGCTTAATTTGCACACAAAGGACAGAGGGTGCTAGTCTGGAGGGACCCATGGCACCCGACTCGAGTATAAGCCGAGGGTGACTTTTTCAGCACACTTTGGGTGTTGAAAAACTAGGCTTATACTCGAGTATATACAGTAATTATAAGTTACCAAGAACTTCCATGGCTATAAAAAAAGCACGAAGCAGAAGGCAGAGTGCTTATACTATATACAGGCCAAGTAGGCGACTCCTAATAGCCTCATATTTTACAACAGGAGATACGTTATTTGTTTCAGTGAGTCATGTGACACAAATTATATCGCTAAGTGGCGGTTATAACTGATTTATAACTGATTTATGACCATTTGCAGGATGCCTCCTGTGTATTATATAGTGAATAAAGTGCCCCCTATTGTAACATATAGGGATATTATAAGCCCCCGAGGAGTTCCTTATAATATATAGTGGATAAAGTACCCCCTATTGTAACATATAGGGATATTATAAGCCCCCGAGGGGTTCCTTATAATATATAGTGAATAAAGTACCCCCTATTGTAACATATAGGGATATTATAAGCCCCCGAGGAGTTCCTTATAATATATAGTGAATAAAGTGCCCCCTATTGTAACATATAGGGATATTATAAGCCCACAGAGGAGTTCCTTATAATATATAGTGAATAAAGTACCCCCTATTGTAACATATAGGGATATTATAAGCCCCCGAGGAGTTCCTTATAATATATAGTGAATAAAGTGCCCCCTATTGTAACATATAGGGATTTTATAAGTCCCAGAGGAGTTCCATGACCATGTTCCATGGCCTCTGGCTTTTTATATGGTCATGGAACTCCGAGGTGACTTCTAATATTTACAGGGGGTACTTTATTTATTATAATATACAAGTTTTATTGAGCCATGTGGCAGAAATGACATCACTAAGCTACGAATATAACTGATGACATGACTAAGCACCGTTTATAAGGATATAATTTACACTTTGGTCCCATAGGGAAATGGCCAAACTGTATAATTATATATATATATATATATATATATATATATATATATATATATGGGGACAGCAGACGGGGGGGCTACTGGGGATCCTGTAGCCGCTGGCGTTTTTGCCCTGGTACCTTACCTCATTACCAATGACATCGATGCTCTGCTGAACCTGGGGAACCCATTGGCGCAGGATGGCAAACAGCTCCGGAACGGAAGTGTTGGGATCAAACAGAATGTCCTGGCAGGAGGCATCGTTTGGGTCAAAGAAGGAGAATTCTGTAGGAACCAATCATATTTCAATATCACATAATATAAAAAACAACACATTGGTCATGGGAGCAACTTTGAAGTGTGCAAGGCTTGAGTTACCCTTTAGGCGATCAGAGAATTAAAGTCACAGCTCACCTTAAAACAAAGCAGATGAAAAGAACTCCCCAACTTTCTATTCATTCCTATGGGGTATTTAGAAGTATATTTATCAAATGGTGAACTTTCCCCCATTGATAGATACTTCTAAAAATCCCATAGAAATGAATAGAAAATGGGTGTCCTTTTTACAACTGAAAGATCTTTCTTCCAGTCTCTCATTTAAACTACTGCCTAATTGCTATGGTATGTGGGACCGTAGCAACAACCATAGGAACCAGATGGTTTAAGCAGTCTAAATTCAAAACTAGAGAGCTGCAGATTTACAGCATTAGACATAAAAAAAATAAATCAAAAATAAAAATAAACTGTCTCCAGTGGCACAAATCCCTGTGTTTGTAGGGGGGGGAAGAGGCAAAGAACTGCAGGGCAAGTCTCTTGGTTCAGGGGGTGCTACTACCAGTAGCAGATGTGAGTATGGAGTTGTGACTTGCTTTGGAATTTACTGTGCATTTCTCCAGCACTACTAGTGCTTTAGGGGGTTATGTAATAAAAGGCACTAAGTTTGCCCAGGAGCAGTAACCCATAGCAACCAATCAGCAGGTAGAATTTACTGCCCACCTACTTAAAAGCAATTGGTTGCTATGGGTTACTGCTCCTAGGCTAACATAGTGTATTACATTACTACAACTTGTGATTCATGCAGTTTTTTTTCTTTTTACAGAGGCCTAAAAATACAGAGGTCAGTGTATTATGAACCGATGGGACCACTGTGTGATACATGCCTGGGGTCAATTCAAAAACACTGGGCAAATCTGCCCATGGTCAGTAACCTAGGGCAACCAATCAAATTGTTGCATTCATTGTTCTACCTGCAGCTGGCTGAAAAAATACAATCACTGATTGGTTGCTGTGGGTTACTGCCCACGGGTAAATTTTCCCAGTGTTAATGAAAGAGCCCCACTGTGTCAAGTCACCTGGGCTCATTTATTAACACTGGGCAAATCTTAACATGGGCAGTAACCCACAGCAACCAATCAGTGATCGGCTTTTGTTAGCCAGCAGCAGCCTGGAGCCTATTGCTCTGTTACTTTTTATCACTTAACTTTCTATTTAGGCCCTCCTCTATTCATATCCCTGTCTCTCCTTTAAACCACTGCCCGGTTGCTAGGTAAAATTGGACCCTAGCAACCAGACAGGTGCCAAAATTCAAAACTGGAGCGCTGCTGAACAAAAAGCTAAATAATTCAAAAAACACAATTATAAAAAAAAAAAAAGAAGACCAATTGCAAATTATCTCAGAATAGCACTCTCTACATCATACTAAAAATTAATTTAATGGTAAACAACCCCATTAAGTATTAAGCACGTGGCCCCTTTTCTTTGCCCCTTTCCCTAAATATACCCTTTATGGCTCAGCAGCCGCAGCTCACAGAGGGCAACTGTCCTACTTGCCGACATCCCTAGTGGCATGATGGCATTTCTACGCACGGCGCGCTCCACTCACCGCAGTCGGAAGGCATGGGTGCGGCACAGATGGAGAAGGTCACCGGCCTCTTGCAGCCCACGTAATAAGCCCGGTAATTTCTAACCACACGGAGAGAGTCTTTCTCAAGGCGACCGGTTCCCAAATCCTCAATTGTCATCTTCTAGGGGGCGCCACCTGTGCGGGAAGCAAGAAAACATGGCGATGACGAGGGGAAAGTGTAACGTAGAACCCGGGGGCGAGCGACACCTGTTCCCCTCCATCACCGGCTGCTCCACCCCGCTCAGCTTTCTGTGCTTACACTGCCAGTTCTGACTGCCCAATAACTGAGCTGATTTATAGGTCACTGCTCAGCTGTTAGGCAGGGAGGCCAAGTCTCTGTCCTACAAATATTACAGATAAAAGTAACCCCCAATCATTCTCATTTGGGCCCCCTAGCTCTCGGGGTGGGAGCCCCCCACTTTGCCACCAATGACAGATTAACAGCGAGCAGGGGGTACATGGAGCTGCCGGATATGCTTGCACTACGGGGGCGTCTGGCCCTAAAGAGTTGGGGGAAAGTGTTAAAGGGGTTGCTCAATATTAATATTCTGAGACAATTTGCAATTGGTCTTCATTTTTTAGTATTGCCAGTTTTTGTTCAGCAGCTCTCCAGTCTGGCAGCTATATGGTCGCTACGGTCCAATTTAACCTAGCAACCAGGCAGCAGTTTGAAAGAGGGCAGTCACCCTTAAGGGTGAAGACACACAGAGCTACTAATAGCAGCTATTGTTGTGGCTACTAAAACAGACAATGCTGAGCATTTACTGATAATTGTCTCACTGTGTGTTTAGCAGAGGCAATTCTCAGTATTGTCTATGGCAGGAGATTTTCTGGAGTTTAGTAGCTGTGACAAGTAGCTGCTACTAGTAGCTCTGCGTGTCTTCACCCTAAAATACAAGAGAAGAGAGGCAGGGGCGACCTGGTTGCTGGAGTCACTGACCATAGAGACAGAGATAAAAAAAAAAATAAACATTATGTTTGCAAGGAATTGCCAATTGCTATTGTGCCCTAATGCCATTACTACACTATGGTGTCTAGTTGAAGCCTGCCAGGAATGCTGGGAGTTGTAGTTTTAATACTGATCAGTGTTATTCTTACCCTCCATGGCCTCATGTGCAGCTCCTTACATGCCTATGTCCCAGTTCAGCTCCTTTTCTCCTGTCATATTTGTCTCCTCCCTACACCACCCACACCCACGCCTTAACCCTTCTCCCGCCCCTCACCCCTGAGATCCCCCTCCTTTATACCCGGGGCAAAATCAGCCTCCACTTGTCCTCAGATGCCACCCTGCACCCAACCCCAGTGCCACAGCCTCCCCACCCATTGGGGCACAAGGAATTGTGATCAGAACTTTTTTCTCCAGCCCTTTTGTCTCCCTTTGCCTAACTAGATTGTAAGCTCTTCAGTACAGGAAGCCCTTCTCCCACCCCTCACCCCTGAGATCCCCCTCCTTTATACCCGGGGCAAAATCAGCCTCCACTTGTCCTCAGATGCCACCCTGCACCCAACCCCAGTGCCACAGCCTCCCCACCCATTGGGGCACAAGGAATTGTGATCAGAACTTTTTTCTCCAGCCCTTTTGTCTCCCTTTGTCTAACTAGATTGTAAGCTCTTCTCCCACCCCTCACCCCTGAAATCCCCCTCCTTTATACCCGAGGCAAAATCAGCCTCCACTTGTCCTCAGATGCCACCCTGCACCCAACCCCAGTGCCACAGCCTCCCCACCCATTGGGGCACAAGGAATTGTGATCAGAACTTTTTTCTCCAGCCCTTTTGTCTCACTAGATTGTAAGCTCTTCTCCCGCCCCTCACCCCTGAGATCCCCCTCCTTTATACCCGAGGCAAAATCAGCCTCCACTTGTCCTCAGATGCCACCCTGCACCCAACCCCAGTGCCACAGCCTCCCCACCCTTTGGGGCACAAGGAACTGCGATCAGCACTTTTTTCTCCAGCACTTTAGTTTCCCTTTGCCCAACTAGATTGTAAGCTCTTCAGAACAGGAAGCTCTTGCACTGCAAATTGCATTAACATTCAGTATTTGCATTTTCATGTTTATAATTGCACCTGGAAAAAGGCAAAATGCGCCAATAATTACACGATTATATAAGTCTAAGGGCAGAAATAAGCCCCCCTGCCCCAACCTTCGAGTCCTCACATCCCCCCTTTAATTAAAGCAACATAATCAGCTTTCCTGCTTGGAGACCTTGCAGATTTCTCATTAAGAAAATCCAGGAAAACATATTATGCATTCAATATTGGTGGGAGCCCAAAAACGGTGTAAAATGCAGGAAAACTTTGTGTAATTCTATGCAACATAAATGTAAAATCCTTATGCAATTAGTAAATGTAAATGCTATACCGTCTGGCTGTTTATGTTCTCTGCCCTGCTGGTTCCGACTCATGAAACAACATGGCTGAATCCAACCGACGAACAGACCTGGAAAAAAAATAGAAAAGAACTTCTGCTACAATGTTTCAGGAGTCGGAACCAGTGAACAGGCAATGCTTTCAGTGGCAACAACACTTACATAAAACTTTAAAACCGCTGAAACCGCTTAATTAATATTCATGCAATATCAGGGGTTAATTACAGGGAGGGGGAGGATTTGTGAGATAATCCCGGGCACGCCTTTATATTTACAAGAATGCCAAGGAAAGCATTTCGGATTATATAACGTAAAAAACACACCGTGCAGGTCCCAATTGGTCTTATCTTTATTATGTTGCAGTTTTTGAATGATTTAACTTTTAGTTCAGCAGCTCTTCAGTTTGGAATTTGGACAGCTATCTGGTTGCTAGGGTCCAATATACCCTAGCAACCAGGCAGTGGTTTGAAAGAGAGACATGAATATGAATAGAAGAGAGTTAATATAGAAAGATAAGGAATAAAAAGTAACAATAACAATAAAACTGGAGCCTCACAGAGCAATAGGGTTTCTGGCTGCCGGGGTCAGTGACCCCCATTTGAAAGATGGAAAGAGGCAGAAGAGAAAGGCAAGTAATTAAAAAAAACTATACAAAATAAAAAATGAAGACCAATTGAAAAGTTGCTAAGAATGGGACAATATATAAAATACTAAAAGTTAGACCCCTTTAACTGCACAACAAGAAGCACAAGGCTGCCAATGGCTACGTGTGGGGCTCGTGCCAGATAATGGGGGGGGGGGGGCACACAATAAGATCACTGTGTGAGGTTATTCACACAAGCAATAAAGCCTGGTACTGACAGCCAGCAAATTGTGTAACCTGCACAACTACACAACCTTTTGTCCTGGGGCCTCAATAAGCTGTACCCCCATACTGTACTGTCTAAGGGAAACACTATGGCACCCCCTACCCATATGTATAAATACAAATATACAGAGAGGGAATGTTCTGGGCACACAATAAGCTGTACCCCCATACTGTACTGTCTAAGGGAAACACTATGGCACCCCCTACCCATTATTTATATATATTTATAATGCCTTATTTACAAGTGTATATTATACTAGCATTATAGGTTGTACTCAAGAATGTTGCCCCACTCTGCACAAGGCAGTACACAGCAAGTACATAAGAGGATTAATGTTTAATGCCTCATTTTAACCCCTTCCCTACCCCACAGCTGACAGTATTGTAATGCAGATGCTTAGCTAAAAGCACAGGGCACTATTAGGGTATAGTTATACTTTCCGCTCCTCAGTTAAAGGGGCAATAGAGTGTGGCCTCTCCGAATCCAATCTTAGCAATACACCAGTACCATAGAGTGTGGGCCTTTTTGTATCCAGTCATGGCAAGGGGTACCCAGGGCACAAATAAGCACTCACCCCAAATCCCCCCCTAACTGGCCTTCAGGCTGGGCCCCCTTAGCCCATAACAAGGTTACAGATATATAGAAACATTGGGGTAACAGTCACCCTGCTATAGTTCCAGGGGTACCCAGGGCACAAATACTCACCCCAAATCCCCCCCTAACTGGCCTTCAGGCTGGGCCCCCTTAGCCCATAACAAGGTTACAGATATATAGAAACATTGGGGTAACAGTCACCCCGCTATAGTTCCAGGGGTACCCGGGGCACAAATAAGCACCCCAAATCCCCCCCTAACTGGCCTTCAGGCTGGGCCCCCTTAGCCCATAACGAGGTTACAGATATATAGAAACATTGGGGTAACAGTCACCCTGCTATAGTTCCAGGGGTACCCAGGGCACAAATAAGCACTCACCCCAAATCCCCCCCTAACTGGCCTTCAGGCTGGGCCCCCTTAGCCCATAACAAGGTTACAGATATATAGAAACATTGGGGTAACAGTCACCCCGCTATAGTTCCAGGGGTACCCAGGGCACAAATAAGCACTCACCCCAAATCCCCCCTAACTGGCCTTCAGGCTGGGCCCCCTTAGCCCATAACAAGGTTACAGATATATAGAAACATTGGGGTAACAGTCACCCCACTATAGTTCCAGGGGTACCCAGGGCACAAATAAGCAATCACCCCAAATCCCCCCCTAACTGGCCTTCAGGCTGGGCCCCCTTAGCCCATAACAAGGTTACAGATATATAGAAACATTGGGGTAACAGTCACCCCGCTATAGTTCCAGGGGTACCCAGGGCACAAATAAGCACTCACCCCAAATCCCCCCCTAACTGGCTATGATGCCGGGGGTAGAGGGGGGGGGCAGCCCCACAGAAGGGCACAGACATATCGGTACCACACAGTGAGGGAATGAGACCCCAGTAGCTGTCAGTTCCCCCTGAGACTAAATGCCAGTACCTCCCGGTGCCCCCTGTGTGACTCCCAGCACCTTCCATGACTCCCTGTGCCAACAGTACGAGTGGGAGTTCCAGTACCGGGCACAGACGCACAGGGTACCGGGCACAGACGCACAGGGTACCGGGCACAGACGCACAGGGTACCGGGCACAGACGCACAGGGTACCGGGCACAGACGCACAGGGTACCCGGCACAGACGCACAGGGTACCGGGCACAGACGCACAGGGTACCGGGCACAGACGCACAGGGTACCGGGCACAGACGCACAGGGTACCGGGCACAGACGCACAGGGTACCGGGCACAGACGCACAGGGTACCGGGCACAGACACACAGGGTACCGGGCAGCCCCAGCCCCACAGCCGAGTTACCTTGAGCAGAGGAGCCGGACCCCATACAGCGGGATACATTACACAGATCAGAACAGCCGCTCCGACTCCGCCCCTACGCGTCACCAGGGGGCGGGCACCTGCCTGTCAGACCCTTCTGCCCGCTCTGTGGCTTCGCTTACTGCGGGGTAATGGGGGGGGGGGTATCACCCCGGTATCGTCTCTAAGCTTCTGGCATTATCACGTCCGCCCTCACACCGGCTTGTTACTTGTCATACCTACTGTGTGGCTACTAGCCCCCGGGCCCCCACACAGCAGCAAGCTATTACTCAGGAGTCCTACACTGCCCTGTAATACTCCCCCCCGGTCCTACCAATGGTACAGCCCCGAACCTACCGTATCTCTGCTGGGGGCCTCCGAGTGAGCTTGGCAAGTTTTCACTGTTATGGAATTGACTACAATTCCCAGCATCCCACTAAGAACTACGGGAATGGTGTATTCATTACGGTTTATGGCTTCCTTTCCCTTCCCCTGAGCTTGGGAAGAAAATGACCCCCTTGTATCCCCAATGGTACAGCCCTGATCCCACAGTACCTTTGCTGAACCCCCTTGTATCCCCAATGGTACAGCCCTGATCCCACAGTACCTTTGCTGGGTGCTTGACAAGTTTTCACTTTTATAGAATTGACTACAATTCCCAGAATCCCACAGAGAACTACGGGAATGGTGAATTCAATACGGTTTATGGTTTCCTTTCCCTTCCCCTGAGCTTGGGAAGAAAATGGACCCCCCTTGTATCCCCAATGGTACAGCCCTGATCCCACAGTACCTTTGCTGGACCCCCTTGTATCCCCAATGGTACAGCCCTGATCCCACAGTATCTTTGCTGAACCCCCTTGTATCCCCAATGGTACAGCCCTGATCCCACAGTACCTTTGCTGAACCCCCTTGTATCCCCAATGGTACAGCCCTGATCCCACAGTACCTTTGCTGAACACCCTTGTATCCCCAATGGTACAGCCCTGATCCCACAGTACCTTTGCTGAACCCCCTTGTATCCCCAATGGTACAGCCCTGATCCCACAGTACCTTTGCTGAACCCCCTTGTATCCCCAATGGTACAGCCCTGATCCCACAGTACCTTTGCTGAACCCCCTTGTATCCCCAATGGTACAGCCCTGATCCCACAGTACCTTTGCTGAACCCCCTTGTATCCCCAATGGTACAGCCCTGATCCCACAGTACCTTTGCTGGGTGCCTGACAAGCTTTCACTGTTACTGAATTGACTACAATTCCCAGCATCCCACTGAGAACTACGGGAATGGTGATTTCTTGAGATGAAAAAGGAGCCCCTTGTTTCAAACCTTCTGATAATTATTAGGGGTGTGCAGCCCCACTTTCTGGTAGGCAGGGTATCCATACATCTCCCAGCATTCCTCACCATAATATCAGGAGTACATGCATCCTGGGAGTTGTAGTCCAGCAACAAACCACTTTTATTAGTCTTCCAGTCTATGATTTACACCACTTTCTGGTTGTCAGGGTGGCTATGTCCCTAGCAACCAGGTAGCTGCTTATTATCTATGTGAAAAAAACTAGAAACACTAGAAAATACATGAAATAAAAAAGGAAATATAGCTGATTCCCTGATTCCATCAGTCGTATTGGGAAGGATCTGCTGGCGGGGCCCCCAGGGAGCAGCACAATGACCCCCCCACACCTGTCTCTGGGCCCGGGGGGCACACAGGTGCCAGTACATAGCCCTATGCCAATATTGAATCGTTTAATTACACAGCGTTACTGTGAGTGAGACGCCATCGCTGGCCGTGCCGCAGCTTGTTTTGTTCCTTCCCACCCTTTCCCACTCCGGAATGTTAATTAGCAATTATTTTTCCCACCTACAATATGTTTCCTTATAGATTTAGAGGAGAGTCTCAATGCAGCGAGGCCGGGGGCCAAAACGGATTAGAATGGAGGTATTTTCTATGTAATTCCTACAGACGTGCTGCCTCCCCGGCCCCCTAGCAGCATATAGTCTGGGTTCTTACCTTCCCACACATGGGTGCAGTCTGGAAGGGGCGGAGCATGGGAATCTGATTAGGTCCAATTACCTATGGGGCGTCTAAGGTAAACAATATGGCAACTCCAACCCCTATGTAAATAAATACAAACAGGAAGAGTAAAGGTCCCCATACACGGCCCGATTCTAGCTGCTGCTATCGAGCTGGCCATACACAGGCAGATCCGCTCGCTTGGCGATGTCGCCAAGCGAGCGGATCTTCACCTGATATCCCCACCTACGGGTGGGCGATATCGGGTAACATGTAGGCGAATTCGATCGTTTGGCCCTAGGGCCAAACGATCAAATTCTAACGGCGGTAATGGGGCAGTCGGTTTGGCTCGTTGATCCAACTGAATTTTCTAACCTGGCCAATCGATATCTGGCCAATTCCGGGGCAGATATCGGTCGGCCAGGCCCCTTGTTTCTGCCCCTACAGGGGCCGATAAGCTGCTGAATCGGTCCAAGGGACTGATATTGGCAGCTGCAATCGGCCCGTGTATGGGGACCTTTAGACAGATTCGGCAGCTAATTGGCCCATGTATGGGCACTAACGACGGGTCTGCCTGACCGACATCTGGCCTGAAATTGGGCAGATATCGATCAGGCAGGTTAAAAAATTTAGTCAGATCGGGGACTGCATTGGCTCGTTGATGTGGTCCCAAAACGACTGCACCTATGCCCGTCGTTATAATTCAATTGTTTGGCCCCAGGGCCAAACTACCAAATTAGCCTGAATTGCCCGATATCCCCTACCCGTAGGTGGGGATATCGGGAGAAGATCCGCTTGCTTGGCGACCTCGCGTATATGGCCACCTTACGAATGTCATGGTACCTTATTCTATGGCCACATTCTTCCTGTAATAAACAGAATATAAACAATATTTAGAAACAGGCTAATTCATGATACAATCATATTGGCCGGCCAAGGTTTCCTTTATTTTCCCTAGCAACAAGGGTTATGATAGAAGCTGAAATATGTGTCAGTTTGCTTCCTCATCTAAAATCCTGCTGCTCCCCAGATAAAGCATGGTTAAGCCAGTAAGCTCTAAATCCTATTTGAGCCAAGCATCTGTCAATGACGGAGAGAGAGAGACACTTGGAAGCCTCTGCCTGTTCTGTTGGAAGCTGCCGTGCTGCTCCGGGACCCATGGAACCTTCTTTCATTGCAGAATTTTATGGTTGCAGAACTTGTCCGAGTTTGTAAAGATGGAGCAAAGATTGGATCTGGCCAAGAAAGAGCAGCATTTGAAGATACTCAGTCCCACTATGCAGCGAAACAGTAAGGACTAGTCTTTTGCTTGCTAAGCAGATTGTCTGTTAAGTCGAGGGCGATGGGCTGCTCTCCTTCTCACAGTGGGATCATTCAGAGCATCGCAAAAAACACAGCCAAACCGTTAAAGAAAAATAAAAAGGCTCTTCCTTCCGCCCACGAAAACGATGGACTTACTATCCCTTTGTCGGGGGCACAAAGAACTGTGTGTGAGTTGAGTTCTGGGATAATGACTGAGGAAAATGGCCAAGAGGAGAACCATTTTATCTTGGCCCAAAAAGGAGCTGAGAGCCATTTATCTGCCCCCGAGGGCGAGAGGAAGGATAGAATGCATGACATTGCCGACGAGGCCATGGTCCATTTAAGTAAACAAAAGGGTCTCCCTGAAAGAGGAGGCATAAGAAAGCAGAGCTCAACAGGATCAGAACCAGAACTGGGAAATGGGGAAAACAACCCAAGAAGGAGTAAGAGGTCCAAGAGACAAAGGTCTCTAAAGTGTCGGAGCTCAAAAACAAGGGATAAAGAGATTGTTTTCCCCGAGGCAGAAAAGAAAGTGGATTTTCCAGAGCTGCTTGTCAAAGCCCACCAACATGCCTACGGCTATCTGAATCCCAATCTGTCCAAGTATGAAGCCATCATCTGCATGGCAAACCAAGCCACGGAAACCCAACTAATCATGCAGCAGATGATCACCTTCATGGCTCTAAGATTTGACGAGATCAACACGTGCATGGAAGAACTTGCAGAGGATGGGGAGAAACTGGTAAAAGAGGTAGGGGGCAACCTAGTCTGGCCTAATGCAAAAGGAGATGCCTCAGAACATCCTGACTTGTTGCAGCAGTTGCTGCTCTATACGGTTAACAAAATGCAGGAGTTAAACAGCACCGTCTCATCTATGACCACAAATGCCTTGAAGGAAACTTGTAGTTACTTGCAGTCAGCCGCCACCAACCTGCAGGGAAAACTGAAAGTGAAACAGCAGTACGATGAGCGCCTGGTGAGGACCATCAGATTGTTGGAAAGTTCAGCAGTTGAGGGCCCTCAGCCGAATTCCCATGACATGGCTCTTTATTCTGAAGACAGTGGCATTGGAGGCGATACTGAGTCCATTAAAGAACGCAGATCTCCTGACAAAGTGGGCAGGCCGGCACGGTGTGATTCAGTAGGGCAAGAAAGTTTGACAAAGGGTGAAGAAGAGATCATTGGCAAAGGTGAAGAATCTTCTAAAGATGTAAAGTCTGAAGCAAGCATGAACAAAAAAGAAAATATACGTTCCTCACCTTCTGCCAAAGCGAACCGGCCAAGAATTTGTCATCAATCCAGTCTTGCAGACAGCCTCTCCTTGAATTCATTGGATTACAGTACCACCCTCGAGCAAGACAGCATCAATGACCAAGATTCAGACGAGTCCGGGGACAGTGATGACAGTGATGGTTTAGACAACAAGAGCATATCGAGTCATGCAAAATTACCTAAGAGGCCCTTCTCATCTCCTGCAGGAACTGGGGCCTACAAAAACCCCTCCAAATGGCTGGAGAATCCTCCTAATGAAGAGATTTCACTGAAAATGAAAGAGGCTATCAGCGAGAAAATCAAGTTTGTCCCCAAGAAATCGAGAAGTCATGTGTGGAACAGAGAAGATGATGCCCCATCCACCTCAAAGAGGCCTAGTACTGCTGACGGAAGCAACCGGAGAACTTCTAAGCAAAAAAGATCTAGATCTGCTGAATCACTCCGAAGCCAAGCAGAGGATCCAACTCTTCTAGAACTTCAGAGAACACAAAAAGAGCTGAGCAGAAAGCTAGAACTCATGCATACAAATGATGGTTCCAAGAAAGGAAGACAGCAGAACGTGAACGGAAAATCACTCCTTCATAAGCAGGAAAATGTATCCACAGCAAACACTGGTTCCAGCAGCAAACTCAAGGCTTGTCTCGACAAAAGCTTCAAAGTTTTGCCTAGTCAGGAAAGGGTCTCCTTTACAAGATGCAATAAGAACACAAATAGCTCAACGCCAGCATCTGTATTACAACCACATTCAGTAACCAATGAAAATGTCCCACCGGTCGGACAAAAACCAGAAGGTAAAAGTATTTCCCCTCGACAGTCCGTTCGGAAACTTATTGAAACATTTAGTCCGGCGGATGAATCCATAAAACAAACAAGATCTTTGGGTCCACTGAGATGTGTTAGAAAGTTTGGTGTTCCCGTTCTCCCTCCTACTATTCCGGCATTTCAGGCACTACAGCCATTAGGCCAAAGTCTACCAGTAGGGGATGGGACTTCAATGACACCAAGCATGTACATAAATACATCTTATTCTGTGTCTGCATGTGAAGACAGACCCAACGTAAATGAAGAAGAGGCTGAAGATTTAGAGAACTTTCCACCTCCTCCTCTTGAGATACTTATGGATGATTCTTTCAATGTTCTCCAAACTGAAGAACATAAAGCCACAGAACTCAAGGCTCCACAGAACATACTTCCAAGTGCCAAACCAGCATCCTGCCCAGAAAAGAAAGCTTCCACCTGTCAAAAGATGAAAACCTCAATAAACGTGAAGGACCTATTACCGAGTAAAAATTCCACCATGTCCTATATGTCTGTTAGGACTCAGGAAGCAACTAGGAAATTCTCTTTAGACTCTAGATCTGGCAGGGAGATCAAGAGAGACTTTGAAACCCTGAAAAGGCATGAAATAGAGCAGGTGGCTCATCTGTACAAACAGTCATGCAAAATAATCCCGCTGCAGAACCCTGGCGAGGGGGTGAAGTCAGGCGATGATGAAGAGGTGACGCGGGTATGTGCTGATGGTCCCCCAACACTTAAACAGAAAGAATTTTCTCCTGCTTCACAGAGAAGGAATGAAAGGGTTCCAGCAGGAATCAGAAGAGTTTCACCCACTAGAGCCACGGTTCCTTCTCCACCAACTGAAAAGAGATTAACCAATCCACCAGGAAACAGGACTTTGTTTAAACCTCAGTCCCAAACAAGCTCTCCATCTGTGCCTAAAACTGCAAGCCCTACCAGCACTCCGAGAATACCAAGCACTCCGAGAATACCAAGCCCTCCAGTGCAAAGGAAGCTGCCTAGTCCTCCATCCCAACAGAAGTCACCCAGTCCCAGTGTTCAAAGGAAGCTTCCTAGTCCACCACCCCATCAAAAGTCACCAAGTCCTGGTGTTCAACGGAAGCTCCCGAGTCCACCACCCCATCAAAAGTCACCCAGTCCTGTGGTGCAAAGAAGGCTTTCTAATTCTCCATCCCACCAAAAGTCATCATGTCTACTTAATCAAAGGAAGCTCCCAAGCCCTCCATGCCAAAGAAAACTACCAAGCCCACCTCAAGTGCGAAGACAATCAAGTCCACCTAATCAGAGTAGCCTTCCGAGTCCACCAAGCAGTTATCGAGAGCCTAGTCCACCCATATACTGTACCCCTTCTCCACCAGTGTCACCATCAGTTCCATACAAGGGGGCACGGAGAGGCTCTGATGATCCACAACTCTCCTCAAAATGGCTTGGCAATGCCCAGTCAATATTTTGCCCATCATCTAATTCCTTATTTGAATCCAAACCACCCTCCCCACCCACATTTTCTACTAAAGAAACTGCCCCAAGCAATGGGACTGCCCCTCATCTGAGGCACAGCTTTTCTAGTCGCCCCAATGATGACCAACACAGACGGATTGCAATGAGTGCTGCCAACCCTCAGCCATTTGTACGGAGAAGTTACTCCGACCGGCGGCCAAGAGTCCAACTTCGTCTCCCAGTGCCAGCCTCTGCATTTACAGTCAGCGAGCCCTCTCTCCAGCAAATAGGGTAAGTCATTTATATTGCTCTATAACACAGCTTTAATTCCAGTGCTCTGATTGGCTACTTTCCCTGTCCCTATGAACATTCTAATGCCCTCACTGGCTACTTTCCCTATCACTATGGATATTCTAATACTTTGCCTACTCTCTCTGTCTAATGCTCTGATTGGCTATTTTCTCTAGGCCTTCTGTTTCTTCTGTACTGGTTAGCCCTATGAATGTTCTAATACTCTGATTGGCTACTCTCCCTATTCATATGAACATTCTAATGCTCTGATTGGCTACTTTCCCTATTCATATGAACATTCTAATGCTCTGATTGGCTACTCTCCCTATTCATATGAACATTCTAATGCTCTGATTGGCTACTTTCTCTATTCATAGGAACATTCTAATGCTCTGATTGGCTACTCTCCCTATTCATATGAACATTCTAATGCTCTGATTGGCTACTTTCTCTATGCCTGCTGTCCCTTACTGGTTATCCCTATGAATATTTGAATGCTCTTATTGGCTATTTTCCCTTTATTTTCCCATTCTAATACTCTGATTGGCTACTTTCCTTATTGACTTGATCATTCTAATGCTCAGACAGACTGCTTTATCTGTATCTCTAACAATTCTAATGCTTTGATTGGATTTCTTTCTCAATAGAAATATTCTCATTTTAAATTTGGCCACTTTATCTTTCCATACCCCTTCATGGCAGCTCCACCAGCTTCTACTGTTGCCTTTAAATTACCTTTATGTTATAGAGAGTGTTATTCTGGAACAATTTGCAATTGGTCTTTATTTGTTATCATTTGTAGTTTTTTCATTATTTCACTTTTGTTCTGCAGCTTTCCAGTTTGGCAATTTGGCAGCTGTATGGTTGCTAGGGTCAAAATTACCCTAGCTAGCAGGTAGTGGTTTGAAAAAGAAACTGGAATATGAATGAATAGCAGTGGATCTGTAACAAAAAGTAACAATAACAATGAAATTGTAGCCTCAAAGAGCAACAGTTCAATGTTAGTTCAGGCTGAGGGGTCAGTGACCCCCTTTTGAAAGCTGGAAAAAGTCAGAAGAGCAAAGCAAATAATTAAAAAATGATAGAAAATAAAAAATGAAGACCAATTGAAAAGTTGCTAAGAACGGATCGTTCCTTTATTTAAAAAAAAGCAAAAGTGGGAGCTGCAAGAAGGTACAACATATATTGAGCCCAGAACTTCTGTCTGTATATTTAATGTATTTATACATAAGGGAGGGAGCTGCCGTCTCATTTCCCTTGGATAGTACAGAATGACTGTCTGAGACCCTTGGCTGTCACTGGGAGTGCTGTCTCTTAAGTGACACCCCAAGTCTCCATATTTCCCTAAGCAAACGAGAGCACCGGCTGAGGTGTAAGCTGTAGGGACGGGACACTGTATGTCAAGCTGATGCCCAGTGCCCCAGCTGACAGCCACATATAATCCCTATATATAGAGCATTAGAGAGTAATGTCAATTAAGAAATGTAAATATGATTCGGATATTAATCAGTAATTAATTTGATTTAATCAGCAGATTAATTTGATCATTCTGATGTAGTTAGTCTGTCGAAAGTTAATGTCCCGTTATACTGTCTTCGTTTTTTCTTACAGTCTCCAGCTTTATCCTACAGCCTACATACTGGCCTACTGTCTCTGTCTTGCCATACTGTCATCATCTTTTCCTACTGTCCCAACAGTGATGATCTGTCCCTACTGTCTCCATCTTGTCCTACTGTCTCCATCTTGTCCTACTGTCTCCATCTTGCCCTACTGTCTCCATCTTGCCCTACTGTCTCCATCTTGCCCTACTGTCTCCATCTTGTCCTACTGTCTCCATCTTGTCCCACTGTCTCCATCTTGCCCTACTGTCCCCATCTTGCCCTACTGTCTCCATCTTGCCCTACTGTCTCCATCTTGCCCTACTGTCTCCATCTTACCCTACTGTCTCCATCTTGCTCTACTGTCTCCATCTTGCCCTACTGTCCCCATCTTGCCCTACTGTCTCCATCTTGCCCTACTGTCTCCATCTTGTCCTACTGTCTCCATCTTGTCCCACTGTCTCCATCTTGCCCTACTGTCCCCATCTTGCCCTACTGTCTCCATCTTGCCCTACTGTCTCCATCTTGCCCTACTGTCTCCATCTTACCCTACTGTCTCCATCTTGCTCTACTGTCTCCATCTTGCCCTACTGTCCCCATCTTGCCCTACTGTCTCCATCTTGCCCTACTTTTGCATCTTGCACTACTGTCTCCATCTTGCCCTACTGTCTCTATCTTGTCCTACTGTCTCCATCTTGCCCTACTGTCTCCATCTTGTCCTACTGTCTCCATCTTGCCCTGCTGTCTCCATATTGCCCTACTGTCTCCATCTTGTCCTACTGTCTCCATCTTGCCCTTCTGTCTCCATCTTGACCTACTATTTCCACCTTGCCCTACTGTCTCCATCTTGCCCTACTTTTGCATCTTGCTCTACTGTCTCCATCTTGCCCTACTGTCTCCATCTTGCCCTACTGTCCCCATCTTGCCCTACTGTCCCCATCTTGCCCTACTGTCTCCATCTTGCCCTACTGTCCCCATCTTGCCCTACTGTCTCCATCTTGCCCTACTTTTGCATCTTGCTCTACTGTCTCCATCTTGCCCTACTGTCTCCATCTTGCCCTACTGTCTCTATCTTGCCCTACTGTCCCCATCTTGCCCTACTGTCTCCATCTTGCCCTACTGTCTGCATCTTGCCCTACTGTCCCCATCTTGCCCTACTGTCTCCATCTTGCCCTACTTTTGCATCTTGCTCTACTGTCTCCATCTTGCCCTACTGTCTCCATCTTGCCCTACTGTCTCTATCTTGCCCTACTGTCCCCATCTTGCCCTACTGTCTCCATCTTGCCCTACTGTCTCCATCTTGCCCTACTGTCCCCATCTTGCCCTACTGTCTCCATCTTGCCCTACTTTTGCATCTTGCTCTACTGTCTCCATCTTGCCCTACTGTCTCCATCTTGCCCTACTGTCTCTATCTTGCCCTACTGTCCCCATCTTGCCCTACTGTCTCCATCTTGCCCTACTGTCTGCATCTTGCCCTACTGTCTCCATCTTTCCCTACTGTCTCCATCTTGCCCTTCTGTCCTCATCTTGCCCTACTGTCTCCATCTTGCCCTACTGACTCCATCTTGTCCTACTGTCTCCATCTTGTCCTACTGTCTCCATCTTGTCCTACTGTTTCCATCTTGTCCTACTGTCTCCATCTTGTCCTACTGTCCACATCTTGCCCTACTGTCTCCATCTTGCCCTACTGTCTCCATCTTGTCCTACTGTCCACATCTTGCCCTACTGTCCACATCTTGCCCTACTGTCTCCATCTTGTCCTACTGTCTCCATTTTGTCCTACTGTCTCCATCTTGTCCTACTGTCTCCATCTTGCCCTACTGTCCACATCTTGCCCTACTGTCTCCATCTTGTCCTACTGTCTCCATCTTGTCCTACTGTCTCCATCCTGCCCTACTGTCTCCATCTTGCCCTACTGTCTCCATCTTGTCCTACTGTCTCCATCCTGCCCTACTGTCTCCATCCTGCCCTACTGTCTCCATCTTGCCCTACTGTCTCCATCTTGCCCTACTGTCTCCATCTTGTCCTACTGTCTCCATCTTGTCCTACTGATGCCATCTTGTCTTACTGTCAGTTTCTTGCCCTGTTGTCTCATTATTATTATGGTTTGCTGAAACTCTGCAGCCTGAAATGTTTTTGGTTCATTGCAGAAATAAAAGTAAATATTAATTACAGGAAGATGCAGGGTGTATCTATACAACATACTATAGGTAACTCTCAAGGGAAATTGAGGGGGAAAGGGAAAATCAAAGGGAAAGGATGAGGGGAATTGTTGTTTGCTCAGGGGAAGATATTTCATTGCATAAAGGCAGCAGTGAGGGGATTAGTTCTGCGCTGGTATCCGGCTAATAATAGGTTCAGCCCCCCCTCCTCACACAGTACGGTCACTTCTCATTATTGTCTCCCATAATCCTCTTTTCTTGTTTCAGCTGTGAGGTGCCGAGTCGGAGGGAGAGTGAGCCGTGGGGTGGGCAGAACCAGGCAGAACTCAGAGCCTCGGACCCAGAGCTGCGCATTGTGGGACAGGGGTTCCAGCCGGAGTGACTGCGGCAGAAATGGCGAAATCCATCGAAGGAACGGAAGAGCTGGACTGTTGCTTTGTACTCACGGTCCGACCAAGGGCTCAGAACCTGAAGATGCACTACTGACTTGTACTAAGCACCTTATACTCTTTACTTCCTGTCCCACACAGCTTGCAATCTAATTACTGGTGCCTAAAGCAGAGGGTGATGGAACTTGTCACTGCCAGTGTCACAGATAACCCAACATACAAAGTGAACAGGGTTCCCTGGGACAGAATGAGGGCCCATAGAACAGAGGGGACCCATTTAGCTGTCACCATTGGGTGACAATGGCCCTAGAGAGATGATTGTAATATCCCATAGGATGGTCCGGTACCCAGCTAAGGGCAAGTGGACCTTCCAGTGGCACAGCTGCTGCCCCGTGGTTCCCCTATATGTTAAAGTTTAGTATGTTATAGAATGGCCTATTCTTAGCAACTTTTCAATTGGTCTTAATTGTTTATTTGTTATAGTTTTTGAATTATTTGCCTTCTTCTTCTGACTCTTTCCACTTTTCAAATGGGGGTCACTGACCCCGGCAGCCAAAAACCTCTGTGAGGCTACAAACACATTGTTATTTTTACTTTGTATTACTTATCTTTCTATTTAGGCCCTCCTCTACTCATATTCCTGTTTCTCTTTCAAACCACTGCCTGGTTGCTAGGTTAAATTGGACCCTAGCAACCAGATAGCTGCAATGAAAAGCTAAATAATTCAAAAATTCCAAATAATAAAAAATAAAGACCAATTGCAAACTGTCTCAGAATAGCATTATCTATATCATAGTAAAAGTTAACCCTTTGGACAAGGCTACTTTTCCTATTTGTTGTATAGTTTTTTGACTGCTCCTGTGACCAGATGGTTAAATGAATAACAGGCAGATCCTCCAATAAGAAACCAATCTCCAACAGCACTTATTATTTAGGGAACTCCTAGTTGCACAGGGAATTATGGGAATTAAGCGCAAATTATTCATTGAAGAGCCCCAAAATGCAGGATGCAATATGCCCCCCCCATATTACTGAAGAACCCCCCCATCCCCACCCCTCTGTGCGAGTGTTAAATCCCACACCCATAGATTTAAGGATTTGGTGCTTGACAAGCACCCAATAGGATTCTGCCATTCAGGCCCCCAGTTTTCTGTCCCGCCCCCCAACCAATTACACGTACAGTATGATGTGTTGTATGTCTCGCTGTGTGTCTCTATGTATGTCTCGCTGTGTGTCTCTATGTATGTCTCGCTGTGTGTCTCTATGTATGTCTCGCTGTGTGTCTCTATGTATGTCTCGCTGTGTGTCTCTATGTATGTCTCGCTGTGTGTCTCTATGTATGTCTCGCTGTGTGTCTCTATGTATGTCTCGCTGTGTGTCTCTATGTATGTCTCGCTGTGTGTCTCTATGTATGTCCTCGCTGTGTGTCTCTATGTATGTCTCGCTGTGTGTCTCTATGTATGTCTCGCTGTGTGTCTCTATGTATGTCTCGCTGTGTGTCTCTATGTATGTCTCGCTGTGTGTCTCTATGTATGTCTCGCTGTGTGTCTCTATGTATGTCTCGCTGTGTGTCTCTATGTATGTCTCGCTGTGTGTCTCTATGTATGTCCTCGCTGTGTGTCTCTATGTATGTCTCGCTGTGTGTCTCTATGTATGTCTCGCTGTGTGTCTCTATGTATGTCTCGCTGTGTGTCTCTATGTATGTCTCGCTGTGTGTCTCTATGTATGTCTCCGCTGTGTGGTCTCTATGTATGTCTCGCTGTGTGTCTCTATGTATGTCTCGCTGTGTGTCTCTATGTATGTCTCGCTGTGTCTCTATGTATGTCTCGCTGTGTGTCTCTATGTATGTCTCGCTGTGTGTCTCTATGTATGTCTCGCTGTGTGTCTCTATGTATGTCTCGCTGTGTGTCTCTATGTATGTCTCGCTGTGTGTCTCTATGTATGTCTTGCTGTGTGTCTCTATGTATGTCTCGCTGTGTGTCTCTATGTATGTCTCGCTGTGTGTCTCTATGTATGTCTCGCTGTGTGTCTCTATGACTGTTACTGTATCGCACGATACAACTCTTTGTCACTTTTATACCATTTTGTATCAAGTGAATGTTTAATAAAAGGGTCAGAAACAAACTGACTGGCTGTTGTGTCACATGACCAGATACGTTGATGATAAACCCTATTATGTTCAGCCAATCCCATGCACTATTAGTTTATACAGGGGGAGTGGAAGCTTCATAATAATCCCACCCTTAGCCCATAACGAGGTTACAGATATATAGAAACATTGGGGTAACAGTCACCCCGCTGTAGTTCCAGGGGTACCCAGGGCACAAATAAGCACTCACCCCAAATCCCCCCCTAACTGGCCTTCAGGCTGGGCCCCCTTAGCCCATAACAAGGTTACAGATATATAGAAACATTGGGGTAACAGTCACCCTGCTATAGTTCCAGGGGTACCCAGGGCACAAATAAGCACTCTCCCCAAATCCCCCCCTAACTGGCCTTCAGGCTGGGCCCCCTTAGCCCATAACAAGGTTACAGATATATAGAAATATTGGGGTAACAGTCACCCCGCTATAGTTCCAGGGGTACCCAGGGCACAAATAAGCACTCACCCCAAATCCCCCCCTAACTGGCCTTCAGGCTGGGCCCCCTTAGCCCATAACAAGGTTACAGATATATAGAAACATTGGGGTAACAGTCACCCCGCTATAGTTCCAGGGGTACCCAGGGCACAAATAAGCACTCACCCCAAATCCCCCCATAACTGGCCTTCAGGCTGGGCCCCCTTAGCCCATAACAAGGTTACAGATATATAGAAAAATTGGGGTAACAGTCACCCCGCTATAGTTCCAGGGGTACCCAGGGCACAAATAAGCACTCACCCCAAATCCCCCCTAACTGGCCTTCAGGCTGGGCCCCCTTAGCCCATAACAAGGTTACAGATATATAGAAACATTGGGGTAACAGTCACCCTGCTATAGTTCCAGGGGTACCCAGGGCACAAATAAGCACTCACCCCAAATCCCCCCTAACTGGCCTTCAGGCTGGGCCCCCTTAGCCCATAACAAGGTTACAGATATATAGAAACACTGGAGTAACAGTCACCCTGTTATAGTTCCAGGGGTACTGTTACTCCAGTAGGGCAAGATGGAGACAGTAGGACAAGATGGAGACAGTGGGGCAAGATGGAGACAGTAGGACAAGATGGGGACAGTGGGACAAGATGGAGACAGTAGGACAAGATGGGGACAGTGGGACAAGATGGAGACAGTGGGACAAGATGGGGACAGTGGGACAAGATGGAGACAGTAGGGCAAGATGGGGACAGTGGGGCAAGATGGGGACAGTGGAGCAAGATGGAGACAGTGGGGCAAGATGGAGACAGTAGGACAAGATGGAGAAAGTAGGACAAGATGGAGACAGTAGGAAAAGATGGGGACAGTAGGACAAGATGGGGACAGTAGGGCAAGATGGAGACAGTAGGGCAAGATGGAGACAGTAGGACAAGATGGAGACAGTAGGACAAGATGGAGACAGTAGGACAAGATGGGGACAGTAGGACAAGATGGGGACAGTGGGACAAGATGGAGACAGTAGGACAAGATGGGGACAGTGGGACAAGATGGAGACAGTGGGACAAGATGGGGACAGTGGGACAAGATGGAGACAGTAGGGCAAGATGGGGACAGTGGGGCAAGATGGGGACAGTGGAGCAAGATGGAGACAGTGGGGCAAGATGGAGACAGTAGGACAAGATGGAGAAAGTAGGACAAGATGGAGACAGTAGGAAAAGATGGGGACAGTAGGACAAGATGGGGACAGTAGGGCAAGATGGAGACAGTAGGGCAAGATGGAGACAGTAGGACAAGATGGAGACAGTAGGACAAGATGGAGACAGTAGGACAAGATGGGGACAGTAGGACAAGATGGAGACAGTAGGACAAGATGGGGACAGTAGGACAAGATGGGGACAGTAGGACAAGATGGAGACAGTAGGGCAAGATGGAGACAGTAGGGCAAGATGGAGAAAGTAGGGCAAGGTGGAGACAGTAGGGCAAGATGGAGACAGTAGGGCAAGTTGGAGACAGTAGGGCAAGATGGAGACAGTAGGGCAAAATGGAGGCAGTAGGGCAAGTTGGAGGCAATAAGGGAAGAGGGTTACAATTTTGCCCTGGGTCCCTCTGCAACTAAATTCACTGTCATTGTCACTGAGGCAGAACGGGAGTCAAAAAGTGTAGAAAAATATGGCTTTAATGCTAGTACATGTTACAGTATATACACAGGGTGAGCCAACGCCTGGATATTGTACAGTGCCTAATGCATTACCTTCTAGATATTTAGATTGTTCCTCTCACATTATCTTGGGATATGTCAGAAAAGTCCAGTTGTTTTTAGACTTAATTCTACTAGATACTATATTATCTTGGAATAATAACTATAATACAATATAGAACCCGACTCTCTATAATAAAGTGCTCAGCAGTCTTTTGCCTGGAGTAGCAGAGCCTTCCAGTCATCTCCATACAATGCAGTATGGGGGGTTAGGAGCAAAGACTGGATCAGTGGGTGGAGCCTGTTTTTAGAGTACATACGGACAGGCCAAGGAATGAATAAGTGTAGGGGTCTTGGCCTCTATACACATCCATAAAGAATAATCTGCAGGTTAAAGGGTAAGGCAGTCGGATTCCCATTTGTCTCTAGTTGTTATATAATAAATAGATTTAAATGTACAGATTAGTTCATATAGTTGCTATAGGGACAAGACGCCATGTTGGTGAGCAGGATTTCCCTCAAGTACAGTATGAGGGCACAGCTCACTTTGGGTATGGAATGCCTCTCCGCGGGCACCTATGCGCGGGGGCTGCCATTTTGTTTACCTTGGCTAGGCCACGGAGGGTTGTAGACCTTTGCTCTCAAACTATCCTATCAAAAATAAACCTACTTCTAGATGAGGTTTATCTCCCCTTTGAATGAGTTGATGTTGAAGTCTTCTCTTAGTTCATTTAATATAAATAAATTATAAGAATAACGCAGATTCCCCCCACCAATTGTTGCAATGGAGGAGTCCATTATCCCTTATTTCCATGGTGGCCCTAGGGAGTTCCTTATTGCCACATTTTCATTGGTTACTCCATTATGTGTGTAGGGTACAACGAAAAAGGGTGTTTTTGGGAAAATTCCATCTTCCGCTGCCAACTTGGGTCAGCTGATATAGTTAGTGTCCCAGTAGGGCCACAACCTGTTGGTCCCTTGGTGGGGAGGTTGTTGCTGAACTAGAGCTACAGAGATTGGGGGCCACACATGAGGCACACTGGAACGGTCGGTTTTATTGGCGTGTTGCTAACATGTCGGCCAGCATCTTGGTGGCATGTTGTGGTTGGCCAGAAGCATACTCCTCCAGGCTGGGTCCCATTTCTCTATACAGGGTCCTGGCTAACTTGCCCACCACCTCTTTGAAGTTGCCGTTGCGTCCAGGGAAAACCCCGTTGCCCGTGATGTTGCACAAGAAATACCAAAGCACGGGGAGAACATGGCGCTCCACAGCCTGGGGCTTCCGCGGGTACACAGATGTGACAAGCCCTGTGGGTCAGAAGAAGACATCGAAGTCACCCAACAGAATCATTTCTAAAGGCTCCTTGGCAGAGCTGGGGCCCCGAGTGGGGTCCGATAGTGTTTAACTTTGAATATGTCACAGAATGGGCAGTTTTCAAACTGGTATTTTTTATCTTTTATAGTTTTTGAATTATTTGCCTTTATTCTTCCAACACATTAGCAGCTTTCAAATGGGGGTCACTGACCCGGGCAGCCAAAAACTATTGCTCTGTGAGGCTCCAGTTTTATTGTTATTGTTACTTTTTAATACAGGTATCAGACCCCTTATCTGGAAACCCATTATCCAGAATTACGGAAAGGCCGTCTCCCATAGACCCCATTATAAACAAAAAATTCTAATTTTTCAACATGATTTACTTTTCTCTGTAATAATAAAACAGTACCTGTACTTGATCCCAACTAAGATATAATTACCCCTTATTGGGGGCAGAACAGCCCTATTGGGTTTATTTCATGGTTAAATGATTCCCTTTTCTCTGTAATAATAAAACAGTACCTGTACTTGATCCCAACTAAGATATAATTACCCCTTATTGGGGGCAGAACAGCCCTATTGGGTTTATTTAATGGTTAAATGATTCCCTTTTCTCTGTAATAATAAAACAGTACCTGTACTTGATCCCAACTAAGATATAATTACCCCTTATTGGGGCAGAACAGCCCTATTGGGTTTATTTAATGGTTAAATGATTCCCTTTTCTCTGTAATAATAAAACAGAACCTGTACTTGATCCCAACTAAGATATAATTACCCCTTATTGGGGGCAGAACAGCCCTATTGGGTTTATTTAATGGTTAAATGATTCCCTTTTCTCTGTAATAATAAAACAGTACCTGTACTTGATCCCAACTAAGATATAATTACCCCTTATTGGGGCAGAACAGCCCTATTGGGTTTATTTAATGGTTAAATGATTCCCTTTTCTCTGTAATAATAAAACAGTACCTGTACTTGATCCCAACTAAGATATAATTACCCCTTATTGGGGCAGAACAGCCCTATTGGGTTTATTTAATGGTTAAATGATTCCCTTTTCTCTGTAATAATAAAACAGTACCTGTACTTGATCCCAACTAAGATATAATTACCCCTTATTGGGGGCAGAACAGCCCTATTGGGTTTATTTAATGGTTAAATGATTCCCTTTTCTCTGTAATAATAAAACAGTACCTGTACTTGATCCCAACTAAGATATAATTACCCCTTATTGGGAGCAGAACAATCCTATTGGGTTTATTTCATGGTTAAATGATTCCCTTTTCTCTGTAATAATAAAACAGTACAGAAAAATCCCTTATCCAGAAAACCCCAGGTCCCAAGCATTCTGGATAATGGGTCCCATACCTGTACTTATTTTTTTTTATTCAGCCCCTCTCCAGTTCATAAATCAGTCTTTCATTCAAAACACACCCTGGTTGCTAAGGTAATTTAGATCCTAGCAACCAAATAGCTTCTGAAACTCCAAACTGGAGAGCTGCTAAACAAAGAGTGCAATAATTAAAAAACTACAAATAATAAAAAATGAAGACCAATTGCAAATTGTCTTAATAAAGGTATTAATTGAGTTTCCTATTGGATTTACCGGACAGGCGCTCTGTGATGTCACTCATGGCTCGGCCGCTGATGAAGCGGATTCTGCTGGCAAATGGCTGCAACAACCACAAATTGTCTGCAAAATTAAAAGTGAATAATGATATTGTGTGGGTGGGAGGCAGATACAATTGTATAACCCCCCCTAGTGGCAGTTCCAGTTAGCAATTGGGGGCCTTTTATAATAATAATAATAATAATAATAATAATAATAATGTAAAGTGCAGTTGGATTCTTGGGTCCAATTGAAACCCACTGAACATTAGGGGAAAGCTGCTTAGAATTCTATTTTTGGGTTTATATGCCCTTTAATGGTTGGTAGGATATTATTGTCACTGTAGAATTGTCCTTCCCATTGGGGTTCAGCACCGATACCTATGTTGGCAATGAGCGTATCCACCACCGTCACGGCCGCCGCGTATATCCCAGAATGCTTGGAGTTCAGGTTGTCCGTCACCACCGTTACCATGGGAACCAGAACATGGTGCAGACTCTCCTTCAGGAGCGGGATCATGAGCCTGGCCGACTCCAACGCAAACTGATTGACTTTCTTATTGGCGTCTTGCAACCGCGGGTTAAAGGAGTCGAAGATCTGTGTAGGGAGAAACCCAAAAATATTTAGTTGCCATCAGTGATATTTATCATTCCAGGGTCGACCCTTTATTCTTCTCCTTTACCCTAAGCCACTGTCCAATCACAGTGCAGGGTAGTGAGGTTCCAGCTTGCCCAAACTGTCCCTTCTGCCCACCCACAGCCTTACAATGCCCCGAGATGGGCACGGGCAGTTCTATAAATACAGATCGCCCCATTGGTTGGGTTACAAAGTGGGTTAATGTAAGTCCAATGGATAATTATGGAACCTGGAAAGGGCACCAATAAAGGAGTCAATAATTCAATAAAAAGAGAAGAATTCATCTTTGATGCTCACTGACCTGCGTGATATTAGCGGTGACAAATTTCGGGTTGTTCCTGGAATATTCCAGCACAAGGGCCACGCCATCCATTTTGCTCTGAAAGTCCTTGGCAGTTAGTAATTTGCTGAGATGCTTGAGCTGCTCTGTGACCTCTGCGGCCCGAACAGGCTGCCGTCTTGGCACGGGGGACTCCTGGGGTTCTGGTTCTGCTTCTTTTGGCCTACTGAGGAGTAAACATGTTGGGATCTGCTTATATATTTCTGACTCAAACACCTTGGTACCTACCTAGTGCTACCGACCCCTATTTCTGTAGGGAAATGAGAGCAGGGCAGGCAGTAACCCTTCCAACACTTTCCCCTGTCTCTGCCCCTATATATTAGGTACCTACCTAGTGCTACCAACCCCTATTTCTGTAGGGAAATGAGAGCAGGGCAGGCAGTAACCCTTCCAACACTTTCCCCTGTCTCTGCCCCTATATATTAGGTACCTACCTAGTGCTACCAACCCCTATTTCTGTAGGGAAATGAGAGCAGGGCAGGCAGTAACCCTCCCAACACTTTCCCCTGTCTCTGCCCCTATATATTAGGTACCTACCTAGTGCTACCAACCCCTATTTCTGTAGGGAAATGAGAGCAGGGCAGGCAGTAACCCTTCCAACACTTTCCCCTGTCTCTGTCCCTATATATTAGGTACCTACCTAGTGCTACCAACCCCTATTTCTGTAGGGAAATGAGAGCAGGGCAGGCAGTAACCCTTCCAACACTTTCCCCTGTCTCTGCCCCTATATATTAGGTACCTACCTAGTGCTACCAACCCCTATTTCTGTAGGGAAATGAGAGCAGAGCAGGCAGTAACCCTTCCAACACTTTCCCCTGTCTCTGCCCTTATATATTAGGTACCTACCTAGTGCTACCAACCCCTATTTCTGTAGGGAAATGAGAGCAGGGCAGGCAGTAACCCTTCCAACACTTTCCCCTGTCTCTGCCCTTATATATTAGGTACCTACCTAGTGCTACCAACCCCTATTTCTGTAGGGAAATGAGAGCAGAATGATTCAGAACAAAACCCACCTCTGTTCGGGAGTTGGGCTTTCCTGGGGAAACACATTGATGCTCTTCTGGAGGGGCCTCTGATACTTGGCAGAAGGGGCTTGTGAAAGGGTATCATTGGCTTCCTAGAATTCATTAGAAGGAAGCTCATTAGGCATTGGGCTGTTAAAGGTAGATTTCAAGACTGAATATACAGTATACAAAAATGTGTGTTGTTGCCACTGAGATGGTCACATACTTTCTGCTTGATGGTGGCTATGAGGTCCCGCAGATCATGAGAAGGAATTAGCCGCTCCATCTGGCTCTCAAATTTCGGGTTTCCCATCAGCAGGCAGAACATCCTGCGCCCATAGAATCTGCAGTAACAAACATTGATATATTGTATATTAGGTCACATTAGGTCTGTGCCACTGTGACAGAATGCTCTGTTATACAGATAGCTAGAATCTCAGCCATAAAGCAGGGCAGGACTGCTGCTTACAATGGGGGGATCAGATAGGATCTGTGCCACTGTGACAGAATGCTCTGTTATACAGATAGCTAGAATCTCAGCCATAAAGCAGGGCAGGACTGCTGCTTACAATGGGGGGGATCAGATAGGATCTGTGCCACTGTGACAGAATGCTCTGTTATACAGATAGCTAGAATCTCAGCCATAAAGCAGGGCAGGACTGCTGCTTACAATGGGGGATCAGATAGGATCTGTGCCACTGTGACAGAATGCTCTGTTATACAGATAGCTAGAATCTCAGCCATAAAGCAGGGCAGGACTGCTGCTTACAATGGGGGGGATCAGATAGGATCTGTGCCACTGTGACAGAATGCTCTGTTATACAGATAGCTAGAATCTCAGCCATAAAGCAGGGCAGGACTGCTGCTTACAATGGGGGGATCAGATAGGATCTGTGCCACTGTGACAGAATGCTCTGTTATACAGATAGCTAGAATCTCAGCCATAAAGCAGGGCAGGACTGCTGCTTACAATGGGGGGGGGATCAGATAGGATCTGTGCCACTGTGACAGGGCTCAGAGGCAATAAACTGATACAAGAAGCAGGTCCCGGAGAAGTGTCAGTAAAGCAGATCCCAGATTAACCTATCAGTGAACCTCACACTCTGCGGGACAGGGCTGCACAAATCCAGGTAAGGACAGGTTGCTAATGGTCTCATATGGTCTATTGATTAGGTTTAAATGGCGTATGACACAGGCCCACTGTTCTCCACATACATATGAGCCAAACAAGTCCTGTGCATATGTGTGTGGCCGTGTATATAAGCACTGAGCCCAACATGGAGGTGCATAGGTTATCCCATCATAGCTCTAATGAATATGGGAGACGTACGGCAGCCCTATGACTGGATAACTACAGAGAGAACAAACAGTTCTTGCTGGTTTAGTTGCCCTTTCATTGCTGACCTATGAAAGCCCTTGAGGCCTGGGGATGTTTAGAAATATAAGCCGCTGTTACATAACATTCCATGACGCTCTGCTTTGGGCAAAAGGCCACGAATGGAGCCACGGGGTCTGCATTCTGCCTTCCTATCCCTTTGCCTGTGTTCTGCCAACCCTGGCCACTAGAGGGCGCTACAGAGCAGGCAGTGCACATTGCTTTGTACTTGTTGCACAAGATCTAAATACATGGATAAGTATGTATGTATATATTTATAAAGTGCTACTTATGTACGCAGCGCTGTACAGTAAAATACATTAATACAAACAGGGGGTTATTGAGATAATAATAGATAAATACAAAGTATAACAATAAATACAGATAAATACAAGATACAGTTGCAATAAGTTAAGAGTCAAAGACACAAGAGGATGGAGGTCCCTGCCCCGTAGAGCTTACAATCTAAAATAGATATAATATTGATAGAATTGATATTTGGGAGCCTCCCACTCTGTATTTATATACATATATTTTTTGGTTCGGGAATTGGCCAAGATTCTGCCTTTTTTGGCAGGATCCGGCCAAACTCAAGTGCCTGGCAACGAATCCAAATCCATAAAGGGGTGGTTCATCATTAACTTTTAATATGTTATAGAATGTCCTTTCTTAGCAACTTTGCAATTGGTTTTCATTATTTATTTGTTATCGTTTTTGAATTATTTGCCAAATGGGGGTCACTGACCCCGGTAGCTAAAACTATTGCCCTGTGAGCTTACAATTTTATTAATATTGTTATTTTTTATTACTTTTTTTTATTATTAGAACAACCCCTATTCATATTTCGGTCTCATTGAAACTGCTGCCTGGTTGCTAAGGTAAAGAAGGCTCTAGCAACCGATGGCTGCTTAAATTCCAAACTGCTGAACAAAAAAATCTCAATAACCGAAAAACCACAAATAATAAAAAAAATGAAAACCAGTTGCAAATCGTCTCAGAATATCATTGCCTAGATCATAGTAAAAGTTAATTTGAGAGTGAACAACCTCTTTAAAATAAAATAACGCTTGGTCACGTGAACACAGAAGTAAAAAAGGTTTTGACCCGGTTCTATTTAACCCTTCAACAGCCTTATTCGTATATGCCAATTAAGATTTGGTTCGATATTCGGCTGAACCTTTTACAAAGGATTTGGGGGTTCGGGCCAAACCAAAATATAGTGCATTCAATTTATCCCTGATATATATAATGCACCACCTGGTGGACAAGGGTGGTATTGCTGCAGATTTTAATGCATCATAAAGACCATCAGGGGGTACAAGTGGTTGCATGGAACCCTGACAGAGTGCCCCAAATGTTACACTTTTCCTGGGCCCCAGAGAAAAATTAAGGTTTCCTGACGGCGGCCATTGTTCTTTAGCAATAGAGAAAAGCACTTACCTGGTGTCCTGCTGCCCATCTTGGTTCAGTCTGACCACTGTGCGCAGCAATACATCGGTGCTCTCTCTGGTACCTGACAGAAGCCTCTCTGCCCCCAACTGCTCTATCACACTGAGAAGGTATTTAGCCGTGCATTTGCGCACCGAGCTGTTCCGGTGGCTGCGGAGGGGTGGCATAAAGCAGGGATTTTGTTACACAAACTGGCAATCCTTACTGTGCATGCAAGGGGTACACACGACAGTCCCTGTGAAGAGCAGTCTGTGACTGGTTGGGGGTGCTGGGAGTTTTGTTCTAGAGTGCATATATCCATATAAATACATATATGGTATGGTTCAATAATGTGGCCCAAACAGGAGGAGAGCAGCCGGGCACCTATCTTCAAGGAATAATAAAACAGTACCTGTACTTGATCCCAACTAAGATATAATTACCCCTTATTGGGGCAGAACAGTCCTATTGGGTTTATTTAATGGTTAAATGATTCCCTTTTCTCTGTAATAATAAAACAGTACCTGTACTTGATCCCAACTAAGATATAATTACCCCTTATTGGGGGCAGAACAGCCCTGTTGGGTTTATTTAATGGTTAAATGATTCCCTTTTCTCTGTAATAATAAAACAGTACCTGTACTTGATCCCAACTAAGATATAATTACCCCTTATTGGGGGCAGAACAGCCCTGTTGGGTTTATTTAATGGTTAAATGATTCCCTTTTCTCTGTAATAATAAAACAGTACCTGTACTTGATCCCAACTAAGATATAATTACCCCTTATTGGGGGCAGAACAGCCCTGTTGGGTTTATTTAATGGTTAAATGATTCCCTTTTCTCTGTAATAATAAAACAGTACCTGTACTTGATCCCAACTAAGATATAATTACCCCTTATTGGGGCAGAACAGCCCTATTGGGTTTATTTCATGGTTAAATGATTCCCTTTTCTCTGTAATAATAAAACAGTACCTGTACTTGATCCCAACTAAGATAGAATTACCCCTTATTGGGGCAGAACAGCCCTATTTGGTTTATTTAATGGTTAAATGATTCCCTTTTCTCTGTAATAATAAAACAGTACCTGTACTTGATCCCAACTAAGATATAATTACCCCTTATTGGGGGCAGAACAGCCCTGTTGGGTTTATTTAATGGTTAAATGATTCCCTTTTCTCTGTAATAATAAAACAGTACCTGTACTTGATCCCAACTAAGATATAATTACCCCTTATTGGGGGCAGAACAGCCCTGTTGGGTTTATTTAATGGTTAAATGATTCCCTTTTCTCTGTAATAATAAAACAGTACCTGTACTTGATCCCAACTAAGATATAATTACCCCTTATTGGGGCAGAACAGCCCTATTGGGTTTATTTCATGGTTAAATGATTCCCTTTTCTCTGTAATAATAAAACAGTACCTGTACTTGATCCCAACTAAGATAGAATTACCCCTTATTGGGGCAGAACAGCCCTATTTGGTTTATTTAATGGTTAAATGATTCCCTTTTCTCTGTAATAATAAAACAGTACCTGTACTTGATCCCAACTAAGATATAATTACCCCTTATTGGGGGCAGAACAGTCCTATTGGGTTTATTTAATGGTTAAATGATTCCCTTTTCTCTGTAATAATAAAACAGTACCTGTACTTGATCCCAACTAAGATATAATTAATCCTTATTGGATGCAAAACAATCCTATTGGGTTTAATTAATGTTTTGTTGATTTTTTAGTAGACTTAAGGTATGGAGATCCAAATTACGGAAAGACGCCTTATCCGGAATACCCTTGGTCCCGAGCATTCTGGATAATGGTCCTATACCTGTACCATCCACAAGGGTATCCCAAGGGTAAGTCCCATCTGTTCTCTTCCCACACCCATGGAGAACAGAAAGAATACTGTTATCATAAACTAGACTGAGCAGGACCCACTCACACACCTGATGCCTCCGGAAATCAGCGCAGGCAAAGCCTTGGACGGACTCGCATTCTCCACCATACTACCGAGGGATTTGTCCGATTCCTCTCGAATAAACTCATTGGTGTCGCCAATTTTGTGGAGCAGAACGCGGGAAATCTCCTCTACCTCCGGGTCCATGGCTCTCTTTAGGTGCTTAAAGAGGTCCCCCAGGGTCCGAATGGCATGACGGGACACCTTGGAACGTAGGTTGTTGGCCTGCAGTTAAAGATTGCACTTTATTTACAACTTATTTACTGAACGCCCTGAGATAGAACATGTTTCCCTCCAACCTGCGTGTTGTCTTTAAGAGTAACCTTCTTGTCCTGCTTGAAGCTACCAATCTAGAACTTCCCAACAGTTGGCAGCGGTAGCCTTGATTAAAAACTTTTTCAAGAACTGCCAGTAGTCCAGATAACTTCATTGGGGGGCAGCCAGCCTAGAATTCCCCAACATTGACTAACAGTAACCTGGTGGTAGTAGCCTTTCTTATTCTTCCAAGGCAGCCAATCTAGAACTTCCCAACAGTTGGCAGTGGTATCCTTGATTAAACACTTTTTCAAGAACTGCCAGCAGTAGTCTAGATAACTTAACTGGGGGGGGCAGCCAGCCTAGAATTCCCCAACATTGGCTAACAGTAACCTGGTAGTAGTAGCCTTTCTTATTCTTCCAAGGCAGCCAATCTAGAACTTTAAGGCACCCAATTTAGAACTTTAAGACCTTTTCCAGAAATGGCCTTGTCCAGTCTTCCTGGTACTGCCAACCTAGAACACTCCAGAAGCAGATTTGCTTAGTCTACAAGGCTAAGCACTATCAATGAGATGTTGGCTTCCAGTCACTGGGTAGATTCTAAAGAACAATAGAATAAGATGGAAATTGGCCAGATTGTGTATCAGGGGCAGAAAGGGGGAAGGAGGCAGATTATGTAGGGCAGAATGACTAGTTTTGGCTTAATGGTCTAAAAGGGAGTAATTTTTTTGTTTATGCCAAAAGTATGACCCAAAAAATAAAAAACGAAGAATAATTCTTGGCCATTAGCCCAAACTGTGCCAAATTGCTAAGACAACCCCATGTATGGGCACTGAAATAAGAGATGTATAAAACCAGAAGCAAAAAAGTACCTCTCTGGTGACTGCTGTGGAGACATCATGGAGCCGGGAGTAGAGAACGTCAGGGTGACAGGCAGACAGACACCTCACGCTACCGAGACCCTTCTCCTTATGCTCCCTAAACAAATTCATCAACACAGTATTGACACTGAACATAATATTGTTTCTACTCTCTAGTGTATCCAAGGGCGGGACTTCCTCTACTGTTTCTACTCTCTAGTGTATCAAAGGGCGGGACTTCCACTTCAATTTCTGCTCTCTAGTGTATCCAAGGGTGGGACTTCCTCTGCTGTTTCTACTCTCTAGTGTATCCAAGGGCGGGACTTCCTCTGCTGTTTCTACTCTCTAGTGTATCCAAGGGCGGGACTTCCTCTGCTGTTTCTACTCTCTAGTGTATCCAAGGGCGGGACTTCCTCTGCTGTTTCTACTCTCTAGTGTATCCAAGGGCGGGACTTCCTCTGCTGTTTTTACTCTCTAGTGTATCCAAGGGCGGGACTTCCTCTGCTGTTTCTACTCTCTAGTGTATCCAAGGGCGAGACTTCCTCTGCTGTTTCTACTCTCTAGTGTATCCAAGGGCGGGACTTCCTCTGCTGTTTCTACTCTCTAGTGTATCCAAGGGCGGGACTTCCTCTGCTGCTTCTACTCTCTAGTCTAGTGTATCCAAGGGCGGGACTTCCTCTGCTGTTTCTACTCTCTAGTGCAGTGCTGTCCAACTTCTGTGGTACCGAGGGCCGGAATTTTTCCGACCTACGTGGTAGAGGGCCGATAATGGAAGCCAGTTTTGACCACTCCCCTTTTTGAAACTGCACCCACTTGAAACCACACCCATGTTATCACATGACCATACCCATATTAATGGTTGTAGTACAGCAAATACCTGCCATACTCTGCCTTCCCTACCCTGCCTGTGTGTGCCATACTCTGCCTTCCCTACCCTGCCTGTGTGTGCCATACTTTGCCTTCCCTACCCTGCCTGTGTGTGCCATACTCTGCCTGCCCTACCCTGCCTGCGCCATACTCTGCCTTCCCTACCCTGCCTGCATGTGCCATACTCTGCCTTCCCTACCCTGCCTGTGTGTGCCATACTCTGCCTTCCCTACCCTGCCTGTGTATGCCATACTCTGCCTTCCCTACCCTGCCTGTGTGTGCCATACTCTGCCTTCCCTACCCTGCCTGTGTGTGCCATACTCTGCCTTCCCTACCCTGCATGTGTGTGCCATACTCTCTCTGCCCTGTATGGCACACACAGGCAGCATACAGTGACACAATGTTGGCACTGCTCCTACAGTCTGCACAATAACTATATATTAAAAAAAAAAAAACTTTTTAATTGCAGTACCACCTCAGTTCTTTTTGTAGTGTGCAGGGTTTATTTGTGGGTTTCTACTGCTGTCTGAGGTGTGAACAGGTAAACAATGTGGGTGATTACAGCCTGAGCCTGAGGTGTGAACACTGCAGGGGTTAAACAATGCAGGTATTAAAAGGTGTGAACAACACAGTGGATTACATTTTTAAACAATACAGAGGGATTACAGCCTGAATCTGAGGTGTGAGCCATGCAGGGGGGGTAGTTAATCACAGTACTGATACCATTTAAAGCTTACATAAGAGTAAGCCATCAAAGCAGCCAGGCAGGTGGGGGGCCACACAGAGGGGGGTCACGGGCCGCATGCGGCCCGCGGGCCGCCAGTTGGACAGCACTGCTCTAGTGTATCCAAGGGCGAGACTTCCTCTGCTGTTTCTACTCTCTAGTGTATCCAAGGGCGGGACTTCCTCTGCTGCTTCTACTCTCTAGTCTAGTGTATCCAAGGGCGGGACTTCCTCTGCTGTTTCTACTCTCTAGTGTATCCAAGGGCGGGACTTCCTCTGCTGTTTCTACTCTCTAGTGTATCCAAGGACGGGACTTCCTCTGCTGTTTCTACTCTCTAGTGTATCCAAGGGCGGGACTTCCTCTGCTGTTTCTACTCTCTAGTGTATCCAAGGGTGGGACTTCCTCTGCTGCACAGAATGTGATCTGCTCCAGAAGAATCCTCCTATCTGTCAGAATTGTCAGAGGAATTCCCACCCTGGGAACCACAGAAAGCAGAAAACACACTCTGCACAGAGAAATGTCATTCACTTGTAGGTTATAAAATGCACAATGAAGGGAAATTATTATGTCAGGAATTCAATAGGAATATAGGAAAATAGAACCCGGGAGAAGAAGGACATTTGAATTGGCCAATGAGCCACTGTCTGCACCTTATTAATAGATAATCTCAGCCCCCAGCACTCTAATTAGACCCAAGTAGGAGGTGTTGGGTGAAATGTAGTTGTAGACTTAGAACATCTAGAGGACTGCTCTAGAGAGGGTCCAGAGAAGGGCAACTAAGCTGGTAAAGGGTATGGAAAGTTATGGGGAAAGACTGGCCAAGTTGGGTCTGTTTACACTGGAGAAGAGGCGCTTAAGAGGTGACATGATAACTATGTATAAATATATAAAGGGATCATATAATAACCTTTCTAATGCTTTATTTACCAGTAGGTCCTTCCAATGGGCACGAGGGCACCCACTCCGTTTAGAAGAAATAAATATTTGGAAAGGGTTTGTTACAGTGAGAGCTGTGAAGTTATGGAATTCCCTCCCCGAATCAGTCGTACTGGCTGATACATTATATAGCTTTAAGGGGCTGGATGGGTATTTAGCAACTGAGGGAATACAGGGGTATGGGAGATAGCTCTTAGTACCAGTTGATCCAGGGACTGGTCCGATTGCCATCTTGGAGTCAGGAAGGAATTTTTTCCCCTCTGCGGCAAATTAGAGAGGCTTCAGATGGGGTTTTTTGCCTTTCTCTGGATCAACTGGCAGTTAGGCAGGTTATATATAGGCATTATGGTTGAACGTGATGGACGTATGCCTTTTTTCAACCTAACTTACTATGTTATGTGCCCATGCCTGAATTACAGTATACATAAAATCCCACTCACCAGTCTTTGCTGTTCAGTTGCCGTAGGGCTTCAATCATCCCTTGCTCAGGGTGAGACATAGGACCAATGCTTTGCCCTCCATTCTCAGAGTCCGAATCCCAGTCTGAGCCATCCTGGATGTAGGCGGGCAGGGAATAGGCTGGAAGGGAAAACAATTCCTCAGCTGTCAGACAAGGTCCCTCTGTGCCATTGCTTAAATATATATATTCAAGCTGTAAGTTTTCGTACTCTTTTTTCCCACAGAATTTATATGTGTATTAAATCCTGCTGTTGCATTAATATTTCCCCTTTAATCTGTTAAATATTTGTACAAAGCCCTCCTCCTGCCCCTACCTGACGCGTGGCGCATGTCGCTGCTGGTGCAGTCTTGGGTCACAGTGGGGATGCTGGGTAGGGAGGTGCGACTCACAAATTTGGTTGCGGAGTAACTGCCCGTGGTCCGGCGTTTATCCGAGGCTGCTGGGATTGTTGCAGCACCGCTCAGACTGACGGACACAGAGGTTGAAGGGTCTGGAAAGAGAAGGAGAAATAATAATAATAAACCCAAGTTCCACAACAAGTTGGAAGGAGAAATAATAATAAACCCAAGTTCCACAACAAGTTGGAAGGAGAAATAATAATAAACCCAAGTTCCACAACAAGTTGGAAGGAGAAATAATAATAAACCCAAGTTCCACAACAAGCTGGAAGGTTGCACGACTGCCCAGCAGCACAAACAAGGTGTTTAACCCATTTATTACTGATCAGACATGCAAAAAAAAATCACCAGGCAGAATCTGAAGCCTGAAAAGGATAAAGCATCCTGATTGGTGCATCTGTATGAATAAATATTAATAGAGAAGAGAGGAATACAGCTGTAAAGGGGCAAGGGGCTCACTGTGCCTGAATATAAAGGAATAAGGATAATTCTAGGCTGGATACATGGTTTGTGTTTCCCCTGACCACAAAGCAGCCCTCACTGGCACCCCCTGTATCAAAGACTGGCATTTTATAGTCTTTGGAACTTGGGGGACCCACCAAGAAATGTTAGTCACTACCAGTGACTCCTTTGGGTAATAGGCTGCTCAGGAAAAATCACCCACTGGACCACCTTCCAACATTTGACTATTAAAAAAGAGGCCAATTTAGCCCCAATCTGCCCTGAATATGCCTAGTTACACCCAATATGCCTGAAGCCCTGCCCACTCTCCTGTAAGCCCTGCCCACTTTCATCAGGCTTGTCGTCCCCCCCCCCCAAGGTGACTTACAGTCCAGGGAGATTCCCCCAGGCTCCACATCCACAAACTGAAGTCGTTCCCAGAGCTGCTGCTGGTTCTTTCTTTTGTTCTGCAGAATATTCTCCATTTCCAGCTGCTTCAGCCTCATCTTGTCCTGCGCTGACTTAGATATGGTGAAATTTATCTGGAACAGAAACAGGCGGAACTCAGGTCCATAACCCAGAATGAAAGTTGGCTTAGTCCCTGGATCAGCCTTGTAGCCTTGGATTCTCTCCCTTTCTAAAAAGGCATCCATCCCTTCCTTGAAGCTGTCTAATTTATATGCCCTTCAATGAGAAAATCTCAAGGTGAAAAATAATGGTGCCCAATTGGGGGGCAGTTGTAGTGATTTGGGCTGTAATTCCCAGAACCGCTATGGTGGGACAGACTGCAGTTTAACCAAGAGAAAGTGGAATCTGCCCTATGAAAATCCAGCATTTGCCCCACTATATCGCATTATAACCAGCAGGGGGCAGTGTTGATACACATTGGATCATATTGTTATTATTATTATTATTATTAACATTTATTTATAAAGTGCCAACATACCCCGCAGCGCTGTACAATAAGTGGGTTCCATACATTGGACATACAGAGTAACATATAAAGCAACCAATAACCGATACAAGATGTAAAAAGAGCCCTGCCCAAAAGAGCTTACACTCTACAAGGTATTAAAGTGAATACTGACCCTTCCTGTGTTCTCTTTCCCCTCTTCGCCCGAATGGGCAAACTGTGTCCCATCTCTCCCCAAGCTGAAGGAAATTGGCTGTGATTCCATAGATGTCCCAGAATCCTTTGCGGCCAGGCCACCCTGCTGATCTTGGGGGGGTGCAGGATCTAGATTTCGACTCTCTAGACAGAAGAGGCAGTTGAGTTAATAAAGTTTGTCTTAAAGGAGAAGCACAACGACCAATGAGTTCTAAACAATTTAAATTGAGTAAATAAGGGTTCCATTATTTTTTAAGATTATGTGGTCAGGATCTGATGTAATTGGCTGTTTGGAAGAGACACAATATGGCAGCTCCCGCTTAAAGGAATAAAGAAAAGCCAATAGGTCTCAGTGAGCAGAACAAGCTACTGTATGTCAGTTTATTGTAACTGTACTGAATGGGATGCTAGTATTCTGGTGTTACTGTACCTTTAAGGGAAAATGAATCGGAGATCAGCTAATCACCTATTAATAAGTGTATATCCCGTTTAGCCATTGCTGAGTCCATAGGACAGGCTTAGTGCCCCTTAGCAAACATGGTAAATCATTAACAAATCTCTTCTTCTTAACTGACACTTTGTACTAAATTCCTGCCCATTGGCCCAGAGCTGCACAGATACCATAAAACTATGGCACATAGGGATTCCCCTGTACTAAGCACAATTCAGCAGGAACAGCCCCCTAAGTTTGCCCATAGCCTGTACACAGAGATCCCATAAAACTATGGCACATAGGGATTCCCCTGTACTAAGCACAATTCAGCAGGAACAGCCCCCTAAGTTTGCCCATAGCCTGTACAGAGAGATCCCATAAAACTATGGCACATAGGGATTCCCCTGTACTAAGCACAATTCAGCAGGAACAGCCCACTAAGTTTGCTCATAGCCTGTACAGAGATATACCATAAAACTATGGCACATAGGGATTCCCCTGTACTAAGCACAATTCAGCAGGAACAGCCCCCTAAGTTTGCCCATAGCCTGTACAGAGAGATCCCATAAAACTATGGCACATAGGGATTCCCCTGTACTAAGCACAATTCAGCAGGAACAGCCCCCTAAGTTTGCTCATAGCCTGTACAGAGATATACCATAAAACTATGGCACATAGGGATTCCCCTGTACTAAGCACAATTCAGCAGGAACAGCCCCCTAAGTTTGCCCATAGCCTGTACAGAGAGATCCCATAAAACTATGGCACATAGGGATTCCCCTGTACTAAGCACAATTCAGCAGGAACAGCCCACTAAGTTTGCTCATAGCCTGTACAGAGAGATACCATAAAACTATGGCACATAGGGATTCCTCTGTACTAAGCACAATTCAGCAGGAACAGCCCCCTAAGTTTGCTCATAGCCTGTACAGAGAGATACCATAAAACTATGGCACATAGGGATTCCCCTGTACTAAGCACAATTCAGCAGGAACAGCCCCCTAAGTTTGCCCATAGCCTGTACAGAGAGATACCATAAAACTATGGCACATAGGGATTCCCCTGTACTAAGCACAATTCAGCAGGAACAGCCCCCTAAGTTTGCTCATAGCATTTTTTAGTTCAGACTTTTTAGTAAATGTAAAAAATTCCCGGACTCGAGTTTACTCGAATTTTAAAATAAAAAAATGTAAAATGTTGGAATTTTAGTAAACATTAAACATGTATTTGTAACCAGAAAGGCAAAGGGAGAAATCATTTATTTGTGGGACTCACCCAGGGGTTTACTTGGCTTTTCTTCAGGGGCGCTGCCCGAGTGGGAACTGTAAATAGAAGGATTAGGGATTATGGAACTGAATGTGTGTATCTGCCCAGAAATAGGGATAAATTAAACTTATGAACAACGTGATCCCACTGATTCCAGACTCACTGTACCTACCGACTGAGCCCCACATAAACTTGAGAGTCTGGGGTATTATACATGGAATTGGCACTGTATTTATCTGCTGTGGGTTCTGGGGTATTATACATGGAATTGGCACTGTATTTATCTGCTGTGGGTTCTGGGGTATTATACATGGAATTGGCACTGTATTTATCTGCTGTAGGTTCTGGGGTATTATACATGGAATTGGCACTGTATTTATCCTGCTTTGGGTTCTGGGGTATTATACATGGAATTGGCACTGTATTTATCCTGCTGTGGGTTCTGGGGTATTATACATGGAATTGGCACTGTATTTATGCTGCTGTGTGTTCTGGGGTATTATACATGGAATTGGCACTGTATTTATCCTGCTGTGGGTTCTGGGGTATTATACATGGAATTGGCACTGTATTTATCCTGCTGTGGGTTCTGGGGTATTATACATGGAATTGGCACTGTATTTATCCTGCTGTGGGTTCTGGGTTATTATACATGGAATTGGCACTGTATTTATCCTGCTGTGGGTTCTGGGTTATTATACATGGAATTGGCACTGTATTTATCCTGCTGTGGGTTCTGGGTTATTATACATGGAATTGGCACTGTATTTATCCTGCTGTGGGTTCTGAGGTATTATACATGGAATTGGCACTGTATTTATCCTGCTGTGGGTTCTGGGGTATTATACATGGAATTGGCACTGTATTTATCCTGCTGTGGGTTCTGAGGTATTATACATGGAATTGGCACTGTATTTATCCTGCTGTGTGTTCTGGGGTATTATACATGGAATTGGCACTGTATTTATCCTGCTGTGGGTTCTGGGGTATTATACATGGAATTGGCACTGTATTTATCCTGCTGTGGGTTCTGGGGTATTATACATGGAATTGGCACTGTATTTATCCTGCTGTGGGTTCTGGGGTATTATACATGGAATTGGCCCTGTATGTATCCTGCTGTGGGTTCTGGGGTATTATACATGGAATTGGCACTGTATTTATCCTGCTGTGGGTTCTGGGGTATTATATATGGAATTGGCACTGTATTTATCCTGCTGTGGGTTCTGGGGTATTATACATGGAATTGGCACTGTATTTATCCTGCTGTGGGTTCTGGGGTATTATACATGGAATTGGCACTGTATTTATCCTGCTGTAGGTTCTGGGGTATTATACATGGAATTGGCACTGTATTTATCCTGCTGTAGGTTCTGGGGTATTATACATGGAATTGGCACTGTATTTATCCTGCTGTAGGTTCTGGGGTATTATACATGGAATTGGCACTGTATTTATCCTGCTTTGGGTTCTGGGGTATTATACATGGAATTGGCACTGTATTTATCTGCTGTGGGTTCTGGGGTATTATACATGGAATTGGCACTGTATTTATCCTGCTGTGGGTTCTGGGGTATTATACATGGAATTGGCACTGTATTTATCCTGCTGTGGGTTCTGGGGTATTATACATGGAATTGGCACTGTATTTATCCTGCTGTGGGTTCTGGGGTATTATACATGGAATTGGCACTGTATTTATCCCGCTGTGAGTTCTGGGGTATTATACATGGAATTGGCACTGTATTTATCCCGCTGTGGGTTCTGGGGTATTATACATGGAATTGGCACTGTATTTATCTGCTGTGGGTTCTGGGGTATTATACATGGAATTGGCACTGTATTTATCCTGCTGTGGGTTCTGGGGTATTATACATGGAATTGGCACTGTATTTATCCTGCTGTGTGTTCTGGGGTATTATACATGGAATTGGCACTGTATTTATCCTGCTGTGGGTTCTGGGGTATTATACATGGAATTGGCACTGTATTTATCTGCTGTGGGTTCTGGGGTATTATACATGGAATTGGCACTGTATTTATCCTGCTGTGGGTTCTGGGGTATTATACATGGAATTGGCACTGTATTTATCCTGCTGTGGGTTCTGGGGTATTATACATGGAATTGGCACTGTATTTATCCTGCTGTGGGTTCTGGGGTATTATACATGGAATTGGCACTGTATTTATCCTGCTGTGGGTTCTGGGGTATTACACATGGAATTGGCACTGTATTTATCCTGCTGTGGGTTCTGGGGTATTATACATGGAATTGGCACTGTATTTATCCTGCTGTGGGTTCTGGGGTATTATACATGGAATTGGCACTGTATTTATCCCGCTGTGAGTTCTGGGGTATTATACATGGAATTGGCACTGTATTTATCCTGCTGTGGGTTCTGGGGTATTATACATGGAATTGGCACTGTATTTATCTGCTGTGGGTTCTGGGGTATTATACATGGAATTGGCACTGTATTTATCCTGCTGTGGGTTCAGGGGTATTATACATGGAATTGGCACTGTATTTATCCTGCTGTGTGTTCTGGGGTATTATACATGGAATTGGCACTGTATTTATCCTGCTGTGGGTTCTGGGGTATTATACATGGAATTGGCACTGTATTTATCCTGCTGTGGGTTCTGGGGTATTATACATGGAATTGGCACTGTATTTATCCTGCTGTGTGTTCTGGGGTATTATACATGGAATTGGCACTGTATTTATCCTGCTGTGGGTTCTGGGGTATTATACATGGAATTGGCACTGTATTTATCCCGCTGTAGGTTCTGGGGTATTATACATGGAATTGGCACTGTATTTATCCTGCTGTGTGTTCTGGGGTATTATACATGGAATTGGCACTGTATTTATCCTGCTGTGGGTTCTGGGGTATTATACATGGAATTGGCACTGTATTTATCCTGCTGTGTGTTCTGGGGTATTATACAAGGAATTGGCACTGTATTTATCCTGCTGTGGGTTCTGGGGTATTATACATGGAATTGGCACTGTATTTATCTGCTGTGGGTTCTGGGGTATTATACATGGAATTGGCACTGTATTTATCCCGCTGTGGGTTCTGGGGTATTATACATGGAATTGGCACTGTATTTATCCTGCTGTGGGTTCTGGGGTATTATACATGGAATTGGCACTGTATTTATCCTGCTGTGGGTTCTGGGGTATTATACATGGAATTGGCACTGTATTTATCCTGCTGTGGGTTCTGGGGTATTATACATGGAATTGGCACTGTATTTATCCCGCTGTGTGTTCTGGGGTATTATACATGGAATGGTCACCAGGATCATAATCCATATATGGAGAGAGATAGGAAAGCTTGTCAGAGGAACAACAAACAAAGCCATTGATGGAGCCTTAATATATAGAATCCAAACTTGTATTGTTACAGTGGGTTAAATAAATATGTGAAGTACATATGTGACGTTAGCCCTTTCCATTGTCTGTGGGTAACACATTACAGGTTGGTTGCTTGGGGAAAGGACAATCCCTATACAGAGAGGCAATATTTACCTTTCCTGCACTTGGTTCTGTCTCGGATCCGGAATCTCTCGGGGAGACCAAGAGGAGGGATCCGCTGTCGGCTCATAGTTTTTAACCTCAACAGCTGTTCCCAGGGATTTGGAGATTGGGGGGATCACAATTCCACCGAGTGCTGTCCACTTCTTATCTGTACTGTAGCGTAGGTGGTGCAGGGAGTTGTGCAACTGGAAGACATTAGCTTTTTTGTTTGTAATTAAAGGGAAACTATCCCCCCAGAATGAATACGTAACCAACAGACAGTTTATATTATGTTAAGTGGCCTATTAAAGAATCTCCCCAAACTGGAATATATATATCAGTAAATATTGCCCTTTTACATCCTTTCCCTTGAGCCGCCATTTAGTCATGGGCTGTGTGCTCCCTCAGAGATCAGCTGACAGGAAGTGATGCAGCTCTAACTGTAACAGGAAGTAGTGTGGGAGCAAAAGGCAGAACTCTGCCCATTCATTGGCTGATGGGGCCTAGCATGTATGTGTGCCTTGGCTTGTTTGTGTGCACTGTGACTCCTATGATCCCAGGGGGCGGCCCTTAGTACTTAAAATGGCAGTTTCCTATTTAGGATTACCCAATGGCACATACTGCTAAATAAGTATATTTATATGAAAATGGTTTATTTAGATGAAGCAGGGTTTTACATATGAGCTGTTTATGCAATATATTGTTATAGAGACCTACATTGTTTGGGGGGATAGTTTTCCTTTATACATTTTAAAGGGCAAATATTCCTTCTTTAATCACTGCCTTCATTCTTCTTGTTCTAAAATATATCTGTCACCCTCCCGTCAGCACGTAGCACGACGGCTGCTATTAAATAGTATCTGGGACCTACTGGACATGGATTCTCTATTCCTCACTGACAGACGTATAAATGCATGAAGTTGGTCATTTGATCTCTCAGAACAAAGATGAGAGAATTCCCCGAGTTCCTTGTCACTCAGAAAGTGAATTTGATCAGTGTTTGTTGTCTGATAAACTCACGTTACTGCAGCACAATAGTGACTGGGTATCTATGGCGTGCCGCAGAACCCTAACACTGACAGCCAATCGCTATCCACCTACAGTGGGAACTGCTGCTATTCATTCTCACAATGGATCCGTTGGTGCCAGAGGGCACTAACCCTGCCTGGGGCCCCAAGGGCACAAAAGAATCAGGAAAGTGCCCCCATATTATCCCTATTACAGAGAGACCAGAAGTAATGCAGTATTGGTCCCCAGTCAGAATATACATTCCACCTTCATCTCAAACTTTAGTACCTCCACTGATGCTGGAGATTGTCCGTCTGGACCTTCTGGGAAAATGAAGGCATCGGTGATGGGGTTAGAGGTGTGAGTGCCAGACTCTGTTAATCCTGCAGTTTGCGGCGTAGGACTCCTCTGTGGGCTCCGCTGTATTGGGGGCACTGGCGGCGTTGCATTCAGCAGCCTCTGGGAGGCGCTTCTGGGAACTGCAGGTTTGAGCGAGGGCCCAGCTGAATTGGAGCCATCATTCGGGGCTAATAAAACAAAGAGAAAACGTGAAATAAAAACTGAAATAATAATGGCTGAAACTACAAAAGTCTGTATAGATAGTGATCACTGGTTCCCTCGTATTCCCCTAGTCCTGGCCCTGACACTAATAAGAACATTAGAATGTTTAGGTTGCAGCCAACCTGTAGTGCATAAGCACATTATTGGGCTAACCAAATGCTAGCCAATCAGAGCACTAGAAAATTCATATGGCTTGACCAGCTCATAGCAATCACAATGTAAGACCAACCTGTAGCCAATCATACCATCAGAGCCTTCACTGGGCTTAACTGTCCTGTAGCCAATCACACCATCAGAACCTTCACTAGACTTAACCAAGCTGTAGCCAATTGCACCATAAGAACCTTCACAAAACTAAACCAACTTGTAGCCAATCACACCAACAGAACCTTTGCTATGCTAAGCCAACCTGTAGCCAATCACTCCATTAGAACATTCACTAGGCTAAGCCAACCTTTAGCCAATCACACCATTAGAACCTTCACTAGGCTAAGCCAACATGAAGCCAATCACACCATTAGACCCTTCACTAGGCTAAACCAACCTGTAGCCAATCACACCATCAGAACATTCACTAGGCTAAGCCAACATGAAGCCAATCACACCGTTAGACCCTTCACTAGGCTAAACCAACCTGTAGCCAATCACACCATCAGAACATTCACTAGGCTAAGCCAACCTGTAGCCAATCACACCATCAGAACATTCACTAGGCTAAGCCAACCTGTAGCCAATCACACCATCAGAGCCTTCACTAGGCTAAACCAACCTGTAGCCAATCACACCATCAGAACATTCACTAGGCTAAGCCAACCTGTAGCCAATCACACCATCAGAGCCTTCACTAGGCTAAACCAACCTGTAGCCAATCACACTATTAGAACCTTCACTGTAGCCAATCATGAGCATTAGAACAATACAAAAATAAAGTGACCCCCTAACACTGACTGCAAGGGGTCTCACCTCCTTTGGTCCCACAACCCTCAGATATCTTCCTTTTCAGTTTGTCTTTGAGCCGGGCAGTTTCCAGCGCCGCACTGTCCACTTCCTGCTCCCATTGCTTTTTCCTTTCCCCTACTAGGGGATCATTTCTCCCTTGTATCTCCAGGGGAAGAGACATCTGAGTATGGAATTCATCCCCTTCTCTGCCCCACAGATAGGACCTCTTCATCTGGAAGCTTAGAGTAGATTGAATCGCAGCTGTTGGAATAGCAATAACATCTCATCATAAAGTGCCACCATATTGCATGGCTTCTGGATAGGGCCACACCAACTCCAGAAGACATGGAAAACTCAACATGGAGACAATCTGGACCAGGTAGCTCCTGCCACCCTACTCTGTGCTCTTACCTGTGTCAGCTGCTGTCCATCTGTTCCCACAAAGGTTTGGATCGACACTCCCATTCCTCATAGATCCATAGCCCGCTTTCATTTTGGGTACGCTGCCACAATAAACAGCAACAGGAGCTCTGAACGAGGCTTTAACAACAACAGGGAACAAGAAATCTAATAAAAATATACATTTTATTAAGAAGCCTGAAAGTTGAAGGGGGATAACGCACTGGGGGATCCGGGAGCCAGGGGATAATGCACTGGGGGAGCCGGGAGCCAGGGGATAATGCACTGGGGGAGCCGGGGGATAACGCATTAGGGGAGCCGGGAGCCGGGGGATAATGCATTGGGGGAGCCGGGGGATAATGCACTGGGGGAGCCGGGGGATAACACACTGGGGGAGACGGGAGCCGGGGGATAACGCACTGGGGGAGCCGGGGGATAATGCATTGGGGGAGCCGGGGGATAACGCACTGAGGGAGCCGGGAGCCGGGGGATTATGCACTGGGGGAGCTGGGGGATAACACACTGAGGGAGCCGGGGGATAACGCACTGGGGGATCCGGGAGCCGGGGGATAACGCACTGGGGGAGCCGGGGGGTAACGTACTGGGGGAGCCGGGGGATAACACACTGGGGGAGCCGGGGGATAACGCACTGGGGGAGCCGGGGGATAACGCACTGGGGGAGCCGGGGGATAACGCACTGGGGGAGCCGGGGTATAACGCACTGGGGGAGCCGGGGGATAACGCACTGGGGGAGCCGGGGGATAACGCACTGGGGGAGCCGGGGGATAACGCACTGGGGGAGCCGGGGGATAACGTACTGGGGGAGCCGGGGGATAACGCACTGGGGGAGCCGGGGGATAACGCACTGGGGGAGCCGGGGGATAACGCACTGGGGGAGCCGGGGGATAACGCACTGGGGGAGCCGGGGTATAACGCACTGGGGGAGCCGGGGGATAACGCACTGGGGGAGCCGGGGGATAACGCACTGGGGGAGCCGGGGATAACGCACTGGGGGAGTTGGGGGATAACGCACTGGGGGAGCCGGGGGATAATGCACTGGGGGAGCCGGGGTTAACGCACTGGGGGAGCCGGGGGATAACGCACTGCGGGAGCCAGGGGGTAACGCACTGGGGGAGCCGGGGGAAAACGCACTGGGGGAGCCGGGTTATAGCGCACTGGGGGGAGCAGGGTTATAGCGCACTGGGGGAGCCGGGGGATAACGCACTGGGGGAGCCGGGGGATAACGCACTGGGGGAGCCGGGGGATAACGCACTGGGGGAGATGGAAGTGGACATAACACAAAGAGACCGTATCAGAGTAACAGTATAATATATAATTAACAAATGGATTAAGCTTTTTTGGTGTGAGATTTACCAGGATGTGGTAATATCAAGAACAACTCTCCACACCTCAAATTCCCAACAACTCACTTCTTTTTGTAACTCAGAATTACTACAAAAGAACTAACCATGCAGGAATGAAAGGGGAGAGCTCTGATCACTTGATCCAACCATGTAAAGAATGCAGGGAGGTGGGGGTAAAAATAAAAATAAATAATTTGCAATAATGTGATACTGGGTTTAGCATTAACATTGTGTCTGTGTGAGCTGCCATCATAGTGTTCTAGCCCCACCCACTGCTTGAGTCACAGACTTACTTTCCCAGCATGGTGATGGAACCAGAAGTTACTGGCCCTCAGTAAAATCATTTCAGGGGCCCCTAACCTATAGGAATAAGATATTTTTCATACACATTAGAGCCCCGTTGGGTCCCCAGCAGTTGTAGAACCTGCTTTCTCTATGGTTGTTACAGGAAACATGTCACACGAGTGTTGGTAAAGGGAAGAGCTGACCCTATATATTCTGCACAAGGGATTCAGGGTGGTACCTGCAGTAAAGTCATTATGTGCCATCTTGTGGTCTCTGAGGTGTCAGGACCAGTGGGAAATATCTGCAGTTCTGGGCATCAGATAGGCAACTTGTCTTCCTTAGATTTCTAAAGAAAAGAAATGTTTGCACATTAACATAACAATATTAGCAAATATCGCTAAATTTATGCTGCCTTCAGCCCGGGCCTTTGTTGCCTCGACACAAATTCGGGCCTATTTATTTAGTCTTCATATATACAGAAGCTGCTGTGACAGAATGCTCTGCTTTATGGCTGAGATTCTAGCTATCTGTATAACAGAGCATTCTGTCACAGTGGCACAGATCCTATCTGATCCCCCCATTGTAAGCAGCAGTCCTGCCCTGCTTTATGGCTGAGATTCTAGCTATCTGTATAACAGAGCATTCTGTCACAGTGGCACAGATCCTATCTGATCCCCCCATTGTAAGCAGCAGTCCTGCCCTGCTTTATGGCTGAGATTCTAGCTATCTGTATAACAGAGCATTCTGTCACAGTGGCACAGATCCTATCTGATCCCCCCATTGTAAGCAGCAGTCCTGCCCTGCTTTATGGCTGAGATTCTAGCTATCTGTATAACAGAGTATTCTGTCACAGTGGCACAGATCCTATCTGATCCCCCCATTGTAAGCAGCAGTCCTGCCCTGCTTTATGGCTGAGATTCTAGCTATCTGTATAACAGAGCATTCTGTCACAGTGGCACAGATCCTATCTGATCCCCCCATTGTAAGCAGCAGTCCTGCCCTGCTTTATGGCTGAGATTCTAGCTATCTGTATAACAGAGCATTCTGTCACAGTGGCACAGATCCTATCTGATCCCCCCATTGTAAGCAGCAGTCCTGCCCTGCTTTATGGCTGAGATTCTAGCTATCTGTATAACAGAGCATTCTGTCACAGTGGCACAGATCCTATCTGATCCCCCCCATTGTAAGCAGCAGTCCTGCCCTGCTTTATGGCTGAGATTCTAGCTATCTGTATAACAGAGCATTCTGTCACAGTGGCACAGATCCTATCTGATCCCCCCATTGTAAGCAGCAGTCCTGCCCTGCTTTATGGCTGAGATTCTAGCTATCTGTATAACAGAGCATTCTGTCACAGTGGCACAGATCCTATCTGATCCCCCCATTGTAAGCAGCAGTCCTGCCCTGCTTTATGGCTGAGATTCTAGCTATCTGTATAACAGAGCATTCTGAGATTAGAGTATGCTGGTTAGTGGGACCCACAAATATACTTTTGAAAAGTGGTATGGAAAGAAAATGAAAAGATCCCTAGTGTAAGTTGCCGCACTCCTTCTGTTTTGTGAGACTCCAGCACACACAGCCAGAAAGCTGAAGTTCAGCCCATGCCAGAGAAACCATTGTTTTGTTTGCCAAAGTGCAGTGAACTGAGCAGTGTAATGGGCTCATGGCACACAAACCTGTAATATTAAACACTTCTAAATAGGTTCCGCATTCCATGGAATTAATTTTCTTTGTGCAAACAAATGGCTGGACCAGGAGGAACGTGCAGGGCTTGGAGGATGCACTGCTCTCCAGCCATTGAATATACTCACAATCCTTACTTGTAATTTAGTAATACTATGAAATGTTTCCATACAGACTATGAGCAAACTTGGGGGGTTGTTCCTGCTGAATTGTGCTTAGTACAGGGGAATCCTAATGTGCCATAGTTTTATGGTATCTCTTTATAGGCTATGAGCAAACTTAGGGGGCTGTTCCTGCTGAATTGTGCTTAGTACAGGGGAATCCCTATGTGCCATAGTTTTATGGGATCTCTCTGTACAGGCTATGAGCAAACTCAGGGGGCTGTTCCTGCTGAATTGTGCTTAGTACAGGGGAATCCCTATGTGCCATAGTTTTATGGTATCTCTCTGTACAGGCTATGAGCAAACTTAGGGGCTGTTCCTGCTGAATAGTGCTTAGTACAGGGGAATCCCTATGTGCCATAGTTTTATGGTATCTCTCTGTACAGGCTATGAGCAAACTTAGGGGGCTGTTCCTGCTGAATTGTGCTTAGTACAGGGGAATCCCTATGTGCCATAGTTTTATGGTATCTCTTTATAGGCTATGAGCAAACTTAGGGGGCTGTTCCTGCTGAATTGTGCTTAGTACAGGGGAATCCCTATGTGCCATAGTTTTATGGTATCTCTCTGTACAGGCTATGAGCAAACTTAGGGGGCTGTTCCTGCTGAATTGTGCTTAGTACAGGGGAATCCCTATGCTGCCATAGTTTTATATATATATATATATAGAGCCATATAGAACCAATGTTTCGGTCCCTCTTGAGACCTTGATAAAGTTTGCACAGTGAATAAACGAAGATATTGATTTGACCTGGTGTGCTGGTCCTGAATCATGGATTTGGTGCATCCCTAATATATATATATATATATGTGTGTGTCTGTGTGGGTGCAACAGGCAAACAAGTGTGTATGTGAGCGAGTGTATTGTTTGTTTTACAAATAAAAGGCATCAGCCCCAAGAGACATCTATTTTGAGAACCCCGGTTGCCAAAGGATAGTTGCGAGTCGGTAAATATATCACAGCAGATAAGCAATATATACCCCTTTGTGCCGGTGCGGGATCTGTTTGTCGAGCGTTACACAATCACACAATGTATATTTATTCTTCTTTGTGTTTGTCTGATAAGATCTGGTGCCATTAATAGTAACCGATCTAAAGAAGCTCTGGAGGGAACGGCCTGTTATGTGCCCTCTCTGGTGCCAACTTTCTGCATGAAACAATAGAAATAATTTATTTTTATTCTAATGCAGCTGCTTCGTTGCTTTCACTGCCAGAGAACACTCACGCCTGGCATAATAATGAGAATAATAATTAATGGGGCAGGTCAGCTACAATATCCTTGTTATGTGCCCGTTCCATTTTGCTGTTACCTTGTGGCCTAGGAGGAGGGGGCACATTTATATAGAGTCCATGACCAATTGGGCAGACTTCTAGTGGAGGCAAATAGTGTAGGCACCTGTTTAAAAACAATAATCTTATTGGTTGCTGCCCCTGGGCAAACTTGGTGGCTTTTATTACATATGGAGGTAAAGGTCCCCATACAGGGGCCGATAGTAGCTGCCGATATGGGTCCCTTGGACCGATGGGCCTGCCCGACCAATATCAGGTTAGAAAATCTAGTCGTGCTGACTTTACCTATACCCGTCATTATAATTCGATTGTTTGGCCCCAGGGCCCAACGATCGAATTACCAGGTGCCAGTGTATGGGGACCTTAAAGCTGGCCATATACGCACCAATAATATTGTATGAAACCTCGTTTTGTACGATATTTGGTGCGTGTATGGCAAGGCGGCGAGTCGATCTCAGGAGGCTGCTGATATCGGTCGACTCGCCGATCGAGCCAGTTAAAAGACTTTGATCGGGCGACATAGAAGGCGCCTGAGCAAAATCTGCTTTCGGGACTGAATCGGTAGAAGGAGGTAGAAATCCTATTGTTTTTACCTCCATATCTGACATTTCAGCCCTGAACGTTAGTGGCACGAAAAGATCGGAAATCGCCACGTGTGTGGCCGCCTTAAGACTCTAAATATGTATTTGCCCAAATTGCCCTTGTGGCTGGACTTATGTTTGCCACTGATCCAATTTTTTTTGGTGATGTTCAAATTATAATTGTGTGTTGGGGATTCTACTACATTGTTTTAAGAATCAGTCCAAAAGAACAGAATTGCTTTCAATAGCAATTAGATTTACACAGAACTATAGATTGATATTTCTTGGCCTCTGTATCTCGCTATTCCCGGAGATCTTGCCTGCCCAAACACAAACACATTCTTGGCGTGGGTAGCATCTATGGGATTAGTTCTGTCACCGGAGAATAATTCCGAGCTTGCAACCAACACAATAAACAATTAGTGGTGCGAAGGTAAATATACCTAAGTAAAGGTGGCCATAAACTAGAAGAGCCTCTCCTTTGGTGACCCGGCCAAATGAGCGGATCTTGCCCCAGATATGCCCACCTAAAGGGAGTGATACTGTTCTAATTGAAACTTGGGCTCCAGGGCCAAACTATTGCATTACAATGAAGGGGATAGGAGCCGTCAGAGTGAGGACTGCATCAATGAGCCAATGCTGTCCTCGGTCTGATGGGAAAATCAAGCCAATTATTGGTCGGCCCATTGGTGGGTCCCCATACACAGCCAGATAAGCTGCCAAATCAGTCTGAAGGACCAGAATCGGCAGCTTAAATCTGCCCCTCTATGGCCACCTTTAGGGCAGTGACACATGGGGAGATTAGTTGCCCGCGATAAATCTTCACTACTGCGGGCGACTAATATATGCCAGGATGTAAATCGCCAGTGGGGTGGCATTTGCGTAGCTTCGGTTTCCCGAAGTTGTCCGAAGTTGTCCGAAGTTCCCTTGCGAGGCGACTGTGGGCAATCAAGCGATGCATATGCCATCCCACCTGCAATTCACATTCTGGCATATGGACACATGGAGCTACTTAGTAGCAGCTACTTGTTACGGCTTCTAAATGCCAGAGAATACCCTACCATAGACAATACTGAAAAGTTACATTTACACTTATTTCCCAAGCAGAGAAGGATATATGGCACCTAAGGCGTCTGTTTATAAAGCCGTGTTTTCCTTCTTATGTGGGATGTTACACACTGCCCAAAATCCTCCATTAAACAGAACTTGTCACGGCGATTTACACTCAATACGCTGTTTATATGATATGATCACGGAAGATTAACATAGTGAATGTACTGTTTATACGGTTACTAAAGGGCCTGAGGCAGATAAACCCAAATGGCAACCACCAGCCATTGCAGATATACAGTCAGATTTTGGCAGAAAAGAGCTCAGGTGTGAATCTTTGTCTTAAATCCACCCTGTGTGTGTTCAGTGACAGCTCAATGCCATTCAAGTCTCCACTGGCAGCAACCCAGGGACTGGATCAATACTTTATATATTTTTCTTTTTGGGCTTTAATTCAGGACCAGAGAAATGATCTTTAATACTACACACAGCAAAGTCATAATAACTGAACTGCTGATTAACACAGTCCAATATGAAGCCTTACACTTATAGGCTCATTCAATAGCATGGACATGTTTTTGAAAAATGGCCGTGGATGTACCATTTTTTGTACATCCAATCAGTTATTAGAAATAAGAGACATTACTGCGGGCCACTTATACAGTCAATAACAAATACATTAGGGGTAAGAGGAGCTATAGGGGCCGCCAAACAGAGCAAATGAAATGCCAAGTCTGTCCTGTTTCTGTGTCTGATGTGTCTGACATTGTGAGCAGGACATTTTGGATGTTTTGGGTTTAAGCCCCTCCTCTGCTGCCTGGAGTATCTAAATGAGTACTAACTGGTACCTGCCTGTGCCCCCCTCTGCTGCTAGGGTGAAGACACACAGAGCTACTTAGTAGCAGCTTCTTTTTCAAGGCTACTAAACTCCAGAAAATCCCCTGCCATAGACAATACTGAGAATTGCCTCTGCTAAAACACACGTAGAGACTATTGTCTATTTTTAGTAGCCATGACAAGTAGCTGCTACTAGTAGCTCCGTGTGTCTTCACCCTTAGGCCCCTGTGGGCTGCACAGTTTGGGGACCATGACTAACGGAATGTTTGTGACTAAAATAAGTAATTTTCTATATCCCGGAAACAACGAGTAAGTTATAGCGTCTCCTGTTTCCATGGAGACGCCTAGTTCCTGCTAATCATGTGACTGGCTCTACTTCCTTCCTGTCAGAAAGCCGCAGCTTTGCAGTTTTTCATGTATATACAAACTAAGCCTAATGGCAAGGACTATAATCCTCTCATGAAGCCAGGTCTTTTACTAACCTGGGGCGAATCCGTACCTGGGCAGTAACCCATAGCAACCAATCTTTGATTAGCTTTGTTCAGACAGAAGCCACAATTTGATTGGTTGCCATGGGTCACTGCACTCGTGCATAGTCGGCTATTGTTAATAAATGAGCCGCATCCATTTGTTGTATAGAGGGAAAGTGAGTCTGAACCGCGCACGCAGTTTATCACGATATTGTCTGCTCTGCACCAATTCTATCCGCACAATTCATGTTTAGGGTTGTTCAGCCGTCAGTCCCGGAGCCCTGCTCTCTCTGTGGCACAGCGGCATCATTCTGTTACTGATATTTAGCCATTGAGAGGCCATTGATTTCAATAAGAAACACCAGAGTCATTGCAGTCAGGTTAAGGCACAGGAGGATTCTGGGAGTTGCAGTTCTACAACAGCAACAGGACTGCAGGTTGGATATCCCTAATGTATATGTTACACAATATAATACCCCTTTTAACCCCCAGGGCCACTCTGACAGACAAACACCCCCCCCCCCCCCCCCCCCGCTCCGAGTCACAGGGACAACAGTAACTCAAGCCGTCCCATTCACATGTCAATACGCTGAGATGCGCTGTATTAACTGCCCATAAATAATATATTCCTACAGCTTCTTACTACTACACACAATCAGGGACAAGCCCTACTAACCCAGATATTTATAGGGCAACTCTCACACGGTGACATCGCCAAGTGCCTACAGAAACTGATACTGCGCCAACCAACCATCAGGGTATCAGCCAATCATAAATACGGCAAATATACAACATGCAGTGCTTGCAGGTTACACAGAGGGAAACCCCTTAAAATACAAAGGCCACAATTAACCTATAAAATAAATCTTTATAAATAGTATACAGGTATAGGACCCATTATCCAGAATGCACGGGACCAAGGGTATTCCGGATACGGGGTTTTACTGTAATTTAGATCTCCATACCTTAAGTCTACTAAAAAAATCAATAACACATTAATTAAACCCAATAGGAGTGTTTTGAATCCAATAAGGATTAATTATATCTTAGTTGGGATCAAATACAAGATACTGTTTTATTATTACAGAGAAAAGGGAATCATTTAACCATTAAATAAACCCAATAGGGCGGTTCTGCCCCAATAAGGGGTAATTATATCTTAGTTGGGATCAAGTACAGGTACTGTTTTATTATTACAGAGAAAAGGGAATCATTTAACCATTAAATAAACCCAATAGGGCTGTTCTGCCCCCAATAAGGGGTAATTATATCTTAGTTGGGATCAAGTACAGGTACTGTTTTATTATTACAGAGAAAAGGGAATCATTTAACCATGAAATAAACCCAATAGGGCTGTTCTGCCCCCAATAAGGGGTAATTATATCTTAGTTGGGATCAAGTACAGGTACTGTTTTATTATTACAGAGAAAAGGGAATCATTTAACCATTAAATAAACCCAATAGGGCTGTTCTGCCCCAATAAGGGGTAATTATATCTTAGTTGGGATCAAGTACAGGTACTGTTTTATTATTACAGAGAAAAGGGAATCATTTAACCATTAAATAAACCCAATAGGGCTGTTCTGCCCCCAATAAGGGGTAATTATATCTTAGTTGGGATCAAGTACAGGTACTGTTTTATTATTACAGAGAAAAGGGAATCATTTAACCATGAAATAAACCCAATAGGGCTGTTCTGCCCCAATAAGGGGTAATTATATCTTAGTTGGGATCAAGTACAGGTACTGTTTTATTATTACAGAGAAAAGGGAATCATTTAACCATTAAATAAACCCAAAAGGGCTGTTTTGCCCCCAATAAGGGGTAATTATATCTTAGTTGGGATCAAGTACAGGGACTGTTTTATTAATACAGAGAAAAACAAAATCAATTTTAAAAATCTGAATTATTCAATTAAAATGGAGTCTATGGGAGACAGACTTTCCGTAATTCGGAGCTTTCGGGATAATGGGTTTCCGGATAATGGATCCCATACCTGTATAGTGATGTCACACATCTAATTACTACTTAGTACATTCATTTTAAGAAATAATGCATCCTAAAGGTGGGCATGCATGGGCAGGGTCCTACAGACCAATTTGGCAGCTTGTCTGCACGTGTGTGGGCACCCCCGATGGGCCTTCCCAGACTGATACCTGGCCTACAATTGGACAGATCACTGTACATTGCTGTGCACATAAGAAGCATTATATTAATAAAAGTATTCATACATATATACCATACATGAAAAATGTAGGGAGTTCCTAATTGAAAACGTATTGGTTTAACATTAAAGGAGAAGTTAAGTTTAAATGACTAGGGGGTGACAAATGTTAGGCAACCCCCCACAGTGATTGTAATAGCTTACTGCCCTACCCCAGGGTATACCTGAAGAACGTTTTTGGCGCAATCTTACCTTCTCTTCTCTCTTATTATTCCTGGGGTTTGGGCGTCACATTAGAGTAAAAAAACAGCTTTTTATTTCTAAGTTTGGCTTTTTACCCTACTGTGCAAGCGCCAGATGGACCAGGACAAAAAGAAGATGAAAAAATATGAAGAAGATGGTGGCGAGGATCTTCTGCAGAAATACCCTTGGCTGGTGCAGTTTTTAGCGAACAAGAGCACCGGCCCAGGGTATCAGGTAAGAGATTAATATATGATCCTCAGTCATTAATCTTATATATTTGTATCCCTGATATAATACAATGCTCTAGATTTCTATATATTATATTCCTGATTTCAAAACTAAAGCTGGCCATACACTGAAAGATCCGGTGAGGTCACCAAATGAGCAGATCCTTTCCTACTATGCCTACCTTAAGGTGGGAGATATCAGATTGATCCCATACAGTCACCCTGCTATAGTTCCAGGGGTACCCAGGGCACAAATAAGCACTCACCCCAAATCCCCCCCTAACTGGCCTTCAGGCTGGGCCCCCTTAGCCCATAACAAGGTTACAGATATATAGAAACATTGGGGTAACAGTCACCCCGCTATAGTTCCAGGGGTACCCAGGGCACAAATAAGCACTCACCCCAAATCCCCCCCTAACTGGCCTTCAGGCTGGGCCCCCTTAGCCCATAACAAGGTTACAGATATATAGAAACATTGGGGTAACAGTCACCCCGCTATAGTTCCAGGGGTACCCAGGGCACAAATAAGCACTCACCCCAAATCCCCCCCTAACTGGCCTTCAGGCTGGGCCCCCTTAGCCCATAACAAGGTTACAGATATATAGAAACATTGGGGTAACAGTCACCCCGCTATAGTTCCAGGGGTACCCAGGGCACAAATAAGCACTCACCCCAAATCCCCCCCTAACTGGCCTTCAGGCTGGGCCCCCTTAGCCCATAACAAGGTTACAGATATATAGAAACATTGGGGCAACAGTCACCCTGCTATAGTTCAAGGGGTACCCAGGGCACAAATAAACCCTTACCCCAAATCTTCCTTTAACTGGCTTTCAGTTTGGGCCCCCTTGGCTCATAACAAGGTTACAGATATATAGAAACATTGGGGTAACAGTCACCCCGCTATAGTTCCAGGGGTACCCAGGGCACAAATAAGCACTCACCCTAAATCCCCCCCTAACTGGCCTTCAGGCTGGGCCCCCTTAGCCCATAACAAGGTTACAGATATATAGAAACATTGGGGTAACAGTCACCCTGCTATAGTTCCAGGGGTACCCAGGGCACAAATAAGCACTCACCCCAAATCCCCCCCTAACTGGCCTTCAGGCTGGGCCCCCTTAGCCCATAACAAAGTTACAGATATATAGAAACATTGCGGTAACTGTCACCCTGCTATAGTTCCAGGGGTACCCAGGGCACAAATAGGCACTCACCCCAAATCCCCCCCTAACTGACCTTCAGGCTGGGCCCCCTTAGCCCATAACAAGGTTACAGATATATAGAAACATTGGGGTAACAGTCACCCTGCTATAGTTCCAGGGGTACCCAGGGCACAAATAAGCTCTCACCCCAAATCCCCCCCTAACTGGCCTTCAGGCTGGGCCCCCTTAGCCCATAACAAGGTTACAGATATATAGAAACATTGGGGTAACAGTCACCCTGCTATAGTTCCAGGGGTACCCAGGGCACAAATAAGCTCTCACCCCAAATCCCCCCCTAACTGGCCTTCAGGCTGGGCCCCCTTAGCCCATAACAAGGTTACAGATATATAGAAACATTGGGGTAACAGTCACCCCGCTATAGTTCCAGGGGTACCCAGGGCACAAATAAGCACTCACCCCAAATCCCCCCCTAACTGGCCTTCAGGCTGGGCCCCCTTAGCCCATAACAAGGTTAAAGATATATAGAAACATTGGGGTAACAGTCACCCCGCTATAGTTCTGTAACCGTGGGACCATGTTTATAGTTGGCCAGAATGATGTCAGGGGAAAGGGCTGTAACTATGGGAAAGTGTGTATAGTAAGCCAAGATGTGAGTGTGTATAGCAATGCCAGTCCCATACAGTATCTCCCAGCAGAGAGCTGAGGGGTAACAAGGCGCTAGAGAAGTCTCAGCACATGGGAACACGTACCTGACAGAACTCCCCGCTCCTGCTGATCCCACGGCCCCTGAAGCTGCTGGAGGAGAGGAAGGAACCAGGAGGAGTAAGACAGGTAGGACACACACACTTACCTAAGGCAAACAGGGCTGCTTGGCAACCGGCTCAGGGCTGAGGTGTGAGTGGAGGGGGCAGGCCGGGCATTGTTATGCAAATGGAGCAGAAAGCACCGGGTGTCCTTGGCAGCACCAGGGCTCTCTGTGGGAGAGCAAGGGATTAACCCTTCCCCTGCCAGCCTGGCCACTTCATTCCTGTCACATTTACAACAGGGCTAACACGCTGTTTAGTTTGGTAGTGCTGCCAAGTTATGTGCATAGCTGGAGAGGCTGCCCGAGCATGCTGGGAGTTGTAACCTAGTAGGTTAGCTTGGGGAAAGAAACATGTCCATTGTTTGAAACCTTTTATGCCTATATATAACCTGCCTAACTGCCATTTGATCCAGAGGAAGGTGAAAAACCCCATATGAAGCCTCTCTAATTTGCCTCAAAAGGGGGGAAAATTCTTTGCTGACTCCAAGATGGCAATCGGATCTTGTACTAAGGGCTATTGTCTATAACCCTGTATTCCCTCACTTGCTAAAAAGCCCCCCAACCCCTTCTTGTACCTGCCTAATGTATCTGCCAGTACCACTGATTCAGGGGGGGGGGGATCCCACAACTTCCCAGCTCCCCCTGTAACTCCCCTTCCTTGTACCTATCTAATGTATCTGCCAGTACCACTGATTCAGGGGGGGGGGGATCCCACAACTTCCCAGCTCCCCCTGTAACTCCCCTTCCTTGTACCTATCTAATGTATCTGCCAGTACCACTGATTCAGGGGGGGGGGGGTCCCACAACTTCCCAGCTCCCCCTGTAACTCCCCTTCCTTGTACCTATCTAATGTATCTGCCAGTACCACTGATTCGGGGGGGGGGGGTCCCACAACTTCCCAGCCCCCCTGTAACTCCCCTTCCTTGTACCTATCTAATGTATCTGCCAGTACCACTGATTCGGGGGGGGGGGGGAACCCACAAATTCCCAGCTCTCCCTGTAACTCCCCTTCCTTGTACCTATCTAATGTATCTGCCAGTACCACTGAGAGAATCCCACAACTTCCCAGCTCCCCCTGTAACAACCCCCCTCCAAATATTTAGCTGGAACCTCCTTTCTTCTAATGGGAATAGGTGCCATTATGTCTGCTGGGAGGACTGGCAAATAAAGCATTAGAGAGATTATAATTTGATCCCCAATGGGGAGATTAGTCGCCCGTGATAAAATAAAATACAGCGGGAAACTAATCTCCCCAAAATGCCTTCCGACCGTCACTGATGGGAAGGCATACGCATCACTAGGTCGCCGAAATTTCCTCCCGAAGGTCATTAACACAGTAAATATCATATATCAAAGTAAAACTGACTCCTGTCCTTATATCCTTTGAGTACATGACAAATATGTGGCTCTAAAACATTTTTTCCTGATTTTACATTGCACTATTTTTTCCTGATCCCCTGAAAAATGTAAAATGGGGGCCCTACTTTTTTTTTTTTAAAAGGTTTTTATTTTGCATTTTTAAACAAACAAAAATAAACAAAAAAAGAAAAACAGGTACAATAAAGTAAATTGGCACTTACATCATTGTTGAGTACAGTTATTTGCATTACGTATTTGGTGACAATTTTGAATAAGACTCCATGTGGTATCAACTTGTCAAGGTACACCAGGGGTTATTTGTGGATTAATCGTCCAATAGAGAGATATTAGGGTTGGCATCTAGCCAGGGTTCCCATATTTTTTCGAATTTCCCAGGTGCGCCCCGGGCATTATATGTCAGTTTGATCAGCGGTAGTGTTCCATTTATTAGTTCTATCCATTGTTGGATTGTGGGAGGAATGGGGCTCATCCACTTCATTATTACTACCTTTTTTGCATAGAACACAAGGGAGCGTAGTAATGCTCTGGATTTTTGAAGGGGTACTAATTCATCTATTGGGGGCCCTACTTTTATATGTTACTTATTAATTATACTGCTTTTTTTTTTTTGCACTTTTTCTACTTCTTAAGGTAGTGGTGGGGGGTTCAGCCAGACCAAAACCACATGTGCTGCCTCTCATATATTCCAGTATAAGTGCTTCAGACACAGTACTGGCACAGAAATGAATGGTAGGCAGCAGGGGGGTACAGTGGGCATCTTGTTGGCACACAGCCCTTCTGCCATCAGCCTTAGCAGCTTGGGTTCAAAGCAACAGGCCCTAATTCTGTACAGATTTATTTACAGTGGGTGCCAAGGGGTTAATATTAATTCTTATTAATATCATATGGAAGCTTGATACATAATACTCCTGGGTGGGAGCAGCCATATAGTTCTAACGTTCCTCTTAGCCCACTGATTGGCGTGATTGCAGTCTCAAGTAATGAGAAACTCACTAACACAAAGCCCTGTTGACCTATTTACAGTAATAATTATCATGTGAGTGTGTGCTGCCGGGGACGAGGGTAACCGAGCCGCTCATTGCATGGGATACATACACCTCGTTATGAGGGCCTATTGCCTGGGTGCTCAGTTACAGTGCAATTGTTATTTATGGCTGTTACTGATACCCACGACACCTATTGTCAGGGGAAATTATAGCTTGCATGGGGTTCAGCTTCCATTTATATTCCCATTAACACCGAGAAAATTAGGAAGCAATGGCTTAGTGTATACATTACCCACAGCAACGGAACCCCTAGTGGTCAGAAGAGAATGCCTCTGAAAGTAATATGGCAACACTGATATATGTATACATACAAATATACTGAGAAATAAAAAGCTATATGCTCATAAGCAGGCTGGGCCCCCTTAGCTCATAACAAGGTTACAGATATATAGAAACATTGGGGTAACAGTCACCCCGCTATAGTTCCAGGGGTACCCAGGGCACAAATAAGCACTCACCCCAAATCCCCCCCTAACTGGCCTTCAGGCTGGGCCCGCTTAGCCCATAACAAGGTTACAGATATATAGAAACATTGGGGTAACAGTCACCCCGCTATAGTTCCAGGGGTACACAGGGCACAAATAAGCACTCACCCCAAATCCCCCCTAACTGGCCTTTAGGCTGGGCCCCCTTAGCCCATAACAAGGTTACAGATATATATAAACATTGGGGTAACAGTCACCCTGCTATAGTTCCAGGGGTACCCAGGGCACAAATAAGCACTCACCCCAAATCCCCCCCTAACTGGCCTTCAGGCTGGGCCCCCTTAGCCCATAACAAGGTTACAGATATATAGAAACATTGGGGTAACAGTCACCCCGCTATAGTTCCAGGGGTACCCAGGGCACAAATAAGCACTCACCCCAAATCCCCCCCTAACTGGCCTTCAGGCTGGGCCCCCTTAGCCCATAACAAGGTTACAGATATATAGAAACATTGGGGTAATAGTCACCCTGCTATAGTTCCAGGGGTACCCAGGGCACAAATAAGCACTCACCCCAAATCCCCCCCTAACTGGCCTTGAGGCTGGGCCCCCTTAGCCCATAACAAGGTTACAGATATATAGAAACATTGGGGTAACAGTCACCCTGCTATAGTTCCAGGGGTACCCAGGGCACAAATAAGCACTCACCCAAAATCTCCCCATAACTGGCCTTGAGGCTGGGCCCCCTTAGCCCATAACAAGGTTACAGATATATAGAAACATTGGGGTAACAGACACCCTGCTATAGTTCCAGGGGTACCCAGGGCACAAATAAGCACTCACTCCAAATCCCCCCCTAACTGGCCTTGAGGCTGGGCCCCCTTAGCCCATAACAAGGTTACAGATATATAGAAACATTGGGGTAACAGTCACCCCGCTATAGTTCCAGGGGTACCCAGGGCACAAATAAGCACTCACCCCAAATCCCCCCCTAACTGGCCTTCAGGCTGGGCCCCCTTAGCCCATAACAAGGTTACAGATATATAGAAACATTGGGGTAACAGTCACCCCGCTATAGTTCCAGGGGTACCCAGGGCACAAATAAGCACTCACCCCAAATCCCCCCCTAACTGGCCTTCAGGCTGGGCCCCCTTAGCCCATAACAAGGTTACAGATATATAGAAACATTGGGGTAACAGTCACCCCGCTATAGTTCCAGGGGTACCCAGGGCACAAATAAGCACTCACCCCAAATCCCCCCCTAACTGGCCTTCAGGCTGGGCCCCCTTAGCCCATAACAAGGTTACAGATATATAGAAACATTGGGGTAACAGACACCCTGCTATAGTTCCAGGGGTACCCAGGGCACAAATAAGCACTCACCCCAAATCCCCCCCTAACTGGCCTTGAGGCTGGGCCCCCTTAGCCCATAACAAGGTTACAGATATATAGAAACATTGGGGTAACAGTCACCCCGCTATAGTTCCAGGGGTACCCAGGGCACAAATAAGCACTCACCCCAAATCCCCCCTAACTGGCCTTCAGGCTGGGCCCCCTTAGCCCATAACAAGGTTACAGATATATAGAAACATTGGGGTAACAGTCACCCCGCTATAGTTCCAGGGGTACCCAGGGCACAAATAAGCACTCACCCCAAATCCCCCCCTAACTGGCCTTCAGGCTGGGCCCCCTTAGCCCATAACAAGGTTACAGGTATATAGAAACATTGGGGTAACAGTCACCCCGCTATAGTTCCAGGGGTACCCAGGGCACAAATAAGCACTCACCCCAAATCCCCCCCTAACTGGCCTTCAGGCTGGGCCCCCTTAGCCCATAACAAGGTTACAGATATATAGAAACATTGGGGTAACAGTCACCCCGCTATAGTTCCAGGGGTACCCAGGGCACAAATAAGCACTCACCCCAAATCCCCCCCTAACTGGCCTTCAGGCTGGGCCCCCTTAGCCCATAACAAGGCTACAGATATATAGAAACATTGGGGTAACAGTCACCCCGCTATAGTTCCAGGGGTACCCAGGGCACAAATAAGCACTCACCCCAAATCCCCCCCTAACTGGCCTTCAGGCTGGGCCCCCTTAGCCCATAACAAGGTTACAGATATATAGAAACATTGGGGTAACAGTCACCCCGCTATAGTTCCAGGGGTACCCAGGACACAAATAGACACTCACCCTTTGAGCTAAGGAGGCCTGACCAAATGTTGGACCATTAAAGGGGGACTTGAGGTCTGAAGACCTCTTGTCTAAGAAAAACTATGGCAACTCCTACTAATGTGCATAAATACAAATAAAATCTAAATTTGCAGCTCCCAACATTACTTTTCTGTGAATGGGACACTGGGGGTTTATCTGCAGAAAGAAGTTCCATGAACAAGGGGCAACCCCAGACCATAAATTACCAATGTTTTTAAAGATTTTTGGCGGGAGAGTCACTAGGATTGCTAAGCAGTGGGCGGGGCCTGGAAGTTCAGGAAGTATCATGTAACTATAGCAACGCCGTGCTTCTCAGTACAGTAGTTCTGTGTACCTTACATGTCACATGAGGGGACTGACAGAAATGATCCTTCTTGACAGATTGATGGATTTACCTGTCTGGGTTTCCTTTATAAATTGTACTAACACTTTCCCCTCCCCAAACAACCACTTATTTTCAGTCCTCACATGTGCGCCAGTGAACTCATTCTGTAAATACAGTGAGGCGAGCAGGGTGAGGCGAGTGGGCCTGGGCTATGGCCGTTACAGCAGCCTCTCTGGCATTAGCCGGAACCCACAGATTGCCAGGCCGGGCCTGAAGATCACTTTACTGATCCTCCCTAAACATGGCTCTGGCCAAGACAGAACCAAACAGCTGTTCCTTTAGGTTCCAGTCCCGCACACGCGTGTTCACACAGACACACACAGTTCTAGGCGTGTTCTCTGCAACCTTCATTTTTCATCTTAAAATGAAATTTAGGTGCATTTTTTACCTCACGGCTCTGGCTGGGAGTTCCATAGTAACGGCATTCTTGCAGCATGGCTGCCTGTGTAATTAGCGTGCCATTTTGACGCACCCACTCACAAGTGTAATTAGACGAGAGATGTGACTTGATACAGGTTAGTGGGTGACAGGGACCTGCAGAACGAGTACTCCGACACAGCTAACGGGCATTAGCACCCCCATCCCTATTAGCCTTATTCTCCTTGGCTGCAATGTTTATGTTATTGCCCCAGGCAAAAATGCCATTACCTGTAACTACTCCGGGAAATGTTTGAATGGAAAAAAACAAAAAGAGGCATATTCTGAAATATATCTCTACATCATGGGATTTAGTATAAGCTTAACATGGAGACAATAAGGCAATATGGCCAGGGCCGGGCTTATCGGTCGTACTGTTTGAGAGGCCATGGGGGCTCTGGGTCTTAGCTGGCAAATGGTGCCCTTCTCCTGCTGCCACAATAACAATGCCTGCTTACCTTCCCCCTTGTTCTGTTGGACCCCAGGGTTTCATGGAACATCTGTTTAAGGAATAATTGGCCCACTACATGTAATAATTTGGATAGCTCTGATATAGAGCAAGATGGCAGCAGTAGGGCGTGATAGTCATTGTAGATCAAGATGTAGACAGTAGAACAAGATCAGCAGTAATGCAGGATAATGACATAGAGCAACATGGCATTAGTAGAGCCAAACGGAAGGGTAGGGCAAGATAGTGACAATAGGACAGAGTGGTAACAGTAAAGGTGGCCATGCACATACCAATTATGACTTTGTTCCCTCCATTGACGATCAGGGCTGAACTGGCAGATATGGAGGTAGAAACAATAGGAATTCTACCCCTAGGGCAAGATAGAGACAGTAAGACAAGATGGTGACAGTAGAGCAAGATGGAGACAGTAGGGCAAGATGGAGAGAGTAGGGCAAGATGGAGAGAGTAGGGCAAGATGGAGATAGTAGGGCAGGATAGAGTCAGTAGGGCAAGATAGAGACAGTAGGACAAGATGGTGACAGTAAGGCAAGATGGAGACAGTAGGGCAGGATAGAGATAGTAGGGAAAGATGGAGACAGTAGGGCAAGATAGAGACAGTAGGACAAGATGGTGACAGTAAGGCAAGATAGAGACAGTAGGGCAAGATGGAGATAGTAGGACAAGATGGAGACAGTAGGGCAAGATGGAGACAGTAGGGCAAGATAGAGATAGTAGGACAAGATGGAGACAGTAGGACAAGATGAAGACAGTAGGACAAGATGGTGACAGTAGGGCAAGATAGAGACAGTATGGCAGGATAGAGACAGTAGGGCAGGATAGAATCAGTAGGACAAGATAGAGACAGTAGGGCAGGATAGAATCAGTAGGGCAAGATAGAGACAGTAGGGCAAGATGGTGACAGTAGGGCAAGATGGAGACAGTAGGACAAGATGGAGACAGTAGGGCAGGATACAGACAGTAGGGCAAGATGGAGACAGTAGGGCAAGATGGAGACATTAGGACAAGATGGAGACAGTAGGGCAAGATGGAGACAGTAGGACAAGATGGAGACAGTAGGACAAGATGGGGACAGTAGGGCAAGATGTGGACAGTAGGGCAAGATGGAGACAGTAGGGCAAGATGGAGACAGTAGGGCAAGATGGAGACAGTAGGACAAGATGGAGACAGTAGGACAAGATGGAGACAGTAGGGCAGGATACAGACAGTAGGGCAAGATGGAGACAGTAGGGCAAGATGGAGACAGTAGGGCAAGATGGAGACAGTAGGACAAGATGGAGACAGTAGGGCAAGATGGAGACAGTAGGGCAGGATACAGACAGTAGGGCAGGATAGAGACAGTAGGGCAAGAAGAAGACAGTAGAGCAAAATTAAAACATTAGAGCAAGATGTCAACAGAAGGACAAAATGGAGTATAGAATTATGAAGTTTGATCTTTGCAGAAAGGAACTGGCCCTTTTTAATACTTAAGTAACAAATATAACAATATTGTATAGAGAGTAGGGGGTAATGATTAAATAGTGATGGTATGTGCTTAAGCATTAACTAATCCTGCCCTGAATGGAATTCCAGCCTCAGTCAATACATTAATGTTTGCGCACAGATATATACAGTACATAAGGCTTGTTTGTTCTGACCCTATTAATACTCTTATCGGCGCCTGTTAGTGACAGACACCCCCCCTCTCCTGAGATGGATGATCCCCAGCAGAGCCCAGAAGCACATTTGTTATGTAGCGACCAGTCTATTCCATTTGCACTGCTGGGGAGGCTCCGTGTTTGCACTGAACACAGCAACTTTCACTAACCTTGGGGAGAGATAATTCCCAGAATTCCAGGGCACACTGGCTCCCTCTGTTATTATTAAGGTGCCAATATTGGAACAAAGCAACACAGTGAGTCCTGCCTGGAATTATTAAGACCCACAAAGACTTACTGGGGTCTGATGAACCTAATGGTGGGGCAATTATTGGGTTTTATAATAGACAGTGGGTCCAGAAAAAGCCAAACTATTGTTTTGCATAGGGTTCTCTCAGCTCCTGATCCAACCTGCTTCTACCTATACAATGTTCTCTATCACTAGGGGTAGCTAAGTCTATGGAGACGCTCTTCTCCAAGTTACCGTAGTATTGTAGTGATTTCTAGAGCCTTTGCAGCAGCACAGTATTCCAAGGATTTTTAGCAGAAAGTTGTTGCTGCACTTGGGTTTCGCTGCTTGCGCCACCTAGTGGCAGAACCCAAAATCTTTTTATAACTAATTGTTTCATTTATGGTTTGGTTCAAAATATCAAAAATGGAAAAAACCAGTTGGACACATCCCAACATAACACAAGGAAATCAGCCAGTCGTTTTCATGATTAAGAAAAAAACACAAAAATACTGCATGAAGACACCTTAATACTGCACGAAAAAGCACCCTGACGTGCGACAACTGGCTTTTCCCCAAACCCCTCCTACTCTCCAATAAGCCACACCTCTTTCTTGAAAAAAAAAATTCTATAGATTCAGTTTTAAGGGTTTTTGTTGCGTGATAGATGCTGGGTCACCAGAGATATTCTATATCCAGAGTCCTAATAATACACCCGCTACATGCTGCCCTACCCCGGGGAGAGTTGCACTGAATAGCAGCACCGGCCTCCCTTTCCATGGTTTCTAGGAACAAGCACTGTCCCCTGGGGAAGGAATTCTTAGAACGCCAGGATGATGTAAATACTGATAGTTGAAAGCAATTGTCTTAAAGGAGTGGGCCACCTTTAAATTAACTTCTAGTATGTTATAGAATGTCCTATTCTTAGCAAATTTGCAGTTGGTCTTCATTATTTATTTGTTAAAGTTTTTTTTAACTATTTGCCTTACCCTTCTGCATCTTTTCAGCTTTGAAATGGGGGTCATTGACCCCGGAAGCTCTCTGGGTTCCTTTCCTATTCATATTTCAGTCTCACTTTCTAACCAATGCATGGTTACTTAGGGAAACAAGAACCTAGCGACCAGATAGCTGCTAAAATACCAAACTGAATAAAAAGTGCAATAACTGAAAAACAACATGAAATAAAAAATGAAGACCAATTGCAAATTGTCTCAGAATACGAATGTCTATGTCATAATGAAAGTTAATTTAAAAGTGAATAACCTGTTTAATAATTAATATTCAAAGAAAAAAAGTAGAGAAAGGCCCTACAGGGAGTTACTATGAATGAGACTTGGGGGGGGGGGCTGTAGGCTATTCCTATAGGCACTGGTGCTCACGTGAGCACTGATGTGGCTGCTCCAGTTGGACAACCCTAACCCTACGTTACTCTGCCCAGTGAGGGTCCATTATGGCAGGGCGACCTCAGAAGTCTTGGAGCCTCATAACCTAAAGGCCCCCCATGAAGAAGGGACAAGAAGAAGTTCTGTCAGGGGCCCGGTCACAGTGGGGTTCTGGAGACAAAAGGGGGCTCACTGAGGAATGGACAGGGTCGGGGTGTGTTGGTATGTGACTGGTTTTGCTAGGGGAATAGGAGGATTGGATATTTTCGGTGATCATAACTTGTGGCTCCATTCTACTTAGTTGGCGGGGCCCATCACCCATGTTTGGTCAGTGGGCGGAACCCATCACCCATGTTTGATCAGTGGGCGAAACCCATCACCCATGTTTGATCAGTGGGCGAAACCCATCGCCCATGTTTGATCAGTGGGCGGAACCCATCACCCATGTTTGATCAGTGGGCGGAACCCATCACCCATGTTTTATCAGTGGGCGGAACCCATCACCCATGTTTTATCAGTGGGCAGAACCCATCACCCATGTTTTATCAGTGGGCAGAACCCATCACCCATGTTTGATCAGTGGACGGAACCCATCACCCATGTTTGATCAGTGGGCGGAACCCATCACCCATGTTTGATCAGTGGGCGGAACCCATCACCCATGTTTGATCAGTGAGCTAAGAAACCCAGACCACCATGATTTCTGATGGCAGCGGTGCCCCTGTGACTAGTGAGATGAGCCTTTATAAGGGCCACCAGGGTCAGATATTTGCCAGCCTGGCATCTCAGCACATAGGGCACCCACTGTACAGACAAAGTGCACCCCTCGTACCCCATTCTTTATTCTCTTCCCTTCTGCAGCCTCATTGAGGTTTGTTGATACCATTATTCCTTCTATCCACTATATTCCTCACCTGCTGCTCCCAATTGCCCCTTGAATGAGACCCAAACACAACATCTGCTAATAGAGGGATGTAGAGTTGGGCACTGAGGTGGGTACAGAGGAGGGCCAGTTTGGCTCCTTCTGCAGGAATCTGTAGTACTCACCGTTAAGGACAGTCTTACTTTGCCCTGCTGTACAACAGGGCTATGAGGGGAAAGGAGCCCACACCAAGCACAGAAGATGTACAACTTGAGAAACACATATAGATTGTAAGCTCTTTGGACCAGAAGCAAGAATGGGAGATGATTAGGGTGCAGGCATATTTCAAAAGGTTCTTATATTCCTCAACTGGAGTTTGGTTCAGGGAATTAAATGCCCCCCTATAGAAATGCCCCCCTTTTAGAATGTAAGCTCTTGCGAGCAGGGCCCTCCCCCTAGTGTCTCCATTCCTCATTCAATGTAACCGCAAACCCATTTTTGTGAATGGTTTATATGTACATGTTAACTGTCCTGTCTTTTGTACCCCTCTATTCTGTAAAGCGCTGCGTAAACTGATGGCGCTATATAAATAATAATAATAATAACTGACAGGCATAACTCACAGGCCCCTCTGCTCCTGCTGAGATTTGGCGACCCCTGCAGGGCAGCTAGTGGAATTACACCCCATCATTTCAGCAGGCACGCTGCTCATATTCATACTCATATATTCATTCCTACTAACTGGCCCTATTTACTGTGACCCATTATTGGCAGACCTTACCCAAAATATGGTGGGATTTGCAAAAAAAAAAATGCTTCACGCATTTTAATACTTAAGGGGACATTACACCTTTTTTAACAGCGCAGGGAAGAGGGAATGCTCAGCTAGGATAAAGATTTTTAGGGGCAGATTTAGCAAAATGTGAGATTACTCCCCACAGAAAAATGCACCCACATTCTACTCGTTCCTATGGGATTTATAGAAGTGTATTTATCAAATGTTCAATTCTCACTTTCACCCATTAATAAATGAGCTTCTAAAAATCCCATAGGAATGAATAGAGGGTGGGTGGTTTCTCTAGTGATAATTCTGCCCCTTAGTCTCTATGCCTGCAATAGCTGGCTAATTCTGAGCAATTCTGGACGGCCAAGGGCCAGCGATGTTGGGCAAAGCTTTCGGCTGTTTGATCAAACTCTCTGGTTTTATACATTTTACTCTTAGGAGGGCTTTAAAGGTGAAGGATTATGGGAAAATCATCCGAAAGCAATATTCTTATACATTATTATTCCATTATTTTTAGACCAAGGAACCCGCCCCCCCTCTCCAGAGCTGCTAGTAGCATTGCCCCCAGCTGAGGGCTGCATTCTGTATGTACCCACACAGCAACCCCATATTTACCTAGTGACCCTCTCTAAGGGACAGTACAACTCCCAGCACCCCCGAGGTGGCAGCACAAGCCCCATCCCTGCCTTCTGCTTATTAATAAGAGAATATATAATGTACCTGTTCAGAAGGATCAGTAGGATCCTATGAGCCCTACCTGTGGGGGTGCCACTCTGCCCACTAGTTGCTGCTCTCCAGCACGAGATGATGCTCGGGGGGCACTCGCAGCCTGTCTGCCCCCTGATAGATGGGAGAAAAGTTATATTGGCCCCAGGCCCCGGGGCTTTTGCTTGAAGTCCTTTCATTGATGGAGCCATGGGAAGGAATGTTTCTGCCATCTCCCCAGCAACGGGTTCCCATGGCACTAAATCATTCAGAGCCCGGTGCCCCCCAGGCCGGCAGCAAAATCTGAAGAATGAGGTTGGTATTAAGACTCCCAGCGAGAGGTTCCCCCCCCCCCAAGCCTGTGGGAACTGGGGGACTGGGCAGGTTCTCTGCTCTCAGATACAAACTCCATCTCTTGCTTTGATCCAGCACAGAAACTTACCCTTTATTTACCCCCAAAATCTGCTTTTGCCCAATAACACTGAATTCTGAGCAACTCCCCAATATCCATTCATTCCTCATTCTCACTGGGTTTATAGTTATGTGTAACTGTCACTGTGTCTGTCCCTTTCCCTTCCCTGCACTGCTGGTTCTGACTCCTGATACAACTCCCCAATATCCATTCATTCCTCATTCTCACTGGGTTTATAGTTATGTGTAACTGTCACTGTGTCTGTCCCTTTCCCTTCCCTGCACTGCTGGTTCTGACTCCTGATACAACTCCCCAATACCCATTCATTCCTCATTCTCACTGGGTTTATAGTTATGTGTAACTGTCACTGTGTCTGTCCCTTTCCCTTCCCTGCACTGCTGGTTCTGACTCCTGATACAACTCCCCAATATCCATTCATTCCTCATTCTCACTGGGTTTATAGTTATGTGTAACTGTCACTGTGTCTGTCCCTTTCCCTTCTCTGCACTGCTGGTTCTGACTCCTGATACAACTCCCCAATATCCATTCATTCCTCATTCTCACTGGGTTTATAGTTATGTGTAACTGTCACTGTGTCTGTCCCTTTCCCTTCCCTGCACTGCTGGTTCTGACTCCTGATACAACTCCCCAATACCCATTCATCCCTCATTCTCACTGGGTTTATAATTATGTGTAACTGTCACTGTGTCTGTCCCTTTCCCTTCCCTGCACTGCTGGTTCTGACTCCTGATACAACTCCCCAATACCCATTCATTCCTCATTCTCACTGGGTTTATAGTTATGTGTAACTGTCACTGTGTCTGTCCCTTTCCCTTCCCTGCACTGCTGGTTCTGACTCCTGATACAACTCCCCAATATCCATTCATCCCTCATTCTCACTGGGTTTATAGTTATGTGTAACTGTCACTGTGTCTGTCCCTTTCCCTTCCCTGCACTGCTGGTTCTGACTCCTGATACAACTCCCCAATACCCATTTATTCCTCATTCTCACTGGGTTTATAGTTATGTGTAACTGTCACTGTGTCTGTCCCTTTCCCTTCCCTGCACTGCTGGTTCTGACTCCTGATACAACTCCCCAATACCCATTTATTCCTCATTCTCACTGGGTTTATAGTTATGTGTAACTGTCACTGTGTCTGTCCCTTTCCCTTCCCTGCACTGCTGGTTCTGACTCCTGATACAACTCCCCAATATCCATTCATCCCTCATTCTCACTGGGTTTATAGTTATGTGTAACTGTCACTGTGTCTGTCCCTTTCCCTTCCCTGCACTGCTGGTTCTGACTCCTGATACAACTCCCCAATATCCATTCATCCCTCATTCTCACTGGGTTTATAGTTATGTGTAACTGTCACTGTGTCTGTCCCTTTCCCTTCCCTGCACTGCTGGTTCTGACTCCTGATACAACTCCCCAATACCCATTTATTCCTCATTCTCACTGGGTTTATAGTTATGTGTAACTGTCACTGTGTCTGTCCCTTTCCCTTCTCTGCACTGCTGGTTCTGACTCCTGATACAACTCCCCAATATCCATTCATCCCTCATTCTCACTGGGTTTATAGTTATGTGTAACTGTCACTGTGTCTGTCCCTTTCTGTTCCCTGCACTGCTGGTTCTGACTCCTGATACAACTCCCCAATACCCATTCATTCCTCATTCTCACTGGGTTTATAGTTATGTGTAACTGTCACTGTGTCTGTCCCTTTCCCTTCCCTGCACTGCTGGTTATGACTCCTGATACAACTCCCCAATACCCATTCATTCCTCATTCTCACTGGGTTTATAGTTATGTGTAACTGTCACTGTGTCTATCCCTTTCTGTTCCCTGCACTGCTGGTTCTGACTCCTGATACAACACCCGAATACCCATTCATTCCTCATTCTCACTGGGTTTATAGTTATGTGTAACTGTCACTGTGTCTGTCCCTTTCCCTTCCCTGCACTGCTGGTTCTGACTCCTGATACAACTCCCCAATACCCATTCATCCCTCATTCTCACTGGGTTTATAGTTATGTGTAACTGTCACTGTGTCTGTCCCTTTCCCTTCCCTGCACTGCTGGTTCTGACTCCTGATACAACTCCCCAATATCCATTCATCCCTCATTCTCACTGGGTTTATAGTTATGTGTAACTGTCGTTGTGTCTGTCCCTTTCCCTTCCCTGCACTGCTGGTTCTGACTCCTGATACAACTCCCCAATATCCATTCATCTCTCATTCTCACTGGGTTTATAGTTATGTGTAACTGTCACTGTGTCTGTCCCTTTCCCTTCCCTGCACTGCTGGTTCTGACTCCTGATACAACTCCCCAATATCCATTCATTCCTCATTCTCACTGGGTTTATAGTTATGTGTAACTGTCACTGTGTCTGTCCCTTTCCCTTCTCTGCACTACTGGTTCTGACTCCTGATACAACTCCCCAATACCCATTCATTCCTCGTTCTCACCGGGGTTATAGTTACGTGTAACTGTCATTGCTATTGAAAGCAGTGCCTGGCTGTGTATATTTTCTGCACTGCTGGTTCTGACTCCTGAAGCAGTACATCTGAAGCCAGCTGATTAACAGACCTGGAGGAGCAATGCAGGTCCAGACTGGGATTTAAAATAGGCCCTGTCATTTCTAATACACAGAGCCCCGAACATCCTTCCCCCAGCCCAATAAATAGTGACTGTCTGTGGCACCTTACAGCCCCCCCTGGCATTCCCAGTACCCAGAGGCACAAACAGCCCCCCCACCCCAAATCCCCCCCTAACTGGCCTTCAGGCTGGGCCCCCTTAGCCCATAACAAGGTTACAGATATATAGAAACATTGGGGTAACAGTCACCCCGCTATAGTTCCAGGGGTACCCAGGGCACAAATAAGCACTCACCCCAAATCCCCCCCTAACTGGCCTTCAGGCTGGGCCCCCTTAGCCCATAACAAGGTTACAGATATATAGAAACATTGGGGTAACAGTCACCCTGCTATAGTTCCAGGGGTACCCAGGGCACAAATAAGCACTCACCCCAAATCCCCCCCTAACTGGCCTTCAGGCTGGTTTTGAGCTAAGGGGTCTCTATACATAAAACCAACACAAGTGTAACCAACTCTTTCTCAGTCCCCCCCCCCCCCCCCCCGGCCAATGTATCACTAGAATAAGACAAAATTAAAATCTCATTTCATATTTTATTAAAAATGCTCTTCACCACATCAGAGCAGTGAGAACATTTTGGGAAAAAGCAAGATAACAAAGTCATAAAATGCTGCAAATATATTGACTTAGTGACATGTGTTTAAGCCCAGAGACTCCGCCCCCTGTACATGATCCCTGTTGGTTGGGGGTCACCGTGCCAGTTATGGGCAGGAACATTAGGGGACGTGTTTATCCTCCCTCCCACCCACTGTCTCTGTATTTCATTCAGTTTGTGCTTCTCATGCCCTTAGCCGGAGGGATAGAGCTCTTCAGCAATCCCCCCCCAGGCACAGGCTCAGGAACTGTAGGGAAAGCTGCTGGAATTCCCTCTTCTCTTCTCCTCTCGTTCTTCTCTTTCTCTCTGTTTCCCTTGGGCTGCGACACAAACACCTTCTAACATTAAAGCCCAGACGTTTCCCTTTAGGCTTTGATCCTTGATGTTCGTTAGAAAAACAGATTTGCTTTTTCCGCGAAAAGAAAACTTTAGCGGTTCTAGGCTTCCGCTTTGTGCTTTCTCTCATTTGTAGCGCTTCTTCCTCCTCATCTTCCTCATGGTTATGGGGCTTTATAGCCGCGCTCTGTTCCCCTTCACTCTCTGTCCCGGCACAGGCACCATCTCCGGCCTCTTGTGCCTTCATTTTGTCCCAAATATACAGACAAGAGAGTTCCAGTAGGATGAGGATGAGGGTTTGTGGAGACAAAAAGTCCTACATAAATGGAGAGAAAGAGACTTATTACAAAGAACATTCAAAGGGAATTCATTTCCCCCAAATATTTCATAATTCACTGTATAATGTTCCTATATTGTATTGATAGAAGGACTCAGTAGCAGCTGATGGGACAGAGTAGGGGGGGAATATTACCCAATAACCCCTGATAACCCGTCGGACTCCCACCCTGAGTTGTATGTAATTCCCGCTCACCATAAGGATCTCCTCCATACTAGGCTGCTGCTCGGTATCACGGAAGAGGCGCTTGATATAAGGCAGAATTGGTAGGAAATCCTACGAGAGAAGGAAATCAGTGGGTCAGACAGTTGGACAGTCGCTCACTAAGGGATCAGTCGGTTATGGCAGTTAGAGCCGACTGGCGATGTATTTAGCTCACAATAATAATAATTCCCTACATCATTGTGTCTATGAGATTCTGTTCTACGGATCCCACTTACCTGCATGATGGCGCCGCTCAGATCTGGCTGTGGGTTTGGGTTCTGACCCGCTGTAGGTAGAATGGGACACAGCAAGCCCTGCAATAGGAGAGTATCAGTTACTCACACAGCAGCCAAACACTAAATAACATGGAACAATGGGCCATTCTGGGAGGAACCCAGTCACTTACACTGTACTGGCCCAGTGGCTCCGGGTTCCATTATACTCAGTTACATTGGGGAAACAGAAAGAAACATTCAATGAAACAAATAGAAACTCACATCACATGTTATATCCCCAGGAATGAGCAGGGGCAGCGGCTCGGGCTTCTCCTGTACAAACTGGGTATTGCCGCACTGGAACTCCTCTTTGTTCCTTTCTATGGGCACTGGGCAAACTGGCCCGGGCACAGCGTGGGCTACTGGCTCAGTCCCATAATAGAATTTCTCATCATCGTCATTGATAGGTCTTTCCTGTAGGGAACAAGTGACACGGATCAGATGGGCCGCGGCGCTGTACTGTACATTGCATAGAAACCTTCTGACAAACCCAATAAAAATAAGTGAAATACTGAGAGATGAGACTAATAACTGGGAAGCCATAGGGACTCGGGTACAGAGCCCATTATCCCCCCAGTATAAATACATAGAACTTACTCGTAAAAATCCGGTAAAAATCAAAAGTGTGAAGATCAGTGATTTCATGTTGGCTGCAATCGCTGATCTGCCAGTCCCGGCTGTGAGCAGCCCTGATACCCGCTGGGCTCCATTGTGATGTCAGCACTCATGGGCATTGTGATGTCATTGCTGCCAATCATGGTCACGTGACCCCTGGCAGAAAGAAGCCGATTCTGCTTGTTACATGTACAATGGAAATGTAGGATTCTTACAAACAAATGGCCAGCAGGGGGCAGTACAGCACAGTATTCAGTAAATAGAACTATTTATATAGCACTGACACATTCTGTAGCGCTGTACAGAGATTATACACATTTCTAAAAACATCATTTTATAGCAGGTTTCTCTGTACTTTGAATTCCACTAATAAATTAACCCTATGGTGTCCGTCTCCTTCAGCTTCACTGCTCCCACGGTCAGACATTTTGTGATTCTTAACCAACAGCAGCTGAAATGTTGTTACAATGAATTTAGTTCTATTCTGATATTTTCTAAATTATTTCTCAAAAGGGGAAATAAAGTGAAATAAAAATCTTATTGTGTCTGTCTGTCCCTTTCCCTTCTCTGCACTGCTGGTTCTGACTCCTGATACAACTCCCCAATATCCATTCATCCCTCATTCTCACTGGGTTTATAGTTATGTGTAACTGTCACTGTGTCTGTCCCTTTCCCTTCCCTGCACTGCTGGTTCTGACTCCTGATACAACTCCCCAATATCCATTCATTCCTCATTCTCACTGGGTTTATAGTTATGTGTAACTGTCACTGTGTCTGTCCCTTTCCCTTCCCTGCACTGCTGGTTCTGACTCCTGATACAACTCCCCAATACCCATTCATTCCTCATTCTCACTGGGTTTATAGTTATGTGTAACTGTCACTGTGTCTGTCCCTTTCCCTTCTCTGCACTGCTGGTTCTGACTCCTGATACAACTCCCCAATATCCATTCATCCCTCATTCTCACTGGGTTTATAGTTATGTGTAACTGTCACTGTGTCTGTCCCTTTCCCTTCCCTGGACTGCTGGTTCTGACTCCTGATACAACTCCCCAATACCCATTCATCCCTCATTCTCACTGGGTTTATAGTTATGTGTAACTGTCACTGTGTCTGTCCCTTTCCCTTCCCTGCACTGCTGGTTCTGACTCCTGATACAACTCCCCAATATCCATTCATCCCTCATTCTCACTGGGTTTATAGTTATGTGTAACTGTCACTGTGTCTGTCCCTTTCCCTTCCCTGCACTGCTGGTTCTGACTCCTGATACAACTCCCCAATATCCATTCATTCCTCATTCTCACTGGGTTTATAGTTATGTGTAACTGTCACTGTGTCTGTCCCTTTCCCTTCCCTGCACTGCTGGTTCTGACTCCTGATACAACTCCCGAATATCCATTCATCCCTCATTCTCACTGGGTTTATAGTTATGTGTAACTGTCACTGTGTCTGTCCCTTTCCCTTCCCTGCACTGCTGGTTCTGACTCCTGATACAACTCCCCAATATCCATTCATTCCTCATTCTCACTGGGTTTATAGTTATGTGTAACTGTCACTGTGTCTGTCCCTTTCCCTTCCCTGCACTGCTGGTTCTGACTCCTGATACAACTCCCCAATACCCATTCATCCCTCATTCTCACTGGGTTTATAGTTATGTGTAACTGTCACTGTGTCTGTCCCTTTCCCTTCCCTGCACTGCTGGTTCTGACTCCTGATACAACTCCCCAATATCCATTCATTCCTCATTCTCACTGGGTTTATAGTTATGTGTAACTGTCACTGTGTCTGTCCCTTTCCCTTCCCTGCACTGCTGGTTCTGACTCCTGATACAACTCCCCAATATCCATTCATCCCTCATTCTCACTGGGTTTATAGTTATGTGTAACTGTCACTGTGTCTGTCCCTTTCCCTTCCCTGCACTGCTGGTTCTGACTCCTGATACAACTCCCCAATATCCATTCATTCCTCATTCTCACTGGGTTTATAGTTATGTGTAACTGTCACTGTGTCTGTCCCTTTCCCTTCCCTGCACTGCTGGTTCTGACTCCTGATACAACTCCCCAATATCCATTCATCCCTCATTCTCACTGGGTTTATAGTTATGTGTAACTGTCACTGTGTCTGTCCCTTTCCCTTCCCTGCACTGCTGGTTCTGACTCCTGATACAACTCCCCAATATCCATTCATTCCTCATTCTCACTGGGTTTATAGTTATGTGTAACTGTCACTGTGTCTGTCCCTTTCCCTTCCCTGCACTGCTGGTTCTGACTCCTGATACAACTCCCCAATATCCATTCATCCCTCATTCTCACTGGGTTTATAGTTATGTGTAACTGTCACTGTGTCTGTCCCTTTCCCTTCCCTGCACTGCTGGTTCTGACTCCTGATACAACTCCCCAATATCCATTCATCCCTCATTCTCACTGGGTTTATAGTTATGTGTAACTGTCACTGTGTCTGTCCCTTTCCCTTCCCTCTTTTTATAAATATTTGCCTCCTTCTGACTCTTTCCAGCTTTCAAATGTGGGTCACTGATCCCAGAAGCCAATAACAGTTGCTCTGTGAAGCTACAATTTTATTGTTCCTTTTTATAACTTTTTTATTTATATTTATTCATATTCCTGTCTCTTTCAAATCACTTCCTGGTTGCTAGGTTTAAATTGGACCCTAACATCTAGATAGCTACAGAACAAAATGACAAAATACTTTATATAAATAAAAAAAAGGACCAATTGCAAATTGTTTCAATAGCACTCTCTACTTCATACTAAAAGTGTAAAGCTGGTCTATCTGCCGCAGATCCAATAAAAACTGTGCATTCTGCTCACTCCCCCCATTCTGAGGCAAAATGAATCTCTGGATACTGCAGCCCCGCCCCTGAGGACCCCCTTCTCTCAGTGAGTATATGGGCGGCAGTATATACACCCCTGCAATGAAAGTGGGGCACCCCCGGAGCTCTGTATTATTCCTGGCTCAGTGGAACATAAATACAGCAGAGCCTGCTCTACTCATACAGTGTAAGGAAAGTATATTATAGATTTAAATTAATAAAAACCCAAATCAATATATAATTTGTGCTTAGGAACCCCGGGCTCCCCCGACCCGCCCCATTCACCTTCCTATTGCTGTGACACAGGGGCTGGGGGGCCCAGTACAGAGGCCACAGGGTCATGGTCATAAACCATCGGCCCTGTGGCCGGGAGGGCTTTAATGGTTGCTAAATCCAACACCCCCTGCACCCCAACTTTAAACCGTATCCAATAAAGAGCATTTAAGTCATTTTTATAAAGTCGGACATTTGTGAAATGCAAAGTGACCGTCCCATAGAGCCCTCAAGGGCGGGGCTCTGCTAGACTGGCTGTCATCCAATGACAATGACTTACACCTTACATATTACAGAAAGGCCACGCCCCTTAGTTTTACCTTGTATTACATTTCTATTGATATCAAATAAGAAAGGAGAACTAAATCCTATAAATGAATGTGCCTAGAAATGCTGTTTTATATGTTACTTACTGTACCAGCCCAGACGTTCAGCAGCCCTATAACAGTAATGATCCAGGTCTTTATATTTGCCCACAGCAGCCCCCCATCTTGGGTCTTGTTAGGCCGTCTTTTGTGTGTCAGTGGCACTGCACGTGCTCAGTGGGCTCTGGGCAGCTGCTGAGAAGCTTAGGGGGCGGGGAAATCATCAAGCAGGAAGTGAGGTTCATCTGCCATAGGAGCTGATGCTATGATTATGGATCAATTCTGATCCAGACTGCACTGGTTTCTATGCTGCCATGTAACATGACTCCAGATTATTAGTAATCAGACTTGTATTGTGGCTGTGTGCCCGTCCTAGTGTATATATACCGTATATTGGGCCCGGTATGTATGTATGTTCTAATAAATATACTATAAATATAAATATATATTTATAGTATATTGGGGGGTAGGGGTCCCTAAGTGCAGGTAAGTGACAAGAGCCCAGAGCAAGTGCTGGAAAAGAAGATGGGGGGCTACTGGAGGGCACATATTTTCCCTGCTAAAGGGCTGGGGGAGCCTTAGGCTGATACAGATGAACAGGAGAATCTGCATTCCTCGGCTTGATCTTCGTTGAGCTTTAGTTGTCCTTTAAATTAAGGACTGAATCTGACTGCACCTACAGGTGGCATTTCCCCTTTAAAAGGACTGTACCCCAACAACACGAGCGAGCAGATAAAGGAGAACTATATATATTTATTCACTTTACAGAGGAGGCATCACGGCATTGGCCAATAACAGCTCCGTTTATAGACAAATATACTGTACATTATACCGGTGGATAAAGCAGTGCAGTCCCGCTCTCTGGAAAATTAAAAAGAAAAAAAGGAAAAATCAAACTGGTTTTTACCAAATACAAAATGGAGACCCCACAATCTCTTGCGCAAAATGAAAAAAAAAAAAAAAGCATAGAATATATAAAATCAAGTCCGCGGTATGGGGGGGGAGGAGTTATGGCGCCATCCTGGGCCGTCCTTATGTACAGACTGACGGGGGGTGATTCCTTATTCATTGTGCAAAAATCAAAGTTTTTCAGATTTTTTTTTTTTGCTCCAAATCTCAAATTAAGCGCAGAAGGCGGGATTTGTGTAATGGAAAGCTCCCCCCCCCCCCGAGTAAATGGCGCAGGCCAACAGGTGGAGTCTCGTTACCGCGGGAGAATTAATGAAATATATTGACGAACAAAAACTTAAGTTTTTTTTTAACTTCACAACATGGCGACCGCGTCCCGTGGGGGGGGTCAGTAACACAAGTGAATATGGGGGGGAGGGGGCCGTATTTTGTCTTGCGGCCGCAAACTCAATAAAACTCAATTAAAAAATAAAACGTTTACCATACGGCGGTAGTGGTTCGTTTATTCCAAACACAAATGAAAAGGGTCCATAGAGAGGCGACCGGGTCGCCGGGGGGGGGGAACCGGCGCAGAGAGCGGATCTGATGTTGGGACAAAGGCAGGTCACGGCGAACATTCTGTCGGCTGAAATCCTCAGGGACCGCTAGGGCTCAAGTCTGCACAGTGAACTGGTGAGGCCGAGGGGCCCCGGGGAGCAGCCAGGGGGCCACTGAGGGGCAGAGTCTATTCCTCTTCACTTTCATTGCCACCGTCCGGATCTGAATCCCCATTTACTTTGCCCACACTCATGTCTTCTGCGTCAGATTCCTCCTCTTCGGAAGTCTCAGCCTCTTTATCCTGCCCTTCACCCTCCTCTTCCTCCATGTCCTCCTCTTCTCCTTCTGACCAATCCTCCTACAAATCAATGCACAGGAGTAGTCATTAGGATACAGCCCAACACACAGCGACCACTGTGCCCCCCCGCCCCACAAGCCAACCCACATATGGGCACTTACAGACTCCTGCTCGCCCTGCCGCTCCTCATCGGACTCTTCCGAAGATTCTAAAACAGAAGGTAGCAGTTAGTATAATGAAACAAGGCCTCCGATTGGTTCCTATGTGCAGCCTCTGTCCAACCTCCTTAGTGAAATAAACAAGTATCCCCCCACCCAAGGTATTTACAGCCATGTATTTGGCAAAGACTGTACAACTGCATGTAGAATATAGATATTTACAGTTGAGACTATTTGGTTGTTTGAACCTGTTGGGCTTCCATAGCTTGCAGGTATATACTGCTCTGTATGAAGCCCGGCACCCCTTGGCTTTCTCTAGAACCAAGGGTTGTAAAAGGTTCCCTTAGTGACACTAAGCTTGGGGGGCAGAGGGGTAAGAAGGGATTGCTACTAATAGCACCCCATAACAGCCCCCCCCATGTCTGCCCAGAATGTGTTTCCATCAACCCCAGATGCCTCGATCCAAATGGGAAAAAAGCAACAGGGAACATAAATGGGATCCTGCAGACAAACACAATTTTAAAAAAACTAAATTGATTTTAAAGGGTTGCACTGCTGGTTCTGACTTCTGAAACACAAGCCAGCTAATTCTGCATGGTTCCCAGAGTGAGAAATGCGCTGAGTAGCAATCACACAACATTTAAAGCCACTGAAATGTTTTAGTCAAAGTAAAATTGCTTAGAATTTAATTTTCTTTTATTAGGCAACAGTTTTTGGCTGTAGTTCCCCTTTAAAATAAATAAAAATTAAGAAAAATAATGTGTAAAAGTTGACTGTTTACTGGAGAACTGACAGTGCCCACCCTGACAATCTGCCCCACTCCATCTGGGGTAAACAACCCCCCTACAGCTACGCATGCTGACAGCCAATAGGAGTGTGAGTTTAATGATCCCGCCCCTGAAGCCACTCCCAGCACCGCACTTTATAAAGTTAGTTCCCAATTGGCTCTTCACTCACCTTCTTCATAAACAAGTTTTGCCTCCTGATCCAGTTCTGTCCTTTGGACCCTTTCAGCCGCCGTTACCTGCACCAGGGGGGAAGCACAGGGAGAAGCAGGTAAGGGGGGGTCAGTAACACCAATTCTACCCCAAGGTGCACTATAAAGCATCAAACCCTACTGGGCGTGGGCAGAAAGTTGGTCCCGGGCATCAACCAATGGGAGTCACCTGACATACACTCCCCCCTGAAATAGAATCTATACACATGGGACCTGCAGTTCTCAATCTAAGGGCATCTTTGTGGTGATGTGGGGGGTCACCTTTCAGCTAATATTAGCTATTCTAAGCAACTTTTCAATTGGTCTTCACTAGCCTCAGCTAAATGCTCATTAAACAATTAAACAATTACTAGCAATTAGTAACATCCCCACTCCCATGATATTTGTGTTAGGAGTAGGTAGAGCTTGTTATTACTAGCAGGCACTAACACCCCCCAAGACACCCCCCTCCCCCGGGACACCCTACCTGTGTTATGAGCAGGCACTAACCCCCCCCCACCCCCAGGACACCGTACCTGTGTTATGAGCAGCCACTAACCCCCCCTAGGATACCATACCTGTGTTATGAGCAGCCACTAACCCCCCCTAGGATACCATACCTGTGTTATGAGCAGGCACTAACACCCTTCCCTCCCCCCCGGGATACCGTACCTGTGTTATGAGCAGGCACTAACACCCTTCCCCCCCCCCGGGACACCGTACCTGTGTTATGAGCAGGTAGAGCTTCCCGTTGAGACGAGAGAGTTTGTGGAGGTTCTTCACTCTGTTCTCCATGAGTTGGTACAACATCCCCAGCTGGGGCACCAGGTCGGGCAACTGCAGAGAGGAAACTCACTATTACCCCGGGCGTGTAAGTGTCACACACGTGTATGGGTGTGGTCTGCCATTAAAGGCGTGGCTTGTACCATTATGCAAATAAAGCACTGGTTGCAGAAGGGCCGAGTCCCACTGGCGTTCTACCTTGCCGGTCGGATGCCATGTCGGGGAGATTTGTCGCGGGCAACTACTCTTTCCCGTCTGCCACCTCCCTTAGGGTCTAAGGAGATATCTGCCCCACCAGGCAACATGGCAGCTTTTCCCATAAGCAGCTCTGTGCACAGGTTTACAATATTTTGCCAATTTATAAAAACAGAGAGAAACCCCCAATTCCAGCACAGAATGTCCCCTAATTTAGTGATAAACACCGAGTCAGACAGTAGGGAGTCACTTACTGTAGAAAGGTAGGACGCGTGTAGGACCAGTACAGCCTTCAGCCACCGAACCATCTGTACGGCACTGCGGGGAAACAGACACGGCACATAAAGGAACAGCCAGAAACAGTGGGGCAGCCGGTGGGTGTACTAGTGCCACCCTATACCCCCCTCCCCACCCCATAGAAACTGAATGCAGTGTGTTCTGTGATCTCATCACTCAGGTCCCTAAAGACTGCGTAACGGGCGCCCATTCTACTCACCTCAAGGGATGTCCTTGTAACCTCTTCGTAAGCTAAAAAATAAACACAGGTATATTAGCAGCCGGCCAACACCACCGGGGCATCCCGTGTTCCTGCCCTCCGTGACCCCCCCCAAGTGTGGGTCAGAACAGAGCAATTGTGACAGGAGAAGACTTAGAAAGTGGGCACAGGGCTGCAGCCTGGTATCCATGTCATAAATGGCACGGGACAGCGGCTAGCACACAGGTAAGGGGGGGGGGGATATGTTGGATGGAAGGGGGGGAGATATGTTGGATGGAAGGGGGGGAGATATGTTGGATGGAAGGGGGGGAGATATGTTGGATGGAAGGGGGGGGAGATATGTTGGATGGAAGGGGGGGGAGATATGTTGGATGGAAGGGGGGGGGGAGATATGTTGGATGGAATGGGGGGCCTTACTGCCCCATTGACTCTCAGGTTACACGGGAAAAGCAGAATCTCACCTCGTGCACCAGGGGGATGACGGCATAAACCGGAATCCGGGCCACCGTCTTCCTTATTATGGAATCGCTCTTTGTCTGGAAGACTTTCTGCAAGACACAAACACAAGAGGACTGTTGATACAGGGGACTTGGCACAGAGCAAGAGGCACTGAAGGCATAATGACCCTCTCTTGACTTACACGAAGCTCCATAGCAACAGCCCCCTACCAACTGCCCATGGACAGAATTTATGGAATTTAAGGACAATCTTCAAGCCCTTTAGCACAAAGGCAGACCGTGGGTGCTGGGAGTTGTAACCCAACATCTGAAGGGATGCAGATAAGTAATGAAGCACCCCCCACCCCCAGCCAATAAATCACAGTGCCGCCCCCCCAAGACTTACATTCAGGATGTTGCTGTCGTTACTTTCCAGCCCTTGTACCAGCAACACGGCAAAGTTGTCAGTCTGCGGCAGAGCCCCCTTACCCGGCGCCTTGCCGGTGTCTATATCCATAGCGCCGAGCCGATCCTCTATGCTGGCCTGGGGGGAGAGACCAATTGCACATTAACGATAAATGGAGACTTGGAAAATACAGGCAGCAGCCAATCAGAAGGAACCGAGGAAGCAAAGATAAATAACGGATATTCTTGAACACCATTCTAGAACCACGCGGAGTGCCAAGTGCCTAACACAGAAGCCAATCAAAAATCTGCTTACAATATTGAATGCCAACTGCTGACTGGCTGCTACAGGGTTACAAACAATCTTTATTTAATGAGCCCGAATTAACGGCAAGTTGTTTGCACCGTCGGGCAAGGGGCCCCCAAGCAATAGAACGGATCAGGTGGTTCTGCTCAGACAGCCAAGAGAGATGCGTCGTCACAGCTTGTCGGACACAAGCGAAACCAGAGGCAACTCATCACTGCAGGACCAATCGGTAAAAGCAAAGCCCGGGGGCCATTTTAGGAAAGGGGGGGGCTCACCTCAATGTCTCCGGGCTTCCTCTTGCTCTCCTGCTTTTTGGTTTGTGCCATGGCGGCTGAAATTGCCGAGCTGTGACCTGGGATCCCCGGCGTTAGAACTTTGGAGTCTGAATTTACAACTGGAGTTTTCACCTTAAGGGAAGAGAAAGTGCATTTTATTATGAACTGGGCACATTCTGGCTGGTATTTACCCCAATGCCCTTCTCATGGGCCACAAGTCACTCACTGCCACCCTCAGGGCATAAATGGGGAACAGTTACTGCTGCCCACAGGATCATGTGCCGTTACCCAATCACTGAGAAGCAACACAGGATCTCCAGCAATTGGGCAAATCTTTGGGGCTTAGAGTGGGTGGGAACAAAGTGGTGTTTGGAGCTAAAGGATTCTGCTGATTTAAGTATCTCCGAGTGGATAAAGGGCGAGGCTGGAGCAGAGGAAGAGTGGGCGGCGACCTCCGTGTCTCCTACTGGGGGACAAGGAGGGGAACACTGAAGGAGTAGTGGGGACAAACCTGGGGCTCCAAGAAGGTAGAAACAGAACTACACTGAGGTGAAGGAGGCACTGGCAAATCTTTGTGGTCATGGTCCAATAATGAAGTGGGGGGCTAATTTCTGTGGTTCTGTAGGGAGGGGCCATCATGCAAACACCTGTTTCTTTCCTATGAGCCCCACATTGGAGACGTATCTAAGCAGCCCCTTGGGTATATATATGGGCTGCTGTACCATGACAGTCGAGGGGGGAGGGGGCCCAACGGCCATTTACAAGGCCAGGGTGCAGGGGGTTAGTGGGCATGCTCAGACAGCCAAGAGATTGGCACATCACTAGGTCTCAGAAGTGTGCGAAACCATTCTCTGATCATCATCACAGCACGACCCCCCCCCCCCCCCAAGGCAACACCAACCTGCCGAAACCATTATAGGGTACCCAGCACCCCAACATTAAACACAGTGAGCCAAAGGCAAAGAAACTTTATGGCTTCTCAGTGTAGAACTGTCCCTCCCTGCACTGCAGGGAGTTCTACAGAAGGAGCTGGAGGGCTGCAGCTATGGGTAAGGGGGCTCGGGGGCACCCCAGCCAGGTGTAACCTACCTTAGTTACAGGCGCGTCTTTTCTGAGCGCCACGGTCTTTTGGATGTCGCGAATAAGGCAAATGTTGGGCTCATCGGTCTTCAGTGCCTGATGGGAAAGGACAGAGGTATCGTTAAGGAGCGGCGGTGCCCACAGTTATGTGCCAGTGTAACCGGTCGGCCGTAACCGCCAAGGCACAGGGTAACCGGTCGGCCGTAACCGCCAAGGCACAGGGTAACCGGTCGGCCGTAACCGCCAAGGCACATCATAACTAATGCAGAATAGTTTGGCCACATGATCTGTGATTGGACATCGCCCTCCAGTGACAGGGAACAGGGGGGGCAGATGATTGGAAGCTTCGCTCAGACACAGCCAAGGAAATGAGTGTCCTCACTACTGCACGTTCAGTGATGGAAACCACAATGTAAAGTCATCACAGCAAAGCTTGGGCAGAAGTGGCCAAACCCCTGCGCTCCGGGGAGACACTTACCACTTTCTCAATGATGGGCTGCAGGGTGCTACCGTAGAACAGGAGCAGGGACTGTCTGTCTGCGCAGAAAGAGGCCGCCAGAATAGGGACAGGTTTGGGGGTGGCGCTCTCGCTGCCCGACGTCGCGATCTGCACGGTACAAGTAGGCGCAATCGGCTTCTTGTGGGTCCTTAGGAGAGGAAAGGGGATGTAAAACATCAGCAAATATAAAAATGAAATTCTAAATCCAATTAGCCAGACACTTATAGGAGTTGTTCACTTTTGCATCTGCAATTGATCTTAGTGGGTTTTTTTTAGTTAACTTTTTGTTCAGCGACTTTCTGGAATTTCAGCACTTATCTAGTTGCTAGGGTTCACATTACCTTAGCAACGAGGGAGTAGTTTGAATGAGAGACTGGTATATGGATAGGAGAGGGACTGAATAGAAAAAACAATAAAACTGGAGCCTCACAGAATAGTTTTTTGGCTCCTGGGGTCAGTGACCCCATATGAAAGCTACAAGGAGTTAGAAGGTGAATACATTAAATAATGAAGACCAATTGAAAAGTTGCTTAGAATTCTCCATTCTATAACATACCAAAAGTTAATATAAAGGTGAACCCACCCCTTTATAAAGGGACATCACCCCGAGCTCTTACCCGTTTAACACATGTTCGAATAAGTGCAAGTGCCCGTCCCGGGACACAACCGCCAGCTTCAGGGGCTGAAACACAACAAGGAAGGTTGGTAAGTGACTGGGCCCATACAGAGGGGCAAATGGGGGATCTAAGGGTCTGTGAGTGTAGTGGGACGGTTGATATCCGTATATCACGTACAGAAACGCCGATTCAGTATGGCCCACACCAATGATCTCGCTGTTTATTGACAAACAGGGAGTGTAAGGGTTAACAGCCCTGAAGGCCAGATAGCGGATCCCTTAACCTCCCATGTTAAAGGGGATATAAACCCAACCATAACGCTGCCCCACGGCGCCCCCTAGTGTTGCTATAGAAGTTGCCGAAATATGTGATTCTAGATGCAAGGAAATTCCCCAATGAGCCTTCTACTGAGCAACATGTGATTATAAGTGCAAGAGAAGTGACCAATGAGAATGCTGATTCCCAGCACTGTGTCAGGCCCCTTGCTGGTACCTTACATATAGAGATAATGATGGCATTTTTCCCGTCATTATATGGCACAGGAATCAGACATGGGGATAAAGGGACAGACTTGTTCAGTGCTGGGAAACTGTGCTTATTGCTCCCAACTCCAATTGCAGGAACAGAGAACAGGGAGCCGGATTTACTCACATCAGCTGGGATTCTCATTGGGGGATTTCTTGCATTTTAATGCAGTTTTATTGGGCAATATTGCTTTAAGAATACAGCCCTGATGTTGCTGGACTACAGCTCCCAGCATGCCTCACCCTTCATTATATGTTACATTATTCTGGGATTTGTAGTCCGGCAACAGCTGAGTAACGTTTGGTTGAGCCGCGCTGTGCCGCAGGGTTTAGTTACCCTTTAAAGCAACACCAGGACGAGGTACAGTATTTCCCCATTGCCCCCAAATCACCCCCAACCCCACTCACCTCCTCTTTGCTCTCAGGCGCACTCAGGTCCATGAATACGGGGGGTTCTGTGAGAGTGAATGACAGGACAGAACTTTTGTCCTTCTTTTCAGACCGAACCTGCCTAAAAGCAGAGCAGCCATTAGTGGATCAGCGCTACAGACCGTGGCTGTAATTACTGCTACAAGTACCACCCAGAATGGCTAATGGATAATAACAGCTCATTATTGTATTTCATGTCTAATGTAATTCTGTAAAGCCACACCCCCTATAGTGGAACCAACCCACTGTCCCACCCATGCTGCTCTGTTAACCAATGGCAGCGCAGTCTTCATTGACCTGCAGACAGTACAGGTACTGAGGCTGAAACAGACACGAGCCCCCCAACTATCTCGCTCAATGGTGGGGGTGCAGGCAATACTCAGACACAGCCAAGGTAAGGGGGTCTTCACCGAAATCAGTGAGTCGAAACCACAATGTTGGGCATCATCACAGTATTGGCCCATCAGCACCAGAGGCAAAAGGGGAACATTTGGAACGATACCAGCACTTTATATCGATCCCGAGAGTCACAGGATGGAGCTACACATTAACACCTAGCGATTCTATCCCAGGCCTGACCACCAGGGGGCGCTATACAGACACCATATGTTGGGGTTCCCTTGCAGATAATGTAGTACCACAAAGCGTATAAATCACATGACCCAATGACTTACCATACGCTGATTAACCGGTCGTGCACGGCGCCCGACAGGAAATAGAGACCCGTTGTGTCTGGGACTGGCTCGCGGGGAGGCTGGACCGTCAGGAACAGGAGCGACGTGACTGCTGTCGAGTGCCCTGTGAATTGCTAGAGAGACAGCGCGACAGTCACGAGAGAGACACTGAGGTACCAGTGCAGGCAGCAGCCACATAAATGGAATAACGGCAAGTAATTCAATGTGGGGCAAACAGCGCCGGTACCAACACAGACCCACAATGAGCCCCCTGATTGGCTCACTCAGCGCAGGAAGGGGCGGAGCTCCCAATACTCAGACACAGCCAAGGTAAAGGGGTCTTCACCGAAATCAGTGAGTTGAAACCACAATGTTTGGCATCATCACAGTATTGGCCCCAAGTCAGATGCCCCTCTGCTCGACTTACCCCATCAAGGGGCAGGGAAGGGTGGGGGCTGTGCATGTATACTGATACTGAATCCCAGACCCCGATGAGTAAATATAGTAACGAGGGGATTTACAGGATGAGCGTTTGCCAACCAGGGATACCGACCAATAGGAAAGCAGCGCTTACCCTGTAGACTTCTTTGGTCTCCAGATCCCAGAGTTTGATGGTCCGTCCCGCCGACAGCAACATCTTCCCATCGGGGCTGATGCACAAACTGCTCACACTGCTGCTGTCCCCTTTCCATTTGCTTAAGAGGGGGGGGGGGGGGGGAAATCAGTTTAATACACAAATAACATAGCCAGCAAGTCCCGCCCTCCCCCTAAGCTCAACAGCCAGCAAGTCCCGCCCTCCCCCTAAGCTCAACAGCCAGCAAGTCCCGCCCTCCCCTAAGCTCAACAGCCAGCAAGTCCCGCCCTCCCCCTAAGCTCAACAGCCAGCAAGTCCCGCCCTCCCCCTAAGCTCAACAGCCAGCAAGTCCCGCCCTCCCCCTAAGCTCAACAGCCAGCAAGTCCCGCCCTCCCCCTAAGCTCAACAGCCAGCAAGTCCCGCCCTCCCCCTAAGCTCAACAGCCAGCAAGTCCCGCCCTCCCCCTAAGCTCAACAGCCAGCAAGTCCCGCCCTCCCCCTAAGCTCAACAGCCAGCAAGTCCCGCCCTCCCCCTAAGCTCAACAGCCAGCAAGTCCCGCCCTCCCCCTAAGCTCAACAGCCAGCAAATCCCACCCTCCCAAGTTCAACAGCCAGCAAGCCCCGCCCCCAGCTCGCTCAGACAGCCAAGAGGAACACGGTGGCATCATTGCTTCTCAGAAACAAGCGAAACCAATGAGAGAGTCATCAGAGCGGGCACCAGGGTGGCACTGCCAGGGTAAAATGCCATTATAATTGACTAAACTTAAAGGGCCGGGACACTAACAATACATTTCCCTTTTGTTTCAAAAACTATAAAAGCTGCAGTAAGCTTGGCTCCCGCAGGGAATGCTGGGAACAGGAGCCAAAGCAGCCACTAGGCTGAAACCCTGGATATTTCCGACCCACAAGGGCTGGTAGGGCGCCCCCTAGAGGACAGGGAAACTCACCACTTGACTTTGCAGGTCTGTGTGTTCCACTCGATGATGTGTTTGTCTTCTGAGCAGCTGTACAGGGAAGCGCTCTCGTGGTGCCACCGCACACAGTTCACCCTGCTGTCATGGCCGCCAACCTGCCAGATACCGGGAGTTAGCACCCCAGAACCCTTACTGACCCCCAACTGCCTAATTATATGAATAAACCCCAAGACACTGGACTTAAATAAATGTAATAAATTTGGAGGAACCCAAGAGAAGAACAGAGCAACTCCCTGCAACCAGCGCCCCGGCTGGACCTGAACCCCAGCACTACAGTGCTAACAGCTGATTGGCTATACACTCACCAGCTGGCTCTGTAGCTCTCCCTTAGCGATGCTGTACAATAAAATGGTGCCCGTGGCGGTGCCGATGGTGAGAAGGTCGTAGTTCCCATCCCTGTCGGCCGCCTCGGATTTCCTTTTCTTCTTCTGATGAGTTTCCTGACAAGAACAAGAGAGAAATGCTGAGATGGAACAGTGTCCCCTTTAATGCCACTCACACACCCGGGTACCCCGCACCCCAAACTGTACAGCAGGGGGCGCCAAACTTACTGCTGGGAGTTGCAGTTCAGAGGCGAGAAAGTGCAAAACCCACACCATAGCGTTGTTTGGGCAGCAGAAATGCCCAGCTACCCCCTGGCTGATCCCACCTGTTTTTAGGCTCCCATAATGCAAAGCACTGATTATTCCCAGCAACCCTACAGCCGCCCGTGCCCCTCTGCCCAACAGGGCACATCCATGAGAGGTGGAAATATGTATATTTTTCTCCACTGGCAATTTTGTTTTTTTGCAGTTTGTCTCATTCTGTCCCCAAAGTTTCATAAACTGCTGCTGCTCCCCTGCTCAGTGGCGGCACCAATGTGGAACCTTTGAAAAAGAGGTAAGTGGGTGGGGGAAGTATTTCCTGCTACTCACAGTACTTCCTCCCAAAGCAAGGGCTGCAGCTCTTACACCCGTTACTCATGGAAACCAGCCTGTGTTTAGACATTCTTCTCCTTTATAGGGGAAGTCAACCCATAAATATATTTTTGGCCCAATTAGAAGCAGTTTCCCAATATACAGTCTGGGTTTATAGTTCAACTATCACCGAGTCTGTTCTGCACTGCTGGCCCCGACTCCGCAAACAACTCAGCAAAACTCAACTGTTTGTTTTGAGTGTCAGAAGCAGCAGTGCAGAGAATATAACCAACATCCTGCCAGGGAGGCAGACTGGCACAGTTGGGTGCAGCTGGCACCCAGGATAAACGTTTCACCATCATTAGACCCCAGGGGTTTGTGGCTGAGGCCCATTACCCAGCAGGCATCGCTGGCCCAGGTATCACACTGCACAGCTGCATCGTATTCGCCCATTTTGTCCTTTTACAGAGGGAGGTGCAGGCAGAGCCCTTACATAAGACAGCAAGACGACAGCTCGGACCACAAGAGCTTACAATCTAAAAGCACCTATTCACTGAGACTAATCTGATGGCTGTAAGGTGCGCTGATGATCCAATAGGAGCAGGCATGGATACAGATTTCCTATTTAAAAAAACAAATAAACTGGTCCAGTTTGCGAGCGCTGAGCACTGTATCCCTATCTGCATGGGAAAGAACTGGGCCCAAGTTCCGCTAAAATCTTTATAAACAGGAATCATGTGATACCAACATCCTGGGCTTGGAATTCCCCCCCCCCCCCATGTGGGAGCCACAATAACACTCAGCACTCTGTTACTGGCAAAGGCTGCTGGGAATTGTAGTTTGGACTTGGGTATCAGTGCACTACTGGCTCAGCCATAGGGGGGCAGCGTCTCCCTCAGCATCTAAACCAACCTCAGCCATGTAAATATTTATTACCCTTCTATTTACAACTGTAAAGTAACCCAGCTGTTTAGATTGCAAGCTCCTGGGCCCAGAACCATCTCAGCCCTGTCTCTCTCAACAAGTGGAACTTAATCTAACATTTGCAGTGTCAGTTCCCCCTTCTGCCCTATTAAGAGAGACCCACACATATAGACCAGGGCTATTAGACTGCCCCCGGGGCAGAGAGACAGGCAATGCTGAGTAGGAGGCGGGGCCAGGGAAGCAGCCAGTCAGCACGTGTGAGTGGCAGCGGCGTGTCAGCCGGCACCACTATAGACTGCTACACAGGGGGGCACCCTGAGACACTGCACCCTCACATGAACTTACACAGGGGGGGGGGGGGCCTATAGTGAGAAACACATGGGGAGGTTTATGGGCACCAGAGAGTTGAAAGATTAACAGAAGGCAGGGAGTCAGATTGGGGCTGATAAATAAGGGGTGCAAAGTGCCCTGGGGGGTGGGGTATTTATCCAATATAGATACAGGAGAATAGCTATTAGGGAACTGGGGGCAACACTGGGGCTTTGGGGGGGGGGGGGGGGGGGGGGGGGGGGGGAGTCACAATCCAGCTCTGCAATGGTTAACCCAGCACCACATGGGTCTCAGCCCATCTACAGCCCTGCAGCCCCACACTAATATATATATATGGGGGGGGGGTGATGTATAATCCCTCAGTCATACCCTGAGACACTGCACTCTCTAGGCTGGGGGGGCTCTATAGTGGGACAAACAAATGGGGAGAGTTAAAAAGCAGAGAGTCAGATTGGGGCTGATAAATAAGGGGTGCAAAGTGCCCTGGGGGGGGGTATTTATCTAATATAGATACAGGAGAGAGAATAGATATCAGGGAACTGGGGCAACACTGGGGCTTTGGGGGGGGGTCACAATCCAGCACTGCAATGGTTAATCCAGCCCCACATGGGTCTCAGCCCATCTACAGCCCCACACTAATATATATATGGGGGGGGGGTAATTTATTTAATAGATTGTGGCACAACATGGGGGGTGGGATATTCCTGCCCCACAGCAGACTATGGGGGTGTCAGTAGATATATTATTACCCTGGGGGGGGGCAGACAGAATAAAGTATAAGTCGGACACAGGAGCTGCCATGCTGCCCGGGGAGGAGGGAAAGTTGGGGTGAGTGGATATTAGACAAGGGGGGGGGGAGATGGAATGTTCCATGACACACACAGGGGTGCCCGTTGGACAGTGGGGTGCTGGGGGATTTAAAGGGCCACACACAGCATGGAAAGGGCCACAGTTCCCCGCAGCCCAGAAGGCGCTAATCCCCCCCGGCCCCACACACACCCGGAGCGGCAATGCGGCCCCCAGTTCCCCTCTCACCTTGTCGGGCCGGCCCTGAGCCCACGCCAGGCAGGTACAGGTAGCGCTGAGATGGGCAGACGGCACATATTCCCTCCGCAGGGCCCCGCTCTGAGTGTCCCACACCTGGATCCTCCCGTCCGCTCCGGCCAGAGCCAGCAGGTCCCGGCCCCGGGGGGAGAAGGCGCAGGGAGGGGGGAGCAGCCCGGACACGCCGCCCGCTGCCGCCATTGCTCGCTCCGACACAAGCCACGTGTTTATGGCTGGGGCATGCGCAGAGCGGCGGGGGCGGGGCTTGCTGTCAGGGCAACGGCCCCCTGGCGTGACGTCACCCCCGGCTGGGAGGCGCTGGGTGTCATGGCCGCCCCCATAGGGCTCACACGTGTAAGCGGGAAGAGAGGGAGCCCGGGGGGGGGGGGGATAAACCCCAAATCTGAAAGGGGAGCCTATGGGCAGAGCCCTCATTGTCCTATGGAATTGGGGCTGCCGCATGTAGGGAAAATATATCATCTGTACCTATAGTAACACCGGCATCATCTGTACCTATAGTAACACCGGTATCATCTGTACCTATAGTAACACCGGCATCATCTGTACCTATAGTAACACCGGTATCATCTGTACCTATAGTAACACCGGTATCATCTGTACCTATAGTAACACCGGTATCATCTGTACCTATAGTAACACCGGCATCATCTGTACCTATAGTAACACCGGTATCATCTGTACCTATAGTAACACCGGCATCATCTGTACCTATAGTAACACCGGCATCATCTGTACCTATAGTAACACCGGCATCATCTGTACCTATAGTAACACCGGCATCATCTGTACCTATAGTAACACCGGCATCATCTGTACCTATAGTAACACCGGCATCATCTGTACCTATAGTAACACCGGCATCATCTGTACCTATAGTAACACCGGCATCATCTGTACCTATAGTAACACCGGCATCATCTGTACCTATAGTAACACCGGCATCATCTGTACCTATAGTAACACCGGCATCATCTGTACCTATAGTAACACCGGCATCATCTGTACCTATAGTAACACCGGCATCATCTGTACCTATAGTAACACCGGCATCATCTGTACCTATAGTAACACCGGCATCATCTGTACCTATAGTAACACCGGCATCATCTGTACCTATAGTAACACCGGTATCATCTGTACCTATAGTAACACCGGTATCATTTGTATCGTTTGTACCTATAGTAACACCGGTATCATCTGTACCTATAGTAACACCAACATCGTTTGTACCTATAGTAACACCGGTATCATTTGTACCTATAGTAACACCGGTATCATCTGTACCTATAGTAACACCAACATCGTTTGTACCTATAGTAACACCGGTATCATTTGTACCTATAGTAACACCGGTATCGTTTGTATCGTTTGTACCTATAGTAACACCGGTATCATTTGTACCTATTAGTAACACCGTATTACCTATAGTAACACCGGTATCATTTGTACTATAGTAACGTTTGTACCTATAGTAACACCGGTATCGTTTGTACCTATAGTAACACCGGTATCGTTTGTACCTATAGTAACACCGGTATCATTTTTAGGCCAAATGGCAACTCTACCTGGGGGGCACTCTCCCAAACTCAATGGAAGAGGCTGCAGAACCATTGTGGTGATCTATAGTACAGAAGGTAAACTACAACTTCTGCAGCTATGGCAGCCTTTATTAAAAATGCTAACAGAATGTTATACAGATAGCTAGAATCTCAGCCATAAAGCAGGGCAGGACTGCTGCTTACAATGGGGGGATCAGATAGGATCTGTGTCACTGTGACAGAATGCTCTGTTATACAGATAGCTAGAATCTCAGCCATAAAGCAGGGCAGGACTGCTGCTTACAATGGGGGGATCAGATAGGATCTGTGTCACTGTGACAGAATGCTCTGTTATACAGATAGCTAGAATCTCAGCCATAAAGCAGGGCAGGACTGCTGCTTACAATGGGGGGGATCAGATAGGATCTGTGCCACTGTGACAGAATGCTCTGTTATACAGATAGCTAGAATCTCAGCCATAAAGCAGGGCAGGACTGCTGCTTACAATGGGGGGATCAGATAGGATCTGTGCCACTGTGACAGAATGCTCTGTTATACAGATAGCTAGAATCTCAGCCATAAAGCAGGGCAGGACTGCTGCTTACAATGGGGGGATCGGATAGGATCTGTGCCACTGTGACAGAATGCTCTGTTATACAGATAGCTAGAATCTCAGCCATAAAGCAGGGCAGGACTGCTGCTTACAATGGGGGATCAGATAGGATCTGTGCCACTGTGACAGAATGCTCTGTTATACAGATAGCTAGAATCTCAGCCATAAAGCAGGGCAGGACTGCTGCTTACAATGGGGGGGATCAGATAGGATCTGTGCCACTGTGACAGAATGCTCTGTTATACAGATAGCTAGAATCTCAGCCATAAAGCAGGGCAGGACTGCTGCTTACAATGGGGGGGGGGGGGGGGGGGGGGATCAGATAGGATCTGTGCCACTGTGACAGAATGCTCTGTTATACAGATAGCTAGAATCTCAGCCATAAAGCAGGGCAGGACTGCTGCTTACAATGGGGGGGGGGGGGGGGGGGGGGATCAGATAGGATCTGTGCCACTGTGACAGAATGCTCTGTTATACAGATAGCTAGAATCTCAGCCATAAAGCAGGGCAGGACTGCTGCTTACAATGGGGGGGATCAGATAGGATCTGTGCCACTGTGACAGAATGCTCTGTTATACAGATAGCTAGAATCTCAGCCATAAAGCAGGGCAGGACTGCTGCTTACAATGGGGGGGATCAGATAGGATCTGTGCCACTGTGACAGAATGCTCTGTTATACAGATAGCTAGAATCTCAGCCATAAAGCAGGGCAGGACTGCTGCTTACAATGGGGGGATCAGATAGGATCTGTGCCACTGTGACAGAATGCTCTGTTATACAGATAGCTAGAATCTCAGCCATAAAGCAGGGCAGGACTGCTGCTTACAATGGGGGGATCAGATAGGATCTGTGCCACTGTGACAGAATGCTCTGTTATACAGATAGCTAGAATCTCAGCCATAAAGCAGGGCAGGACTGCTGCTTACAATGGGGGGATCAGATAGGACAGTGTATGGGCAGCTTTATAGCCCAGGGGCCCAAGGGTTGGTGGAAAGGGTTGAGCCCTATAATAAACTGAATGGAGCCACAGGGAGGGCCAACCTATAACTCTCAGTTGTTAAACTACAACTCCCACCCCCTCTTACAGTCAGTAGCCGGGCGGCCTTAACTACAACTCCCACCATCCCCTGTTCCAGCTGAGGGTCAGTAGCCGGGCGGCCCAGTCAGACACCCCGGGGAATGAATGCGTTTCAGTCTGGGCAAACAGGATAGAACTAGGGAATAAACTCGGGCCGCTCTGGGAGCTGCGGGAAACCCAACTGCGCACTCAGCCAGATCACATGGTTACTCGGGACACATGGGGGCACTTCCGGGTTGTCGCCAGTTGATGACGTCACGCAGCTTGGTTTTTAACTCTTGAGAGTCTCCCCTGCGTGTGAAGGAGAAGGGAAGTTGGGTGAAGATGCTGCAGCGCTGGGGGGGTAGGGTGGCCTCACTGTGCCAGGCGGTATCAGGCTATAGGGTGCCACCCTGTGGGTGCCAGGCGGTATCAGGCTATAGGGTGCCACCCTGTGGGTGCCAGGCATTACTGACATGCAGGCACCATACTTGCCCCCCAGGAGCTGGGCACCCCAAGGGTAACACTGACAGCCCAGGAGATGGGCCAATGGACACTCCCCCAGGGTTGGATACTTCCCCTCCCAGTGACCAGCCCAGGTTTGTGGGAGGCAGCAGGGCATGGGGGCGCTCACTGTCCCCCCTACACAGGCTCAGCCAGATGCTCCCTCCCCAGTTTCTCTCACCAGAAATCCAGGATCTGAGAAGTGCAGAAAGTGAGGAGCCTTTATTAACCCACTCACCGCCGGAGGGCAGCTCTGGGCTTGACTCGCAGCCTGATGGCCCCCCTGCCCCCCTCGGCACGGCGTTTGCGCCGGGGGATTTGGTCATCGCTGAGTTCAAGAGGCGACATTACACCGAATTCAAAAAAATGTTCAGTCTCACAGATTCCGGCAAACTGAACAGCAACTGGGGGGTCGTCGGCCACATGGAGATCGTGGGCAAACTGCCCGGGCAGAGGCTGAGGACTTCCCGTGGCTTTGAGTTCCTGCTCAAAAGGCCGTCCCTGGAGGAATACATCCTGCTAATGAAGAGGGGCCCCACTATCTCCTATCCAAAGGTTGGGCCCCGCAGCCATTTGATTGGCTACATGCTGAATGTGGGAGGGTAACGGTACCAATGGCATTGGGTCTGGTTTGTTAAGGACTCCCAGATAATCATCATTCTTTATCCTTTTCATGTTTGGTTGGGATGTCAGAGTCAGTAGCCCAAGTTTTAATTGAATATAGAAAGCTATTCAGCTGAAAGCCTGATATTGGCAGTCTAAAACTGCTAATGTCTCAGAAACCTTTAAAGGAGATGTGAAAATGAAGAATGTACCTGTGCATTAAAAAAGGATTGTGCTTAAAAAAGTTGTTTTGGACTGATCAGCAGCTAGGCTGACCTGATAGGGAACTGAAGCCTGTCTGTGCTTGTGTGACTGCAGGGCTGTGATTGGCTACTCCCTTTCCTACTGTGCTTCTGGCAGGGACCGTTAGGACACGCCCACCCCTCAGAAACCCAGACAGGGACCTGAGAGGATCTATAGGGAGCTCCAGTAAAGGGGCCATTGTTACAGATAGGATTATTTTAGAAACCAGCACCATATAAATCCCAGTCCAGCCCAGGTGGGTATATAGGCCGTATACGGATGTGTTACTGAGTAACTAAACCCGCTCTGTTTCCCCTCAGGATATCGCAGCAATGCTGATGATGATGGATGTAAGCCCTGGGGATGTCGTGTTAGAAGCCGGTTCTGGTTCTGGAGGAATGACTTTGTTCTTATCAAGAGCAGGTACGTGGGATCTAATCACACTTGAACCAATCCGCTCACCCAGGGTGCTCATTTGAACCTGATTGGCAGACAGAAGTTGGGGGGCGGGTGTCTCCCATATTAGCATTACTGAATCTTATTCTGACAGCGGCTGGGGGCTGCATTTTAGAGTGGGCCAATGGCCCCTTAAGTGTGTTGAATTCGGATTGAAGCTCCGATTCTAACTGATGACATCACTAAGCTCCAATTCTAACTGATGACATAACTAAGCTCCAATTCTAACTGATGACATCACTAAGCTCCAATTCTAACTGATGACATAACTAAGCTCCAATTCTAACTGATGACATAACTAAGCTCCAATTCTAACTGATGACATCACTAAGCTCCAATTCTAACTGATGACATCACTAAGCTCCAATTCTAACTGATGACATCACTAAGCTCCAATTCTAACTGATGACATCACTAAGCTCCAATTCTAACTGATGACATCACTAAGCACCGTTTATAAGGATATCATTTACAGTTTGGTCCCACAGGGAAATGGCCCAACTGTATATTATATATTTTTAAACAATATGTTTGCCTTGCAGTGGGCTTGGAGGGCCGTGTTTACAGCTTTGAGGTGCGGGCAGACCACCATGCCATAGCAAAAAAGAACGTCAGTAAGTGGAGGAGTGCGTGGGACGTACGGAGCAGGAACCCATGGCCGGAGAATGTACATTTTATCAACCAGGACCTCTCGGCCGCTCTGCCCACCATGGGCTCTGTGGCCTTTGATGCAGTAAGTAGGTGTCTGGCTGTGCCCATGATTGGTGCATCTATATGTGTGTCCTGTGTTTGCCTCGCCAATCTGTAGGGTTTTGTGCTCCCATAGAGCATGATGGGAGCTGTAGGCTAAGGTTTCCCTGCTAGTCTGTAACCCAGCAGCAAAGTTTAGAACATACGCTGGCACCAAGTACCTCAGGCAGCACCTAAATATAGCGGGTGCTAATGGGTTTGTATGGGGAACCAAACTGGGCGTAACTGGGTGTTTCTGTTATAGGCGGCCTTGGACATGCTGAACCCCCAGGTGGCATTACCTGCAATACTGACCTGTCTGAAACAGGGGGGTGTCTGTGCTGTGTATGTAGCAAAGTAAGTACAGTATACACAGGGGCATACACGGGGGCACAGCCGCACATACACGGGGGCACAGCCGCACATACACGGGGGCACAGCCGCACATACACGGGGGCACAGCCGCACATACACGGGGGCACAGCCTCACATACACGGGGGCACAGCCGCACATACACGGGGGCACAGCCGCACATACACGGGGGCACAGCCGCACATACACGGGGGCACAGCCGCACATACACGGGGGCACAGCCGCACATACACGGGGGCACAGCCGCACATACACGGGGGCACAGCCGCACATACACGGGGGCACAGCCGCACATACACGGGGGCACAGCCGCACATACACGGGGGCATACCCGCACATACACGGGGGCACAGCCGCACATACACGGGGGCACAGCCGCACATACACGGGGGCACAGCCGCACATACACGGGGGCACAGCCGCACATACACGGGGGCACAGCCGCACATACACGGGGGCACAGCCGCACATACACGGGGGCACAGCCGCACATACACGGGGGCACAGCCGCACATACACGGGGCCAGCCGCACATACACGGGGCATACCCGCACATACACGGGGGCACAGCCGCACATACACGGGGGCACAGCCGCACATACACGGGGGCACAGCCGCACATACACGGGGGCACAGCCGCACATACACGGGGGCACAGCCGCACATACACGGGGCACAGCCGCACATACACGGGGGCACAGCCGCACATACACGGGGGCACAGCCGCACATACACGGGGGCACAGCCGCACATACACTGGGGCACAGCCGCACATACACTGGGGCACAGCCGCACATACACTGGGGCATACCTGCACATACACGGGGGCATAAACGGGCATAACCGCACATACACGGGGGCATAACCGCACATACACGGGGGCATAACCGCACATACACGGGGGGCATACCGGCACATACACGGGGGCATAACCGCACATACACGGGGGCATAACCGCACATACAAGGGGGCATAACCGCACATACACGGGGGCATAAACAGGGGCATACCCGCACATAAACAGGGGCATAACTGCATATACACGGGGGCATAAACAGGGGCATACTCGCACATACACAGGGGCATTTTATTCCAGCACCACTGATTCTGCAATGGGTGGCACATAAAAGATGAAACATAATCTATTCCTTTAATTATCTAACTGCTTTTAGAGTGCCCCTTCCTTTGCTGATGGTGAGACCTCTGTTCACCCAGGCTCAATCCATACAGCCTTATTTCTCACACCATACAGGGGAGTTGCTGGTCCGGGGCCTATACTAGGGGCACTTCCCTCTGTGTAACTATGCCCAGCGGCACGCTATTTGAGAAGCTCCTTGTCTCTCCTCACCCTGCCTGTGTCCCCCACAACCTTTGCCAGAGAGGGTTAATGGTGTGTTTGGATCTTGGGGTGGGATGGGGGCACATATAGCCTAACGCTCCGTGGCCTGGCTCTGGTAGGGAGTGTTCTTTTGATCAGCTGAGCTGAGGACATGTGGTACTTGTGCCAGACACAAGGAGGCAGCTTCCTTTTTGGGTACTGGGTGCAGTGTCAATATTCCTCCATTTATATGGCCCTCTCTCCTTTTCCCATTTCTCCCACAATCTCCAGCCCTTGAGACATATATTAGCTGGACATGCACTTATTCCAGTATAAAAAACATTCCATGTTGAAAGCCATTTATATCATTTAACCCTGCCAGACACTTGTCTTCATATCAATATGGCCAAATTCCCTGGAAATGAGTGAGTGGCATATAAAATGAAACACTGGGCAGCTAATAGATTATACATAGACACAAACACAGTCACACAGCCTGCTGGCACAAGGGACATTGGTTTTACTTGCCCTTTACTAACAGTGTTGCCTGTCTCTTTACCTTTCCGTGTAAGTCTCTGGTACTAACATGGACGCTGCTGGACGGCACCAGATTGTTCTGACATCAGGGCACTGCTCCATGAAACTGAAACAAAGCACAGTATGAGAATAACTGGCAAAATATTCTCTGTTCCATATAAAAGCATCACACAAGTCATTGATCTGCTTGAAGGGATCCGCTCCTGCCGGCTGCCGCTCCTATGTGAGAAGATACAGGAGATGTCAGTGAAGGACTGGCTGGTCGCTCCGTCTGTACGGAAGGACGGGACTGTATCCCAGCGAGTGGAACCTCAGGGGAATACGGAGTCGGAACTGGAAGGAAATGGCGCAGACCCCCAGTCTGACAGTAAGGCCAACTTAACTTTCTCTTTAGTGTTCCCACTGGGTGCAATGAACACAATTAGGTGCTTTTCATGTGTCTGATTCTGCCTTCTAGTCACTTAGTAGTAGGGATGCCACGGCCGAACCCCGAATCCTTTGTAAAAGATTTGGCTAAATACAGAACCGGATCCAAATCCTAATTTGATTTGGATTTGGTTCGGGCAGGAGCGTGGATTTGGCGAATCCGAATCCTGCTGAAAAAAGCTGAATCTTGCCCAAATCCAGAACCGGATCCAGTATTCCGTGCCCCCCTGCTTAGTAGAAATACTTTGCTGGAAATTCTTAGCATTCCTGGACTGTCCTTAAATTGGCATGAACTCTTACAATCCCACCCTGCTTTGTGCGCTGGTTGCTTGTGGGGCAGTCTGGTGATTTTTAGGGTCCGACTTACCCCCAGCAAACAAGTAGAGGCTTAAACGACAGACTGGAAGATGAATAAAATGCCTGAATAGAAAAATACAACAATAAAAATAATTAAAGCTTGAGAATTAGCCTGTTGTGGGGACTACAGGAGCGGCTGACCCCTGCAGCCTGATCGCTTTTTGGTTTAACCCTGCGTGGGGTGCCAGTACCTCAGCCTTCTCCAGCCTAATTAACTGTGTCCTCCACCTACACCCCAACATATAAAAAGGGAATAAGATAAAATAACTGTATTGAAACACAAACCAAAAATTCTGTTATATATTTATTTACTTCTGACAGTTGTGCCCTACTAACTGCCTACCCATTTGTTACAGCCGAGATGCTTTCTAATGCTGTAAAGCCCTTCGGACAAGTGCCATATATTGCTCGCCCGTTGCCATGGCAAGCAGGTCATACAGGTAAAAAAATAAAACAAAAAGAACATGTTCTAGGCTATGCAATACATACAGAAGCAATGCTGCAGAATGCAACTGAGGTTTTCCAGCTGGGGCTGAACAACAACTCCCAGAATGCTGAAGGGTTGCTGGGATTCTGGGAGTTGTAGTTCAGCACTCGGAGCTGTAGCCCTCATGTACAGAATATTAAAACTATGAAATTTCAGATGCAGAATGTAATATTCAGTATTTTGTTCCTGTCCCGTCTGTAGCGTTTCTCGTTCAGCTGAGGAAGATCAGAGCAGCCCCGACCCGCACAGAACCCGAGGAGTCCAGTTAATGGCAATAAGAAAATGGTTTTGTATATACTTTGAACATATTTAATCCTCTGTAATAAACATCAGTTGGAGAGAATTGTATATATAGGTTTAACATCTCCACACAGCGCCGCCCCGTATTGCTGGGAATCTATTCTTCGTTATGTGTAAACCACTCCATGGATCTGTCTGGCGCGGAGCACGGTCCCTTCCGCACGTGGGTTCCATGAGGTTCTGCAAGAAACCCAAACTGATTGCTCGAGTGCTGTGTTATCTACGGATGCACTGAATCCACTATTTTCAGATTCACCCGAACCCCAAATCCTTTGTAAAAGAATCGCCCAAATCCGAATCCTAATTTGCATATGCAGATTAGTATATGAAAGGGTTAAAGAGCGCGGCGCATGTAGCGCCAGGCAAAACATTTTCACGTGATTTGAAGGATTCGGATTCATTTGAGCCAGGAGCGTGGATTTGGCTGAATCCTGCTAAAAAGAACAAACCTTGGCCGAATCCCAAACCGAATCCTGGATTCCGTGCATCCCTAATATTATTATTATTATTATTTATGCTTTAAAAATCTCATTTATAAAGGGAATACGCTAGTTTGAGCCCCTGGTTATGCAGCAGTTTATAGCAGTTATGTTTCAGGCCCTTCAACCTTTAGCCCTTAGCCGGCCCACTACATACACCAGGGGTCCTCAAACTTTTTAAGGGAGGGGCCAGTAAATGGTCCCTCAGACTGTTGGGGGGCCGAACTATCCCTCTCTCACCCCCCTCCTTCCTCTTCGTCCATCCTCCCTCCCTCTTCCAGCTCCCCCCGCTCTGTCCTTCCTCCCTCCCGCTGCCCGCTGAGTCCTCCGTCTTCCAGCTCCCCCCACTCCATCCTTCCTCCCTCTCCAAGTTCCCTCTGAGACCTCCCTCTTCCAGCTCCCCCTGCTCCATCCTTCCTCCCTTTCCCAGCTCCCGCTGAGACCTCCCTCTTCCAGCTCCCCCCACTCAGTCCTTCCTTCCTCTCCAAGCTCCCGCTAAGACCTCCCTCTTCCAGCTCCCCCCGCTCCGTCCTTCCTCCCTCTCCCAGCTCCCGCTGAGTCCTCCCTCTCCCAGTTCCTCCCACTGCCCGCTGAGTCCTCCCTCTTCCAGCTCCCCCCGCTCCGTCTTTCCTCCCTCTCGCTGCCTGTTCAGTCCTCCCTCTCCCAGCTCCCCCCGCTCCATCTGCCCTCACTCACCCAGTTCCTCCCTCCCGCTCCCTGCTGAGTCCTCTCTCTCCGCTGCCAGGGGTGAGGACGCAACAGGAGCCGGTCCGCAGGCTGTAGTTTGAGGATCCCTGACATACACCCTACATTGCCGGCAGGAAAGTTACAGAGAGCCCCGAATGTTAGGCGCTCCCCCAGGGATTATAACCACTTAACTGAAACCCCCGGCTGCTGCTTTTGTCGGCTGAAAGTTGCACGTCATAATCTGCTTCCAGGACTCTCTCTGCTGCTGGGTCTGGGCTCGCAAAAAGCCAACTTTTCAGTCCTCAGCTGGGGCCACAAAGAGGATCCCAGAACAGAAAGATAATTGCAACGTAGGGCTGATAGAGTAGTACCCCCAGCTGGGGCAGTTTTTATCAGACCAACCCAGGCTCTCAGGTAAGTGATTATAATTACTAGGTGATGCCTATCAATTCGGCACCCTGCAGTCCGTCTTTCCTCCTCCTTTGAATATAATGAACTGATTGGCTAAACTGCTGTAGAATGTAGTTGCTGCTATGGAGCCATTTTAGTCCCAGTTGGGCTCACATAACAGATATGCTTAGGAGACAATGAATTGAGTATTTATAGGGACAGTATACAACATAAACTTAAACTAATCAAGGCAACCAGGAACATTGAAGCTACTCCATGTTTGGTCCTTGCGAGGCAGATAATGAGTTTTGTCAGCAGGAGTTCATTAAACAGGGGGGTTATCTGTGTAGTGGGAATCTTTTTATTGACCCCCCAAGTACCAAACATGGAGTAGGTTCAGTTTCCCAGTTTGCCCTATTTACCTCAAGAAATAACAAAAAACCATAGATCTTAGTATGGGCATATGTGCCTGAGAGGGAACCAAGGGGACTTGAGTGCTAGATATGTAACAGTGGCCATATACAGCTACAGGTTTGCCACCTTTGACTTCATCTTTAGTATGATGTAGAGTGTAATATACTGAGACAATTTGCAATTGGTCGTCATTTTGTATTTGTTAAATATTAAACTTTTTGTTCAGCAGCTCTATAGTTTACAGCAGGGATCCCCAACCAGTGGCTCAGGGGTAACACGTTGCTCCCCAACCCCTTGGATGTTGCTCTCAATGCCCCCAAACCAGGGAGTTATTTTTGAATTCCTGACTTGGGGGCAAGTTTTGGTTGAATAAAAACAAGATTTCCTCCCAAATAAAGCCCCTGTAAGCTGATAGGGTGCATAGAGGCACCTAATAGCCAATCACAGCCCGTATTTGGCTCCTCCATGAACTTTTATGGTGCTTGTGTTGCTCCCCAAGTCTTTTTACATTTGACTGTGGCTCACGAGTAAAAAAGGTTGGGGATCCCTGGTTTACAGTTTCAGAAGCTATCTGGTTGCTAGGGTCCAAATTACCTTAGCAACCAGGGAGTGGTTTAAATGAGAGACTGGTATATGAATAGGGAAAGACCTGACTAGAACAATGAGATATAAAAAGTAACAATAACAATAAAACTGGAGCCTCAGAGCAATAGGGTTTGGCTGCCGGGGTCAGTGACCCCCATTTGAAAGCTGCAAAGAGTTAGAATAAAAACTATAAACAATAAATAATAAAGACCAATTGAAATGTTGCTTAGAATTGGCCATTCATGGTCCCCACATACCAATAGAATGACATTTGCCAAGCCATATTTCAGTTGCAAATGCTGAATATATGAAATAATATAAAATATGGCCGCACCTCTATTAATGCCGCTGGGTTGTGGATCAATCGCCATGTTCTCCCCCGACGACTGTAAAGAATCCTGCGGTAAAATGTGTTCGTTTACCTGAAATGTGGTGCTGGAAGAGGCAGAAGATGAAGTGGACAAACCCAGCTCCATCAGCCTCCCTTTGTTACCACAGACAGGGCAGTCCAGCGGGGTAGCAGAAGGCCCCCGGGGCAGATAGACATCGTATTTACTGTAGTTTCTAGCTGCTCCGCTGTGGTGCTCTGAGCGCTCCCTCTGCCAGATATAATGGCTCGGCGCAATTGCCATTACCTACAGCAAAATAGTAAAAAATCTAAATAAAACCTACATTTTTTTCATGTGATCACATTTCATATTCCTTTACTTACCCTTTCTATCTAAGTTTCCTATCACAGTCACACTAGGGAAATTTAACACCAATTGGAAACTACAGGGACTGAGTTGGAGAGCCATTTGTCAGCAACTGTGCCGGGTAAAATGCCAGCAATCCATCCCGAGTGCCATCTTACTAAAAAGCCCCTCTTCCCTTTGATCTCCTACACTGAACGCTAAATAAGATACAATGTTTCTCAAACTTAATTAAAAAGTAGCTTTTGGCAGAGAGCCCAGAAATCTTAACAAGCTACACCTGCACTTGGATACAATGTTTCTCAAACTTAATTAAATAGGTAGCTTTTGGCGGAGAGCCCAGAAATCTTAACAAGCTACACCTGCATTAGATATGATTGTAACTAATAGGTCTCTTGGGGGAACTGAGACTTGCAGCTTAAAGGAACAGTAACACCAAAAAATTAAAGAGCTTTAAAGTAATTAAAATATAATGTACAGTTGCCCTGCACTGGTAAAACTGGTAAGTTTGCAACAGAAACGCTACTATAGTTTATATAAATGAGCTGCTATGTCAACACGGGGGCAGCCATTGAAGCTGGGAAAACGGAGAAAAGGCACAGGCACATAGCAGATAACAGATAAGCTTTGTAGAATATAATGGGGTTTTATCTGTTATCTGCTAAGTAACCTGTGCCTTTTCTCCTGTAAATGGCTGCCCCCGGGGCTACACAGCAGCTTTATTATATAAACTATAGTAGTGTTTCTGAGGCAAACACACCAGTTGTACCAATGCAGCATTACATTATATAGTAATTACTTTTATACACTTTCATTTTTTGGTGTTACTGTCCCTTTAAAGGGGCAACTTTACCCTTTAAGCAAACGTGTAATAACACATAAAACGACCCCAAAACCCCCAGAAATGTGTTCAAACTTTACATAAACTGTCAAATTTATTAAAATGGGAAAAAGTTCTAAATTCCCTACTTGACAAGACCCATCTCATTGTAACCCTCCCATCAAGTTAGTGTTGCTGGTACCCTAACAGCCATTTTATTTCTGGACAGGCCTGTTGCAAGGAATAAAATAAGTGCCCTGATATGTATGCAGTAAGCTTTCTGACGGTTGCTAGGGCCTACCTCTTCACAACAACGCCTGCTGACTGCTGCTCTATAGTCAATTTTTGACCACAGTTCATCTCTTGACCTAAGGAAATTTGGGTAAAGCTTCCTCCATTTGTCCCCTAGGGCCCAAGGAAAGATTTCGTACTTGGATTCTTCGTCATCCTCCTCAACCGTATTCGCCAAATACCTGCAGAACAAAACGTGACAAATACTAAATGATCTATACATAGAATCAGGGCCACCATCGGGGGGGAGAGAGGGGGTACAGCTGTGCTGGGCCTTTTATAATCTTCAGTAAGGGGGCCCGGTTGCACCGCTAAGTCAGGGTCGGACTAGGCCGCTGGGACACCGGGAAAAAACCTGATGGGCCCCAACGGCTCACACCTGACCCTTGCCGGCACTCCCTTGTGCGCTCAGGGGAGGAAATTGGGTAAGGGACCCTGCGGGGGGTTAGAGAGGCTCAGCAGGGGCCCCTGTGGGGGGGTGTAAGGGTGGCTCAGTGGGTGCCCCTGCGGGGGGGTTAGAGAGGCTCAGCAGGGGGGTGTAAAAGTGGCTCAGTGGGTGCCCCTGCGGGGGGGGGGGGAAGGGAGGCTCAGCGGGTGCCCCTGCAGGGGAGTGAGGGAGGCTCAGCTGGGGCCCCTCCAGGGGGGGCTAAGGGAGGCTCAGCGGGTGCCCCTGCAAAGAAGTGAGGGAGGCTCAGCTGGGGCCCCTGCGGGGGGGTAAATGAAGCTCAGCGAGTGAGGGAGGCTCAGTGGGGGCACCTACTGGGGAGGTAAGGGAGGCTCAGTGGGTGCCCCTGCAGGGGAGTGAGGGAGGCTCAGTGGGGGCACCTGCAGGGGAGTGAGGGAAGCTCAGCTGTGGCCCCTCCAGGGGGGCTAAGGGAGGCTCAGCGGGTGCCCCTGCAGGGGAGTGAGGGAGGCTCAGCTGGGGCCCCTGCGGGGGGGCTAAGGGAGGCTCAGCGGGTGCCCCTGCAAAGAAGTGAGGGAGGCTCAGTGGGGGCACCTGCTGGGGAGGTAAGGGAGGCTCAGTGGGTGCCCCTGCAGGGGAGTGAGGGAGGCTCAGTGAGTGCCCCTGCGGGTAGTTAGGAGGTGTGGGGGATACAGCCAGGTGGGGGCACCTGCAGGGCACCCCCCAGTCCAACCCTGCGCTAAGTTACACAAATTGCGTAAGTTGCATATAAAGTTACGCCAAAACTTACGTAACAAAAACTGCCTAGAAAACTAAGGAACTGACCAATAATAAGGTAGATTTTGACTGATTTACTTTACTTTGTGAGTTTTCCCTTTAAGTTCTCTATAGTGGGAGATGTAGGCTTTAAGGGAGAGGATGATAAAGAGAGAATGTTTTCTCTGTGTAAAGGGTTTTGCTGTCTGGCCCTGGAAGCAATAGGGTTCTGGATGGAACAAGCGGATCGGGCAATCCATTCCAGTAGACCAGCTCACCTATTGGAGCTTACTTTCCATAGGAAGGCTCACCTGTGGAAAGGTATTTAATTGTATGGAAAGGTGTGTAACACTCTCTCAGAGCAGGGAGGACACCTGTCTGTATGTTAGGACTCTCAGGGGGGCTGGGGGTGCTGTCTGTCTGTGTGTTTGGACTCCCAGGGGGGCTGGGGGTGCTGTCTGTCTGTGTGTTTGGACTCCCAGGGGGGCTGGGGGTGCTGTCTGTGTGTTTGGACTCCCAGGGGGGCTGGGGGTGCTGTCTGTCTGTTAGGACTCCCAGAGGGGCTGGGGGGGCTGTCTGTCTGTGTGTTTGGACTCCCAGGGAGGCTGGGCGTGCTGTCTGTCTGTGTGTTAGGACTCCCAGGGGGGCTGGGGGGTGCTGTCTGTCTGTGTGTTAGGACTCCCAGAGGGGCTGGGGGGGCTTCCTGCCACTGCAAGGAGCAGAGGGAGCCCAGACTTGACCTGAGAAAGAGACCAAGAGACTGAGGATCTCAGGAGCTGAAAGGAAAGCCAGGAGGCTGAGCTAATTCCCCAGAAGTGTTGTGAGTACAGGGGTGACCCCAGCATTTGTTTTCCCACTGGCAGCCCACAAGGGGCCCAGTTTAATAAGGGAACTCATTTACTGTGTGAAGGGAGTGCCCAGAGGGCAGGATTTACTTTTATGGTTTGTTTTGTGTGCTGCAATAGGCCCCCCTGTGTAACATAAACTGCCTTAAGGCTAAGAAAGTGTCTATTGTGGATCCCACTAGTTTACAATACATATGATATAAAATGATGAGAAAGCATTATACAGGTATGTAAGGGCACTATAAGGTGTGAGAATGTTATTAGAAATGACTTACAGCGCAGCAAAGAAGTTCCTCCGGTTATACTCGTGTATGTGGAATCCTGCTCTCTTGAAATAAACAAAGGTCATAGCCAGGAGATACTGTGCGAGAAATGAGGGATTTTATAAATAATTATGCAATACTGATTTTATATATTTAATTGTGATAAATGTAAATACCCTGATGCTTACAATGGGGGGGGGATCAGATAGGATCTGTGCCACTGTGACAGAATGCTCTGTTATACAGATAGCTAGAATCTCAGCCATAAAGCAGGGCAGGACTGCTGCTTACAATGGGGGGATCAGATAGGATCTGTGCCACTGTGACAGAATGCTCTGTTATACAGATAGCTAGAATCTCAGCCATAAAGCAGGGCAGGACTGCTGCTTACAATGGGGGGATCAGATAGGATCTGTGCCACTGTGACAGAATGCTCTGTTATACAGATAGCTAGAATCTCAGCCATAAAGCAGGGCAGGACTGCTGCTTACAATGGGGGGATCAGATAGGATCTGTGCCACTGTGACAGAATGCTCTGTTATACAGATAGCTAGAATCTCAGCCATAAAGCAGGGCAGGACTGCTGCTTACAATGGGGGGATCAGATAGAGCATTCTGTCACAGTGGCACAGACCCTGTTATACAGATAGCTAGAATCTCAGCCATAAAGCACGGCAGGACTGCTGCTTACAATGGGGGGGATCAGATAGGATCTGTGCCACTGTGACAGAATGCTCTGTTATACAGATAGCTAGAATCTCAGCCATAAAGCACGGCAGGACTGCTGCTTACAATGGGGGGATCAGATAGGATCTGTGACAGAATGTTCTGTTATACAGATAGCTAGAATCTCAGCCATAAAGCAGGGCAGGACTGCTGCATACAATGGGGGGATCAGATAGGATCTGTGCCACTGTGACAGAATGCTCTGTTATACAGATAGCTAGAATCTCAGCCATAAAGCAGGGCAGGACTGCTGCATACAATGGGGGGATCAGATAGGATCTGTGCCACTGTGACAGAATGCTCTGTTATACAGATAGCTAGAATCTCAGCCATAAAGCAGGGCAGGACTGCTGCATACAATGGGGGGATCAGATAGGATCTGTGCCACTGTGACAGAATGCTCTGTTATACAGATAGCTAGAATCTCAGCCATAAAGCAGGGCAGGACTGCTGCATACAATGGGGGGATCAGATAGGATCTGTGCCACTGTGACAGAATGCTCTGTTATACAGATAGCTAGAATCTCAGCCATAAAGCAAATTAGTTACACTCCTAATGAGTGATTATTACCTTGTCTGCAATTTTACAACAACAGTCCATCCACAAGAAATCCTGGATCAAGTCATCATCTAATACAAAGAGAACACTTCATTTACTGCCGATAAAGTTGCAAAGATCACTGAAACAAATTGTCTTTTTAGAATGAACTATACTGTATGTGCTCCTGGCAATAATATGAGTATTATATAGTATATAGCTGTAAAACTACTGTACAATCACATCATTTCAATCACAAAATCTACAAAATGAATGTTTCTATAAGGAGGAATAACCAATCCTAGCTATATAGTGGCCTTCTATGACCAGTGTGACTGTGCCTCAGTGACTGCTAATATCCTTATCATTTACAGTAGGGGGTACATTATCCCTTATAATACATGAGTGATACTCAGAGTTCCCTGTATAACTCAGCCTGAAGCCTTGTGCCTTTATATGGGGGGCACAGAACCCCTCAGTGACTGCTAATATCCTTATCATTTACAGTAGGGGGTACATTATCCCTTATAATACATGAGTGATACTCAGAGTTCCCTGTATAACTCAGCCTGCAGCCTTGTGCCTTTATATGGGGGGCACAGAACCCCTCAGTGACTGCTAATATCCTTATCATTTACAGTAGGGGGTACATTATCCCTTATAATACATGAGTGATACTCAGAGTTCCCTGTATAACTCAGCCTGCAGCCTTGTGCCTTTATATGGGCACAGAACCCCTCGGTGACTGCTAATATCCTTATCATTTACAGTAGGGGGTACATTATCCCTTATAATACATGAGTGATACTCAGAGTTCCCTGTATAACTCAGCCTGCAGCCTTGTGCCTTTATATGGGCACAGAACCCCTCAGTGACTGCTAATATCCTTATCACTTACAGTAGGGGGTACATTATCATCTGTGTATAAAAAATGATTTCACTTACCAAAAAGCTTAAAAAAAGCTGTCATTTCTTTGCGCTGTATTATCAGACCCGGGCCTTTTAGGCGTTTAATTCCTTTATTACTGTGACCATTTCTTTCAGTTAATGCTGGAGTTTCAGTAGCTACTGGACGCTTTGTCTGAATCTTTTTCTTCTGCTGCACTTTAGCGCCGGATTTCAGACAAACTGTAACAGCAGTGGGAGTCTGACAGCAGGTCTGGTTATGCCTCATGTTTACTCTGCACCCTGTATCAGAATAAAGCAGGTACGGGCATGGGATAATAAGGGGGATATAGAGTTAGAATGTTCTTTAATATGTAGAGTTGACAATAATAGTTATTTATACAAACGGAACTGATCTGTGCAGCTCAGACAAAGGGGATATAAACCCAACCATAACGCTGCCCCACGGCGCCCCCTAGTTTTGCTATAGAAGTTGCCGAAAAACGTAATTCTAGATGCAAGGAAATTCCCCAATGAGCCTTCTACTGAGCAACATGTGATTATAAGTGCAAGAGAAGTGACCAATGAGAATGCTGATTCCCAGCACTGTGTCAGGCCCCTTGCTGGTACCTTACATATAGAGATAATGATGGCATTTTCCCGTCATTATATGGCACAGGAATCAGACATGGGGATAAAGGGACAGACTTGTTCAGTGCTGGGAAACTGTGCTTATTGCTCCCAACTCCAATTGCAGGAACAGAGAACAGGGAGCCGGATTTACTCACATCAGCTGGGATTCTCATTGGGGGATTTCTTGCATTTTAATGGGGGAAAGTTTTATTGGGCAATATTGCTTTAAGAATCCAACCCTGATGTTGCTGGACTACAGCTCCCAGCATGCCTCACCCTTCATTATATGTTACATTATTCTGGGATTTGTAGTCCGGCAACAGCTGAGTAACGTTGGGTTGAGCCGCGCTGTGCCGCAGGGTTTAGTTCCCCTTTAACAATGAGACCATTTCTTTAAAAAATGTATAATTTTGTTAAATGTGAATTTAGTTGGAATCCCTCAGTTTGAGATGTTTTGGTCTTATGAATATTTTTGCATTTGTAATTATAGGTTGCACCCCATAAGCAGTAGCTGACAGCACCCAGCAGTTATATGAATTTGATGGGCGCAGCCACCCAACCTTGTTGTTGTTTTTTTTTTTTACTTTCCTTTCTTTCTTAAAGGAACAGTAACACTAAAAAATGAAAGAGCTTTAAAGTAATAAAAATATAATGCACTGTTGCCCTGCACTGGTAAAACTGGTGTGTTTGCTACAGTAACACTACTATAATTTATATAATAAGCTGCTGTGAAGCTCCAGGGGCAGCCATTCAAGCTGGAAAAAAGGCACAGGTTACATAGCAGATAACAGATAAGTTCTGTAGAATACAATGGTGTTTTATCTGTTATCTGCTATGTGCCTTTTCTCCTTTGAATGGCTGCCTCCATGGCTACACAGCAGCTTATTTATATAAATTACAGTAGACTTTCTGAAGTAAACACACAACTTTTACCAGTGCAGGGCAGCAGTACATTATATTTTAGTTACTTTTATACACTTTCATTTTTTGGTGTTACTGTTCCTTTAAAGGGCTACCGCACCATAAAAACATTTCCCCCACGTACTGTGATTAATACAGGGGAGACTTTTGCTTTTTGCTTGAAATTCCAATATATTTTTTAATAGCGGTGCATTTGATGCTTTGCTTTTAGCTTAGCACACCGACTATGCACGGATATTTTTGATTTCACCTTGGGGACCGCGATCTGGAAATAAATTCTTTTTTGATCTCCTTTTAATTCCTACTTGCTTTTGAAAGAGGGAATCTCACAGCCAAGGGATAAGAATCATTTTACCAGACAGACTGATTCGCCAACTTATCTGCCCGTCTATGGCCATGAATGACTGGCCCCCCTGACCGACATCCGGCCTGAAATTGGTCAGATCTTGGTCGGGCAGGTCTGACTTCTCCATTGGATCGGGGACCACATTGGCTCATTGATGCAGTCCCTGAACCAACGGGCGGTTTAATTAGATCATTTAGTGGGTATATCGGGAGAAGGGCGAGGTCGCCAAGCAAGTGGATCTTACAGTGTATGGCAACCTTAAGCTTAGGAGCCCAATGATGTTGCTGTGGGGGCCAATACGGTAATGGTTCATAAAAATAAGTGCTAATGAGTATTTTGATTGGGGGGTCAGTGGAGTTTCTGCGTAAGTTAATGCGCAAGTAAATCGTGTAAGCGTCGGGGCCCAATAACCAGTCGCTCCCCTGCTGGAAGGTTCATGTCCCCTGACGTCGCTTCCCACAGACATTACTGGGTAACGGCGGGCAAGCACACACTGTTCCTGCCATGACTATATGACTACTCAGGAATATTCTACTTATTTCCACAGGAATCCTTGTCGGTCAGGGAATATTTGGACTGTAGCCATCTGACAGGTTGAATAGAACTCCCAGCATGCAACAGCAGCTCATATTCAACTCCCAGAATCTGTCAGCTTATGTTGTAGAACTACAACTCTCAACCCACCAATAGCATTATGGAGTAGTTGTATATCTACTGTTGCCACATTAAACGCCCCACTTGTTTCCATACATAAACTTTCCACACACTAAGTGCAATATGTGAAGAATGAATTATAATGGTTTATGGTAAAACTGCCTTAGTGTTTTGATGCAACATCCCACAACAGGATTGTAGTTATTCCTCAGCACCGCCCCCTCCGCTCCTCCCAAGCCCAAACCCAGCCGGGTTTCCTGCAATTACACCTGTCCCACTCCACTTACAAGTACACTACAGGGTGCGTCTCCGTTTTTGTAAGACTCCCATTGGCTGTGGTTGCTCACATGGTTAGGGAAAAGGGGCTGGAGTTCCCTATTGGCTGTGTTCGCTCACATGGCTAGGGAAAAGGGGCTGGAGTTCCCTATTGGCTGTGTTCGCTCACATGGCTAGGGAAAAGGGGCTGGATTTCCCATTGGCTGTATTTGCTCACATGGCAATGTGTTTTGCTCACATTGGCCAATAGGTGTCATAAATGCATAAGGAATGGGAACAGTGAGGCAAAGTAACTAAATGCATCAAAAATAAGACGCATAGAAATATATTGTGATATAACAGGCATGGAAACCAGATGATTTTACTAGCCACATACCCCTGTACCACACAGCTGTAGCATTATGGAGAGTAATGTTCTGAGACAATTTGCAATTGGTCTTCATGTTTTATTATCTGTAGTCTTTTTTTTTTTAAATTTCATTTTTAGTTCAGGAGCTCTCCAGTTTAGAGTTTCAGCAGTTATTTGGTTGCTAGGGTCCAAGTTACCTTAGCAGCCAGGGAGTGGTTTGGATGAGAGGCTGGTGTATGAATAGGAGACAAACTGAATTGAAAAGAAAGTTACAAAAAGTAACAATAACCATAAAATTGTAGCCTCACAGAGCAATTATTTATAACAAATAATGAAGACCAATTGAAAAGTTGCTTAGAATCGACCAATAGCCTTGTAAAGTATTGGGGGGGGGGGGGGGGGGTCAGAGTGGGATTGCTGTGAGAACCAGAACAATAGGAGTAGGCAAGGAATCCTTTCCCAGAGTTATGCATTGAAACTGTACAGTCCCTCAATTTAAAGGGGAACTAAACCCTGCGGCACAGCGCGGCTCAACCAAACGTTACTCAGCTGTTGCCGGACTACAAATCCCAGAATAATGTAACATATAATGAAGGGTGAGGCATGCTGGGAGCTGTAGTCCAGCAACATCAGGGCTGTATTCTTAAAGCAATATTGCCCAATAAAACTGCATTAAAATGCAAGAAATCCCCCAATGAGAATCCCAGCTGATGTGAGTAAATCCGGCTCCCTGTTCTCTGTTCCTGCAATTGGAGTTGGGAGCAATAAGCACAGTTTCCCAGCACTGAACAAGTCTGTCCCTTTATCCCCATGTCTGATTCCTGTGCCATATAATGACGGGAAAATGCCATCATTATCTCTATATGTAAGGTACCAGCAAGGGGCCTGACACAGTGCTGGGAATCAGCATTCTCATTGGTCACTTCTCTTGCACTTATAATCACATGTTGCTCAGTAGAAGGCTCATTGGGGAATTTCCTTGCATCTAGAATTACGTATTTCGGCAACTTCTATAGCAACACTAGGGGGCCCCGTGGGGCAGCGTTATGGTTGGGTTTACAACCAAAACAAACATGGGTTTAGCAATTAGGGGCCAATTAGCAAACACACACCTAGTAGGGTTTCTGTAGCAGGGGATTTTCTAAGGCAACATTAGAACCTGGATAGAGGGAAGGAGGACAGAGAGAAGCTGCACATATAAAGCAGTAACTAAATGCAGGAGATTAGTAGCAGTGCCTGTAGGTCGGCAGCTCCTCTCTAGCCCATTACATGGGTTGGGTTGGCACAATAACTGCTTGGCACCCAAGTGTCACATCAGTGGGGCACAAGAGGCCTTGGCAGTGTTTACACTCAGTGTCTGAATAGCGACTTGTGTTTGTACCAATGAACTCACCTTGTAAGGGGACAAATCCGCTACATCAGAGCCCTGGTTCTGTTTATTTGGCTGCACAGAGACTGGAGGCTCTGTATCACATTAACACATGGACGGCACCAGGAGGGGAGGGGGGGTCACTGGCAGCTGAATTACTGCACCTAGACACCCCCAATTGTCACTATAGATATTTCCAGTGTCTCCATATACCAAGCTCTGTGCAAGATGTCTGTATTCTGTGGCATAACTAGATGTTACTGGGCCCCACAGCAAATTTCTTTAGAGCCCCAAAATATTGGAAAGTTGACTTTTTCTACTGCAGTATATTGAAATTGCTCGTTAATTAGAACCCCACAGTTCCAGACTGACCCTATTGATTAGAAGCAAGGGGCCTAACATCACTGTGGGCTGAAATGGCACAATAATGTGCCCACTGGGCAAAGAAAAGAAACTTGAATAAAACTTGTAAACAGTTTGCCTAAGTCATTGGAAGGGAGAAATTAACCAATGGCCTTTCACTTTATGCTACTGGTTACAGTGCACAAGCAACCAATGAATTTGCCCAATAGGAAACAAGTAAGGGCAAAGCCTGGCAGTGATGATGTCACATACAGGAAGTTCTCTTGGTGTCAGGTTCTGAATAGGCCCCTCCCATCCCTTCAGAGAGATAAAAGAAGGGCTGATGGAAGTAAAATGTAGCTTTTACACTGACTTTTTTCATGGAAATTGGATTTTCTGACCCGCTGAGCATTAAAGGGGAACTACCCCTATAACTAACGGCATCTCTCCCAGTTACTTTCCCGTCTGTGGCCGCGAGTCCATCCAGCTTGTAGCCCATAGCACCTCTGTGTTGCTTTTAGATTGTAACTGGGTCGGTGGCTGTTCCATGGAGTCCCAGGTTCTGACCCAAGAGTGAGACTGGTTTGTTATGAAACAAATCTCTGGTGTTCTGTAGAGCTCTGTGGCTATTACATGCTGTGCCCGTGTATGTGCAGCTATGATATGAATGTACCGCATCAGTAGGAGGAGCTATATTCACAGGAAGGAAGTTCAAATCCCTCAGGCACCAGCAATGAATTCTGGGGGCGGGGGGGTTGGTTGCAGTTTCACCTCTATGATATTTTCAGCAAAACCAAATGCTTTTGTCATCTGTCTCATGTACATTGTGTCTGTAACTCTCAACAGGAACCAATTACGAAGACATAGATATATAGAGAATAAAGTGCCCCCTATTGTAACATATAGGGATATTATAAGCCCCCGAGGAGTTCCTTATAATATATAGTGAATAAAGTACCCCCTATTGTAACATATAGGGATATTATAAGCCCCCGAGGAGTTCCTTATAATATATAGTGAATAAAGTACCCCCTATTGTAACATATAGGGATATTATAAGCCCCCGAGGAGTTCCTTATAATATATAGTGAATAAAGTGCCCCCTATTGTAACATATAGGGATATTATAAGCCCCCGAGGAGTTCCTTATAATATATAGTGAATAAAGTGCCCCCTATTGTAACATATAGGGATATTATAAGCCCCCGAGGGGTTCCTTATAATATATAGTGAATAAAGTACCCCCTATTGTAACATATAGGGATATTATAAGCCCCCGAGGGGTTCCTTATAATATATAGAGAATAAAGTGCCCCCTATTGTAACATATAGGGATATTATAAGCCCCCGAGGGGTTCCTTATAATATATAGTGAATAAAGTGCCCCCTATTGTAACATATAGGGATATTATAAGCCCCCGAGGAGTTCCTTATAATATATAGAGAATAAAGTGCCCCCTATTGTAACATATAGGGATATTATAAGCCCCCAAGCAGTTCCTTATAATATATAGTGAATAAAGTGCCCCCTGTTGTAACATATAGGGATATTATAAGCCCCCGAGGAGTTCCTTATAATATATAGAGAATAAAGTGCCCCCTATTGTAACATATAGGGATATTATAAGCCCCCAAGCAGTTCCTTATAATATATAGTGAATAAAGTGCCCCCTGTTGTAACATATAAGGATATCAGAAGCCACAAGAAGTTCCATGACCATATAAAAGGTACAAGGCTGATGTCTCTGACATCTAATATCCCTATATTTTACTAAAATATACAAGTTTGAGTGAGTCATGTGACAGAAATTACATCACAAAGCACAGTTTATAAGGATATAATTTACAGTTAGGTCGCATAGGGAAACTGTATATTATTAGATAGAGATTATATATTTGGGGATGAGATGCTGAGCTTGCTTAGTGCATGAACATATTGAGGCCTGGGAGTGTAACCAAGAGGAGAGAGCCAGGGAAACTCAGTGGGGACCGTTCCAGTCGCTCCACATAAAGCAACCACAGCAATTACGTCTCAAAGCAGCAAATGAGATAAAAATCACTGGCAGAAACAGCTTAACAAAGCATGAACTGAGCCAAGGAGGGGACTTTAATGAGCAAAGTCATTAAACTGAAGATTATACTCCCCCCCCCCCCCCATGTTTATAAATAGATCCTAGCATTTAACCCTCTCCTATATACAGGGACCCCCACCAAATAATAGTGCGTGTTTATTCAATCCTCTGTATTTTCTGGGATATTAAGAGGTTTCCTTACTGTTCATTAAAGGAGAACTAAACCCTAACATGCATATGGGTAAAAATGCCCTATTTTATATACTGGACTTACTGCACCGGGCTTAAGTTTCAGCATCTCAATAATAGCAATGTTTTAGGCCACCAAACTTGTCTCAAGGGGTCGCCATCTTGGGAAGTGCCTGCGACAGCTGTGAGGAAGCCGAGCTCAGGGGTCGTCGCAAATTATCAAGTAGAAAACGAGGCTACCCCGCCCTATAAACTGATGCTACAGGGCTGGTTATTTGATTCTGATGGGATTTGCACTGGTTTCTGAGCTCCCGTGTAGTAATGATCTGTTTTAATGACTAATCAGCCTTATATTGTGACATTTATAGTCTGTATATATACAGTATATTGTGCGTCGGTCCCTAAGTGCAGGTAAGTGACAGCAGCCCGCAGTATGTGCTGGGAATCAGCAGAAAAGATGATGGGGGGCTACTGGGGCACAGGTCTTCCCTGCTAAAGGTCTGGGGGTGCCTTGGGCTGTTATGAATGCCCATAACATAATGCATTTCTAGCCTACTTCTTTAGCTAGGCTCTATTTCCCCTTTAAAGCTGCCCTGTTTGCCCACTAATTGCTGAACTGCACAGAAATCAATGTTAAACCTGGGAACTGCAACACTCATTCCAGCCTATAGGGGGCCCTACTCCTTTGCTTAAACCATTTTGCCAGATAAGACAGTTCTGATATTAGGGACATACCAATAACACCATCTTCGGATACTGAATCCTGCACAAAAGATTCTGAAACTCAATTTAAAGCCTATATAATATAAACTTATAATATTCAAATATTATAACTTATAACATAAAAAATAAAATATTTAAAAATATTTAAAAAATTGTTACGCACAGTAGAGCAGAATTTAAAAAAGTCACAAATGAATATTTGTGTTTGATTGGGCCCCAAACCAAATGCTGGATTTGATGCCCCCTCATTGGGCAGGTTTGGCTCCGATTCTACCCAGTGTGTGGGCAGCCAAATGGGCCTGAGACCTCTCTGAACAAGCAGGTCCTGCCACCCTAAAGGGGAACTCCACCCAAACACAACTTTTTTTGAAAAGCAAACAATTTCAAGCAATTTCGAAATTGACATCAATTGAAAAAAACATGCATGATTTTAATGTGATATGGTTTGGAACAGGTCCCTAAGCCCCACCTCCTGATAATCTGGCTAACGTAACAGTAGTCAACTAAGCCTGCCTCCTCCCAATCCCACAATCCCCTGCACACGTGATGTCAGTAAGAAAAGGATCATCCCAGTGCAATGCATTGTGGGTTATGTAGTTCCTGCAGGCTGTCTGTAAGCTGTGGAGACATTGCTACAATTTGTAACATCAGTGTTTTAGTCCCTCCTCCCCTGCCAGGATATCAAATGATGCAGAAAGAGAAGAACTGTTTTGCAGCTGGATTTCAGCATATAAAATGGGATTTATTCCTACTTACTGAAGGAACAGGTTACAGGGATAGGGATATTAGGGGTTTCTGTGTTGTGTGGGGCTCTGTAGCAAATTTTGGTTCAAAAACTGGAGTCCCCCTTTAAAGGAGAAGGAAAGGCGAATAAAGAGTTAATCTCAAGCTGCAGGCATACCTTCAGTTGTCTCAATAGTGCCCTTAAGTCTCCCCATATTTCTCCCGTTCAGATGCCAAACAGGAAGAAAAAACGCTGAGCTGTGTAAAGTAAGTTTCCATAATGCCTCACTCCTGCACCGAGACCAAGACCGGTGTACATGCTCAGTGTGTAAGACTATAAGGAAGCTTCCTGCTGATTGGCTCCACATTCCTAAGGGGGGGGGGGGGAGTGAGTTCTTAGCATTCTTGAGGGAGGGGGGAGAGAGGAGAGAGCTGTGCGTCTCTGGCACAGGAAAACAGACACACTGAACCGAGTCCTCTGTTAAAAGATTTGTTGTTTCTGTGAGTGCTTATGGTTGTATTTACATAGACCTTTCTGTTAAAGCTTACGGAGTTTGTACCTTTCCTTCTACATCCAGGGCCAGTATACAACGATCACATCAACGTGGGGCAGTCCCCTAAATGTTTCCGGAACTTCCATATTAACAGGTCAACTTTTCTATATGATATTTTTATTGAATTAACGGTAAGAATACAACAAAAGGAGAGTTAAAGCAGTTAGTCGATCGCTTGTAAAGAATACGACGCATTCAAAAGGTACAAGTTTCAGTTCTGCGGCTGCTGCCTGGGTAATGGGGGGGGGGGGAGTGATTTTGCTGATGAGAATGGCAGCAGGGACGCTAGCAGCGCATAACAGCTCGCTAATCCTGCCTTTTATACATAGGAGCCTTCCCCAAAGAAAATGGTCAATGGCAAAAGGTTGCAAAACAGAGAAAAAACTAAAAAATTAAATTATTTAACAAAAAAAAAGAAAAAAAAAAAACATTCTCCAAGGAGGACATTTAATGATAAATTTATGTAGATAGCAGAAAGGTGTGCTTCATGTCGGGGGGGGGGGGGGGGGACAGGCTCATCTATACATGCTCTAATGGGCTATAAAATAAGGTCCAACCAAATACCCTTTCCTGCGAGAGGCAAAAGGGGGCACATTTAAGACTCACGGAGACGTTCACGTGTGTTGTGTAAGCGATGGAGGCCGGGGATTGGGCGATGCTCTATAGAGGGTTAACATTGTTACTCTACTGTGCGACTATCAGTTCATTGTCCTCAAAGCTGATCATATTAAAGGGCAAGCAGTCAACAATAACTTTGGCACAGACCATTCATACAGAGGAGGGGGGGGAAAAAAGTCACCTTTAATGTCAAAGCAGATTAACTGGAAAAAAAAAAAAGTGGTCATATGTCGACAGAGAAAAAACAAAAATAAACACGAAAACGAGAAGAAAAAAAACCAAAGCATAGGGGGAAACGTGGGCGAATTACTGCAGAGCACACAATGGTGAGACAGTAGGTGCAACCCGGAAATGACGGCTAAATACACACGCGCACACACAGAGAGTAAAGGAAAAGCGGTGAACTCTAGAGACAACGGTAAAGTGAAACCCCCCCTTGGGAGCCAGAGGAGTGGGCACCGTGCACTGCTGACTCCTCCAGCACTGGGTGTCTGGGGAACGACAAAAACTTACAATTCTTTTAATTCCTGCGGTTACGGTCAATTGGAGGATGCACTGAAGATCCAGCCGGCACAGCGACTAATGAGAGGGAACTTTGGCTTTCATAATCCCTAAATTTCTGCCCGCCAATCAGGGCTCTTGAGAACCCTCAGCATTGTTAGTGCAGCCATGGAGTCGGCAACGCCAGCTCCGACTGCAGAAGGTGCTTAGGTTATGCTGCAACAATTTGGGGTAATTTTGCCCTTTTTTTTTTTTAATAATTTTTTTTTAAAGTTGGGAATCGTTTACCTGTCTCAGGAAGGTAAATGCATGTGATATTGTAATAGGGGGGTCAGAATGGCTGGGTGATTTTACAGTGCACACTTATTATAAGGTGGAGTTTGTCTTGATGGAGATCACATGGTGCTTCATCCGGCGGGTTTCCGCTTCACCTCTTCTTTGGAGGGTTGGCTGTCCGAGGAGGCGTCACTGGGCGGCCGGAGTTCAGTCCCCCATATTGGTATTTTGCTTTCTTTTCTGATGGTTTCAAAATCTAAAAATTCAAAAATAAAATATCATCACTGCTGCTAGTGTATTTGTAAATTAAGGCAACACAGAGAAAAGGGAATCATTTAACCATGAAATAAACCCAATAGGGCTGTTCTGCCCCCAATAAGGGGTAATTATATCTTAGTTGGGATCAAGTACAGGTACTGTTTTATTATTACAGAGAAAAGGGAATCATTTAACCATTAAATAAACCCAATAGGGCTGTTCTGCCCCTATTAAGGGGTAATTATATCTTAGTTGGGATCAAGTACAGGTACTGTTTTATTATTACAGAGAAAAGGGAATCATTTAACCATTAAATAAACCCAATAGGGCTGTTCTGCCCCAATAAGGGGTAATTATATCTTAGTTGGGATCAAGTACATGTACTGTATTATTACAAAGGAAAAGGAAATCAGTTTTAAAAACAAATTTTTTGATTAAAATGATGTCTATGGGAGACAAGCTTTCCGTAATTCAGAACTTTCTGCATAACAGGTTTCCAGATAATGGATCCCATACCTGTTTATATTATGACATACTTTATATATTATAAAATCTCAACTTTAAAAGGGACAGTAAACCCCCTCCTCTGTTAAACAATAAACAGACCTTGTGCCAAGCGGGCCGGCAGGTTAGTGGCCCATGTATGGGGCTCACAAAGGCCAACCTGACCAATATCTGACTGAAAAGATATAAACCAGGCAGGTCTGAAAACCCCGCCTGGTGAGTACCGCACTGGTGCATTAATAGAACCTTGACGTGCCTCCATAGGCCCCAGGGCCATCGATAGGACCAGCGCAATTGGGCACAGCACGTGGGTGGCCAAATTGGGCCCATATTTGCTTGTTTGGTGATCTTGCAAAACTAGTGGGTCTGGCAGTATATGGCCAACATATACAGGGCAGTTCCATTCTATTATTTTTAAGCAGTACACCACAATGTTAGTTGTTTTTCTCCAACTATTTATGTAAAATGCAAGTTTGAAATAGGAAGTAGCTTTATTTAATCCTCGTAGCTGCTTAATTACTCTAAGTGAATACAATGTTGGATACAGAGCTCAGCAGAAGCCCCAGGTCACAGGGAGGAATTAAACAGTCATTCAATTTTAAAACCTACATTTTAGAAAAAAAATTGAATTATTAATAGTGGAGTGCTGTTACCAAGCAATACGTGCCCCACAGCAGCCAATACCTGAAAAGAGCACATCAAGGTCTCATCGACGCTCATCATGCCCCCGGCGTTATCAAACTCTCCACAATAATTGGGAGCAGAGAAGAGCGTGACCAGCTGGCGCTTGGCAAAGAATTCATACCCATCTTCTACCACCTGTTAAAATAGAAAAAAAATAGGCCCTGGTGATGCCAACTGCAGCAGATATGTTCCCCCTGACAAGGCGAGTAAAGCCGCAGGTCATGGAGAATACTGCAATATACTTGCAAAATAAAGGATATAGGTTTTTCTGCAACAATTCACTCGTGCGGATCTCCTGAGGCTGCCATTCTGCCTGTAAACTGGTGTTGCTGCTATGGCTATCCTGCCATTTAAAGGAGAACTAAACCCTAAAAATGAATATGGCAAGAAATAAATATATACTAAACTGACTGCACTAGCCAAAAGTTTCAGCATGTCTATAGTAGTGAAGATATAGGTTTTTACAGTTGTCAGAGGAGCTCTCCATCTTGGATTCTGTTAGAACTGTCCGGGACACTGCACATACTCTCTGGAGCTGCTGAGAAGCTGAGCTTAGGGGTCGTTGCAAATTATAAAGCAGAAATGAGGCTGGTCTGTCATATAAACGGATGCTACAGGGCTGATTACTAAACTCTGATGCTAATTGCACCGGTTTCTGAGCTGCCATGTTATATGAATCCGAATTATTTACTAATTAGCCTTATACTGTTACATTTATATTCTATATAAACACAGTATATAGTGAGTGGGTCCCTAAGTGCAGGTAAGTGCCAGCAGCCCAGAGTATGTGCTGGGAATCAGCAGAAAAGAAGATGGGGGGGGCTACTGGGGGCGTCTGTGGGGGCACAGATCTGCTAAAGAGCTGTGGGGACCTAGGGCTGGTATAGAACCCCAAAACACAATGTACACAATTTCTAGCCTATTTCTTTAGTTGAGCTTTAGTTCCCCTTTAAATGCTGCTGCTATGAATAACACACCAGGGAATTACAAGATCTCGATTGGGGGCAGGTTTGATTTTTTTTCCCATTGTATCGGGGACCACATTGACTCATTGATGTGGTTCCTGATCCGACGGTGCCTATGCCCGCTGTTTTAATTTGCCAAACGATCAAATTCGCCAGATATCGCCTACTCATAGGTGGGCATATCGGGAGAAGATCTGCTCATTTGGTGAGGTCGCCAAACCTTACAGTGTATGGCCACCTATACAGATAAAGTGAGAGAGAGAGTTGCTAACCACTTAAGTAAATAACAATTGTATACATAGTTATTGGCAAATCCTCTTATTAGGAGACAAGTAGACACCTACCTGATGGGCTCGACAGATCAGATCTAGATCGTGGCGATTCAGGAATTTACTAACGACGTCTGCCCCAAATGTGAAGGAAACACCACGATCATTCTCACCCCAGCCTTGCACGTCTTTATCTGGATCTGACCACAGTAAGTCACACAGCAACCCTGGAAGAGAAGGGGGGACAGTGTCAGCGCCACAAGTGGTCACGCTGGCGAAGGGCTCAGGGGCCACACAGGTTCTGGGATTGACAATATACATTTACCCGGTGGGAAAGCAGAAATTCTTGCACTCTCACTTATCTGTATTATGAAAAGTCATCTCTCATATCCTCTATATAAAACTCAGCCCAAACAAAATAATTTATAAAAATAAACAATGACATTTACAATCTTGGACCAATTAATCAAACGTTGCACCCGTTCCTACAGCCATTGCCCATCCTGCCTGTGAGAGAATACATGGGGCCTCCCCACTATGGAGGATAATGAAGTCTCTAATGAGGCCCCATAGCTAGCGCTGCGCCACTAATATCCCACAAGGTCAGTTATGTGCTTGTACTTAGCGACGGTCACAGGAGATTATTCACTTGCTGCCATGTGTAAGCGCCTTGGTGTCAGGGGAATGTGCTGCTGTACATCATAAACCCCACACACCTGCCCTTGGGATAAAGTGGGATTAACTCATCCCTCCCTCCCCTCGGTTTATTATTTAAATGTGACCTATCAACATATACACATACCTGCACAATCAAAATGTCCTATATGGGATACTGTATCGTGTGAAGAATTATGATGCACATTGAGGTGTAAATAGTGAATAAAGTGCCCCCTATTGTAAAATATAGGGATATTATAAGTCCCCGAGTAGTTCCTCATAATATATAGTAAATAAAGTACCCCCTATTGTAACATATAGGGATATTATAAGCCCCCGAGGAGTTCCTTATAATATATAGTGAATAAAGTGCCCCCTATTGTAACATATAGGGATATTATAAGCCCCCGAGGAGTTCCTTATAATATATAGCGAATAAAGTACCCCCTATTGTAACATATAGGGATATTATAAGCCCCCGAGGAGTTCCTTATAATATATAGTGAATAAAGTGCCCCCTATTGTAACATATAGGGATATTATAAGCCCCCGAGGAGTTCCTTATAATATCCCTATATGTTACAACAGGGGGCACTTTATTCACTATATATTATGAGGAACTACTCGGGGGCTTATAATATATAGTGAATAAAGTACCCCCTACTGTGACATATAAGGATATTATAAGCCACTGAGGAGTCCCATTATCATATAAAAGCGCAAGGCCAAAGGCTTTTATAAAAGGTCAAGGAACTCCGAGGTGACTTCTAATATCCTCATGAAGGGATAAAATGGGCCTCTAAGCCCCTCTTACTATTAAGTGTATTTCCCCTATAAAAAGGACAAGTAAAATGCATGGGAAAGCTAGGTTTTATGCGTTTGGGTGTAGTGGTGCTATACACCTTAAAAGGCTTTCTATCCAAGAAGAGCAAACAAATGATCTAATGTGGGTTTCTGACGGACTCTCAGTGCTGCTGCAAACGAGCCAATCATGCCATTGGGCACTGGAATCCGTTTGTGTAGAGCGCCTGCTTTTAATGGACAAGTCTGTTTTTTCCTGAGCCTGTGTTGAAAAACTCCCAGCCACAGGGTGCTGGGAATAGATGTAAACTGGTTAAGCTGCTGTGTTCCTGACATGAATAAAATGCCAGTCCTGGCCCTTTACCCAAGGGGTGTAACCAGCCTGGTATGTTGCAGTACTGCACAATGTCACAAACTGTAGCAAAAAGAACTAGAGGCTTCCGGAACATACCGGGCTAGAAATTCCAGTCGGAGGAGTTGTATACAAGTTGAGGGAAGACAGAACAGGATTTGTATGTGGGATCTCTGGTTGTTTGGAAGCCTGGCAGGGTACCATATATATTGGCTTGGGATGCTGTAGAAAAAGGCTTCGATCTGGTTTATACTGTACAATATGAAACCCGGCGATTGGCAAGCAGCCCATCTGCTGGCACAAGCGGGTATAAGTCTGAAGGAAGTGGCAATGTCCATGTCTTTGTCAGATATCTGATTGGATAAGGCCCTAAAGCTGGCCATACACCTGCAGATCTGCTCGCTTGAGATGAAATGAGCAGATTTGGGCTATATCTGGCTGATCCGATTGTTTGGCGCCGTGGCCAATAGCCAGTTATATCACAGGCCTATGGAGACTAGTCAGGAGAGGACTGCATCAATGTTCCAATGTAGGTCTTGCCCAGTTATATTTCCAAATCTGCCCAATAGATATCTGGGCAATCGATTGGGCAGGTTGTCAGTAGAGCCTCACACACATGGGCAAATAAGTTTTATCTGTCAGTGTTTGGCCAAACAGGGATTATACAGAGGGTTACATTTAATGGAATATAATGTAATCCCACATTCCTGAATGTACTGCAACCAGGTGGTAAGCAAAGGTGGCCCTAAAAAGAAAGATGTGGGGGGGGGGGGGGGGGGGTAGGGAGTAATAACCCACATTGAGAGGGCACCTGGCACTGCTGTGAGTCGCATCAAAGTACAGGTATGGGATCTGTTATCCAAAATGTTTGGGACCTGGGTTTTTCCAGATAAGGGGTAATTATATCTTAGTTGGGATCAAGTACAGGTACTGTTTTATTATTACAGAGAAAAGGGAATCATTTAACCATTAAATAAACCCAATAGGACTGTTCTGCCCCCAATAAGGGGTAATTATATCTTAGTTGGGATCAAGTACAGGTACTGTTTTATTATTACAGAGAAAAGGGAATCATTTAACCATTAAATAAACCCAATAGGGCTGTTCTGCCCCCAATAAGGGGTAATTATATCTTAGTTGGGATCAAGTACAGGTACTGTTTTATTATTACAGAGAAAAGGGAATCATTTAACCATTAAATAAACCCAATAGGGCTGTTCTGCCCCAATAAGGGGTAATTATATCTTAGTTGGGATCAAGTACAGGTACTGTTTTATTATTACAGAGAAAAGGGAATCATTTAACCATGAAATAAACCCAACAGGACTGTTCTGAAAATGTGAATTTGCTTGTACTGGAGTCTATGGGAGATGGCCTTTCAGTAAATAAGAGCTTTCTGGATAACAGATCCAATACCTGTACTGAGGAACCAATAGGAAGATCATACTGAAAAGGGACGGTAATCAAAATACCCTGAAGCCTATTGTTTCCTCCCAAAAATGATGTTGGTAATGTAGATATTGTTAAACAGACCAGTTCTGAAGCGACAGAGCCACTTTACCTTGAAATCCTAGCGCCGCGGCTGTATTATTTTACTAGCTAGAGGCGAGCAATGCTCCTACTTGAATTTCAATGAGGCTTGTCCGGCTGCTATTTATATCAGGCATTCTAAAGAGTTGGCAGCTGTCCTGCAAGGCTGTGTAATGTCACCGAGCAAGGACTTGCTGCTGCTCATCTGCATTGGGGGGAAGGGGGGCAATACATATGGAGCTGGTCTGCTTCCAGCACAGGGTATAGAGATGCAATGAGCAGTCACTGAATATAATGAGCTCTGCTTTCATACAGTACTGTCTCTGGGATACAACATGGCAGCTCCCAAGCCAGTCTATAAGAAAGTATGCAGAGAATATAACGCCATTGTTTGTTTATACTGATTATCACACACATTCTCACCCTACCCTACAGCGATGGCAACCCCTCTTACCTGTGTCTGGAACATCTGTTGGTCTCATGATTCTGCGGATTTGTTCCATGGACTGGAGATCTGGTGACAGACCTGAGACAAACCAGGATAGAAAAGATTAATATATGAATGGCAGAGATCTGCTTGCAGAGTAAATGTGGCCATACACTAAGATCTGATGGTTTGGCAATGTCGCCAAGCAAGTTGATATTCTTCCGAACAGCCCCCTAAGTTTGCTCATAGCCTGTACAGAGAGATACCATAAAACTATGGCACATAGGGATTCCCCTGTACTAAGCACAATTCAGCAGGAACAGCCCCCTAAGTTTGCTCATAGCCTGTACAGAGAGATACCATAAAACTATGGCACATAGGGATTCCCCTGTACTAAGCACAATTCAGCAGGAACAGCCCCCTAAGCTTGCTCATAGCCTGTACAGAGAGACATTTTAGGGTGCCATGACCTAATTTGTTATTTTGATTACTGCAGGCGTCTCAGGGAAACCCACAGCAATCAAGATGCCTATAAGTTTGGCAATATGAATAGAGTGCATGGGAGATTAAGTGCTGATAAATATACAATATGAATGTGTGTGACACAAATCTACAGCTTAGTAAATGAAATGCACTAATTGATGCACTAATGAGACTGGTGTGTGAGCTCACAGTAAGTGCAATCCGGCAAAGCTGAGCCAGTCCCTATGCCTGTACACAAGCAGCTTTATAAAAACTCTTATAGAATAAAAGGAACGTCAAAAGGAAAGGCAACAAGGTGAGGATATAAAGCAGCGCTGTTCAACCCTTTCCATGGGGTAAGCCTGCATAAATAATACTGTGCAATGAGGTATGTGTGGCCCCCGGGGCAATACTAATCCCTCTAAAATCTACGCGGGGGCCCCAGGGATAAACAACACTGTTATACGGGGACAGAAGGAGAATTGACACAGAGTTTCCATTACAAGTTTCAATCCCACAGCCATAAAATCCTCAGGCCTGACAGCAGCAAGATTAAGCCTGCCCTCCCCCAGTATGTGCTGTAATAAATCATCAATAGGCTTTACACAAACAATGAGTGTGATCCAGTTGGACCAGTCCTGCCACATAGAGCCCAGACTGGGGAAACCACACACATTTACCTGCTCAGCAACCGGTGCCCAGGCTGAGCCGACTTACTGCACCCAAAACTATCCAGTTTGCCCATAGCCTGTACAGGGAGATACCATAAAACTGGCACATAGGGATTCCCCTCTACTAAGCACAATTCAGCAGGAACAGCCCCCTAAGTTTGCTCATAGCCTGTACAGAGAGATACCATAAAACTATGGCACGTAGGGATTCCCTTGTACTAAGCACAATTCAGCAGGAAAAGCCCCCTAAGTTTGCCCATAGCCTGTACAGAGAGATACCATAAAACTATGGCACATAGGGATTCCCCTGTACTAAGCACAATTCAGCAGGAACAGTCCCCTAAGTTTGCTCATAGCCTGTACAGAGAGATACCATAAAACTATGGCACATAGGGATTCCCCTGTACTAAGCACAATTCAGCAGGAACAGCCCCCTAAGTTTGCCCATAGCCTGTACAGAGAGATACCATAAAACACACACATAAATAAGAGGGCCAGCTGTTAAATAATTGTAAATACCAAATTCTTTTATTTCACCATCTCACAGTGATTCCAATGTTTTGATCCCACCAGGAGATTGTTATATTAAATTTATATATCACCAGCTAGATGACAGCAATTTATCGTAGCTATCCCTTTACACCAATTCCGGTTGTTTCTAAACTATGGGATTGGACAATGACAGACTGTGTTTTGTAACCAAGGCGAAATGGCCAAAAATTCCTTACCATAGTGAGTAATGTAAATCGGAGGTAAAACACTTAAATCGCAAAATGTAAAAAATGCTCAAATATTTGTAAGGCGGCATTTTGCACAATTACTCAATTTAAGTGGTTTAAACAGGTTGTGTAATTTATACAACCTGCTACGGGTTCAGAATCTGTGCATCTGTCATTGCCCTAAAAGGCCACATAAGGTAAGATCGGAGCCTCTGGATAAGCCTGTGAGCTTGAGGGTCAGTTATGAGATCTGAAATAAGGGGATATTTGCTCACACAGTATATGAGGCAAAGGTTATATAAGCACAGCCTAAAGATGGCCATACACGGGGCAATTTTAGCTGCCGATTTGGCAGCTTACCTGCCCATGTATGGGCACCACTAACAGGCCTCCCCGACATCTGGCCTGAAATTGGGCAAATCTCTATGGGGCAGGTTTGATTTTTCCGTTGGATCGGGGACAGCATTGGCTCATTGATGCAGTCACTGAACCAACAATGCCTATTCCCACTATTTTAACTCAATCGTTAGGCCCTAGAGTCAAAAGATCGAATAAAAGTGGCCATACACGGGCCGATTCTAGCTGCCGATATCGGTCCCTTACACCAATTTGGCAGCTTATACCCGTGTATGGGCACTACCGACGGGCCTGCCCAACAGATATCTGGCCTGAAATTGGCCAGATATCAATCGGGCGGGTTTGAAAATGTAGTCGGAACGGACTGCGCTTATACCCGCCATTCTAATTCGATGGTTTGGCTCCAGGGCCAAACAAACGAATTAGGCCAATATCACCCACCCATAGGTGGGGATATTGGGAGAAGATTTGCTTGCTCAGTGACCGTGCCAAGTGAGCGGATCATGCAGTTTATAGCCACCTTTAGAAAAAACACTGCTTAACACTATGCAAGGCTCAAAAGAAACAAAGTCTAGCCTGGATGTTACCTATATTTATGATGCAGGGCACAGGGTGGTAGTACTGGTACCATTACTAAATAACACGGCTGACCAGTACAAAGCCATCAGGTTACAGCCTGACTCTCCGGCACAGACACATATTATAGAGCCTACAGCTAAACACGATGGAATTAGGACAAGTATTTGGCTGTAGGCAACATCCAGCTATACCGACAGTGAATAACTGCCCCGAGGAATCTAACAGATTTCTAGCAATATTTATAAGATACATATACATGACATATATGTCACAAAAGGGCCCTGCCAGTCAGTTACAAAGATGGCGTACCTCCATGGCAACAGAAAATCTTTTCATCCACGATGGCAGCGATAGGCAGGCAATTGAAGCAGTCTGTAAATGTCTTCCACAGTTTAATGTTAAACCTCCGTTTGCCTAGAGAATGGGAAAAGCAAAGGAAGGAGTTGAGCTTCACACTTCAAGGAATGGTAAACATGATATAAAGAAAGAAAAAACTATAAATACATCACACCCCTGCCACAAAATGATCTCATGTTTTTTTATTTCTAAATGACACTGTTACACAACAAATAATCAATTCCCTCTGCCATTTAACCTTTTATTCTTGAACCAACAAATGTATTTGTAGCTGTAATATTGGTGTGTAGGCGCCATCTGCTGCTGGGGGGGGGGGGGGGGGGAGGATATCACTCCAACTTGCAGCGCAGCAGTAAAGTGTGCCTGAGTCTGAGCTTTCAGCCAGCACTACACATTAGAACTGCTTTCAGCTAACCTACTGTTTCTCCTACTCCCATGTAACTGGAGGAGTCCCAAGCCGGACTTGGATTTCTTACTATTGAGTGCTATTCTGATACCTACTGGGAGCTGATATTTTGCTCCCTTCCCATTGTTCTGCTGATCGGCTGCTGGTGGTGAGGGGGGGGGGATATCACTCCAACTTGCAGCGCAGCAGTAAAGTGTGACTGAAGCTCATTGCAGCACAGAAAATACAAACAGCAAAACAAGGTTATTCAAAGCAAACTAAACCAAGTTCCTTTTAAAGTACAACTACTGTACAGTTGCACTGAGATTTGACCAAGTAAACTGGATTATAAAAATTAGAATTGGTGTGAGCTATATGTGAAAAGAGACGGTACAGCTGACCACTAAAATCTGTAGGAGGGGGTCCTCATTATCATATCACCAACAAACATCCCACAATGGCTACGCAGTCGTTGGCACTGTCCAGGGAGCCCAGTGTGGGACACACTCACATTCATCGTAGAACCCGTAGATCCGGTTGATGCTCGCACACTCATGGTTCCCTCTGAGCAGGAAGAAATTTTCTGGGTATTTGATTTTATATGCCAGCAGCAGGCAGATGGTTTCCAGTGACTGCTTCCCTCTGTCCACATAATCCCCCAGGAAGAGGTAATTGGCTTCTGGCGGAAAGCCCCCGTATTCAAACAGCCGCAGTAAATCCGTGTACTGTCCGTGGATATCACCTGGAGATGGGAAGGGAAAGGGAAAGGCTTGGTTATACACAGCTGGAACCAATACAGGTATCAGAGCGCTGCAGGTCCAGCACTACACATTAGAACTGCTTTCAGCTAACCTATTGTTTCTCCTACTCCCATGTAACTGGAGGAGTCCCAAGCCGGACTTGGATTTCTTACTATTGAGTGCTATTCTGATACCTACTGGGAGCTGCTATCTTGCTCCCTTCCCATTGTTCTGCTGATCGGCTGCTGGGGGTGAGGGGGGGGGGATATCACTCCAACTTGCAGCGCAGCAGTAAAGTGTGCCTGAGTCTGAGCTTTCAGCCAGCGCTACACATTAGAACTGCTTTCAGCTAACCTATTGTTTCTCCTACTCCCATGTAACTGGAGGAATCCCAAGGCGGACTTGGATTTCTTACTATTGAGTGCTATTCTGATACCTACTGGGAGCTGCTATCTTGCTCCCTTCCCATTGTTCTACTGATCGGCTGCTGGGGGTCAGGGTGGGGGATATCACCCCAACTTGCAGCACAGCAGGTCTATCAGAGCACAGGTCACATGGCTGTGGCACCCTCGGAAATGAAGAATATGGCTAGCCCCATGGGAAAAACAGATTACAATGCAGGATTCTGCTGGAGAATGTCTATTAACTGATGGGTTGTGAAAATATTTTGTTTTCCTGTGACAGTATTGCTTTAAGGCCCTGGAAGAGTGCACTTAATTGTATCTGCATGGAATCTACAAGCCAGGCACCACCCATACACATGAAACCTGTGAGCCTGTGCCAGGGAGAGCCAACTGACACCCTGCAGGACAGAGATCACACACTACTGGTACAGACTCAGCAGTCACATGAGCCAGGGATATGTATGACACAGTGACATGGCTGGCCCCTCCCATCTCTAGTGTTTGAGGCAATTATATAATAGCACAGGGCTCAGCACTGCCATTTGGCCGATTGTTTATTGACTGACGCCATGCCAGCGTGTTGATTTAGGATTCTGAAAAAATAGGCACGAGTGCAAATGTTTCACAGGAAAAATGATTTTCATAAGGACAGAAAGCGGCTGTGTCACCAGCGCAGGGCAATGGGGTAGGGGGCAGATCAGAGCTGTAGGGATGGTTAAATGATTCCCTTTTCTCTGTAATAATAAAACAGTACCTGTACTTGATCCCAACTAAGATATAATTACCCCTTATTGGGGCAGAACAGCCCTATTGGGTTTATTTAATGGTTAAATGATTCCCTTTTCTCTGTAATAATAAAACAGTACCTGTACTTGATCCCAACTAAGATATAATTACCCTTTATTGGGGGCAGAATAGCCCTATTGAGTTTATTTAATGGTTAAATGATTCCCTTTCCTCTGTAATAATAAAACAGTACCTGTACTTGATCCCAACTAAGATATAATTACCCCTTATTGGGGCAGAACAGCCCTATTGGGTTTATTTAATGGTTAAATGATTCCCTTTTCTCTGTAATAATAAAACAGTACCTGTACTTGATCCCAACTAAGATATAATTACCCCTTATTGGGGGCAGAACAGTCCTATTGGGTTTATTTAATGGTTAAATGATTCCCTTTTCTCTGTAATAATAAAACAGTACCTGTACTTGATCCCAACTAAGATATAATTACCCCTTATTGGGGGCAGAACAGCCCTATTGGGTTTAAGTAATGTTAAAATGACCTGTACTATGGCAGTTGGGCGTTATTTGTGACTAGTTGCTACTGACCGCTGTACTTATATTTTGCCATTTGCTGCTCTGTGGGTCCTGACTACACGTATTATTACTATTTAATCCCCAGTCAATGTATAGTCACATTCAGTAAGTCTGTAAATCCTACTAATGAATGATGCTACAGGGAAATGGTGCCACCTTAAAACTACACGAGTCAAGTTTTGGCAGCAGAGCTCACAAGTTTACATCACACGGTGTAACAAGATTCCCATTGGAGGAGACAGGATTAAGGCAAGGGGTACTACTGTGACGCCAAGCACAAGAGCTGGATGAGTAAGTAACATGGAAATAAACTCCTGCAGGTCACATTTACTGCTCTCTGATCTATTCCGGTCAGATTCCAAAGGGCACCCAGGCCTGTAGGGTGGCATGACTCTGTCCTTCCCTCCCACCCCCGAGACAAGGGCACCGAGTCAGTAACTTCTAAGGTTGGCTGGGAAATGAGTAATGTTATTCAAGAGTCAGAACCAGCAGTGCAGAAAGGAAAAATGTAGCAGAAGTCAGCACTGAATGCTTATTAGTGTAACTGCACTGCTGGTTCTGACATATGAAATAATGTAGTGGGCAACTTCAAAACCACATAAATGTACGTTCAGTGCTTATTCCAGCCCTGGATAATAACAGTGTTTTCATATCCAATCAGAGACTGTCACCTTAATGCTTTTATTTTGTAGTCAAGGACCAATAATATGAAACAGATATTTATACAGGAGATGATGAAGCTCCTTTTTGAAGGGACAATTAAATAACTGACACTGTGACTTCCCCTCTGACCCCGGGGATGTCACACAGGGATGTGCTTTGTAGCAATTTACATGGGGGCTATTTTCAACGGAATAATGGATAAAACAGCCATTTATCAAGCCAGGCACTGTATGCCACAACCCTATTCTCATTGCATTTGCCTAGAGCACCTCTAATCAGACGATTAATAGGTAGCATCGAACCATTTAAAGGGAAAAAAAAACCAAAAGAATGTATTGCCAAATAGGTGACCTTAAATCCACAACTATTTTTATTACTACTGTTATTGTTACTATTTCTATGTAGAAATAATGCAGAATTTACCAAGGGAGACCACTGCACATCAGCTACACATTCATACTGGCAGGAGGATTTCTCTTTTCGGAGTTACATGCCCTTTACCTTCACTATCAACACCCAGGTTTAACAAGGAAACCAACAAGGAAAGGACTAGTGTATATAACCCTGGGGAATGTAGGAGACAGCATAGGGAAGCAGTTGGTTCCTGACCCATACAGTTCCCATTACACATTCACTACTGCTCCCCTATACCTTTTATTGTTTTTATTTTGCATTTAGTATAACAATGTACAAAGGTGCACCTTTTGGGGTGTCCGATGGTGCCAGCTAAGTATGTGATAGTAACAAACATAAAAAAGGGGGGGGGGGGAGAAAGGGAAGGGGATAAGAAGGTGAGGGTATGACCGGTTAGCTTGGGAAATAAGTTCTTGTGGGTATTTATTTGTCGGTCCTCAGTTTTGTAGGTTTAGGTTCAGGTCTTACTTTTGAAAGTATAGGGTTTTTTTTTTTTGTTTTTTTTGGAGGTATCCTTTGAAGCTGTTGTGGTAAGTTCTATTCCGTGTTTATATTTTGATTATTTCTCTAGTTCAATGGGCACAAAGTCAGACAAAATAGTGTATGTTCCTTTAAGAGGTATCGTTGGCAGATCTGTGGCGAAGGGCTAAGTATAACAGATGGCAATATACTATGGGGAAAAAGCACCAATCAGGAAGGGACCATCACAGATCCCACCATGGACAGGGTTTGGCCCCACCCCAACGGAGCTTTGGTGCTGGAGAAGGCAATGATACAGGGAATGCAGTAGAACACCAGGCCCCATACAGTGTGGATTCAGAATGTCCAGACACAGAGGGATGATATGAGAGATGATTTGGCACAAATGATTGCTTGGACAGTCTGGGCATCCTTTCCCTATATCTCCAGAAAATCTGATGGTAAAACAGGCTTGTGCGGCCAACATACATCCCACCTCTCCCCTCAGACCCCAGGGCTGTGGTTCTTAAATAGTGGCGCTGCATCAGAACCGTCACTAGGATGGATACGTCTGAAGGGAAGCCTTTGATTTGGAACATAAATCTGCAGTCCTAGATCCTGGTTTTCCAATTACCTGTAACCTTGTCATTAGCCAAGGGCACCTCAGAACAAATGTTGGACCTCAAAGAGTAGAGCAGCATTCTCTCCCTCCCACCCACCCAAACATGGCTGCCCTGATGCTCCAGCTGTCACAATACTCAGTGGGAGAGCAGCAAACACACACAGAGGAACTATCTGAGCCTGGGTTGTCGGAGGAACCGACCAAGGGAGAGGATCAAATTAAACACACAGGGCCCTCTGGGGGTAAATTTCCATTTAGATTGAGAGTCCAACAAACGCTATTGGTGGACTTAATCCAATGGCACAATCATTCCATCATGTTCCAGTGCCACAACCCATTCACAGCCCCAGGTCCATGTTACAGTGGGCAAAGACATTTTGCCCAAAATGCAAATATAACAGATAGCAGTAGGTTTCCTTATGTTGTAGGGCTGCTGAATACAAGTTACATCTGCTTTGGGCGCTACTAACATCCAGGCTGGCTCACCCATACAGGGTCTGCATAGAGCTGATAGAACTGCTTGAGAGGCCAGCCAATATAACTGGTAATTAAAGGACATGTCAATGCCAAAAATAACCCAAAGACCATTACAAATGTGTTATGAATGTATATTGCAAAGTTGCTTAGAATTATATTTTCTTTTATTAAGCAAAAAATTGTTTTTGGGATGGATATGTCCTTTATGGCAATTTCAGGAATTGCAGTCTCTTAGCTGTATACTTCCCAATATAAGTTATTAGTCAATGTAAATGTTACTGAAAGCAGTCACTGTTTATAAACTCTCCACTACTGGCTTTGACTCTTGAAACTATGTAGCAGAAGCCATTAATAGGCGTTACTGGAGGAGGGTTGGTTTCTGCCATATTGTTTCAAAAGTCAGACGCAGAGAACAGGAAGGATGGACACTACTTTCAATTGCAGCCTTACCTGCATCCAAATTATCTTTAAGAACTGGAATAATTGCAATGTGAATGGAGCAGAATTCCTTGTGGGACGACAGACGGGGCTTTGTACATGCTCGGTGCTGAGCAGATAAACGAGCCGCCCTCTGAGAGCCCTAGGTGGCTGCTGACACACGGCCAAATAAAACACCCGCTGCTTCTTACTGTATCGAGGCCTGTGTGTGAGCAGAGCCGGCAGAACAGGGGACACTCACATACACAGAGGCAAAATATACATATCATTCAGCTTCTCCTCAAGCACAAACAACGCCGGCAGTCAGGCAGATATTGCCCAATACTCTCCTACTAAGGGTAAAACGGATTGTGTCATAACAGCTGAAAAACAGGTGCGGCCTAATGTGGGTGCCAGCAACACCCACATACAGTCTGTATACCTATACCCTAATTCCTGTATGTTTGCAGTGATAAATAAATACTGTAGGTTGTCCGGTCTAGGTAAAAGGATAGCTGATCATCATGTGTCAGCGGCACTGCACATGCTCAGTTTGGAGGAGGTGCTTACTGGGCATGCTTGGCGATGATCAAGACACAAAGTAAATATCCAAATGGTGGAGGTCAAACAGACCATGGGGGGGGGCAGAGATGGAAAAAGCATGATTCATAGGTCATAGAAGGGGTGGGGCTTGCGAGAGAGTAGGAAAAGTTTTGTTATAATTAGGCTGGTTGGATCAAGGGTGTGGCCATGTGTGCAAGGGGGTCCAGGTGACCAGTGGGCTAATAACGTGGGTCCCCTGGGGGGAGGTGCCTGCTATCTTAGTATTTTAGAGCCCAAGGATTACTGATGGCAGCCCTGAGGATAAGTAGAGATTAAAGCAGATTCCAAACACTTAATATCTGCTCATTTGGCAAGGCTGACATTTGCCCACCAATACACTGGGTCAAACTGAGATGATTCAGTCAACAATCAGTTAACAGTAGCCTAGCAACACCAGCCTCACCCAGTAATATTTTCTAACTTGCCTAAGATATCTGGCTGATTTTTTAAGGAGATATTGGATGGGCAGGCTCTTGGACTGTCCCCATACACAGGCGAATAAAGGTCCCCATACACGGGCCAATTCCAGCTGCCGACATCAGTCCCTTCGAGAGATTCGGCAGCTAATCGGCCCATGTAGGGGCACCAACGACGGGCCTGCCCGACCGATATCTGGCCTGAAATCAGGCAGGTTAAAAAATCTAGTCAGACGGGGACCGCATTGGCTCGTTGATGTGGTCCCCGAACAGACTTTGCCTATGCCCGTCGTTATAATTCGATAGTTTGGCCCCAGGGCCAAACGATCAAATTAGCCTGAATTCTCCCGATATCCCCCACCTACGGGTGGGCTATATCGGGAGAAGATCCACTCCACAAGCAAGTGGATCTGAAGGTGTATGGGCACCTTAAGCCTTAACCTTAAAGGAACAGTAACGCCAAAAAATAAAAGTGTATAAAAGTAACAATATAATATACTGTTGCCCTGCACTGGTACAACTGGTGTGTTTGCTTTAGAAACATTACTATAGTTTAGTAAACAAAGCTGCTGTGTAGCCATGGGGGCAGCCATTCAAAGGAGAAAATGCACAGAATACATAGCAGATAACCGATAAAACACCATTATATTGTACAGAGCTTATTGGTTACCTGCTATGTAACCTGTGCCAATATCTTACTCTGCAGTACAGTTAATTCCAGAAGCAACATTTCTCAAATTTAATGACATTCTCCCTTGAGTCCAGGTTAAGTCAGTCCAAACTTACCACAGATCTTCAGCGGAGCTTCCAACTCCAACAGGATTGGCTGACTGAGGAAGATCTCCCGGGACTTTATACAGAGCCCTCGCACTTCTGCCTCTGTCATCTGCACAATCTTCCCTGGGCGGCATCCTCGTACTGCAGGGGAAAAAAAAAAAAATATCTGAGGTTACACTTGGGGCCCAAAAAACAGCAAGACAATAAAACTGCATCTTTTCATAGAGAAAAGTAGGCTACAGCCATCCAGCAAAGTATAAATAGGGAGAATATAGTCTGCGGGTTCAGTCTTTAGCTTCATTTCATATCCGTAATACTGCTTGGTCTGTCATCTGCTTCCCAATTTGAACTTGGCAGCTCCAGGTTGGTCTGTCAACTCCCAATCATAATCAGCTTAGAAGGAATTCGGCAATTATACCCCCGAGCGTTACCTGTGGGGCTTCTGCCAAAAAGGAACACTTCCAGTCAAGACTGACTGGATAACAGGGATACTTGCAGTTTGGCATTAATAAAAGTACTATATGTAATACTAAGCCAACTTGAATGTAATTTAGGTACATGTACCTCCAGTCATAACAAACCCTGCTTATTCAGACAATGCATTAGGCAGCCATTAAGGGCACAAAGATCAAAGGCTGAACTGAGAATGCACTGCTGTACCGACAAAGGAACCCACCGTGTTGCTATTAACTATACAGAGCTGTGTTCCAAAATGTATTTCAAGAGAGCGGCCATCAAAAAGCAGCAATAATTAATGGGAACCACTCAGAAAATCAGCTTTGAAGATAAACAATCGGGCTCTGAGGTTGGCTGGCTCTGTGTATAACCAAAGGGGCAGGAGTTTGGATATTGCGGACATTTTGCAGCACCCTTAAAATAGTGCACCCCAATTTCAAACATACGTACAAAGAAATACGTAAATGACATCAAATACAGCGGCACTAAAGTCTCCCTTATATTATATTATAACTAGAAACAGCTGTACATTTGGGCTCTGCAGCAGTGCCAGAAGGATGCCAGGCTGACTCCCGTTACCCATGCCCACTACATACCAACAGCTCAGTTAAAGGAACAGTAATACCAAAAAATTAAAGTGTATAAAAGTTATTACAATATAATGTACTGCTACTCTGCACCGGTACAACTGGTGTGTTTGCTACAGAAACCCTACTATAGTTTATATAAATACCCTGCTGTGTAGCCCCGGGGGCAGCCATTCCTGCACTGGTACATCTGGGGTGTTTGCTACAGAAACCCTACTATAGTTTATATAAATACCCCGCTGTGTAGCCCCGGGGGCAGCCGTTCCTGCACTGGTACAGCTGGGGTGTTTGCTACAGAAACCCTACTATAGTTTATATAAATACCCCGCTGTGTAGCCCTGGGGGCAGCCATTCCTGCACTGGTACATCTGGGGTGTTTGCTACAGAAACCCTACTATAGTTTATATAAATACCCCGCTGTGTAGCCCTGGGGGCAGCCATTCCTGCACCGGTACAGCTGGGGTGTTTGCTACAGAAACCCTACTATAGTTTATATAAATACCCCGCTGTGTAGCCCTGGGGGCAGCCATTCCTGCACTGGTACATCTGGGGTGTTTGCTACAGAAACCCTACTATAGTTTATATAAATACCCCGCTGTGTAGCCCCGGGGGCAGCCATTCCTGCACTGGTACATCTGGGGTGTTTGCTACAGAAACCCTACTATAGTTTATATAAATACCCCGCTGTGTAGCCCCGGGGGCAGTCATTCCTGCACTGGTACAGCTGGGGTGTTTGCTACAGAAACCCCCGGGGCTACACAGCGGGGTATTTATATAAACTATAGTAGGGTTTCAGCTGTACCAGTGCCGGGCAGCACATTTATTTTAATTACTTTAAAACACTTTCCTTTTTTGGTGTTACTGTTCCTTTAAAAAAAGAAAAAAAAAAAAAATAACTTAAGCTGCTGTGGATTCTCACAAACTAAAATCTAAATGACCACCCACAAGCCCCGAGCACAGGCTGAAAGTGATGAGAGTTGGGCAATAAACAATGTAAAACAGCAAATATTTGAACTAACTGGGCACTCTGAGAATCAGAACTCCTTCTGCCTTGGCACCGCTAGATACACAAGCCTGACTGCGGGCAACTAATGTGCACACAAACACACACGAGGAGAGAGAGAGTTGCTGCTCACTGAGCGCTGCCCACAAGCGACCAATCATTGTTCCCAAAACATTGCCCTAAAACACAGAGCTTGGGCAGGAAGATTAAGGCCAAAAATATTTTACAAAGTCCTCTAAAGCCAACATTAAAAGCTTGGGCTGCCCCAACAAACCTGGGTATATATGGCAGTCTTACACCTGTGCTCTCAGGTATAAGATGAAGAGGGGCCATACAACTGAATATACAGGTATGGGACCTGTTCTCCAGAATGCTTGGGACCTGGGGTTTTCCGGATAAGGGATCTTTCCGTAATTTGGATCTCCATAACTTAAGTTTGTTAAAGATCATTTAAGTATTGATTAAATCCAATAAGATTGTTTTGCCTCCAATAAGGATTAATTATATCTTAGTTGGGATCAAGTACAGGTACTGTTTTATTATTACAGAGAAAAGGGAATCATTTAACCATTAAATAAACCCAATAGGGCTGTTCTGCCCCAATAAGGGGTAATTAAATCTTAGTTGGGATCAAGTACAGGTACTGTTTTATTATTACAGAGAAAAGGGAATCATTTAACCATTAAATAAACCCAATAGGGCTGTTCTGCCCCCAATAAGGGGTAATTATATCTTAGTTGGGATCAAGTACAGGTACTGTTTTATTATTACAGAGAAAAGGGAATCATTTAACCATTAAATAAACCCAATAGGGCTGTTCTGCCCCAATAAGGGGTAATTATATCTTAGTTGGGATCAAGTACAGGTACTGTTTTATAATTACAGAGAAAAGGGAAATTCTCAAAAATTAGAATTATTTGCTTATAATGGAGTCTATGGGAGATGGCCTTTCTGTATTTCAGAACTTACTGGATAACGGGTTTCCGGATAAGGGATGCAATACCGGCATTAAAGCCAATGTCCATGCCAACTTGTTAGACTGTGAGCTCTGTGGGACTGGAATGTTGCTGAAATGGTTGGGGCATCATATGTACATTTTGACCCCCCCCCCCATGACAGCTATTAATATGGCCAATCTGTTAGTACTGTGTGTGGGTTCTGGTTATGTCTGTGTATTACCTGGGCCGGTACTGGCAGTGACAGGCTTGTTAGCGCTGGGAGGGCCAATGCTACATGCAAGCCAAAAGCTGTTCCCATATATGCATAACATTTTCCAGTACAAGATTCTGTTTACACTGGGATTTTCGCTCCAAGTTCCACACTTTATCTTTGTATTGAATTGCGTGCCTGCTGAAATACAATGAGCTATTCATAGTCGGGCACCCAATCCCGGCCTGTTACATGGCAACCTGGCGTCTGTGCCGCATTAATCATTTAGTGCTCTGTATTGTTCTGCCAAACACACCCTTCATTGCCATTTATTTCTTCACCAAAAATCTTTTTAGTTATCAGCCCTGAAATATGGCACCTCCGCATTCTATATAATCAGGGCACTGCCAACAATCATATCTTAAAGGGGTATGCTATAACGTATGCTATAGAATGGCCAATTCTTAGCAACTTTTCAATTAGTCTTCATTTTTTAATTTGTATAGCTGTTTAATTATTTGCTTGTCCTTCTCTTTGTAGCTTCCAAATGGGGGGGGGGGGGGGTCACTGACCCCGGTAGCCAAAACCTATTGCTCTGTGAGGCTCCAGTTTTATTGTTATTGTTACTTTTTAGTACTTATCAATTTATTACTTATCTTTCTGTTTAGGCCCTCCTCTATTAACATTCCTTTCTTTCAAATGACTGCCTAGTTGCTAGGTTAAACTGGACCCTAGCAACCAGATAGCTGCTATAATTCCAAACTGGAGAGCTGCTGAACAAAAGCTAAATAAAATCTCAAATAAAAAAATAAGACCAATTGCAAATTGTATCAGAATAGCATTCTATATATCATACTAAGTTATTAACCCTTTTAAACTCCTGAGCACTTATGTAGTGTGTGCGGATTGTATCCAATGCAAAAGTACTCAGCTCAGCAAGACCGTGGGGCCTATTTATAAAGGTGTGGGAAATATTTTATGCCTAAACGGTGTAAAAAAGTGGTGTTAAATCAACAAAATATTTATAAAGCTGCGTTTCTCCCCTTACACATGATTTAACCCATCCGTTCCCATCACTGAAATCAGCCAATACAAACAGCTGTTTGGTGTATTTAAAAGGGTAATCTGTTGAAGGATTAATAGTGATAGTTGACCTTTAAATTAAATCCCAGTAGACAGTGACAGAGTTTGCACAGATTTATTTTTGTTTTTAAATTTAACTTTTTGTTCAGAAGCTCAATTCAAAACTTTAACTTCTACCTGGTTGCTAGGGTCAGGTTTACCCTAGCAACCAGGCCAGAAGATGAATAAAATGGGCCTGAACATATGATAAGAAATAAAAAGTTACAATAATTGAATTGTAACAGACTCACAGAATAATAGTTTTTTGGCAGCCTGGGTCGGTGACGCCCAATTCAAGGCGGTAAACACACAGGAGAGTAAGGCACTTCAAAAACTATATAAAAAAACAAAAATGAAGCCCAATTGAAAGGTTGCTAATAGTAGGATAGTATATTACATATTAAAAGTTAATTAAAGTTGACCCCTTTGGCCTTTGTATTGAAACAGCAACTAACCCAGATCAGACGAATCGGAGCAGCAGCTGCTCATCCAGAACAGTGAGATCTAATTGAAAAGTAACAAAGTGATCTAAGCACTTTGGGCTTCGGATCAGACTCCCCCACCGACAGGCCAAGGTGCTTAGATCACTGTTACTTTACACTCAGTACTCACTGCACGGATCAGTACATCAGAACCAGCACTACCTGAATGTACCGGAGATCACATCTAACCCATGAAAGATTAGCCTTTCCTAAGGGTGAAGACACACAGAGCTACTTAGTAGCAGCTACTTGTCACAGCTACTAAACATCAGTAAATGATCAGCATTGTCTATCTTAGTAGCAAAGTACTGATCCACACAGCTCGGTCCAATTGGTAGGGACGAGCAGGGGGCGTTACCCCCAAATCAAAGATGTACAGAATAGGGCCACATACTGGCTCCAGTAAGTTCTCTACATGGATTTTCCATTTGGAGAGAGAATACAGGAATGGGATCACACTGCTAGATACAGATAGGGATTCAGCTGCAAGGAATTCATGAGGGAAATCAGTCTCATAATATTGATTAGTATTGATGAAGAGTGGGGGGAGTAGAACACCCTTGTGTTATTATTACAGAAAATTATGGTCCAATGAATAAAGGCGCAAGAAGAACAGATTGCCCAGGGATAGAGCGGTTCTGCTGGCTCCATCTGTCTTTTCCTTCTCACTCTGCAGTGTTCCATAACATTCTATGGCACGGTACCAAAGCCTGTAAGGCCTAGGAATAAAGTGACCCGATACCAATGTGCTTCCATACATAGCAATTAGGGTTATACAGTAACAAGGAAAGACATGCACAACCCATAAGTGATGATTTATCAATGCACTGATTGCAACTGAGAATTGCAAAGTGATTTATAGCCCCCCCCCCGCGCTTGGCTGCAGAACAATCCGACCAAATGGGCCAGAGTACAATGCAACAGCTTCCATGTCACTGCAGAGTCAGTGGCCACAATCGAGCAGGCCCCCCACAATCGAGCCCAGGGGGGGGGCAGGCCCCCCACAATCGAGCCCAGGGGGGGGGCAGGCCCCCCACAATCGAGCCCAGGGGGGGGGCAGGCCCCCCACAATCGAGCCCAGGGGGGGGGCAGGCCCCCCACAATCGAGCCCAGGGGGGGCAGGCCAAATCACGCCGACATGAAGCCCCTGGCGCCTTTTGCCATTATGAAAGAATTTCTGGCTGGAGTTCCGGGATCTAGCACAGAATGGAAAGAGTCACATTGGAAAATCACTGGAACATTACTGGGCTGGCAGCTAATGGAGATCCTGACACCCTGCTGCTTTCATTAATGAGGAGCCGTGCATAACGAGCACAAGGGAACAGGTTAATGGGCATGAAGAGCCACACACTGTATTTATGGGCAGATCCATATTACAGACAATTTTATAGTCAATAAAGTCAGATCAGAGGCAACTTTATATAATTCTATATACAGCCGTCTATTAAAGGGAAACTGCCGTGATATATATTTCCCTCTGCTATTTAACCTTTTATTCTTGAACCAACAAATGTATTTGTAGCTGTAATATTGGTGTGTAGGCGCCATCTCAGTGCCTTGTGCCTGAGTCTGAGCTTTCAGCCAGCGCTACACATTAGAACTGCTTTCAGCTAACCTATTGTTTCCCCTACTCCCATGTAACTGGAGGAGTCCCAAGCCGGACTTGGATTTCTTACTATTGAGTGCTATTCTGATACCTACTAGGAGCTGCTATCTTGCTCCCTTCCCATTGTTCTAATGATTGGCTGCTGGGGGGGGGGGGGGGAGGGGGGGGATATCACTCCAACTTGCAGCGCAGCAGTAAAGTGAGACTGAAGTTTATCAGAGCACAGGTCACATGGCTGTGGCACCCTGGGAAATAAAGAATATGGCTAGCCCCATGGGAAAAACAGATTACAATGCAGGATTCTGCTGGAGAAGCTCTATTAACTGATGAGTTTTGAAAAAAAAACATGCATAGGCAGCAGACACCTCTGCTGAGAGAAGGGGCGGTACTTCACACTAGACCAGGAAGTAGCTGAAAGAGCTGCAGTTGAGCTGCTTATGATTTAGAATCCACAGGAGACTGAATTCAGGGAAAAAGGTATATTATTCTGGGGGCCGTTTAGAGTCTTTGAGTGGATTTTATCCGTTAAACACCACCAACACTCTACATCTGTCATAAGTTTAACCCTTTAGCTGCCAGCAATGGGTTTAGTTGTACTTTGGGGGAAAATGTGTTGCTAGGCAAACTTGGAAACACAGGGGCAGTGTGCCACTTTCTCAGCCAGCCATGTGTTTGGTGGGGAAGGGGTTAAAGCACTAACAGTTCTCCCATAGAGAGAGAATGTGCAGACGCCAGGGGGGATTATCCAGACTATCAGTGTATATTTTTGTAAAGGGAAAAATAAAAAAGAAAGTGAGCAAAGCTTTGTAAATCCGCTAATTAAATCAGATTAGACAGACTATTTACAGCGCTCGTGGGGAGGCGCCGCGTCTGAACTGTACGGACTGAACCAGGTAGTCTAAGGTTCTGCAACTCGCCTTCAATATATAGAATAAACACGGAAAATATGCAGAGTTTAACAGCAAACAGTACTTTCATGGTACGTGCTGGGCAGAAAACAATGCTTTTCTATGGCACTAGTCACTTTACAATTCATATACAGGTATGGGATCCCTTATCCGGAAAGCAGTTATCCAGAAAGTTCCGAATTACGGAAAGGCCGTCTCCCATAGACTCCATTATAAGCAAATAATTCTAATTTTTAAAAATGATTTCCTTTTTCTCTGTAATAATAAAACAGTACCTGGACTTGATCCCAACTAAGATATAATTACCCCTTATTGGGGCAGAACAGCCCTATTGGGTTTATTTCATGGTTAAATGATTCCCTTTTCTCTGTAATAATAAAACAGTACCTGTACTTGATCCCAACTAAGATATAATTACCCCTTATTGGGGGCAGAACAGCCCTATTGGGTTTATTTAATGGTTAAATGATTCCCTTTTCTCAGTAATAATAAAACAGTACCTGTACTTGATCCCAACTAAGATATAATTACCCCTTATTGGGGGCAGAACAGCCCTATTGGGTTTATTCAATATTTAAATGATTTTTAGCAGACTTAAGGTATGGAGATCCCAATTATGAAAAGTTCCCTTATCCGGAAAACCCCAGGGCCCGAGTATTCTGGATAATAGGTCCCATACCTGTATAAGGTTTCCCACAGGAATTCTGGGAGTTCCCATAAAACCTTGATTCTCTGCAAAGAGCAGCAGCTATAGAGCTATTTGGCACAAAGTCTGTGTATTGCACTGATCTTTAGCCTGTGGTTCTCCGGCTACTACTGAACTACAAGTGTCTCTCAGCCAACGTTGGCCCAAAGGCAAGCTGCGTGCAACTACACCACAGCGGCTCAATTACCGCTCAGGACATCATTCATCCAAGGATTCACCAGGGGATTCCAGGGCTCCGATAGCAAGGATGGGCCATGTACCCCCGGGGATTCTCTAGCGTATTTTCCACCTTCTCTAATTACTGGTCCTATTTATCCCAGTGGATCAGTAGCCACAGGAACAGAGGTGAAAATGGAACAGCAGAATAGACCAATTTGTGGGCACAAACCTGCAGGGCACGGACAGGGCTAATTGCCCGCATAGTAGCCAGTGCATACACTGTACACGCCACATGTTTATTGCTTCATGTACAGTAGTGTTTCAGTAGATACATTTCCAATTCACATTTCTACTTATTTTTGTTGAGTTTATGTGTTTTTGTTGACTTCATTTGTAAAAACCCCTTTAGATATATTATTTACAGCAGGTAAGAAAAATAACTGCTTTGTCTATTCAGGAGCGGCCTGACAGCCAATCACGACTCGCTCTGTAGGTCACTTCATCTTAAGAGATTAAACAAATATTACATTGAGCAATTAAGGACCACAGAATTGATTAAAGGGTAAGTCTGAATTACTTACCCAACTGTCCCTACAGGCTACAGTCCCCACATGGGGAGAAATCAGTGACAGACAGTGGGGCGGCCAGATCAAATATTCACTGCCAGGTTAAAGGAACAGTAAAAGTCCCCATACACGTTAAGATTTGCTCGCTTGGTGAGATCGCCAAGTGAGCAGATCTTCACCCGATATCCCCACGTATGGGTGGGCGATATCAGGGAACGTGTAGGCTAAATTTGATTGTTTGACCCTGGGCGTTTGGCTGTCGGACTGAATCTTTTAACCTGCCCGATCGATATCTGGTCAATTTCAGGCCAGATATTGGTCGGGTATGCCCCTCGTTTCTGCCCCTACATGGGCCAATAAACTGCCGAATCGGTCCAAAGGACCGATATCGGCAGCTACTATCAGTCCATGTATGGGGACCTTTACACCTAGAGCAAATCTTTATAGTTTAAGCCCTACTTGAACAAACCTGCTCTGTTGAGAGCTGGACAATTGTAGGCCGCAAATCGGTAGGGTAGGCCCATCAGGGGTGCCCATAGACTGGCACATAAGCTGGCGAATGAGTCAGAAGGACCCGAGTCAGCAGCTGAAATCAGCCCGTGCATGGCCACCTTTAGGCTAATGGTAGTCGAGGCTGTCTGGAATTAGCCTAAGCTTAACTGATCCTGCTCAGTGAGACTACTCCCCTGATCCTCAGTTTATATCTCTGCCATAAAGCCAGACAGGACTGTTGTTACTGGACAGGAAATGTAAATAGTCACGTGAGTACCAGCAAATACACTCCCCCATGTAGGAACTAAAAGGTTTTAGAAGTATATTTTTTTTTTCAAAAGTTCCTAGAATTACAGCTTGTGCACTAATTATAGACATCAGTATCCTGTAGATATATCTGGGCAGTTACATTACAGTAGAGCCTTGGTTTCCAGCTCTTTCACAACTGTATATAAAAACCCTGTCCCGGGCTCTTTAGCTTGTAGCATACAGTACATGCCTCCGTATGTTTATATTAACATATATAACACATGTCTGCACAATTACACAGGCTGACACTCCATCAAGGCAAAGCATTCCCATACAGCCTGTTGAGACAGGACTTGGCTTAGAGGGAAGACAAACCTTCCTTATATAGGCAAGGTATGAGTGTGTCTCAAGGAGCGGGGCACCGTCACCCATTAATCATTTCAATTATTACAAGGAAAAAAAAAAACAACTCACAGGTGGATCCCCAAAATTAAGCCACCATGTGATTAGCAAGTTTTTAGGTGCAAAGGCCTTTCCACCAGTAACTTGCATTCTTGCCGATGGAAAGGGGATTTACATTCTAGCCGGTAGGATGGCATTGCGGGGAGATAAGTCGCCCGCTACAACGGGCGTCTAATCTCCCCGTGTACCCCTGCCCTAAGGCAGGAGCACCCACTGTGGTTTATGAATAGTTACCTACCCAGTGGAGGGCAGTCTAGGAAGGCACCAGTGGGAGCACCAAGTGCTGCAGGATTTTTTGGCAGTTTATACATCACTGATAATGCAACATATCCTAAATATTTTATGTGCCAATGTTCTGGTAGAATTCATGCCTCTTGCTATATGAACTCCCACACAAGAATATATAACTGTCTCCGCTCCACCAGGCAGAAAAGGGCTGGAGGTGACTAGGACATGAGCGGCAGGGGGAGATCCCAATTCCACCGACCTTTATCCTTCCCACTGCTGCAAGTCTGGCTGCATAATACCCAAGCTTGCCAATCATGTGCGGATAATCCCTGTATATAAAATCTCAGATTAAACCTTCAGATGAACTTTACTTACACTCTGTAATGGAACAATGCTATACAGGCCCCTTATTATTTCCGACAAACTGATGCCCCTTTCATTGACTGGGAGCTGCTATCTTGCTCCCTTCCCATTGTTCTGCTGCTGGGGGGGGAGGGGGGGATATTACTCCAACTTGCAGCGCAGCAGTAAAGTGTGCCTGAGTCTGAGCTTTCAGAAGGAGACGGGGCTACACATTAGAACTGCTTTCAGCTAACCTATTGTTTCTCCTACTCCCATGTAACTGGAGGAGTCCCAAGCCGGACTTGGATTTCTTACTATTGAGTGCTATTCTGATACCTACTGGGAGCTGCTATCTTGCTCCCTTCCCATTGTTCTGCTGATCGGCTGCTGGGGGTGAGGGGGGGGATATCACTCCAACTTGCAGCACAGCAGTAAAGTGTGACTGAAGTTTTTTAGAGCATTTCTGTAATAAAGATACCTAAAGGGCTAGTCCCATATACAGCTCCGGAGTGCCAGTGCTATTTTTTCTATATAGGATTTTCGGGAGGGTGCCGACCCCTCCAGCAGTGTGCACCGAGCTGTGAATTTGTGTTGAGAGCCGAGGGTGTGCGAGTGAAGGTATTTTTGTTTTTGCACGTGAAGTTTATCAGAGCACAGGTCACATGGCTGTGGCACCCTGGGAAATAAAGTATATGGCTACCCCCATGTGACATTTCAAAATGAAATTGCTAAGGTAACTTGGACCCTAGCAATCAGATAGCTGCTGAAAATCCAAACTGGAGGGCTGCTAAACAAAAAGTTCAATAATTAAAAACACTATAAAAAATTTAAACAATGAAGACCAATTGCAAATTGTCTCAGAATATTGGTCTCTACATCATACTAAACGTTAACTCCAAGGTAAACAACCCCATTAAGGGTTTTGGATTTGTTTCAGGTATTCTCTATCCAACATGCTGTAATAAATATGTGGCTCCTCACAGCGCCAGAGAAGTTATATTGACATTACAGGGACTAACAGTAATTTACATTCTACGTTTCTGCATTCCATTAAAATGAAAGGGAAAAAAAAAAAAAAAAAGGTTCTAGGCAACGAATGGGTGGTGCTGGAGATGCAGTACAGCTCAGTAAATTAAGGGTTAAAAATCTGTTCATCTGTCTCAGAGAAGCTTACAATCAAATACCTTAACCATATTCACGCACACGTATGGGTCCGTTTCCTTGGGAGCCAACCAGTATGCCCATATTCACAGTAAGCAAAGCACCACTTTACTCTGCAGATGAAACAGCAGGAATTCTGGGAAAAAAATATTAATTTTTCCCTCTGGTTTTCAAAAACAAAATGTGGACTTCTTTCCCAGATTTTGTATGATAGATATATATAATATACATACAATATACACACACAAACACATACCTTGCATTCTGCCCCAGCATACATATATTTATCAGCAGAATCCCACACACAAAGGCCCATTTATGGTGCTTTACCTATTGCCATTTGGGTGTAACCCCCAGGCACCCATCATGGCTGGATATTTTGCTTTAACTTCCTGCCTTATGTGTAGTTTAGTTCTTTCGGCTGCTATAAAGCCTTCCCAAAATACAGAATTAGGACAAGGAGCCACTGTGAAATGACCCTAAAGCAAGTAAATCCTTTCAGGATCAGCACTAAATATAGGCATGTAAGGCCTTGGCGCCAAATAAAGCCTGCTCCCTGGCCAGTCCTTCAGCTACATACACACACTATATACTGGGAGAATATATATCTCTCTGTTAGAATGGAGAAATATGTGTTATTATTCCTGCACTGTACAAAGATGACGTACTGTACTTTTCCTCTGAACCTTCCCACAGCCAGAGACAGTAAATCAAGATTTATCCTTGGGAAGCAGTGAGGGTGAAAACAAAATGATTCACCAGGGCTTTACAATAAAAACTATACATATGGATTTATTATCTAAATATTTTATATCCATTATTAAATGCCCTGCCCTTAGCAATTTTTTAATTTGTCTTCATTTAGTTTTTTTTTTTGTTTTACCTACTTGCCTTCCTCTTCTGCCTTACCTTTCTATTCATTGTCCAGTCGTTCATTCACACCGCAGCCATGTTGCTAGGTTAAGTTGGACCCTAGCAACCAGATAACTGCTGCATTACCAAACTGCAGAACTTTAGAACAAAAAGCTCAATAATTCTGGAGCACAAAAACTAAACAAATCAACACCTATTACTAAATGTCTGCTTGCATCATACTAGAATGTATTTTACAGGTGTTTACCCATCTTTTTGATAATATTTGCTCAACAAGCCCTATTGCCAAAATATCCATGCTGACACACTGTGTACTGAGAGCAACAAATGGAAATAAAAACAGGCAGCAGCCCACATAGGACACACAACACAATTAGCCATATAGCTCCAGCCTACAGCATCACTGGGGGAATTTTTTGCTCTATGGATAGCTCTGGGGCAGTAACAAACACACATACTTGCTCTCAGGCACTTTCTCCAAGCTCAATGCAAACACGTCACAATCTCATTAAGAGCTTGGATTCAGTTTGGCTGAACACTAACAGTGCAACTGAACCCAAACCCAGTAGTGCTACACAAACAGCAGAAAAGGGTTCAATGCAATAGGATAAACCAGTCCAGGGACTGATCAAGCGAAGAAAGTGAGGAAAATGAATTAACTGCTTAAAAAAGAATGAATGCCAAAAGAATTTAGCTAGAAATGCTGTATATACTGTATGCAACCAGAGGTTCAGCAGCACTATAACAGTAATGATTCAGGCCTTCACAGTTGCCCTCATCTTTTGTGTGTCAGTGGCACTGCACGTGCTCAGTGGGCCCTGGGCTGCTGCTGAGAAGCTTAGGGGGAAGGTAAATCATATTACCATATTATAGTGTGTCTATACTGCATAGGGGGCCCGTTATAGTGTGTCTATACTGTATAGTGGGTCCGTTATAGTGTATATGTACTGTATAGTGGGCCCGTTATGGTGTGTCTAGACTGCATAGCGGGCCCGTTATAGTGTATATAGACTGTATAGCGGGCCCGTTATAGTGTATATAGACTGTATAGCAGTGATCCCCAACCAGTGGCTTGTGAGCAACATGTTGCTTCCCAACCCCTTGAATATTGCACCCAGTGGCCTCAAAGTAGGTGCTCATTTTTGAATTCCTGGCTTGGGGCAAGTTTTGGTTGCATAAAAACCCAGAAGCCTTCTGTAAGCTGCCAGTCCACATAGGGGCAATTAAATAGCCAATTATAGCTCTCCTTGGCACCCCCAGGAACCACTTTCCTGCTTGTGTTGCTCCCCAACACTTTTTCCATTTGAATGTGGCTCACGGGTATAAAAGGTTGGGGATCCCTGCTGTATAGCGTGCCCGTTATAGTGTATATAGACTGTATAGCGTGCCCGTTATAGTGTATATATACTGTATAGCGGGCCCGTTATAGTGTGTATAGACTGTATAGCGGGCCCGTTATAGTGTGTATATACTGTATAGCGGGCCCGTTATAGTGTGTATATACTGTATAGCGGGCCCGTTATAGTGTATGTATACTGTATAGCGGGCCCGTTATAGTGTGTGTATACTGTATAGCGTGCCCGTTATAGTGTGTGTATACTGTATAGCGTGCCCGTTATAGTGTGTGTATACTGTATAGCGTGCCCGTTATAGTGTGTGTATACTGTATAGCGTGCCCGTTATAGTGTGTGTATACTGTATAGCGGGCCCGTTATAGTGTGTATAGACTGTATAGCGGGCCCGTTATAGTGTGTATAGACTGTATAGCGGGCCCGTTATAGTGTGTATATACTGTATAGCGGGCCCGTTATAGTGTGTATATACTGTATAGCGGGCCCGTTATAGTGTATATATATATATATATATATATATATATATATATATATATATATATATATATATATATATATATATATACACACACTGTATAGCGGGCCCGTTATAGTGTGTATATACTGTATAGCGGGCCCGTTATAGTGTGTATATACTGTATAGCGGGCCCGTTATAGTGTATATATACTGTATAGCGGGCCCGTTATAGTGTATATATACTGTATAGCGGGCCCGTTATAGTGTATATATACTGTATAGCGGGCCCGTTATAGTGTATATATACTGTATAGCGGGCCCGTTATAGTGTATATATACTGTATAGCGGGCCCGTTATAGTGTATATATACTGTATAGTGGGCCCGTTATAGTGTATATATACTGTATAGTGGGCCCGTTATAGTGTATATATACTGTATAGTGGGCCCGTTATAGTGTATATATACTGTATAGTGGGCCCGTTATAGTGTATATATACTGTATAGTGGGCCCGTTATAGTGTATATATACTGTATAGTGGGCCCGTTATAGTGTATATATACTGTATAGTGGGCCCGTTATAGTGTGTATATACTGTATAGTGGGCCCGTTATAGTGTATATACTGTATAGTGGGCCCGTTATAGTGTATATATACTGTATAGTGTGAGTGGGTCCCTAAGTGCAGGTAAGTGACAGTAACCCAGAGCATGTATGGGAATCAACAAAAAAGATGGGGTGCTACTGGCAACACAGGGATCACTCATAGGGTTAATGCTATGCCAATAACACACACTGTTTATTAAAGTAGTAGTTCTGAGGGGGGGGGGGGTTAGGAATTCAGCTTTATCTGGGGGCTGGAATGGCTTTACTAGAGATAACATTCTCAGAGAGCCAGTTGTAGGATCTTACACAGAGACGGAAACCCAGCGAGACCCTTACAGCCCCCAGTAACACAGGATTCCTCCTAACAAACCAGAGGCACAAGTTGCCTAAGCAATGGGAAATGCGGCCTCTCCTTTAAACAAAGCCAAATATAGTAAGTTTGTGCCTGGCTAGGCCGGACCACACAGCTCCCCCGAGGTATACCATCTCTGCTGGAAGTCAGTACACGCCACCGCTGTATCCAACTACCACTAGCCTCACTTCTTATTGAACACATTCAAGGGGAAGTTGCCTCTATATTAACTCTTTGTATGATATCTACAGACCTGTTCCCAGACATCTTTCAGCTGCTTTGCATTATTTATCCTGCAGCCGGCAACTAACAACACCATCCAGTTGTCTTGGTCACTGACCCCAGCAACCAAAACAACATGATCCATTCTGTTATGAAATGGCTAAAAACTTAAATGGGTTTAAATCCATTCATTAATGACCAGTAAGGCCCCACACGTCAGACCAATTGACACACAGACACTAACTGAAAAGATACTCATTTGCCTTCATCCTTCCCATAAGAAGCTCACCCCTCCAGCCCACCGGAATCTAGTGACCATCTATTAATATAAAGGGGCCCAATGGGCCACTTGGGCCTAGATCCAATTGTGTGGCAACTACATCAATTTTGCCATCGAAGTGAATCTTAATCTGAAGATTAATATTACCCTTTACCCAGTTCAGACAACTCACTGCAGAGTGACACAGTCAGCAGTAAATATTTGTATCTGACCAGCTTTACTGCAACGCTGCAAGTTCAGGTAGGTGAAGCTACATTTCACTTTCAAAACAGATGTATTCTGTGCAACCACAGAGCTGCAGTTCATTTAACTTTTTTTTATCAATATTTATTTCTAAAGCTTAGTCAAGTGTTTAAAATTAACACAGTTATAGATACCAACTTTCTAATTCCACACTGTGGCAAACCTAGAAATACAGGGAACTCCTTGCATGACACACCTAGAACTTCATGCAATCTCCTATATTCCCCAAGAAGGTACATCTCAGAACTTCAGCCTTCTCTCTATACTCTCAAAGATGGAACTCCTAAAAACATCAGCCTATTCCCTATATGCACTAGAACACACCGCCACTAGAACACACCGCCACTAGAACACACCGCCACTAGAACACACCGCCACTAGAACACACCGCCACTAGAACACACATTTTTTTTTGAATTCCTTATTTGGAGGCAAATTCGGTTTGCATAAACCAGAATACCAGTGTTCTTTCTATACCCACACACACATAATATTATTAAACCATCAGCCTATTTGCTATAGACTCTGCTGCATGACAGGCTACTTTCTATATGTTTCCCTGCTAGAATATCTATCTACACATTGAGAGAAACATGAGGAGGCCCATGCCCTGCAAAGTTTCCAGTGTACATGGGTGTGTAACTTACAAACAGGAGGGTAATAAGTGCTGCTATGCAGAATGGTTGGGGCACTTATTAGCCTCTCGGAACATCAGGTTAATCAATATACCCTCCCGTCCGGCAGATACAGAGTGCAGCCACCCTGTGTATTCTGTGCTACATTAGCAGCTCTCTGACCTTTATAACAGAGTAAAGGTTATAGTAAAATCCAATACACAAGAGTGATAGGGACCAACAGGTCATGGCGATAAACAGAACCTGGGTCAGAACACGCAATACAGTATCTCAGGAGGACTGGCTGTACGTATGAGTGGCAGTGGGACCCGTGGGTGGGCCCAGCTCCTTCAGTTGTAAATAACCTAAACCCTAATGGACCCATACACTGCCCAAGCGCTTATCTTGCAGAAACAACAAGAAAATATAAAGCACCGTCACTAATGTTACATTTCAGTTATGGTTGAGGCTTAAGGTCTATACTCAGTGTTACAAGTCTGAACAATATTATCAGTTACACATTCAACATGAGTATGTGAGCTCCAACACAGGCCCTGGCTTCATCTGCGGGGGCCACAGGCAGGGCAACACTAGGGGTTCCATGTGCGGGGGGGCCACAGGCAGGGCAACACGTGCGGGGGCCACAGGCAGGGCAACACTAGGGGTTCCACGTGCGGGGGCCACAGGCAGGGCAACACTAGGGGTTCCACGTGCGGGGGGGCCACAGGCAGGGCAACACTAGGGGTTCCACGTGCGGGGGCCACAGGCAGGGCAACACTAGGGGTTCCACGTGCGGGGGCCACAGGCAGGGCAACACTAGGGGTTCCATGTGCGGGGGGGCCACAGGCAGGGCAACACTAGGGGTTCCACGTGCGGGGGCCACAGGCAGGGCAACACTAGGGGTTCCACGTGCGGGGGGGCCACAGGCAGAACACAAAGGTTTAACTCAAATTAATAAAAAACTAAGAAGCTGAGCTAATTATCGTCTCCAATTTCAGAAGCAGTAATACAGTATTGGCACCCACATGCCAGTATAATGTACCATAAAGAGCAACCTGCCCCTCTTCCCATAAATCCATTAATAGCCCACCTGCCCCTGCTCTGCGCCCCATTAATAGCCCACCTGCCCCTGCTCTGCGCCCCATTAATAGCCCACCTGCCCCTGCTCTGCGCCCCATTAATAGCCCACCTGCCCCTGCTCTGCGCCCCATTAATAGCCCACCTGCCCCTGCTCTGCGCCCCATTAATAGCCCACCTGCCCCTGCTCTGCGCCCCATTAATAGCCCACCTGCCCCTATTAATAGCCCACCCTCACCCGCGGCACCCCATTAATAGCCTACTTTGCCCTCCTGTGGCCCCACTAATAATCCACTTGCCTCTCTGTGGCCCATTAATGTACAACTGTCCCACATACCTTACTAACAAGCCAAATCTCCCTCCCAAGCACTTGCCCCACTCAGCGGCAGGGCCACTGGGCCCCATTACTAGCCCAGGCTCGGCTCCCCGGGCACACACCCCAGGGCCAGGCTCCCCGGGCACAAGGCTCGGCTCCCCGGGCACACACCCCAGGGCCAGGCTCCCCGGGCACAAGGCTCGGCTCCCCGGGCACACACCCCAGGGCCAGGCTCCCCGGGCACACGGCTCGGCTCCCCGGGCACAAGGCTCGGCTCCCCGGGCACAAGGCTCGGCTCCCCGGGCACACGGCTCGGCTCCCCGGGCACACGGCTCGGCTCCCCGGGCACACACCCCAGGGCCAGGCTCGGCTCCCCGGGCACACGGCTCGGCTCCCCAGGCCAAGGCCCGGCCCCAGTGCCACAGGCAGGGCAGACGTTAGACTTCCCAGGCGCGCAGTTCCCAGCTGTAGGGGTCGCTCTGGCCGCAGCCGAATGCCCTCACTTTCTCACCCCAGCTCTCCCCCATTCCCCCCCGCGGTGCCGGCCCGGGCACTTACCCTCCAGCAGTCGGCTGATCAGACTATCCACGTTCAGCTCTCCGTCCGCCATTTTGCGTTCCCCTCAGCACAGCAGCTGAACACAAGCCGGGCGGAGCCGCGTCACAACAGCCGCACAGCCACGCCCACAAGGAGGCTTCGGGGCAGAAAGACCAGTCACACAAAATGGGCGGGAAAACACAGAGGGCCCGTACTTTAGTTTAACAGATAGAATAATAATGCTCGACAGCCAATAGGCAGCGTCGTACTGGACAACACATCTAAGAGTACCGCCTCTCAACGAAAATACCACGCCCCTTATCAACTTTAGCTGTGACTTTAAAGGCGGATCTTAGTGACAGCTGGCGGTCTTGAAATCGTGACGCAGTTGCCAGAACTTAAGGTTGCCGAAATGCTGTTGGCGCCCGTTCCCAAGGCTCCGCCCATCGAAACGCCCCTTGTCGTGAGGCGCTGGATAATTCTTCAGGGCTTGGCTCATGTTTTGGACTGTTCCATGAGCCTCGGTATCCTAGCAACCGTGACGTCAGAGCGAGCCGTGTGTCAGGATGCAGTGTGTGAGGGGGGCTGCGGGCCCAGGGCTCCCCGCCTCCCTCCATTACCGTATATACCTGCACAGGCCTTATTGCCTTCATGCATGTATATATCATTTGATTTATACGTAGAGACGCATTTGATCAAATTTCATCAAATTTTATATTCAAGTTAGGGTTTATATCCCCTTTTTCAGTCAGATTCCAGAATTTTCGATTTTTGTAAATTCTGTATGTAAGAAAAGCTAAACCTCAGCCATTTTCAAAACTGGCAATAATTAAAAAATTGCCACAGTTGTGACCAAATGTTCATTTGTAGGTATATGTGTAGGCATATAAGGCCCGGCACAACTGTACCCCTCACCCCCCCATGGCGGGCCTGTGTGCGTATATATATATTATTGCAGGGGTAGCAGTGAACCTATGGCCTTTTTAGGGCCGTGACACACGGGGAGATTAGATGCGCTGGGACAAATCTCCGTCATCGCAGGTGACATCTCCCCACAATGCCATCCCACCATCTACAATGTAAATCACCAGTGGGATGGCATACGCGGCGCAGCGATTTGTGAAAGTTGCTGTAGTTTCCTCTCAAGGCAACTTCAGTTGCAAGGAAACTTCGTCGACTTTGGCAAATTGCTGTGCCATGTATGCCATCCCACTGGTGATTTACATTCTAGCTGGTGGGAAGGCATTGTGGGGAGATAAGTCACCCGCAACAACAGAGATTTGTCACAACGAGACTAATCTACCCGTGTGTCAAGGCCCTTAGGGTAAAGACACATAGAGCTACTTAGTAGCAGCTACTTGTCACGGCTACTAAATGCCAGAAAATTCCCTATCATAGATAATACTGAGAATTGCCTCTGCTAAACACACATAGAGACAATTATCACTAAATGATCAACACTGTCTGTTTTAGTAGCCGTGACAAGTAGCAGCTACTAGTAGCTCTGTGTGTCTTCACCCCTAAAGTGCCCAATGGCACACTGCCTCTGCTGCTACACTATGCATAGGCCCATAGGGCCGCCTTAGGCCAATTGGCCTATAAGCTGCTCTTTCCTATAACTATAAGCACAAAGTGTGAGATTGCACACTTAAACCTAAAATTTAAAGTGCTTTTTGGTTGGTTGACCTGGGAAAGGATGGCAGGAACTGGAGAGTAGACTGGTTGTCAAGTTCCATTTTTATAGTTTTTTTTTACTTTTCCTTTTACTTAGCCCCTGAGACCTGGCAAAGAGAGCTGCATTGTGCCCCGGAACTGAGGCAACAAATGTTGGTTTCGGCAAAGAGGGCTGCATTGTGCCCCAGGACTGTGGCAACAAATGTTGGTTTCAGCAAAGAGAGCTGCATTGTGCCCCGGCACTGAGGTAACAAATGTTGGTTTCATCAAAGAGAGCTGCATTGTGCCCCGGCACTGGGTAACAAATGTTGGTTTCGGCAAAGAGAGCTGCATTGTGCCCCGGCACTGAGGTAACAAATGTTGGTTTCATCAAAGAGAGCTGCATTGTGCCCCGGCACTGGGTAACAAATGTTGGTTTCGGCAAAGAGAGCTGCATTGTGCCCTGGAACTGAGGTAACAAATGTTGGTTTCGGCAAAGAGAGCTGCATTGTGCCCCGGCACTGAGGCAACAAATGTTGGTTTCGGCAAAGAGAGCTGCATTGTGCCCCGGCACTGGGGCAACAAATGTTGGTTTCGGCAAAGAGAGCTGCATTGTGCCACAGCACTGAGGCAACAAATGTTGGTTTCGGCAAAGAGAGCTGGATTGTGCCCCGGCACTGAGGCAACAAATGTTGGTTTTGGCAAAGAGAGCTGCATTGTGCCACGGCACTGAGGTAACAAATGTTGATTTCGGCAAAGAGAGCTGCATTGTGCCCCGGCACTGGGGCAACAAATGTTGGTTTCGGCAAAGAGAGCTGCATTGTGCCCCGGCACTGAGGCAACAAATGTTGGTTTTGGCAAAGAGAGCTGCATTGTGCCACGGCACTGAGGCAACAAATGTTGGTTTTGGCAAAGAGAGCTGCAGTGTATTGGTCTCCCCCTACAACCATTTGTTGCAATGGGTGGGATCCGGCAAAGAGAGCTGCAATGTGCCGTTTATGACAAAGAGGGTTGCAGTGTCGGTCTTCCCCAGCACGGACATATTATGGACTACACCGCTTGCTGCAATGGGTGGGCAGGGGTGGTGCTGCCATGAGGCAAGTTGAGAAACTAATCTCAGGCGGCAGTGCCCCCAAAATTACAAGGGGTGGCAAAAAGCAGCTTCTTGTTTTGCAGAAGACAAAGGGGTTGTTCATCTTTGAGTTAACTTTTAGTATGATGTAGAGAGTAATAATCTGAGACAATTTGCAATTGGTCTTCATTGTTTACTATCTGCAGTTTTTTTGGTTATTTCCTTTTCAGTTCAGGAGCTCTCCAGTTTGGAGTTTCAGCAGCTATTTTGTTGCTAGGGTCCAAGTTACCTTAGCAACCAGGGAGTGGTGTGAATGAGACACTGGTATATGAATAGGAGAGGGGCTGAATAGAAAAGAAAGTTACAAAAAGTACCAAAAACAATAAAACGAAAAAAATAAAATAAAACTGGAGCCTCACAGAGCAATAGGTTTTTGGCTGCCGGGGTCAGTGACCCCCATTTGTAAGCTGCAAAGAGTTAGAAGAAGAAGGTTCAAAATAGTTAAAAAACTATAACAAATGAATAATGAAGACCAATTGAAAAGTTGCTTAAAATGGGCCATTCTATAACATACTAAAATGTTTCTCATTTCCAAAATGGAAAACTACAGAGAAAAAGTCAAAACCATTCAAGAAAAAAAACAGGACCAATTGCATATTGTTACCGAGTACAATTCCCTGCATCCTACAAAATGCTGATTCCATAGTGAGTTGCTTGTGTAACTGGGCTGGGCTGCTGTTGGAGCTGCTCTGTATCAGTCCTCTGAGGCTGCTGCATTATTTATAGGGCTGCTAGTGTGGTGCCGAATGGAAGTTGTTTACAGTAGTTTATTGCTATAGAGATGTAAGATCATCCCTTACCTTTATCCTGCTATTTATATTGCATTGCATGATGCCCGGGCTATGGGTATATTGCCTGTTATGCAAGTCTCCAGGCATCAAACAGGGGACTCATTGCCTGATCAATTAAATAAGAAGGAAAGGTAAAGAACTCAGTAGCTTTATCAGAAAGGTCTATGTAAATACAGTCATAAGCACTCGCAGAAACGCTGCACTGAGTCCTCTGTCAAAAGAAACAGGATTTGTTGTCTCTTTGTTTTCCTGTGCCATTGACATGCAGCTCTCTCCCCTCTCCTGCCCCACCCTCCCTCAAGAATGCTAAGAACTCACTCCCCCCCCCTTAGGAATGTGGATCTGAGCCAATCAGCAGGAAGCTTCCTCATAGTCTTACACACTGAGCATGTACACCGTCTTGGTCTTGGTGCAGAAGCAAGGCATTATGGGAACTTTCTTTACACAGCTCAGGGTTCTGTGACCATATAAAGGCACAAGGCTGCAGGCTGAGTTATACAGGGAACTCTGAGTATCACTCATGTATTATAAGGGATAATAACCCCCTACTGTAAATGATAAGGATATTGGCAGTCACTGAGGGGCTCTGTGCCAATATAAAGGCACAAGGCTGCAGGCTGAGTTATACAGGGAACTCTGAGTATCACTCATGTATTATAAGGGATAATGTACCCCCTACTGTAAATGATAAGGATATTAGCAGTCACTGAGGGGTTCTGTGCCCATATAAAGGCACAAGGCTGCAGGCTGAGTTATACAGGGAACTCTGAGTATCACTCATGTATTATAAGGGATAATGTACCCCCTACTGTAAATGATAAGGATATTAGCAGTCACTGAGGGGTTCTGTGCCCATATAAAGGCACAAGGCTGCAGGCTGAGTTACACAGGGAACTCTGAGTATCACTCATGTATTATAAGGGATAATGTACCCCCTACTGTAAATGATAAGGATATTAGCAGTCACTGAGGGGTTCTGTGCCCATATAAAGGCACAAGGCTGCAGGCTGAGTTATACAGGGAACTCTGAGTATCACTCATGTATTATAAGGGATAATGTACCCCCTACTGTAAATGATAAGGATATTAGCAGTCACTGAGGGGTTCTGTGCCCATATAAAGGCACAAGGCTGCAGGCTGAGTTATACAGGGAACTCTGAGTATCACTCATGTATTATAAGGAATAATTTACCCTCTACTGTAAATTATTAGGATATTAGGGTTTATGTGACCATATAAAGTCATAGGCTAAGATGGAAAGGTCACAGAATTCTAAGGTGGCTTTTTAAATGAGAGTTTGTAAAGTATTTGCCGTGTAAAGGTTAATGGGGAGATACTGGCAGGAATATAAAGTTCTCTGTGTATGGGATTACAGTAGCACTCATGAGAGGAAACAAGTGCAACAACTTTATTATGAGGTATATATCTATGGTTTGTTATTTTCCCCTCAAAAGTGTTTATTATCAGGCGCTCACAATGTCACTTAATCCTCTGCATTGGCAAATGCTTCTTTTCTTTGTGATTAATTCAGAACTCGTTTGCCAAGGCACAAAGAAGGATATTAATTGAGCGCTGCAGCAAGGCTTCCAGCCAATCATTGTAATAGGAAAGTAATTAAACCCTCTTGACTTGTTCCCTGGGTCATTGTCGTTATCTGCTATATATAGGCCTCGCCAGGAGACGGCTTCCTGGGAATTTTTTCTGTAGCAACGAAGGAAAATGTGTAAGGAACATGCATCGTCACAAATGGAAATAATAAAGAGAATTATCATGTGATTTCTCTCTTTTATTAATTTCATTTATCAGAGCGGGACCTGACCCAAAAACCGTTTTATGTATAATGAGAGACATTAAGGTGTTCAATGGATTTAAAATTATTTTAGCCCAGCTGTTTATATTCCATCCACTTAGGGTTGCCACCGGTCCGGTTTTGACCCGCACAGCCTGGTTTTCCAAAGGGTCGTCCCTCCACTGGTGGTTCCGACTCAGAAGTCAGATCTTCTCCAGGTCTGTTGTTTAGTTTGATTCTACTACATTGTTTCAAAAGTCATGCATTCCAATTTAAACCATTAAAAAATGTCATGGATTAGAAGTGTGCTTGCTGGGAATGTTCCGCTCTGCTATATAATCCTATTATGTATCAGAATTTATATGGGCAGGGAAGGGAACCGGGCCACAAGTTTGTTTCTCTACATCACACTAAAAGGTGAATAACCCCATTAAAGAAAGGTTGAACACTGTGGGAATCTATTCAAAGGAAATAAAGTCTGTGTATAAACATGCAGTGTATTTATATATAAATCCAGAAACAGACCTTGTTAACTCACCGTTGCTTATAAATAAATGCCTTTTTTCACTGCATTATACAGTTATACATTAATACAGTTTGCACAGTACTAGAACATGTAATAAAGGAGCGTTCAGATGCCATCAAAGCATGGAGCATGCCTGAATGAGTGCCAGCTAACATGTAACTCTGTGTGTGCTCCCACTTCAAGTAAGAAGGCTGCTCAGGGAATGTTACAGTCAATTTTGTAAATTTTAATTTGAATAAAAACTCTAAAACTCATCAAACTCAAATACGCAGTTAACGGCTGTGGGTAAGTAGGGAGAGATGGTGCCTATAGTAGCAGTGGGGGGATAATAACCTCTGGGAAGGGACTGGGGCTGTGGGATAGCAGGTATAGTAGGGAGAGATGGTGCCTATAGTAGCAGTGGGGGGGATAATAGCCTCTGGGAAGGGACTTGGGCTGTGGGATAGCAGGTATAGTAGGGAGAGATGGTGCCTATAGTAGCAGTGGGGGGATAATAACCTCTGGGAAGGGACTGGGGCTGTGGGATAGCAGGTATAGTAGGGAGAGATGGTGCCTATAGTAGCAGTGGGGGGGATAATAGCCTCTGGGAAGGGACTGGGGCTGTGGGATAGCAGGTATAGTAGGGAGAGATGGTGCCTATAGTAGCAGTGGGGGGGATAATAGCCTCTGGGAAGGGACTGGGGCTGTGGGATTGCAGGTATAGTAGGGAGAGATGGTGCCTATAGTAGCAGTGGGGGGATAATAGCCTCTGGGAAGGGACTGGGGCTGTGGAATAGCAGGTATAGTAGGGAGAGATGGTGCCTATAGTAGCAGTGGGGGGATAATAGCCTCTGGGAAGGCACTGGGGCTGTGGGATAGCAGGTATAGTAGGGAGAAATGGTGCCTATAGTAGCAGTGGGGGGGATAATAGCCTCTGGGAAGGGACTGGGGCTGTGGGATAGCAGGTATAGTAGGGAGAGATGGTGCCTATAGTAGCAGTGGGGGGATAATAACCTCTGGGAAGGGACTGGGGCTGTGGGATAGCAGGTATAGTAGGGAGAGATGGTGCCTATAGTAGCAGTGGGGGGGATAATAGCCTCTGGGAAGGGACTGGGGCTGTGGGATAGCAGGTATAGTAGGGAGAGATGGTGCCTATAGTAGCAGTGGGGGGGATAATAGCCTCTGGGAAGGGACTGGGGCTGTGGGATTGCAGGTATAGTAGGGAGAGATGGTGCCTATAGTAGCAGTGGGGGGATAATAGCCTCTGGGAAGGGACTGGGGCTGTGGAATAGCAGGTATAGTAGGGAGAGATGGTGCCTATAGTAGCAGTGGGGGGATAATAGCCTCTGGGAAGGCACTGGGGCTGTGGGATAGCAGGTATAGTAGGGAGAAATGGTGCCTATAGTAGCAGTGGGATAATAGCCTCTGGGAAGGGACTGGGGCTGTGGGATAGCAGGTATAGTAGGGAGAGATGGTGCCTATAGTAGCAGTGGGGGGGGGGGGATAATAGCCTCTGGGAAGGGACTGGGGCTGTGGGATAGCAGGTATAGTAGGGAGAGATGGTGCCTATAGTAGCAGTGGGGGGATAATAGCCTCTGGGAAGGGACTGGGGCTGTGGGATAGCAGGTATAGTAGGGAGAGATGGTGCCTATAGTAGCAGTGGGGGGATAATAGCCTCTGGGAAGGGACTGGGGCTGTGGGATAGCAGGTATAGTAGGGAGAGATGGTGCCTATAGTAGCAGTGGGGGGATAATAGCCTCTGGGAAGGGACTGGGGCTGTGGGATAGCAGGTATAGTAGGGAGAGATGGTGCCTATAGTAGCAGTGGGGGGATAATAGCCTCTGGGAAAGGACTTGGGCTGTGGGATAGCAGGTATAGTACGGAGAGATGGTGCCTATAGTAGCAGTGGGGGATAATAGCCTCTGGGAAGGGACTGGGGCTGTGGGATAGCAGGTATAGTAGGGAGAGATGGTGCCTATAGTAACAGTGGGGGGATAATAGCCCCTGGGAAGGGACTGGGGCTGTGGGATAGCAGGTATAGTAGGGAGAGATGGTGCCTATAGTAGCAGTGGGGGTATAATAGCCTCTGGGAAGGGACTGGGGCTGTGGGATAGCAGGTATAGTAGGGAGAGATGGTGCCTATAGTAGCAGTGGGGGGATAATAGCCTCTGGGAAGGGACTGGGGCTGTGGGATAGCAGGTATAGTAGGGAGAGATGGTGCCTATAGTAGCAGTGGGGGGATAATAGCCTCTGGGAAGGGACTGGGGCTGTGGGATAGCAGGTATAGTAGGGAGAGATGGTGTCTATAGTAGCAGTGGGGGGATAATAGCCTCTGGGAAGGGACTGGGGCTGTGGGATAGCAGGTATAGTAGGGAGAGATGGTGCCTATAGTAGCAGTGGGGGGGATAATAGCCTCTGGGAAGGGACTGGGGCTGTGGGATAGCAGGTATAGTAGGGAGAGATGGTGCCTATAGTAACAGTGGGGGGATAATAGCCTCTGGGAAGGGACTGGGGCTGTGGGATAACAGGTATAGTAGGGAGAGATGGTGCCTATAGTAGCAGTGGGGGGATAATAGCCTCTGGGAAGGGACTGGGGCCGTGGAGCAACCTGTAGTCCTTTAGTTGTAAATTAATAAATATATTACAAGTGCCAGAACCCTCCAACAGTAGGAAACTGGGATTAAAGTTCACCAGTTACATGTACATAGGTTGGACTGTACTATTTTATATTAACAGTGTCACTGAATATAGTCTGTTTTACCCTATTTCTTGTTGCCTCGATTAATGGCACCACACAAAAAGAGTAATGTCTTCTTTGTCTCATATATATATTAGCTGGTATCAACTCCTATTTCTAAATATCAGCCTTAATGAATAATCTCATGGAATGTATTCGCCTCACTGTGGAACAAATTGATTTTTTTTTAAACGAATCCTATAATAGCGTTCGTCTGAAAACTGATCCGTGAAAATATCAGAGAGTGAGGTAGAGCGCTGTGTTCAAGTCAATTACTCTCGAGCCCGCTGTATTGTTCAATGGGTTTCTGCTGTACCCTTTATCCATGGCTGGAGATCAGGAATGATATTGAGAGCTGTGTGCGAGAGGCTGGCAGTTAGGCTTTTGTTCATATTTACTGCCGCTTGCAGCCTAGTCTAGGATGAGGCTTGAGTCAAGTGCACAGGGAAACTCCTATTTACATTGTCTTAGGGTGAAGACACACTGTGCTACTTGTAGCAGCTACTAAAATAGACAATGCAGATCATTTACTGATAATTGTCTCTATGTGTGCTTTAGGGCTCTGGTACACAGGGAGATTAGTCGCCCGCGACAAAACTCCCTGTTCGCGGGCGACTAATCTCCCCGAGTTGCCTTCCCCTGCCATCCCACCGGCGAAAATGTAAGTCGCCAGCGGGATGGCACACGCGGCGGTGCGATTTCCCGAAATCGCCGAAAAAGACTCGCAAGTTTTTTTTCAGCGATTTTTGGATATTGCGCCGCCGTGTGTGCCATCCCGCCGGCAACTTACATTTTCGCCGGTGGGATGGCAGGGGAAGGCAACTCGGGGAGATTAGTCGCCCGCGAACAGGGAGTATTGTCGCGGGCGACTAATTTCCCCGTGTGCCAGAGCCCTTAGCAGAGGCAATTCTCAGTATTGTCTATGGCAGGGGATTTTCTGCACTATGACACACGGTGCTACTTGTAGCCAGCTACGTTTCATGGCTACTAAATGCTAGAAATTCCCCTGCCATAGACAATACTGAGAACTGGCTCTGCTAAAACACACATAGAGACAATTAGCAGTATTATCTATTTTGAAGTACCTTCGTGTGTTGTATGTGGACACTATTGCAACACTTGGGCTGCATCTACTGCCACTAATGGCTACTAAAACCCATGTGTCTGCAGTGCATTCTGAATGACTTCAAAAGTTGCACTTTATGTTCCTATGTTTCTGTACTGTATCTATTATTCCCTACCATCTCCATTGCGCTTTTTTGCCAGAGTCTTCACACTACTGTCTTCATCTTGTCCTACTGTCTATCTTTTCCTTAGTAAATATCATTTTACAGGGCTAGAGAGAGGATGGGGTTTCTGCATACAAACTCCTAGGATGGCTGCCTTAGCAAACAGGGTTAGATATCACTTATAGTTAGAATCAGTCTATCAACATTCTGCCATACTCATACAGTGGGGGTCATTTATAAACACTAGGTAAATCTGCATCTGCAGTGTCACTCCCTTTCTATTCCCTGCCCTGGGGGCTCTGACTGAAACAATGTAACGCAAGGAGCAGCCTGACAGACCTGACTCACTGGAGGAGACGTTGGTATAAAAAGTAACAACCAGGAGTTCAGCAAATGCTGCTTTCAATAGTCAATGTCATTTACACATTTCCAAAGTTGCTTGAAATTATTATGTGTTCTTTTATTAGACAAAAAATGATTTTTGGGGTTGACATGTCCTTTAATGTAGATGCATGCTACATGGCTGCACATAAATCAGTTCAGTCTGCAGCATGCATGTAACTTACTAACTAGCCATGAATAATGTGGATTCAATATGCGGCTCGTATTAAAGGGTTGGCAGCCCTAAGGTCAGACCCCCGGGTCAGGGGCGGGCCAAGCCGACCTGGTGCCCTAGTGCCTCTTCTGCCTACCCCTAGTTCCGGCCCTGCCCCGGGTACACGATACCCGGAGCCGTTGGGTCTCAGCACAAGCAAAGCCTTTCTAACCAATACTCCCGCTCATGATTACTGTGAGTGAAGCCTGAGAGCGAGGAACACAGAGCCGGCACGTGACTTCCTAATCTGCCCCACTCACAGGGAATCTCTCCATACGCACACAAAGCTCCAGCAACGAATGTCACAGTCGGAACCCACTGGGTTATGCCAAAAGCTTTGGCTGCTACCGACTCCTGAATGACAATGTGTCGCGGTAATGACGGCCGTGTAAATCTCCGCTTTGTACAGCGTTAGAACAATGGGAATGTTTGGGATTACATAATCCCTCCCATCTATTTCAGCAACCGGATTCATTCACTAAGCCAGGGATCAGCTGTTCTGCTAGAGTCTGGAACAATATTAAAGGGAAACTTACCCTATTTATAGTTAGGGCTTAACCCTGGGTGGGTTCAAGCTGATATTCATACAAGAATCAGGCTCGGATTTGGGGTGAGGACACAAAGGCCTGGGCCTAAGGCGGCATAAATTTTGGGGTGGCCGCCCAGCCGCATGTAAAGTTTGCTCCCATACGGAGCACTGGGGATGGGAAGCGCAGCAAACTTCAGTGTCTCCAGTGTGATCCTGAAGGGGGCGGAGAAAGGGTGTGGCCTCTGGACACCCGTAAAAGAAATCCGCCACTGACAAGATTTGAGGGTCGTACTATTGTAGAATTTTGTGTAAAAACACATCATTTTGTAGTTATTCTGGTAACATTGGTGCCCGGCTTCAGCCTCCAGTAGCCTCTATTTCTATGTGCCTATGAGTGCTCTCAGCTGGGCCTTGTATCTATTTACCCCCAACCTGTGCCCAACCTGTTTATAACGGGTTCAGTGTGACAGCTGGAAAGATGTAGACAATGAAGGCAAATAATTCAATAGTTATATATAAAAAAAAAATAATGAAGACTAATTGCAAAGTTGCTAGGAATAGGGAATTCTGTAACACTAAACGTTATCTTTAAAGGAAAACTATTCCCCCAAACAATGTAGGTCTCTATACAAATATATTGCATAAACAGCTCATATGTAAAACCCTGCTTCATCTAAATAAACCATTTTCATATAAATATACTTATTTAGCAGTATGCGCCATTGGGTAATCCTAAATAGGAAACTGCCATTTTAAGTACTAAGGGCCGCCCCCTGGGATCATAGGATTCACAGAGCATGTGAACTTGCCCTTTGCTCACTGCACTTGTGGTTGCAAAAGACCCCTGTGGTAATATAAGTCATATAAAAGGTATGAATTGTAATAAGGTTATATATAATTTTTTTTCTCTACTCACCAATTATTTTCCCCAAAACCTTTGAAAATCCAAGGAGTCAGCGGTTTCCTGGGGTCACGCGCCGGCTGCCCGGCTCATACTAATCCCTAAGCCGCTTTCTCCAGGCTGAATGTTTCCGTCCCAGGACCACATTTTGTGCTGGGCACTTAGTGTTCATAATCAGATTGAAACAGATCCCTTCTAAAAGAAGGATCCCATGAGGCACTGGCACAGGCCGGCTCATTGTGCAGCCAATGGAACCCTGGCACGGGTGTCTGGCCTGGTTCTGTAACACCAGGGGCAAAGTTCAGCAGTCTCTGCCGTAGTGCCACTTATGTGGGGGGGTTCACCTTTACGTTAAATATGTAATTAAATGGCAACTGAGCACATTTTCAATTGGTCTTCATTATTTATTTTTGATGGTTTTTGCCTTTTTCTTCTGACTCTTTGCAGCTTTCAAATGGGGGTCACTGACCCCGGCAGCCAAAAAACCTATTGCTCTTTGAGGCTCCAGTTTTATTGTTATTGTTACTTTTTA